>NW_024429197.1:50914969-51533303 GCF_017639785.1 Mesocricetus auratus | reverse complement strand
ACGTATCTTTTTTGTAGCCTGTCATGGCTGCTAAAGCAGGGGGCTGAGTGAGGGTCTGGTCCCTTTATTTCTAAATTATTAGAAGTGAAGCCTTTAAGTTTAGTTTACCCCTTTCAGGAACTCACTCAAACTGGCCTTGAACTCACAGAGATCTGCCTGCCTCTGCCTCCTGAGTGCTGGGATTAAAGGCTTGTGCCACTACTGCTGGCTAAACCCTTTGTTTCTGAAAACAATGTAAATGTGTATCAAGTAAAGATACTAGTCCAAAGTACCTGCTACCTAGTTTCAGCAGCTAACCATTTGGGTCAGTGCTGCTCTGTACCTCCCAACAGACCAGACTCTCCCCCACTTTCGAAATACTGATATCACTTTATCATAAGCGCTTCAGTCTAAATCTCTAAGCAAGTTTCCTTTCTGTTTATTTTTTAATTTGATCAGATTTGCCCTTAAATACAGTCCTGAGGTTTATGACCTCATAAAGTTCTGTCACCTTCTGTACCCATCTGCAGTGAGTTCCCTCTTCCCCCCACCCCCAGGCAGCCACAGATACACTTTCTACTATAGCTTTATCTTTGCAGGAATGCCATAGAAATGAAGTCATGGTAGCCTTTTACAAGCCCTCCTTTTAAGACATAACTGGCCAGGCAGTGGTGGTGCACACCTTTAATCCCAGCACTCTGGAGGCAGAGGTAGGCTGATCTCTGTGAGTTTGAAGTCACCCTGGTCTATAGGAGCTAGTTCCAGGACGGCCAAGCCTACACAGAGAAACCCTGTTTCAAAAAACAAAGCAAGCAAGCAAGGAAACAAACAAAAGGCAAAACTGTGGGATCTGGGGAGATGGCTCAGCAGTTAAGAGCACTGGCTGCTCTGCCAGAGATTTTAGTTTCAGTGCCCAACACCCACATGGCACCTCACAACCATCTGTAATTCCAGTTACAGGAGATCCAATGTTCTCTCACAGTCATACATGCAGGAAAAACACCAATGCACATAAAAAGAAAAAATATTTAAAATACAGCTGTGGATCTGTGCACAATAGCATAAATTTGTACTATCAGCACATTAGAGGTTGAAACAGGAGAATTACCATTAGTTCAAGGCCACTCTGGGCTCTAGGAAACTCTGCCTCAGCACCCCCCACCCACACCCCCCCAAAAAAGAAAAAGAAATGCAGAATCGTGTACCTCAACCCTGGCTCACTAAATCACAGTCTGTGTTAGTATCCTGAGCAAGGCCCATGGGGACACTTCTGTTGCTGTAGATTGGGAGTAAGAAGTAGGCAAGGATCTTTTTCCTCCTACTGGGACTCACAATATAGCCTAGGCTGGCCTGGAACTTCAGGCAACCCACCTGCATCATCCTGCCTCACGCTGGGATATACTCATGAACCGCCATGTCTACTGATTGAGAAGTAGTCCTGAAGGTTTGGCTGTCACCATGACCGCCCCCCCTTCTCTTCCTGAGCTCGTTTCTTGTATCTGTTGCTTCTCAGCCCTGCCCACTGCTCTCTCCAAACCCCTCCAACTGCTCAGTAGCCAGGTCCTGTGGCCTCCCGCTAGGGTAGCTGAGATGTCAGCATGCCCAAGGAGATGCTGCCCTATCTCCCATCCTCCTCCCCTGCTCCAGCTTTCCAGTGTCTCATCCCCATGATCTACAAATCTCTCTAATCCTAGTATGTTCTTAATCTCCTAGCTTGCTGCGTTTTCTCAGATAGTCAACCTGTACCTTGACTCAAGATGAATCTAAGCTTTCCCTTTTATCTGGCTTTTGGCCTAGTAACCTCCTTTTTGACCACTCAGGTTGTTCGAAGTTGTCTCTGTTTCTTCCCACTCTTTTTTTCATGGCTTAATTTCTTCCCAGGGAGTTAGCTTTGTTGACTCTCCTGTGTTTGCTGTCTTTTGTCAAGTCATGCTGGGGTGAGGACAAAGCCTCCTTCATGTTCAATAGTTTGCAACATAGTACACTTGCCCAAGTTAGGTATTGGCCCTGTGTTCACCTGGAGCTCCAATTTACTTTATGAATTTTCTTCATTCTAAGATCCAGGCCAAGAAACAGCCTCAGTTTGAGAGTGTGTCAGCTAGCCTTGAACTCTGCCTGCCTCTGCCTCTCAAGGGCTGGGATTAAGGGCATTCACCACCATACCAAGCCTTCAATTTTTACTAATTAGTCCTGCTACATTTTTTTTTAAAATGAGAGTCTCACCCAGAGGCTCTGCCTTGTCTGGAACTCATTATGAAGCTAATCCGGCTTCAAACTTGCCACAAGTCTCTCTTGCCTCTGCCTTCTTCATGCTGGGGTTACAGGGTTGAGTTATTACATACAGCTATTGGATTGGGTTCTTTGAAGCCAAGAGCAGTAATTTTATTGGTCTTATGTTATCCATCACTTAATATGGAGATTCTTAAGAGCTACCTGGTAAGTCTTTGCAAACCAGAGTCAGTCAACAGCCATCTATCCAGAAGCAATAGAAAAAAACACACCATAATTATCCTATGCTCTTCAAGCAGGCAAAGCTTTCTACTTTTTTCCTTGTTTTGTTGTTGTTGCTGTCTGTTTTGTTTTATTTTTGAGGCAATGTCCGATGAAGCCCAAGCCACCCTCAAACTGTCCATGTAGCCAGGGATGATCTTGAATTTTTGGTTCCTTCTGCCATCATCTCCCAAATGCTGAGATTGCAGGGGTGCAGTGCCACACAGTTTTATATGCTGCTGAGGATGGAGCTCTGGACCTCATGTGCATGGCAATGAGGCTTGCGAGGCAAGCATCCTACCAAATGAAGTAGTCTGCAACCTCCAACCCATTTATATTAGTTATCCGGTCCTAAGGTTGTCTGTAGTTTTTCAGCACAGATTGGAGCCAGAGAGAACCACTTCTAGCAGCCATCAAGGGGTCGTCAGCAAACCAGGAGCAGACACCTGACCCAGCAACCTCCCCTCCTCCTTCTTCCCTTCTTCCTCACCCTTCTCCTTTTCTTTTTTGATGCAGGGGATAGAACCCAGGCCTTGTACATCACACATACACACACACACACACACACACACACACACACACACACACACACTATGACAGCCAACCTTTTTCCTCATCCCTGACCCTAGAATCTCAAATTAAAAGCAAGAATAAGGTAAGGTGGTACATGCTTTAATCCTACCACTCCTAAGAGAGACAAGAGGATCTTGAGCACGTAACGGGTTTCATTATGACATTTTAAACATGTGTTTTATGTCTCTTGTTGCTGCAACCAAATGTCTGACAAAAGGTTCTGTCAAGGAGAATGGGCCTATTTTGGCTCACAGTTTGTAGAAGTATTGTCCATTCCTGAAGAATGGGCCTATTTTGGCTCACAGTTTGTAGAAGTATTGTCCATTACTGAAGAATGGGCCTATTTTGGCTCTCAGTTTGTAGAAGTATTGTCCATTCCTGAAGGAGAACATGGTGATGCTTGCAAGCATAACACAAACGGGTCACAGTGTGTTGCTGTCAGGTGAAAGCTGGTTTCAGTTTTCTTTCTCCCATCTGGACCACCATGGGATGGAACTGCCCACCTTCAGGGTCCCTCATTCCTTCTTCCGTGTCTCCTGGGTGATTTCAAACCCCGGCAAGGGGACAAAGTACCCTTTAGTCACTGCACATCTAGCCCCTCATCCACTGTTAGTTTGTGGTTTTAAAGAATCTAAGTCCAAGGCCGGGCATTGGTGGCGCACACCTTTAATCCCAGCACTCGGAGGCAGAGGCAGGCTGATCTCTGTGAGTTCGAGGCCAGCCTGGTCTACAGAGCAAGTTCCAGGACAGCTTCCAAAACAACACAGACAAATCCTGTCTTGAAAAACAAAAACAAAAAAAGAAAACAAAAGAATCTAAGTCCAAGGGGCTGGAGAGATGATGGCCCAGGGGTTAAGAGCACTGGCTAGTCTTCCAGAGGTCATGAGTTCGATTCCCAACAACCACATGGTGGCTCACAACCATCTATAATGAGATCTGGTGTGTATGCCAGAACACTGTATGTATAATAAATAAATCTTAAAAAAGAAAAAGATTCTAAGTCCAGAGTGAAATTGTAAGCCCCCTTTTACTTCATACTTCTTGAACTTGCCTGTGAGTGGAGGGGGAGAATTTCACCCTGTTCCATCCCGTGTGTCTGTGGTGGGTGCCAGGCAGTTTGCACATCTGCCAAGTTCCCAGCAGCTACTGTTGCTGCGGGCCTGACCTTGGAAATCACCAGGCTAAGTCATCTAAGCTGAGCCAACTGGGAAAATGCAGAGAATTTCATCCTTGATCAGGTCCTTCTTGCTTCACTTACTCAGGGGTCTACAGTTTTGTTTTGTTTTTCCCAGTAAAGATGCTGTGATTTGATAAATTTCACTTGTGGAACCAGCTGAGCCGGATACTTGCCATCAGATATTTGCTTAGGTAAATATTGTTGCATACTAAGTAAAAACCGAAGATATCACGGGCATGTTGGCTCACTCGCAAGGTGACTCTCCAGAATCTGGTCTCATGGCTCTCTATCAGTGACTCATATTTAAACTAAAGGTACTATAAGCAACCTCACCACAGAACTAAGTGGACTTTGTTCCTGTTGCTACCCGACCCCCACACACCTGAAAACTGCAAGATATCAGAACTGAGTATGAAACCATTGGATGGTTGTTCAAGCACCACGGTACTAATGGAACTCAACCTCAAAATGGATTACCTGACAATAGCTACTAATATTAAGTTAGTACCCGATAGTATATTGAAAAGTGCAATTATCAGAAGCATTTTACGAGTGGTCAGTGGGCCAGCAGTAGACGTCACTGCGGGATTCCCTGACTTTAGTGCTCTCTGCCGCTCATCCACAGCTCACACTGTGTGTTTGTAAGGAGAGGGCGCTAAGGAGGTGTAAGCGCTAAGGCAGAAAATGCTGGACTGGCAAACTGATTCTTTCAAATTGAAATCCCTTAAGGAGCTGTGCCTTCACAAAGGGCCATTTGGACTTTCCCCTATAAGCAACGAATCATAGGGGGTCTTTGGGGGATAGCTTGAAATATAGGAGGGAGTATGCCTACCATGCTCGGGGCCCTGTGGTACATCCCCAGCACCACAGAAACAATGATGGAAAGAGTTTTGGTAAGGGAAGGATGTTCTATCATATCAAGACTAGAAAATAGGTTAGAGTCCGGCGATGTGGACTCAGATAAAGGAGCTCGTTGTGTAAGCTGATTCTCCTCCTAGTGCCAGTAGCTTCTGCCCCATATTCCTCTAAGCAGGGGCCCCCAGAGCAAGGGTTCTCAACCCTTTAGTACAGTTCCTCGTGTTGTGGTGACCTCCAACTACACGATTATTTTTATTGCTACTTCATATCTATAACTTTACTACTGTTGTGAATCCTAATGTAAATATCTGATAAGTAGGATATCTGATACGTGACTCCGCCCCCAAAGGGTCGAGACCCACAGGTTGAGAACCCGTGCTCTGGATCCACTCACTTTACAAATGTCTTGCTTTTAGGCTGAGCATGGTGGCTCTTGCCTTTCACTCCAGCACTGCAGGCACATCTCTGTAAGCTCAAGGTCAACCAGACCCTGTCTCAAAAAGAGTTACTGCTCTAGTTTAAGAAATACAAAAATATTCTTTGGGAATTTCTTCAAACTTAACTCTCGTGTGAAGACTCCCAGGTGTATGTGAAATTAACAAAACTTTTATGCTTTTCTCTTGTCAACAAACCAACTTTTGTATTGATTGGGATCCTAAGTCTAGCCAAAGACCCTACATAAGAACTGAGGGGGCAATAAAAGAGCTTCCTTTCTCTCACAGTAGACGACTTTGATTTTTAAACCCGAATTGCTTCTGACAATATGTGCTCCGTGTTTAAAAGCACAGGTTGCTCTTTCAGAGTACCTGGATTCAATTACTAGCACCTATATGGTGGCTCCTAACCATCTATAACTCCAGTTCCAGGAGGCCCAATGCCTCTTCTGGTCTCTATGGAAATGTACACGTGTAGTGAACAGATGAACATGTAGGCAGACAAAACACCCATAAACACAAAATAAATAAAAATAAAATGGAGGGCACTAGGGGCAATTATGAGGAGCAGAGTTCAGATGCCAGAACTCATGTAAGAAACTGGGCGTCTGATGCGTAACTGAACCCCAGCTCCAAGGAGAACAGAAGCAGAATAGTGCTGGGGTTTGCAGGCTACCAGTCTAGTCAAGAAAATGCAAACCCAATTTCAGGGAGTGACCCCCGTCTTAAAGGCAAAGGCAGAGAGTGCTGGAGGCGTGCACCTGAGGCCTTCCAGCCTCTACAGGCATGAACACGTTTGTACAGCACTCCCCTGTGGGCACAAACTCACACAGACACCCTGTCCACATTAATCATTCCTTAAAAAAAGTATTGAAGATCCTGTTTATGAGGGTCTATCATCTTTACCTACCTACCTATCAAACTGAGGTATTTAATGCCTATAAATACATAAACATTCTTTTAGGTGTCCATATATCACATTACAGACTCTGAAAAATTACAATACATATTAGTTCTTTTTTTTCTTTTTTTGGGGGGGGAGGTTTCTAGACAGGGTTTCTCTGTATTGTTTTGGAGGCTGTCGTGGAACTTGCTCTGTAGACCAGGCTAGCCTTGAACTCACAGAGATCTGCCTGCCTCTGCCTCCCGAGTGCTGGGATTAAAGGTGTGCACCATCAATGACCAGCACATATTAGTTCTTTAAAAAAAATGAGAAGGGAGTTGATGTGGTGGTACATGCCTGTAAATCCTAGCACTTTGGAGGCCAGCTGGAGCTACATGAGACCCTGTCTCAAAATATTAAAAACAGGGCTGGAGAGATGGCTCAGAGGTTAAGAGTACTGACTACTTTTCCAGGGGTCCTGGGTTCAATTCTCGGCAACCACATGGTGGCTCACAACCAACTATAATTCAATCTGGTGCGCTTTTTTGGCATGTAGGCAGAATACTGTAGATGTAAAAATAAATAAATCTTTAAAAATTAAAAACAAAAATATTGCAAATGGTAGATAATGTTACAGCATCTATAGGAAACATTTTGACTTTGAGAACTATAATTTGAGAAAACCTGGCACATATACTAACAGTGTTTTACGTTATTAGAATGGATGAATGTGGACTGTCGTTCTTTGGGGGATTACAAGCATGGGCTACCACACCCAGCTTATTTTCACCTAAGCTGTTGGGAGGAGTAAAATATGATTACACGAGAAAACAGCTCTGTTGCTGGACAGTTGGCGTCTGGTTTTGACAGGGAGACATCAACAGAGCCTTTCTGTTTTGTGGATCTGGCCTGCTCACGATTGCTAGCCCATAAGTGACCCTAGAAGAAGGCTGTAGTGCGTGTCCTCCTCCTCGGGTTCCAGATGACAGAGGGACTGGCTCTAGAAAAGAAAGAAGAGTCAGAAGGTGGGACAATGAAGACACAAGGGATGGTTTGGTCCCTAGGAAATAAAGCTGGGTTTCCTGGTGGAGACCAGCAGCTCCTGCCTGCCATGGAGATGGGAGTGGCTGTGTGGGTATCTGTGGAGGACAGACCCAAGGCACCGCTTACAGGTGCTCCAGTTGAGAGAAGGCAGTCTGGTCTGAGCAAGGAAATGACAAGCAGTGTAGTCTGCCGCCCGGGTGTTCTCTGCCACTGTCCTTACCTGGAACTTCCCACGAAGAAGGCCTTGAGTTGCCACCAAAAGAATAAAATGGACTTCTCCGAGATCTTAGGAACCAGTGGGCTTGTATTTAGAAACTACAGAGTAATCACAGACACATGAGCAGATGGAAAGTCATCCTGCCTGAACTTGATTAGCTCTAGTACACTGGCAGAAAAAGGGGTTATTAACAGAACCCAAGGCATATGGACACTCTCACAACAGTGGCTGGCAAATATTACTAAGTGTATATGGTTATGTATGTATTATGCCCTGTACTGTGTTGGGTTTTTTGTTTGTTTTGTTGGTTTTGTTTTGTTTTTCAACACAGGGTTTCTCTGTAGCTTTGCAGGCTGTCCCGGAACTCACTCTGTAGCGCAGGCTGGTTTCGAACTCCTAAATACTGGGATTAAAGGCATGCGCCACCAACGCAT
The DNA here is from genome assembly GCF_017639785.1 of Mesocricetus auratus. NCBI lineage: Eukaryota > Metazoa > Chordata > Mammalia > Rodentia > Cricetidae > Mesocricetus > Mesocricetus auratus. The sequence goes on along the minus strand of NW_024429197.1, from coordinate 51,525,214 downwards.
GCCTTTAATCCCACCTGCATCCTCTGTGGGTTGGGATGGCAGAAGGCTCTCCCTAAGCGTACGTTCCCCATAAACGACTAAAGAAGGGCAGGGACACACTCAGTACTGCAGAAACGCTTCCCTGGGGAGTGGGTGGCCCAGGCTTCTTGGAAGGCTCAAGAGAACCTGTTGCTACAGCCTGGAGGATCTTTCTGCCCCAGCCACAGCAGCGAGTCGCCACCTGGTAGAGCTGTTCCGCCTTCAAGAGGATCAAGAGCCTTCCTTAGGCGTGAGAACCGGCATCCCAAGCGTAGCGAAGCGAATTGCGGCGGACTCTCAAGGAGTCCAAACGGATCCTTGCGCTTCTCCATGTTTTACATTTTTACCGGGGAGAGGGGTTCTTGATACAACCTGGTCCCCCTTTTCCACGCCCCTCCCTTTCGTGGCTCTCTGCCCGTCAGGTCCCGCCCCTAGTGGGCGTGGCAGTCTGCTCCGGGACTCCCGGGGGCGGGGCCGGGGCGGGTCTGTAGCGGCGGCGGCGGCGGGAGGGAGCAGCTCGGCTGAAGAGGCCCGCGGGGAGGCGCCGCATCCGGAGGCTGCCCCGCACCGCATAAAGCGGCAGACGCACAGTGTGCCCCGCAGCCGCTCGGGCCGGTCGCCGCTGCCGAGAAGCTGCTCCGATGCTCCAGAGCGGCCATGGGCGACCCGCACTGGTGGGACCAGCTGCGGGCTGGCAGCTCGGAGGTGGATTGGTGCGAGGACAACTACACGATCGTGCCTGCCATCGCCGAGTTCTACAACACGGTGCGGGACGCGGGAGCGGGAGGGCAGGCGGGCGGAGGGAGAGCGCTGTCTCCGTGGCCGCGGCGCCTGGAAGCAGGCAGTGGGTGACCGTGGATGTCCGAGGCAGGAGTCGCTCCACGCCCCCTTCTCCGGGCGCTGCTTCCAGCTCTATTTCTGCACCCCTCTCTGGTCCCTATCCAGGACATCTGGATTCCTACAGCGCTTCCTGTCATTTTCTTCTGATGGCTCTATTGTCTGTTTGGCTCCCGTGGTCCGGGAACCAGGGGTCTGCGTCAACCCTTTCTTTCAGTTTAGGTCATTTGGGGAGGTGAACCCACAGGGACAGCTCCCTTCCGCCCTGCCTAGGATCTTTGTGGCGTAACGCACCTGAATCTCATTGTGCGTTTTATGCGCTGAGTACCTACCTGCTTTGGCGCATTGGGAGAGTGGAGCCCTGGGCACGTCCAGGGCTGGGCCCACTCCCACAAGTCGGCGTGCCCTTTCCACTAAACTATGACAATGTTGATCGAGTTATTTCTGCCCGGAATCAAGTTAATTACTTTGAGTTCTTTTTCTTGTTGCCTTCGGAGTCCAATTTTGAGCCAGTTCCTGGTGGCAGCAGTGAAGTTTGGGAGTGATACCGGCCGGGTTTTCTGGATTTGCCTAGGTCCCTGGATATGGACAAGCGGAAATTTACAGAATACTAGGGTTCTGGTCTTTGTGGGAGGGTAGGGTTGTCCCTAGGAGAGGAAATATCCCTGCTTTTTCCCTGTGCCAGTCGCTCGGGACTTTGGTACCCAATGCGACTTTGCACGGTCATTTTTCTGGCTTATCTTCTTTTGCTGTTCAGGCACAGAAAACAGGAACTCCTGGTTTGAGTCATTGTGAGTTTGAGATTGTTATTTAGGATTTTTTTTTCCCATTCTTGGATTTCTGGACAGAATGTCCTCATCAAGAGTCAGGCATTATTGCCTGGATAGATCTCTGGTCTCTTTTATTCTCTCCTTTACTTTTGATCCCCTCCCCCACGCCGTTTTTGTTTGTATTGCTCTTTTATTCCCATGGCGAAGAGACTAGACTATCGAGGAGGGAGCTGTCATGCCCACATGCCGGTACGTATGGGGCCACAACCCAGAATTTCCTACTGTGCCTCACGGTTGTCCTCCACATACCTTCATCTTTTTTATATGGTCAGGTTACTTGCTCAAGAAAACCAGATTTTTGGCGTTCAGAGACATCGGGAAAGATCTAGTTAGTGGAAATGGCCACACGTTTCCTATTATACAACCTGGTGGGCGCACACTGCTCTTAGGTACCACAGGCACCAACAGAAGGACTGGATCGGGCAAGGTACTCTGAACGAGGAGAAACACTAGCGGCAACAAGTGGAAAATTGCTGAGAAACGGTAAAGATTTGACCAGAGTTGAAGGAATGACAGATTGGTGTCAGGTTCTTACACACCCACCCTGGCAGTTTCCTGTGGAGTGTGAGGCCTGTGGAGAGAGTCAGCCCTGCCATTAGGGCCCCCAAAGCTCTTGCATAGCTGCTTTGTGCCTACCTTGAAAAAAACTCCCAGTGCTGGAGGAGGGGGCTACGACTTACCTTCCCTCTGCTTTACTTCCCTCCCCTCCTGCCCTCTCTTTTAGCCTTTCGCTTCCTGGCAAAGGTAGTCCTCTGTAGCGGGGAGGTTCTCCCATCTCAGCTTCTCAAGTAGCACCTGGCTGCTTTTCTTTTGAGTCTTACCTCCCGGAGCTGTGTACGGTGAATACCAAACTCTGTTTTAGAAAAGTGCTGTAGAGTTTGTGGATACTTAATCTAGCCCGTCTATCCATAAACTTCTCCTTTGAGATTAATAAATCGCCACATTGTCTCTGTAATGTGGAGGGTCTTAGGGAAATAGCTGGGTAGCTGGTTGTCATGTATAAGCTCCAAAGCCTTTTCTTCTAGTGACTCTGCTAGTGTGCTGATGCTACCACAGGACTTTCCCAAACTTTTCTCATGCAATGAGAGAATAGCAATGGATTGTTGATGACAAACATCTCCTAAGGTCCTCATAAGGCAGTGGGCTTCATTATTCATTTGCTCATTTGTGCTTTTTTACTTTTATTTTGTGTGCTTTTGCCTGCATGTATGTATGGGTGAGGGTTTCAGGTCTCCAGGAACTGGAGTTACAGACAGCTGTGAGCCACCATGTAGGTGCTGGAAATTGAACCCAGGTCCTCTGGAAGGTCAGTCTTAACCCCATGAGCCATCTGTCCATCCTGTTTGTTTTGAGACAGGGTCTCGCCATGTAGCTCTGGCTGGCCTGGATCTTACTGTGTAGACCAGACTGGCTTCAAATTCACAGAGATCTGTCTGCCTCTGCCTCCAGAGTGCTAAGCTGAAAGGCATGTACCACCTTGCTCATCTCATTTGTTTTAAGACTGGGTCTCCCTATGTAACCCGGGCTGGACTTAAACTCACTGTGTAGCCCCTACTATGTAGCCTATACTGTCCTCATATGCACCAAGATTCTCTTACTTCTGGCTGCAAAATGCTTGGATTTCAGGTATGTGCCACCGTGCCTAGCTTAATTATTTTGTACAAAATTGGTAATTAGTATTAATTTTGAGAAAAATTAAAAGAATTGGCAATTAAAGCAGAAGAAGAGTGGGAGAGGGTTCTAGAACCTTCTTTATGAGTCTTAGAAGGTAATGGGTAACTAATAGGACTTCAGTTACTTCTGGCTACACTTAACTGTTTGCTCCGTGTTGTGGTTCCATTGGGCATTCTGCCATCACCGCAGGCATCACGCCCAATGTATTCATTAGATAAAGGAGGAAAACCAGGACCCGTTTAGTTTATATCACTTGCTGAAGTCAAGGAAATGGTAGAGATGCAGTCAGAGTCTAGCCTCTTTGACTCTGCCAAGAGTTCTCTTGTAAATGTAAGTGCTTCTGTAAGTAGTTAGTTTATTATGTTTATTTATATTATGTGTATATGTGTGTATTGCTTTATCAGTGCTTAATTTTAAATACCTATGTTGTGCTGTGGAATGTTCCTTTATACTGTGTGAAGATGTGTCACTGTGATTGGCTTAATAAAGAGCTGGATGGCCAATAGCTAGACAGGAAGAGGCTTGCTGTGACTTCTGGGGACAGAGAAGTCTCAGGGAAGAAGAAAGGGGGAGTCACCAGCTGGACATAGAGGAAGGAGGAGACGGAAAAGCCATGAGCCATGTGGTAGCATGTAGATGAATAGAGATGGGTTAATTTAAGTCATAAGAGCTAGCTAGAAACAAGCTTAAGCTAAGGCCGAGCTTTCATAATTAATAAATCTCTGTGTCATCATTTGGGAACTGGCTGGTGGGACAGAGAAAGACTTGACACGGTGCAATTTGGAAAGAGTTTCCTGGTGTAACCCAATCCTGTGTGCACAAGGAGACGTAATTACATAAAAACTCTTTTCAAAGTACATGTCACTTCTTCCATGAGGTGAATTCTATAGATAGGCCGTATGTGTTATCTTAAGGGTCTAGGGGAGGATCTGGAGTGGCCTTGGTCATATAGATAGCACAGAGGTCACCTGGACTATTAGTCACCTCTGGTCTTGGTTGTGGGAGCTTTCAGGGAGTCCCTGGCTATACAGATAGAACAGAGATCACCCATGCTGTTAGCCACATCCATTCCTAGCCTTCTGGGTGGAAAACAGGTTTATACATCTCTTCCACAGAAGACACAATCCTGTGTGTTTACCATTCCTAGTGCTTATCTGCGAGTGCAAGGACCTTTCTGCTCCCAGCAGTCACACTAGCTGCACAAAACTGCCTCCCTCTCCCCATGGCCCCTGTAATAGATTGGCCAAGGCTCAATTAGCCGATTAACTCCTTGATGAACATTGAGGGGTGTTTCTGCATACTTCATTGTTTTCATTTTGGCTTTTGAAGAGGGAAACAGAGAAAGTCCACGTAAACACATTTGGATATACTTTTTTTTTCCTTTTTCCTTTCATCACTGGGAATCAAACCTATGGCCTTGTGCATGGTAGACGAGCATTCCAGCTCTGAGCTATATACCTGGCTCACACAGATATGCTGTACAAGTATTAATTCTCATCAGAGAATTGCTCTGCCGAGAGTGTTCATTAGCTTTTGCTTTTGTCTTTATTTCAAGGCATAGTTTTACCAGTCAGTAGTCCTGACTGGCCTGGAACATGCTAATGTAAAACACACTGACCTAAAACTTTCAGTGATCCTCTTCCTAAGCCTCTGTAATACTGGGATTGCAGGCATACTGACACCTGCCCAGATAAATGTGTTCACTTTATTATTTATTTACTTAATTTTGATTTGTTTTTTCCAGACAGGTTTTCCATGTGTAGCCCTGGCTGTCCTGGAACTAGTTCTATAGACCAGGCTGACCTCGAACTCACAGAGATCCTCCTGCCTCTGTCTCCCAAGTGCTGGGATTAAAGGCGTGTGCCACTGTCACCTGGCTTATTTTTTAAACAAGATTTTAAGTAGCTCAGGTTGAGTTAAAACTCCCTGTGTAGTCAAGGATGGCATTATATTCCTGGTTCCTCTGCCTCTACTCCCAAGTGCTGGAATTACAGGCATAATTAGTCATGCCTGACTTGAAAAGGTTCACTGTAATTGCTAACCATTATTGCCAAATGGCCCACCACAGAGCCCTCCCACTTTTAACCTGCTGTCTTCTTATCATCCATCCCGAGCTCCTGATACACACCAGTGTCTCTTCCAAGGATTCATCACCTAACCTAGTGTGGTGGCACACACCTTCAGTCCTAGCATTCAGAAAGCAGATCTCTTGAGAGATCCAGGCTAGCCTGGTCTAAATAGCAAGTTGCAGACTAGCCAGGGCTACACTGTTTCAGAAAACAAAAAGAACCCACTCCTTCCCTTCCATTGTTCACCTAGGATACCATTTTTTTCCCTCTACATACAACCCTTACTTGGCTGAATGATGTGGGTTTGTTTTGTCTGATTTTTTAAGACAGAGACTCATGTTATAGCCCAATGTAGCCTAGAACTCGCTCTCTAACCCAGACTGGCCTTGAACTCACAGAAATCCTGCTCCAGCATGCTGAGTGCTGGGCTTCCAGGTATGAACCTTTGGGGGCTTCTGCCACACAGGTTGCTTTGAGAAAAGTTGGGTTGACTTTGTGATCATTGGGTCTGGCCTTTGAAGGCTCTCTTGCTGACCAGTGACTTGGGAGACAGAAATAAACAGGTATTGAAAAAAGGTGAAATATATGCACAAAATCAGCACACTGCCTCTTACCTCCTCTGCACCCAACTATCACAACAAGGAAAGCTAAGCTCTCTGTATGTGTTCATGTCAGGGTCCCCTTCTCTGCTGAACAGAATCTGCCTGGCTGGTGGCCTGCCCAAGCGTGCGCCTGTCACAGAAATCGGCTCTGGAATAGTAACTGGGCATTGGGGTTCATAATAGTGGCACATACAAGCTGCTGTGGTGTTGTTAGTACACTGAATCAGGTTGTATATTGTGGGACTGGGAGGAAGGTTGCAAGCAGGCATCTGAGTAGGGTTACCAAACTTATCCTAAGTATTTTGCTTGAAAATTTCAATTAATTTAAAAACATTTCTGTTTACTTATTTTAATTTCTTTACATTTTATTTTATGTATATGCATATTTACTTCTATGTATGTATGTGTATTATGTATGTGCAGTAACCATGGAGGCCAGAAGAGGGCATCAGATGCCCCTGGAACTGGAGTTTCAATGGGTTGTGAGTGGCTATGTGGTACTGGGAGCCTACCCTGAGTTCTCTGCAAGAGCAGCCAGCACTCTTAACTGCTGGGCTGTATCTCCACCCCTACTGATTTGTGTGTGTGTGTGTGTGTGTGTGTGTGTGTGTGTGTGTGTGTGTGTGTGTGTGTGTGTTTGTGTACATATAGAAGTCACAGGACAACCTGTGGGGGGTCAGCTCTCTCCTACCACTTGGGTTTAGGGGTAGAACTTAGGCCCTTGGGCGTGGCAGCAAGCATCTCTCCTGCCCAATTTTCTTGATTTTTTATACCTGGAAGTCCTATGCTCTGGAAGATCCCCTTAGTTCTCGGCAAACCAGGACATTTGGCCACCCCACGCAGGAGTGGGACAGTGCAGTGGAGGACTAGGAATCTGGACACAGTTGAGAGACACAGACCATATGCTTAGTCCTAGGCTGCTGGAACCCATGCACAGCAAGCTTCCTGCCCATGCCTGTGGACTCCCCGCTCCTATGGGAAAACCGTATCCAAATGCATCAGAACGAGAGCACAACGTGTTCATGAGATGGTTTTGGAATCCACAGAATAAGGAACTCTTAAAGGAAACAATTAATACATCTTGAAGTTGTAGTTTTCCTTAGTTCAAAACAAAACAACAAAAAGCCTTCTGTAGACAGGGAACAAACCAATTCTTCAAGGGATAATTGAGCAATGAACTTGAAACACAATCTCCCTTTAGCTGACCTGTCATACAGCTTCAGAGACCCTCATCGTTTTGAATGAGAGCTTGTTTCTCAGCAGAGATGGAGCCACAGAGTCTGTCCGTAGCCATAACTCATTTGTCTTTCCGTATTTATTTTGGTGTTCCTTCCTCTTTTTGTTTTGAGAACGGTCGCCCTCTAATTTAGGCTTTTCCTTTCCATATATTGATGTCTTTAAAAGGAGCAGTGGTGGCCGGCAAGCCCAAGTGGATAGGCTGCTCAGAAGTTTTAAAAAAATGTGATTTAGTAGGGAGCATATATCAGAACAGTGCTCATATGTGAACTTAAAGATAATGTGGAGTGGTGGAAAATGCCTGTAGTCCCAGCATTTGGAAGGCTGACGCAGCGGATTGTGACGGTTTGAGATCGGCCTAGCCTACACTGTGAGATCCTTCTCAAGAGCTTAAAAAATGAAATAAATAGTAACAATGTTGAAGTATCATAATTTTGCTGCAGGTGCAGTAAATGAACTCATGCCTTCATGAATAGACATGAACACATTTATGCGTGATAAGACTGTCGCTCTCTTGTGATAATATAAAGCTATAGAACCATGTAATTAATGGACAGCTTGCCAGTCACAGTTGCACTTGGCTGAAGCATGAGAGGCATTGAAGACACGCTGGAGTAAATGTCAGGATGCATGATAGAGCGGGGCATGTTGTGCACACTGGTAATTGCAGTACTTTGTAGGTAGAGGCAGGAAATCAGGAGTCTAAGGTCATTCTTGACTATCTAGTGTGTTCAAGGCCAGCCTGAGCTCCCTGAGATCCTATCACAAACAAACAAACACATCCCCAAGTGCATTATAATTCCCAGCATTGTTAAGGAGACTCTAAATTGGTGCCCTTTCCCCTGAAAAAAAAAATGACTAAATAAACAAACAAAAACCCTCCTGCTCTCTGCAGCAGTGAACAGCAGTGAGCTAAACCCAAGTTTGTTAGGATGAAGAGGTTCACTGAATGATAGCGTTGCAGTATGGTACAGGTCTGCATTCCTTCACAAAATGCAAGGAAATGGACTGAGGGTTTGCATCCAGAACAGGGTTTACTTCTGGGGAGAAGGGGAGAAAGGAGTTTCTTAGAGGGAATGCTTGCCTGTGAGCACGAGGGAAAATGATGAACTGCACTTATTTTTTTATTCCTTCTCTCTCTCTCTGCTCCTCTTTAACCTTCTCCCATTTCATCTACTGTCCCCCCACCATATGAGACTCAAGTCTAAATCACATGATGGGGCATGTGAGCACAGTGTGGTGGCCTTCACACTTAGTGAAGGAAAAGGTGGAAGTTCTAGGTGAATGGCCCAGTTGGAGGTGAAACCTGGCAGGGGCAGTGGGAGGAGCCTTCTGGGTCTTCATATCCCCTTAAAGCAAGGGATGGCTTTGGAAGGGCCCCTGAGTCTTTTTAAAAAATGTAATATATATTTGCATGCGCACCTTTATGTCGGAAGAGGGCATCAGATCCCACTAGAGATGGTTGAGAGCCACTATGTAGTTGCTGCGAAGTGAACTCAAGATCTCTGTAAGAGCAGCCAGTGATCTTAACCACTGAGCCATCTTCCCAGCCTGTCCCAGCTCTTTAAATGTTTTCACTAGAAGTGAGAAGCTGTGCTCATAGCATGAACAGAAACCCATATGTATGCAGTAGGTAAGGTAAGCTAAGCCCCTTAGTCTTTTTTGCCTGGTATTGGGGATTGAACCCAGGGCCTCATGCATGCTAGGCTAGTGTTGTACCCCTGAACTATAGCCCTAGTCCTGGCTTCTTTTCCTTTTTAAACATCATTTTTTAAAAAAAAAGTTGTTCTTTATACAATTAAAAAATTACGTGTATGGGTATTTTGCCTGCACTTATATCTATGTGTCACATGCCGTGTGCTCCTGGAAGTCAGAGGAGTGTTAGAGTCCTTGGAGCTGGATTTCAGATTGCTGTGAGCAGTCAGTTGGGAATTGAACTCCGGGTCTTCTGGAAGAGTCCAGCAGTCCAGTGCTCTTAACCACTGAGCACTGAGCCATCCCTCCCTCCCTCCCTCCCTCCCTCCCTCCCTCCCTCCCTCCCTCCCTCCCTCCCTCCCTCCCTCCCTCCCTCCTTCCCTCCCTCCCTCCCTCCTTCCCTCCCTCCCTCCCTCCCTCCCTCCTTCCCTCCTTCCCTCCTTCCCTCCCTCCCTCCCTCTCTCCCTCTCTCTCTTCCTCTCTTCTTCTTTTTCTTCTCCTTCTCCTTCTCCTCCTCCTCCTCCTCGTCCTCCTCCTTCTCCTCCTTCTCCTCCTCCTTCTCCTTCTCCTCCTCCTCCTCCTTCTTTTGAGACAGGGTTTCTCTGTATCCCTGACTGCCCCCTGGAACTTCCTCTGCAGACCAGGCTTGGAACTCAACAAAGATCTGCCTTCTTTGCCTCCTGAGTGTTGGGATCAAAGGTGCGGGCCACCACCGCCGGGCTCACTTACTTCTTATAGATGAGAATTGATTCTGTCTCCAAGCCCGGAACATCTGAGAACATATGTATTCAGTTTCATTCAGTGTCATCAACCACACATAAAGATTCTGTTCTCTCTCTCTCTCTTTTAAATTCTCTTATTTCTTTCACATTCTTTCTTTCCAAAAACTGTATCACCTCTAAGATCTGGTCTTTGCTAAGACTTTTTTTTCTGTATGTGTGTGTGACATATATGTATGTACAAGTGGGAATACTTGTGTGGGGAGGCCAGAGTTTGAAGTTAGTTGCTGTCCTTAATCTCTTGCTACTTTATTGTTTGTGATGTGGTCTCTTGTGGAATCTGGAGCTCACGGATATGGCTGAAAAATCCCCGTGTCTTCCTCCCAGCACTTGCACAACAGCATCAAATCCAGCTTTTTCTATGGGTGCTGGAGTGCTGGGTATCCAGACTTCAGTCCTCATGCATGTATGTCAAGCACTTCATTGACTGAGTTGTCTCCCCAGCTCCTGCTGTGACACATTTTATTGGGACATTGCCAGTGTGGCTTCTGAGATCTAGGGAAAAGCCCTGCTATCCTTCCGTCTTCGTCCGACTTCAGGTGCCCACACGGTTCCTTTGAGTCATCCCTCGTCCAAGTCGTCTTTCTGGATTAGCCAGCAGGGCTGGTCACTCCTTTCTTTTGGAAACCCTCCTGCCCCTGTTTATGAGTTTTCATCTTTACTTACTGTGCTGTCTAGTTTTTTTTTTTTGTGAACTTGAAAAAACTCTAGAGTCATTTGGGAAGTGGGACTCACAATTGGGAAAATGTCTCCATGAGATCCGCTTGTAGTATAGGCAAATCTGTAGTGCATTGTCTTAATTAGTGATTGATGGAGAGGGCCCAGCCCATTGTGGGTGGGGCCGCCCCTCCGACTGGTGGTCCTGGGTGGTAAAAGAAAGCAAGTAATGGGTGAGTGAGGCAGTAAGCAGAATCTTCCATGGCCTCCGGATCAGCTCCTGCCCTGCTTGAGTTCCTTCCCTGACGTCCTTCAGTGAAGGACAGTTACCTGGAAGTCTGAGATGAAATAAACCCTTTCCTTCCCCAGTTGCTTTGTCATGGTCTTTATCAGAGCAAAAGAAGCTCTAGACCTTATCCCGTCCCGCAGGACTAAGGATTGAACCCAGGGCCCCACACATGCTGGGGAGTGTTTTATAATTGAGCTATATCCTCAGGCCTCTTTTCATTTATTTAATTTATTTAACAAGTGCGCCTGTGTGTGGATGTTTGCCTACTATAGCATGTATGCAGAGGTCAGAGGACAACTTAAAGGAGTTGGTTCTTCCCCTTGCATCTGGTGGGTCCCAGGAATTGAACTCTGATCATCAGGTTTAGTGGCAAGTGCCTTTACTCATTGAGTCATCTTGCCAGCTTTGCTCTTTGGATTTTTAAATTTTGAGGCAGGGTCTCAGTCTCACTAAGTTGCCCAGGCTGGCTGTTAATTCAAGCTGTAGGCTAGGAAGGCCTTGAACTTGGGATCCTCCTGCCTCACTTCCAGAGTAGCTGGGATTCCAGGCATGAGCAACCAGGTCTGGTTCTTCTTTTTAAAGACTTATTTTTGACAGGCAGTGGTGGCTGTCTTAGTTAAGGTTTTTACTGCTGTGAAGAGACACCATGGCCATGGCAACTCTTATAAGGAAAACATTGAATTGGGCAGTTTGCTTACAGTTTCCAAGGTTCAGTCCGTTATCATCATGATGGGGGGCATGTCAGCATGTCGGCAGATGTGGTGTTGGAGTATCTGAGAGTCCTATATCTTGCAGGCAACGGGAAGTCAACTGTCTCACTGGGCAGTATCCTGAGCATAGGAAACCTCAAAGCTACTCACCTCCTAAACCCAGCGATATACTTCCTCCAACAAGGGCAAACTCCCTCCAGCAAAGCCACACTTCCTAATAGTGCCATCTCCTATGAGATTATGGGGGCCAATTACATTCAAACTACCCCAGTGGCCCATGCCTTTAATCCCAGTACTTGGGAGGCAGAGGCAGGTGAATCTTTTGTGAGTTCAAGGCCAGCCTTGTCTACAAAGAAAGTTCTAGGAAACCCTGTCTCAAAAAAACAAGGAAACAAAGAAGATATTTATTCTTCTTATTGTTTTTGAAGATATATTTGTTCTATATCATATGTGTGACTGTTTTGTTTCCGTGGTGTATTTGTGCACCATATACTTGTCTAGTGCTTGAGGAGGCCAGAAGAGAGTATTAGGTCCCCTGGAACTGGAGCAATGGATGGTTGTGAACTGTCACATGGCTGCTGGGAACTGAACCTGGATCCTCTGTAGAAGCAGCAAGTATTCTTGACCACTGAGCTGTCGTCCATCTCTCTAGCCTTCTTTATATTATTTTTAAGTGTGTGTGTGTGTGTGTGTTTGTGTGTGTGTGTTTGTGTGTGTGTGTCTCGTCAGTGCGGTACCTTTGGAGATTGGAGACGTGGTATTCCCCGGAGCTGGAGTTACAGGCAGCTGTAAGAACCATCTGGTGTGGGTGCTGTGAACCCTGGTCTCCGAAGGAGCAATGTGTGCTCTTAACGTCTGCGTCACCTGTTTTGTTTTTCCAAGTTTCTTTTGCCGAGTGTGCGTTCCTCCTGCCTCACCTCCAGTGCAAAAGCCCGTTTAGATTTAGATGTTATCTTTACGTTCTGCGTGCACAGGCCTGGACCAAGAGCTCCTCAGGAAGCTGAGTGTCATGCTGGAGAGAAGGCTCAGTGATTGAGAGCACTGGCTGCTCTTCCAGAGGACCTGGTTCAATTCCTGGCACCCACGTGACAGCTGACAACTGTAACTCCAGTTCCAGGGAATCCAACATCCTCGCACAGACGTGTGCAGGCAAAACAAACAAACAAAAATAATAATAAATAAATAGATAGATAAATAAATAAATAAAGAAGAAAGCTGAGTGTCCCTACCAGGGCATACCTGCTAGAATGGCTTTACTTTAAAAACAAACAATAGAGTATAATGTGTTTCAACGAGGATAAGAACCCTTGTATACTGTTGGTAGGAGTGTAGAACAAAAAATGGAAAAGCCTCAAAAGCTTGCTGTAGAATGTAGGATTACCAAGTCACCAACACCAAACCTAGTACTGCCCCCATAAGAAACACTCTAAACCCCATTGTTTTTAGTATCAGCAGGTTCTCACAGTTCTGCAGGCTAGAGGCACAAGACAGCGATTGTTTTTTGTGAGGGCATTGTCTCTCAGCTGCTGCCTCCTGCCCTTTTCCTCGTCTTCCCCTCCTCCAACTCCCCCTCTTCCTCCTTTTTTGTTTTTTTGGAGGGGGAGCAGGAGTGGGGGATGGTGACGATGGTGGTTCTGTTGACTGAAGCCAGGACCTCATAAATGCCAGACAAGCATCTTACTAACTGAGATATATTCCCAGCTCTTAAAACTTAGAGTGAGGTTGTAGAACTGTGTTTTACACTATGTCTTCTGAACACAGGAGATATGACTGTCCCAAACTGAGACTTGCTGTATGTGTGAAATTTACACTGGGTTTAAAAGCCTGGGTATGAACCAAAGAATGTACAATATTTCACCATTGTTTTTTATTGTTTTTTTTGGCGATTTATTAATTTTTTTTTTGAGACAGGGTTTCTCTATATTGTTTTGGAGGCTGTCCTGGAACTCACAGAGATCCGCCTGCCTCTGCCTCCTGAGTGCTGGGATTGAAGGCGTGCACCACCAACACCGGCTTTAATTTTTATTTAATATGTATGGGTATTTTCGCCTGCATGTCTGTGCACCCCATGCATGCGTTGCTTGTGGAGGCCAGCAGAGGGCATCAGACCCCCTAGAACTGGAGTGAGGGCTGTGAACTGACACATGGGTTCTGGGAATCAAACCCAGGTCTGGAAAAGCATCCTCTGCTCTTAATTGCTAAGGCATCTCTCCATCCCCTGTCTGTCTCCATCTGTCTGTCTGTCTGTCTATTGTTTGCACAAATTCAACTAATCAAATTCACAGTCCTCCAGCCTCAGCTTCCCTACCTTGCAAGGCTAATGATATTTTAAGTGATTACTATATTACATTAGCTAAAATATTAATTTTTTTAAACAGTCGAGTGCTTCCTGGAGACATAATAGGTTAAAGTACAACCAGAATTTGCAAGTTAAAATACAATTTTCTTTCTTTTTTGGGGGGAGGCACAAGTAGGGAGCAGAGTAGAAGGTGGTGTGGTGGGGTGCAGAGTTTCATGTCACCCAGACTCATTATGTGGCTGAATCTATCCTTGAACTCCTGATCCTCCTGCCTCAGACTGAGCGCTGGTATCACTATGCCCAGCCAAACAATCTTATTTTAAAGCAGGGAGAAGCATACAAACTTGATTTTTCTTCTAAAAGTAGGTTTTGATTAGGAGGAGAAAACGACAGTTTAACTGAGAGGCACCGTAGGAAGAGCTGTCCTCGTGCGGAAAGCAAGAGTTACTGGCTCTTTGAATTAGGCGAGAAGTTTTGGAACTTTTCCTTGAGCAAAGCATTCCAAGTTCTTCTCCCACCAGATACTGTGAATTGACCCCTGATGCCAGGTCAGGGCTCTACAACTGAGCTACACCTCGAGCCTAGATGCTGCTGTTTACATTTGCTCCTGTGATCAAAAGAGACAGCAGGAGCCCCCCTACAGGGAGGGACCTTAAGATGGTCTGTGTTTTACCCCCACTGTGATAATTTAAAAAGTGAAGAGCTTGCCCAAGGTGCATGGCCACACTCACCCGGTTTGCAAAGGACACACTTAGAACATGCATTCTTTTTTAATGCTTTTACTTAATACTCATCTTTTCATGTTGCTCTCCGTTCCAGATCAGCAACGTCTTGTTTTTCATTTTACCGCCCATCTGCATGTGCTTGTTCCGCCAGTATGCGACGTGTTTCAACAGCGGCATCTACTTAATATGGACTCTCCTAGTTGTAGTGGGTAAGTGAAGTCACGTGGGAACGGGGGCCGAAAGGGAGGAAGTAGGACCCCGAATGTTTCTTGTCCCCTTTGAACACAATGTTTTATAAACCAAAGTCGCTCTGACGTCTTAGCCATTGCTCCCCTGATGCCAAAAGGACTCTTGAGTGCCGGCTTGATAACAAGGCTGCCTGTGACTATCCCAGACCAGCACTCAGGGTCTGTGGGCAGCCTCTGGTGGTGTGCCAGCGTGGTTTTCTGAGAACTTCTGAAGAACCTCTGAAACAATTGAAGTCTGATGAGATTTGGTTCCAAAGGACTTAAAGAAAGAAAAATATTTAGATGTTTGGTGCCTCATTGTTCTGCGAAATACTGTGTGATTTCCATTTCCTCTCTGGCAGTTTGGGAACTCTTAACAGGGAGATAGTGTTGACTCTTATTTACTGACTGTTATCGTGAATGTTCAGAGGATGGAGACAGAGTGTGCTTGGCCATGGAATTCTTTGACGTTTGAGCCTGACATCTGAGCCCAACTTGAAACCTCTCTCTCTCTCTCTCTCTCTCTCTCTCTCTCTCTCTCTCTCTCTCTCTCTCTCTCTCTCTCTCTCTCTCTCTCTCTCTCGTGATCTGGTACATCTGATAGTATCCAGAGAAGGGCTACCCAGGGTTAGCTGAAGCAGTGGGCCTATGTGAGTCTGTTCTGCATTAACTTTTTTTGTTTGTTGTGATTGTTTCTAGGAATTGGATCTGTCTACTTCCATGCAACTCTCAGTTTCCTGGGTCAGATGCTTGATGAACTTGCCATCCTTTGGGTTCTCATGTGTGCTTTGGCCATGTGGTTTCCCAGGAGGTATTTACCAAAGATCTTTCGGAATGACAGGTAAGCTTGTGCTAAAGACTTTTGCTAGATGTGGTTGCCAATGTTATACAGTCATCAAGTTGGTGACATAACACATTCATCAAGTTAACAATGTAATGCACTCATTAAGTTAGCAATGTAACACACTCATTGAGTTAGCAATGTAACACCCTCACCAAGCAAATTACTGCATGAGTGAGCTCAGCTAGCAAAGAGCTCATTGTACACTTGATTATTGTTCACCGAGTTTCATGATCTGACAACATAGCTGAGCTGTCTGTACTTCCCAAATAACCCCTTACTTGTGCACTTTCTTCTTAAATTGCATTGGTGTGAAGGTGTTAGACCCCCTGGAACTGGAGTTACAGACAGTTGTGAGCTGCCATGTGGGTTGTGGGAACTGAGCTCAGTAACCACTGAGCCCCCTCTCGAGCCGTACCTGTGAGCTTATGAGTCCCTTCTACCTGTGAGCTTATGAGTCCCTTCTACCTGTGAGCTTTTGAGTCCCTTCTACCTGTGAGCTTATGAGTCCCTTCTACCTGTGAGCTTATGAGTCCCTTCTACCTGTGAGCTTATGAGTCCCTTCTACAAATCCTGCAGCCAGCCTTCATTTCGCAGTCCACTTCATTTTCAGAATCTTGAATGGCTAGGGAACAGTCTGAGTCCTGCCTGTTTTTTTTTTTTAAAGATTTATTTATTATGTTAACAGTGTTCTCCCTGCATGTATGTCTACATGCTTGGAGAGGCCACCAAATCTCACCATAGATGGCTGTGAGGCACCATGTGGTTGCTGGGAATTGAACTCAGGGCCTCTGGAAGAGCAGCCAGTGCCCTTAAGCTCTGAGCTATCTCTCCAGCCCCAGCCCTGCCTGTCTTAGCAAACATAAGGCTTAGAAGGGTTAAGTGATGGGAGAGCTCTCTTAAGGCCTTCCTGGAGCCATGACATGACAAGGGCGCTGTTTTAAGTAGGTGATGTTTCTTCTGTGACCGCTGAAACTGCTGAGTCCTAACGTCTTAGGGGACATCTCAGAAGTTTGTGGGCATAGTTTTGTCCTCCATAACGTCCGTCCCACTTTGTAGGAGTAAAGGTGACATTACAAAGTACTAAATATAAAACACCAGGATCAGCTAAGGTGGAAATCCTCCTTTTTAGAAGGTAGTTAATGATAACAGTAATAACTTTATTGTGAGATAATGGTCAGGAAGTTGGATTGCTAGATTTGGGTTTGGGGAATACAGAAGAAGGGGGTGCTGAGAGTCTCTTCACTGTGGGGTCTAGCATGAGACTGTATGTGCTGACAGCTAAACACAGGACTGATGTAGGGCTACCTGCCATCACAGTCTAGGACACACACTGTCAGGCCCCTCGCTCCTGGAAATTTCTAGCTCTCTAACACCTGGGGCCTCTGGTGACTATTGCTTGGGTATGCCGGGCTGGCTGGCTTTCTCCTGGCCATGTGACCTCTGTTTACTTAGTCTAGTTGCTAAATTGTGTGTTCGGACAGGATGTCCTCATTGTCCAGTACATTCCTCCACTCCCTCTGGACCCAGTGTGGGGAGGTGTCTGCGAGTGTCTCCTAAAGCATGTGCCTTTAAACTATTTGGCAGTATTATTCAGAACCTTTGGGAATTACAATGGCTGCCCATCCTGCTCTCCTTCAGAAGATATTATCAGCAATAATATTTTTTTCTGTTTTGTTTGCTTTGTTCTGTTTCATTTTGAGACATGATCATGCTCTTAGCCTAGCTGACCTCAACTCATAGCAATCCTCCTGCCTTAGCTTCCCAAGTGCTGGGATTACAGCTATGAACTCCAATGGCCAGCTCAACAATAGTGACATTACTAAATAGTATTTCTTCTAAGATGGTGATAATGAGTCTTATTGGCGCATCACCTATCCTGGACCCTGTATTAAGTGCTGCAGTGCTTGCTCACAAGAATGCCATGGATGTTAGTGGTTCAGTTTCAAGTCCGGAAGGCTCGAGGAGTTAAGCTTCTTGTAGAGGTCCCATAGTCATTGAACAGTGTAACTGGGTTTGTGAGTACATCTGTCCCATGGGAAACATCAGTGCTTTTAATCATTGTTTTCCTCTTTCCAACTTGTGCCTGAATCCTAAACCTCTGGGTATGGGGGAGGGGCGTCGATACACCTTGCAAATTTATTTTCTTTTCTCACATCTTCTCTCCTCGCCCCTCTCCTTCTCTTTCTTTGATTTTTTTTTCAAACAATGTCTCGTGTGTCCCACACTCCTCCAGGCTTGCAAGCTGAGGATGACTTTGACCTCCTAGTCATCTTACTTCCTCCTTTTATGTACGAGGATCACAAATATGCATGACCACACTTAGTTTTTGAGATGCAAGAGTGGACCCCAGGGCTTCATGCGTACTAGGGAAGAACTATGCTCGCCTAGCTTTATCTCTAGCTTCTTAACCTCTGGCTGTATATTTCCAATAGCAGGGGAGAGGGTGTGAAATCATTCATAGTAAAGAAAAACTGACAATGAAGACTAAAGGGTAAAACAATGTACAGATGTGGGGTACAATGACAAGTAAGGAAGCACAGGGCCTTGTCCTGTGACAAAGAAAGGAGAGAGAAAGAACAGAGAGAGACCAGCAGGAGGCCTTGGTGTGTCAGAAGCAGGGAGGGTAGCCCAGTGCCCCAGAGGCCATCCGTGTGCTCGGTGCTGGTGGGGCTGTCCTCAAGCTGGACAGGCAGCCTTGCTTCCGGTAGCTGGGGCGTTGTGGACTGTCAGGAAGAAAACACGAGTCTCCTGAGTGAGCGTTTGCTGCCTGCTTCCTGTCACATATGTCTGCTCCCCTCTGGCTCAGGGTTACAAAGCCCGTTCATTCCACTCAGAAGGTTGGCAGCTTGATCAATGATTTCCTGTGCCTTGATGATAAATGCCTTTCCTCTTTAGAAGATAAATCTGTGTTTTGAGGGGTCGATGCTCTTTGATTTCTTTATAATAGAACTCCATTCCAATCAGTTTCCTAACTGTGACCTGCTCCGGGGCTCTTGGCCAAGACAAATTCTGCTAATGACAAATAACAAAAACTGCAGGAAAATCATGTGCTCCTTAGTTGAAGTCATGGATAAGGCCTCTGAGAGTGGCTAGGCCAGGGCCTTTTTGCTCTATAGATCAGGAAACAGGGTCCCCAGAGAGAGGAAGAAGTGTGTCTAGGATCACGTCGCCACTTTTGGCTGCCTCCACTTCTCGGCAGGCTGTGAGAGTCGGTGATCTGTCATGTTAAAGACTTGTCAAGACAGACTTCCAGTTCACGCTAGACCTATAGGCTGCCAGGAAATATTCACTTGGTTTTTTCCCCCAAAACTTAGTTTTGTAGGCTGAGCACACAGGGATTTTTTTCTTTTAAAGTAGTAATGCTTATGCTTTATTAATGGTCTTTGATTGTCTTATAAAAGTCATGCATGGCCGGACAGTGATGGTGTATGCCTTTGATCTCAGTGCTCAGGAGACAGACAGGAGGATCTCTGTGTGTTCAAGGACAGCCTTGTCTACAGAATGGGTTGCAGGACAGACTCCAAAGCTACAGAGAAACCCTGTCTTGAAAAACAAAAACAAACAAGTAAAAAACAAAACAAGAAACAAAAGTCATTCATGAGGACCTGGGTGGAATAGAAACTGGCAAACTTTCGGGGCTAAATGGGTTCTGTGAAGTTTTATCAGCACACAATGCATGCTCCTGAACTTACCTTTATAAAGTCAGAGTTGAGTAGCTCCAGCTTGGGATTTGCAAAACCTAAAATGCTCTGTCCCTTTACAGATTTTTGGTTTAAATTTGAGACAGGGTCATTTTTAAAATTTATTTTATGTGCATTGGTGTGAAGGTGTCAGATCCCTTGGAACTAGAGTTATGGACAATTGTGAGCTGCCATATGGGAATAACAGATAGTGCTCTTAACCCCTGAACCCTCTCTCCAGCCCTAAGACAGGGTCTTAAAACATATTATGTAGCTGAGGCTGGTCTTGAACTCCTGATCCTCCTGCTTCTACCTTCCAAATGCTGGGATTACAGTCCTGTGCCCTTGTGTCTGGTTTATAGAAGAGAGGTTTGTCAAGTCCTGTAGAGGAATATCTGAAGAAACACAAATAAGATCAGGGAATCCATTGTCAGGGGCTCTCCCCAGAGCCTTGGGTTGATTGTGGTTTAACTGTGTTCACAGCACAGTTTTCAAAGTCTTTGATGTCCCACCAATCAGCTCCTGGAAGTAGAGTGGGCAGCTTTTAGATCTGGTCCACTTGTGACCTAATGATACTTTAGGGTCTCAACCCATGGCCAAGACCCCTTGGGGTCACAGCTCAGATATTTACATTGTGATTCATAACAGCAGCAAAATTACAGTTATGAAGTAGCAATGAAATAATTTTATGGTTTGGGGGTCACCGCAACATGAGGAACTATGTTAAAGGGTCACAGGGTTAGGAAGGTTGAGAACCACTGGTGTAGAAGTTCTCAACTTGTGCAAACAGTGCTGGCTGCACCTTGCCAATAGTAACAAGTAATGAGAGAACACTTGCCCAGCATACACAAGGCCCTGGGTTCAATGCTCAGATTGGGGTTGGGATAGCATGTTATTAAACAAGCAGGATCTCCTTCGCTAATGGATTTGGTTTTGATTCCACTGATTCAGGGGCAGGTTCAAGGCGGTGGTGTGTGTCCTGTCTGCAGTTACAACATGCCTGGCGTTTGTCAAGCCGGCCATCAACAATATCTCTCTGATGACTCTAGGGGTCCCATGCACTGCCTTACTCATTGCAGAACTGAAGAGGTGGGTGCCATTTTCCCTGGTTTTCGTTGTTGTTGCTGCCTAGGTAACAATTTTCTTCTGGGATGTTGTAGATGAAGATTTCAGGTTCATATACTGAAACATTTTTAAAAATATTTGTTTTTTATATTATTTTTATTTTTTGTTTTTTGAGACAGGGTTTCTCTGTGCTAACAGCCATGGCTGTCCTGGAACTAGCTCTATAAACCAGGCTGGCCTCGAACTCACAGATGTCTGCCTGCCTCTGCCTCCTGAGTGTGGGGATTAAAGGAGTGTGTTACCACCGCCCAGCTTTGTTTTTTTTTATTTTAAAAATATTTTTAGCCGGGCGTTGGTGGCGCACGCCTTTAATCCCAGCACTTGGGAGGCAGAGGCAGGCGGATCTCTGTGAGTTCGAGGCCAGCCTGGTCTACAAAGTGAGTTCCAGGACAGCCTCCAAAGCCACAGAGAAATCCTATCTCGAAAAAAACCAAAAAAAATTTTTTAAAGTGCTCAGGAGACAGGAGGATCTCTGTGTGTTTGAGGACAGCCTGATCTACAGAATGGGTTGCAGGACAGACTCCAAAGCTACAGAGAAACCCTGTCTTGAAAAACAAAAACAAACAAGTAAAAAACAAAACAAAATAAGAAACAAAAGTCATTCATGAGGACCTGGGTGGAATAGAACCTGACAAACTTTCGGGGCTAAATGGGTTCTGTGAAGTTTTATCAGCACACAATGTATGCTCCTGAACTTACCTTTATAAAGTCAGAGTTGAGTGTGTGTGTGTGTGTGTGTGTGTGTGTGTGTGTGTGTGTGTGTGTGTGTGTGTATGTATGTATGTATGTCTGCATGTGCATGCACCAAGGGCCCTCAGAGGACAGAAGAGTTGTCCAGGCCCCAGAACTTGGGTCACATATGTTATGAGCTGCCTGACCCATGTGCTGAGACCAGATCTGGGTCCTCTAGAAGAACAGGGTGCTCTTAACCTCTAGGCCATCTCTCTGGCCCTTCCAGGAACATTTTATGTGGGCTGGAGAGATGGCTCAGCGGTTAAGAGTACTTGCTGCTCTTCCAGGGGTCCTTGGTTTCATTCCAGCATCTACCAAGCATCCAACACATTTTTCTCACCTGTAGACGCTAGGCATGCATATGGGGCACATGCATCCAGGTGAGACATTCGTACGCACAAAATAAAAAGAATAAAAAATAAATACTTTATTTTAGGTCTTGTGTGTGGGTCTTGTAGCCACAAAATACATATGGCCACTGATCTAATTTTAAGTTTAATGAAAACATTGTTTTCGTTGTAGTTACTTTAAAATATATTTTAGTCCATATTTTATCTTATCATGAACACCGAATGTCTTGGCTTTTTGAAACCAGCTCTTTGCTATGTAGCCACGGCTGGCCAGGCTGGGCACTAACTCATACTGATTTCCCATCCATAACTTCCTTAGTGCTGGGATTATAAGTGTGATACACCATGCCCATGAGTGAGGTTTGAAAAATAACAAAAAAAATTATGTGTGTGGATGCTTTGTCTGTATGTATGTCTAGGTACCACTCACGTGCCTCGTACTTGGGGAAGCCAGAAGAAGGTACCAGATTCCCTGGAACTGAAGTTAAAGATGGTTGTGAGCCATCACGTGGGTGATGGGAGATGAACCTGGGTCCTCTGGAAGAGCAGCCAGTGCTCTTAACCCTTGAACCATCTCTCCAGCCCCCAAATATTTAAAAAAAATTTTTAAATTAAATTTGGTCTTTGATAATTTCATACATGTACATAATATATTCTGGTTTCTCTCATCCCTGCTCTTTCTTATTTCCATCCCATCCTTGTCAATACCTCTCATCCTTCCCTACACATTCATTTCTTGTATTTTGTCTCGCTTTTTTTTTTTTTTTTTGGTAACCCACTGAGTTTAACCAGGGCTGTCTGTATGAATATGGGGTTTGGAACTGTCTATGGGAGCCCGAAGGGCTCACTTATGAGTACACAACCGGAGCCAATGACTGCTCTCCCCCCAGAACCCACCAGTTGCCAGTAGTTCATCAGGCAGGGGTAGGGTTCCATGAAGCCCTCTCTGACCAGACTGACAACTGACAGGCCCAGTGTGTGCGGACCCAGCGGAGGCAGCAACCACCGTTGCTGTGTGATCAGATTTGTAATGGTCGTGCCTGCTCAGAAGAGGGCATTTGCAGCCCGTGTTCGTTCTTAGCTTGCAGTTCTTCGAGTCGTTCCAACTCCTCTTCTCCATGTTCCCCGGTGGTATAGATATCCTGTTTCGCGCCGAGCGCTTAGTCATCTTACTCTCGGCACTTGAGCAACCACAGGTCTCTGCATTCGCTGCTCTTCGTTGCAATGAGGCTCTTCTTTGAGGAAGGCTGAGATCAGCATTTGTCTATGAATAGAAATACAAATTCTTAGAAGGCTATTTGGGTCCACGTCAGTTTAGTTTCCCCCTTCGGGGCTAAGACTCCCTCAGACATGGGTTTGACTAGGTTCACAGTACCACAGGTCTGAGTGTCTTAATTGAAGTTTGGTCTTTCTCCCTCAGATAACAGTACTGTGTTGTGTGTTGGCTCAGCTTGGGAGATGATTATTTCTTTCTGGTTGCTTTGCTTCCCAGAGCTGCCCTGATCACCAGCAATAGAATCTAGGGGCAGAATTGGTGGAAGAGGCATTTGAACATGTTGCCTGGCAGCAAAAGGATACTGTCAGGTTTCCTTTGATTGACTACTCTGTGAGGCCTGCAAGGATAGCTTTGTAAGAGACCCATTTTAGAAATCAATTGACTTGGTCCTAGAAGAACAACTATAGAAGTGTAAAAACATATAATTGAATAAACCAGAGAGGTCCCTACTCTCCAATAAGCTTAATGAAAGACCCCCATTTATTTATTTGTTGTGTGTACATGTGTATGGGCATGCCTGCGTTAAATCACAGGTATGATTTTTTATTTTTTTTGAGACAGGTTCTCACGTGACCCATGGTAGCCTTGAACTCACTATATAGCTGGGCTGCCCTTAAACTGACCCTCCTCTATCCATCTCCTGGGTATTAGAATTCCAAGTGTGTCCACTGCACCTGGCTGCAATAAGCTTAATTATGGGCATCTGGGAGTTTAAATAGCTAAAGCCCCATTGTTCGGGGGTTGAGAATAGAGTCAGGGGGCAACGGCAGGGGAGGGGTGGACAAGAAAGGGACGACAGCGAATGAGGAAGGGATTCTTGGTCCATTACAGGAAAAATTGTAAAATTAGATGCAGGTGATGGCTGAACACCTCTCAATGTCCTACAGTCCATTGTGTGCTCTACATGGGTGGATTTTTACAGTGCATGAATTATATCCCAGTAAAGCTATTAACAAAACGGCAAGCTCCAGGGACACAGCAGGTGTTTTCGTCTCTGGAACCATGCATCTGTCCAGACTGCACGTTTCCCACGTGTGATGGTCAGCTTTTGTCTTCGTCTCTGTAGCAGTTTGTTCTCAGTGATGGCGAGGAGATGCAGAGAGGGAGAACATGTCGCCTATGAGACATTCCTAGTGATCTTGTCACCGGTGATACTGTGTAAGCCTGGAGCCGTGTTCTGCCACGGACCCACGCTGCTGCTCAGGGACAGAGCTTTGAATAAAGCTCGCGTTGATGCGTCGCCCTCCCTGGCAATGTTCACTCTTTCACTGTGCATGGAAGACTCAGCCATCACTGAAGTGTGCCTTTGGGTTTCTTTTTGCCACAGTGACCACAGGCTGCTCAGAGATAGTGCATGCTTGTCCGGTGACCAGGGTGACTGGCTAACGTCTGTGTCTGCAGCTGCGGGGCACAGCGACTTGCTTTTCTGTCCTATGTGGCCAGGCTTCTGAGTGTTGTCTCTATCTGTTGGCCTTCCTTCCGGGCCACACCTCCGTTTCCTGGAAGTGTGACTTCCCTCCACATCTTTAGTGTGGAGTTACTGATGATCATGCTCAAAAGATGGTTCCTATCAAGAAACTACTTTGCTGGAGAAAAATTGGAAAATATAGACAAGCACAAATATTTATTAAAATATTTGGTGGTGCGGGGGCTGGAGAGATGGCTCAGAGGTTAAGAGCACTGGCTGCTCTTCCAGAGGTCCTGAGTTCAATTCCCAGCAACCACATGGTGGCTCACAACCATCTGTAATGAGATCTGCTGCCCTCTTCTGATATACAGGCAGAACACTGAATATGTAATAAATAAAATAAATATTAAAAAAAATATTTGGTGGTTCTTAGAGCGAAACTTTGCTCATATCACTGAACAAAAAATAATTAAACCTGCCTCATGGTCTTGAAATGGTAACTAGTAATTTTTCTAGTTTTTTTTTTGTTTGTTTGTTTTGTTTTAGACTGTGTGTGTGTGATTGTGTGTGTGTGTAACAATCCTGGCTGTCCCAGAGTGCCGGGATTAAAGGCGTGTGCTACCAACGCCCGGTTCTCGTCTTTATTCTTTACCATCTTACATATTTGCTTAAAATATTAGCTCACTAGTATGTATGCAACTTTATAAAAAGGGGTTACTTCTTTTCAAGTTACTCTGAAATTTGGTTTTCTCACTTGGGGAAGTGTCATAGACATCTTTCTCGGGTAAATAAGTGTAACTTTCCAGGTCATCTTTAACACCTTCATAAAATTTGAACTTAGGGTGTGGTGTACACCTGTAATTCCAGCACTTGGGGTACAGGCAGCAGCCA
Source organism: Mesocricetus auratus (assembly GCF_017639785.1). Taxonomy (NCBI): domain Eukaryota; kingdom Metazoa; phylum Chordata; class Mammalia; order Rodentia; family Cricetidae; genus Mesocricetus; species Mesocricetus auratus. Next base: position 51,500,261 of record NW_024429197.1, on the reverse strand, counting down.
GCCTTAACATTTTTAGTTCAAGGCCAGTGTCAAAACAAACAAACCCTGTCTCAAAGACAAACGAACAAACAAACAGGGAGGGTGGTTGGGGAAGAGGGAGAACCATGAGAATCTGAATTATGGCTATATTAAATTTAATTAATTTTTGAACATTTAGAGTCTAGTTTTTCCACTGTTATAAATACCTAGGTAATGAACATCTTTGTGCATTTCGATCTGTAATAACAACTTTTTAACTTCCTAATTGGAACAAAGAACCTTTGTTTAGTTGAGTAAAGTTTCTTTTCAGGAATGAGGACTCGGAAAGCCACCCTCCTCACTTTCTTCCCTTGGCATCTGTGACCTCAACAATCCAGGCTGTTCCACTTGGCTGTTCTTACTGTCCTCCTTGACTTTCTGAGGGCAACCAGTCTCCAGGTTCGAGCCTTTTGGTTTATTTCTTGAAGGTCTCATTCACCCGAGTCCAGTATCATGTCCCTCTATGACTCTGCCGCTGGTTCTTATCCCCCTCCTTTTTTATTTGTTTTTTTGTTTGTTTGTTTGTTTATTTTGTTTTTCAGAGACAGGGTTTCTCATGTGGCCCTGGCTGTCCTGGAACTCGCTCTGCAGACCAGGCTGGCCTTGAACTCAGAGATTTGACTGCCTCTGTCTCCCAAGAGCTGGGATTAAAGATGTGCACCACCACCTGGCTCAGTCTCATATTTTCAATTTTTGCCAGATCTCCTCCACTAGACCGTCTCCCAGGACTCAAGGCTGCTGGTTTGTCTCCATCTCTTCCCTGTGTTTCTTTACTGTTTCTCTCACCATTCCCCACAAATCCCATTTTAAAATTCCCAAATGAAAACAAATAAAACAAGCTGGGCGGTGGTGGCGCATGCCTTTAATCCCAGCACTCGGGAGGCAGAGGCAGGCAGATCTCTGTGAGTTCAAGGACAGCCAGGACCACGCAGAGAAACCCTGTCTCGAAAAACCAACCAAACAACAAAATTTTCCAAATACTTTTAAAGGCACCACTGTTTCTAATGCCATTCGATGAGGTCTCGTGGCCATCATTGCCTTCTCCCCAGAATCTCCTGCCTCTTCCCAGGGCCTCTGACTTCCACCACAGGACCTCTGCCTACAGTGCTTCCCCTGTCGCCTCCTCCCCTTCCCACGGCCCACCCTCACTCTGCTCCAGTAGGCCACTGCGTTCTGCCTCCTCTCTTCTTCCCCTAGCCTCCTTCCTTAAAGGACATTTTTCATATGACTCCTTTGTCCTTGTACACCGCCTTTCAGGGGCTCCTGACTGTTCAGCCTTCTCCGTCCTTGCTTTCTTCCTTGTGCCTGGTGACCTGGACAGGCTCCTTCCTTTTTTTCTTTTCAGCTCATGCTTCCTCAAACTTTGTCCTCCTAGTCGGTGGCCCTCCCCCATCACTGCTTTGCCAAGACCGCTCCCCCCTCCCCGACAGCTTCTTGGATGTCAGCTCCTTCTTGAGGGCTTTCCTCACCCCTCCTCTTCCTCAGCTAAGGCATGTGTCTTTCTTCCTAGACTCTGTGCCTTTTTATTGGGCTTGTGTGTGCTCTTGTGACTATGGACAATGTCCTTCTTTCTTTCTGGAGAATTATTCAAAGACAGAAATTATACATATCTGCAAATTTTCCAAGGCATCCATTACCTCTGAAAATTCTCTCTGTATCCCCAGCTGGCTGCTAGGTTGCTCTATTTTCGTTCTAGATTCACATGATTACTTGAGAATGCATGCAGTCAGTGGAAAATGCTAGAAGAATGGGTTCAGGGGCTAGACACCGTTAAGTTTGGGGCTTGGTTTTGTCTTCCAGTAGTTAGAAATTTAGGGCATTTTCTTCACTTCCTTGAATCTTCCATAGTAAGGTTTAGGTCTATTTAAACAATAAATAGGGGGCTAGAGAGATGGCTCAGCTGTTGAGAGCATTGACTGCTCTTCTAGAAAACCTGGGTTCAATTCCCAGCACCCACTTGGCAACTCACACTGTCTGTAACTCCAGTTCCAGAGGGTTTGGCACCCTCATACAGACATACATGCAGGCAGAATATTAGTGAACATAAAAATAAATAAATCTTTAAAGAAATGAGTAAATAGAGCTGGGGCACTGCCAACACTTAGGAAACTGAGGCAGGAGAATTGCAACTTCAGAGAGAACTCGTCTCACAAACAAAGCTTATTTCTTTTGATCTTCTAGGGAGTATAAATAAATGGTATAGAATCTGCCAGATGGATAGCCAAGAAATACTAGTTGTGGCTTGTATATAGTAATGCTTGCCTTTAATCCTAGTACTTGGAGGTGGCCTCAGGGTAGAGGCAAGTAGATCTATCTGAGTTCTGGGCCAGTCAGGGTTACATAGGGAGACTGTCTCAAAACAAAAATAAACACAAATGAAATACTAGTTGTGTTATTTAGTTTTCTGTTGCTTTGATAAAACACCATTACCACAGAAACGTCTAGAAGAACGAGCTTATTTGGGCTTACAGTTCATGATGCTTAGCAAGTGTGAGGCATGTCAGCAGGGGCCAGGAAGCAGGGAGGCCACCACACCTTGTTTTGTCTTGTTTTGTTTTGATTTTTGGTTTTTCAAGACAGGGTCTCTCTGTTGTTTTGGAGGCTGTCCTGGAACTTGCTCGGTAGACCAGGCGGGTCTCAAACTCAGAGATCTGCCTGACTCTGCTTCCTGGGATAAAGGCATGTGCCACCATTTTGGGTTTATGCTGTCTTTCTTTTTTTTCCTCTTTCTTTCTTTCTTCCTTTCTTTCTTCCTTCCTTCCTTCCTTCCTTTCTTTCTTTCTTTCTTCCTCCCTTCCTCTCTTTCTCTCTCTCTCTTTCTTTCTTTCTTCCTTTTTTTTTTTTTATAAAGGAAGACATTTAATGGGGTGGTTTACAGTTCAGAGGTTTAGTCCATTATCATCATGGTGGATCATGTCACATGCAGGCAGACATGGTGCTGAAGAGGTAGCTGAGAGTTTTACATCTTGTGCCGGCCGACAGGAAATGGTCTGTCTTGCTGACATGACTTGAGCATATATGAGACCTCAAAGTCCACCTCCACAATCATACACTTCCTCCAATAAGACCACACCTACCCCACCAAGGCCACATCTCCTAACAGTGTCATTCCCTATGGAGGACATTTCCTTTCAAACCACCACATTCCACTCCCCAGTCCCCCAAAGACTTGTAGCCATATCATAATGCAAAAATGCATTCAGTCCAACTTCAAAAGTCCCCATAGCCTATAACAGTCTCAAACTTATTTAAAAGTCTGAAGTTCAATGTCTCTTCTGAGAGTCTTGTAATCTCTTAAATGTAATCCCCTGTAGAATCAAAATTAAAAAACAGATCACATACTTACAACATATAATGGGACAGGATATGCATTACCATTCCAAAACACAGGGAAGGGACATAGTGAGGAAATACTGGACTAAAGCAAGACCAAAACCCATCTGGGCAAACTCCAAACTCTGCATCTCCATGTCTGATGTCAAAATGCTCTTCAGATCACCGAGTCCTTTCAGCTTTGTAGACTGCAACTCGCTTCACTCCCTGTTAGCAGCTCTCCTTGGCTGGTATCCCACAGCTCTGGCTTCTTCAACATCTTGGCGTCTCCAAGGCTATCCAGGCTTTACCTTCACAGCTTCATGCAATGACCTCTCTAGTCTTCCATTCAGGGATACTCCTGACACATGCCTCAGGAGGCAAAGGTTCCATAATGCCCTTTTTTTAAATCCTTGACTCTAAAGTCAGAATCACGTGGCTGAAGCTGTCATGTTCTGCTGCTTTCTGGGGCTGGAACATAGCCTCCTCATTCAACTACATCTTCAACAGCTTTGTGTTTCCTATAGTTCTCTTCACTGTCTAAGCTTGGCTGTCTTGGGACTTGTTCTGTGGCCTCAAACTCAGAGGTCGCTAGCTTCTGCCTCTGGAGTGCTGACATTAAAAACTATGCTGTCGTTCTTATTTTTAAGTTTTGTTTGTTTGTTTTGTTTTTTTATACCTGACTCTTGTAATTGCATGGAAATTGTATGGAAAGTTCAAGTTGACAAAGCTGGTCTGTACCTGTCTTTCCCATCCCTAGTCTTCTCTGAAGTGTCTCCAGTTGTGCTAAATAGGAGTACTATATGTCCAGATGTCCAAGTCAGAAGATGTCTTCCCCTGAACATCTCCTCTGGTCCAGGTCATTGTTCTACTCTTTGGCATGGCAATACTGACAAAATTCAAAGTCTTTCACACACATCTCTGCTGCCCCCATAAGTTGAGCAATCCCTAACACACACACACACACACACACACACACACACACACACACACACCACACGAGGAAGCTTCCCCTTCTCTCCATTCTCTACCATTCTGACTTCTTTCTATGTCTTCATTTGAGCCCAGGTCCCTCTAGCTCCAGGCCCTTGGTCACACTTCCCTTTCTGACCCTCAGTGACCCTCAGTGTGGCTAACTGCTGCTGGCCCTATAGTTTAGGGCTCAGCCGTTAATGTGTCCTTGTATGGTCCTCTTTTATGGCATTCGCTGTAACCATGATTAGAAGGTAGCTTGAGTTACTGTTTTGTTCAACTTCTGCTTGATAGAGAGGGACAAAGGGATACTGCATGGGCAGGGCTCAGGTGTCTTTGTTCCCTGCGGTGACTCAGTTGCCACTCGGAGCCCCAGTTAGGAAAAGTAAAGTTTCCCTGCTTTGATAAGATTCCCGGAAAAAAAAGTGCTCTTGGCGCTCTTTGAGTTTCTTTCCTCCCAGCATCTTCCCTGTTTGTTCTCACATGACATGTCATGTCTGCCCCAGTTTGTCCATGGCCATCATGGCGGGAAACATGGTGGCAAGCGGAGAGTTCACATCTTAAGCTGCAAACAGGAAGCAGTGAGAGCAAACTCAAAATGGCATGAGTCTTTAAACTCTCAAAGCCCGCTTCCAGTGACATACTTCCTCTGATAAGGCCACACTCCCCAATGGCACTGCCAACTGGGGACCGAGTATTCATTCAGTGAGGCGGTCTCAAACCACACAGGCTGCCTGAGTGATGTCATGCAGACACGTGAAGACGCATGAACCCCTTGGCTCTGTGAGGGAAGAGCACCCCTGGCAGAGGCAAAGCAAGTAGGGAGGTTGTAGCTCTCTCTCTCTCTCTCTCTCTCTCTCTCTCTCTCTCTCTCTCTCTCTCTCTCTCTCTCTCGTCTCCCTCTCCTCTCCTCTCTCTCCTCTCCTCTTCTCTCTCTCTCTCTGTCTCCCTCTCCTCTCCTCTCCTCTCCTCCCCTCCCCTCCCCTCCCCTCCTCTCCTCTCTCTGTCTCTCTCTCAAGGACAAAGGTTAGAGAGGAGGAGATGCACTAGCCTGCACCCACGTGGACAGAGGGCAGGTTTGGGGTGGGTTCTGAAGGAAGAACTAGGAAACCAGATGTGGACTCTGTGGGCAGGAGGAAAGACTCGTTGAGCTTGCATCTGTTTTCTGTCTGTATTAGACATCAGGGTATCCTTACTAGGTGGTACTAGCTCTGTGTATCTGGCATCAGGGGCCGGGACTGTGTGAGGCCCTGTGAGTCTCGTGTGTACACGGGGTATTTACAGCTATAGGGCACCAGTGCTGGGGCAGAGAAGAAGTTTTGGAAATACAGGAGAGGTAGCCAGCGAGCCCTAAGGGAGCCAGAACCGACACTCTGTCCCTCTGCCTTGTAGGTGTGACAATGTCCGCGTGTTTAAGCTGGGCCTCTTCTCCGGCCTCTGGTGGACCCTGGCCCTTTTCTGCTGGATCAGCGACCGCGCCTTCTGCGAGCTGCTCTCCTCCGTTCACTTTCCGTACCTGCACTGCGTGTGGTAAGCGCCTGCCCTGGGCTGCTGGCATCGAACCGGTGTCCCCACTTGCTGCCGCTGGCCTGGGTGCTCCCTGCCCTGACAGGTGCACAGGTGGGTTCAGGGGAGGAGCACAGAGCCAAGCATTCTTTTTTCCTCTCTCCCGTCAGACATTTTAGAAACAATGGAAAGTAAGGTAGAGTGTTAAAACGGCTCCGGGGAGCAGGCTTAGCCAGACAACCCCACCCCCACCCCCCACTCCCCGCCCGAAGATCTAATTGTTACAGCGCACAGTGGGCTGGCAGCCTCTCTTGCAGCTCCTTAATTAGCACTCGGGAACCTGAAAAGTGAGTCTGTAACTTGAGCTCCGAGGGCTGGGTGGATGGTGGGGGAGGGGGCTGGGGACCTGTGTGATGTGAGGACAGGAAGGTTCTCAATAGGAACCACGCCTTCGGGGGCCCATGTGGCCAATGAAAGCGTGGACCTCGCAGGCCATCTAGGGACAGTCTCACCCATTCGTCTCACAGCTACAGACAAAGCCCAGGGGATTAAAGCCCATTGTTGAACATCACTCTTTGATGATAAGGAAATAGAGCATCTATATTTTGGGAAGCCAGGGAATGACTCTGAGGTTCAAAGAAAAGAAAATGGAGGTTACAAAAATCACATCAGATCCACACTCAGGAAGAGGGGGTGCAGTGGAGGAGTGGGGAGGTGTAGCTCAGTGGTAGAGTGCCTGCCTGGCTCGCACAAGGCCCTGGGTTCAAACTCCAGCAAAACAAGGAGCAAGTGGGGACAGGGAGTGGCTTTCTTCCTAGGAAATGCTTCAGCTCCAAACCGGGGACACGGCAGTGTTTCTGTCTCTGTCCTCATGGCTGCTCGATACAAAAGGTGGCAGGAGCAATGTCCTCCTGGCAGATTAGAAGCATCCAGGGAAGTTCTATCATGCTTTAACTCCATATCCAGAGCCATCTTCGGAGGGACGAACAGATCCAGTGTGGCCTGGGAATGGAGGCTCACACCTGTCTCCCAGTACCTGCAAGGCTGGGACAGGAAGTTTGCCACAAGATCCAGGTTAGTATGTTAGTATGAACTACATAGTGAGGTTCACACACACACACACACACACACACACACACACACTTCCTCAAAAAAAATTCTTTTTCCTCCTACATGCTAATGAAACACGAGGAAGAAAAGAAATCAACAGCCAGGTATGGAGGTGCACACCTTTAATACCAGCATTCAGGAGGTAAAGGAAGGCAGGCATCTGTGAATTCAAAACCAACCGGGTCTGCACAGTGAGTTTTAGGCCAGACAGTGCTACATAGTTAGACCAGGTCTCAAAACAAAACAAAAACCCAACAACAATAAAAAAAACTTTCCCTCTTCTATCTAGCTACAATTCTGTACCCATGAGCCATTCTGTCTCTAGAAAACTACAGTGGCACCTTTCTATATGTGATGTAAACTGGTTCTCTTTTAAGCCAAACTCCTGCTAGGCATGTCTAGCTAGTGAGTGGCCCCGGGCCCACATACCACCTAGGATAACTAGGAATGTGACCCAAAGCATTTGTAGATGACAATGTCCTATTGCAGTGTTAAAATGTTAGGTAAGCCTGTATATAGATCGTGCACACCCATCCCCTTTAAGACAGCAGTGTCTCATGGAGCACAGGCTAGCTCTGAACTTATTACACACATGAGGTTGACCTTGAACTTCTGACCCACCTTCCTCCATCTCTTAGGTACTGAGATTCTAGGTATGTACTACTACTCTGGGTTTATGCCCCCTGGGGGGATCGAACCTAGGACTTTGTGCACGCTAGGCAAGTATTCTACCAGCTCAGCTCCATTCCCCACTCTCTCACCCCCATGGGCATCACTTTTTATACACACACACACACACACACACACACACACACACACACACACACACACGCGCGCGCGCGCGCGCTTTGTTGCTTTCTATTTAGTACTTCATGACATGATGCTTAATAATTTACTTAGCCAACCTATTAACAGCTATCAGATTTTTTGTGTGTACAAATAGTGTGTATGTGTGTTACATACATGTGAATGCGTTTGCACAAGCATGTTCATGCATGTGAAAGCCACAGAAGGCAGGGAGTCAGTTACTTTTGAAAGACCCCTACCCAGGGCCCCCCCCCAGGAAAAAGAAAAACAAAGCCAAGCCATTGCCTAGTGGAAAAACCCAGACAGGTGTCTCACCCTCAAAACAGGATGTCTCTAATCACTATAGCAATCATAGGACCCGGATAATAATTGCTGAAGTGTGCTGGGAACTTTCATATGACAATACTAGAAAACCTAGTCCTTGGCAACTACCCTGGCCCCCAATTGTGTCTGATCACTGTAGCAATCATGAGACCCGGATACTAATTGCTGAAGCGTGCCGGGGTCTTTCATGTAGGAAACCTAGTCCTTGGCAACTACCCCTGCCCCCCCCAGATGATCTCAGCTCATGCTTAAGTAGCCAATGAAATACCTGTTGCTATGCTGATACTTATGTAACCATTAAAACTCCATAAATAGTGTACTCCCTACAAGCCCGGTATGCTCTGCACCCGAGTTGCAGTAGCATCCGCAGGCGCCTGTGTACCCAATAAATCGCCTCTTGCATTTGCATCCAGTGGTCTGGCCCCGTCCTTGGGCAGAGGACTCGGTCCGGTGCCCGGCGCTTTGATGCCGAGGTCTTACACTTTGCTCCATTGCTTTCTGCTTTCTTGCCTTGAGACAGGGTCTCTCACTGAACCAGAGACTTGCCTTTCCAGCTAGGCTAACTATCCAGCAAGCTCTTAGGATATATCTGTCTTGTTGTCCTTCAATGCTGGGATTACAGGCACACACACAGCCACACTCAACTTTCTATGTGGATGCTAGGGATTTGAACTCAGGTCCTCCTCATGTTTGCAGAACAAGAGCTCCTCCCCACGCTGCTAAATCATCTCCTGAGCTCCATATTATGTCATTTCTATTTTTTCACTTCTGTAAATAATCTGTAAAAAACATCTCTATCGATTCTAATCTGTATTGGTAAATCATAATATAATGCAGTCCCAAGTGCTGGAATTGAGACCACCATATCAGACTTTGTTTTGTTTCTGTTGGCAGTGCTGGAGAATCATTGACACTGGGCAAGTCTTCTGCCACTTCTGTTCTGAGCAGTTACACCCCAGTCACTTAACTGCCGTCTCTTAGGGCGCCTCAACCCAAATGCTCACACATGCAGGAGGTTATTAACTCTTTTAAATCGTTGTTAACCTGATAGGAAAAAAAAATTGAGCTGGGTGGTGGTGGCACACGCCCTTGATCCCAGCACTCAGGAGGCAGAGGCTGGTGGATCTCTGTGAGTTCAAGGCCACCCTGGTCTACGGAGTGAGTTCCAGAATAGCCAGGACTGTTTCAACAGATAAACTGTGTTTTGAAAAACCAAAAGAAGAAACAATTTGTTTTAATTTTATTTTTATGTCTTTAAAGATAGTGTCACTAGATTCTCTTAAATCGTAATGTGAATGGTAGCTTTAGATTGTAATCTAATTGCAGTCTTCCCTTCTAATGTTTTTTTCTCTTCAGCCATTACTGCCTATAATGGCTATCTATTTGCTGATTTTAATTAATTACTCGTTAGTTAATAATTGTTGTTTGGAGAGAGGGTACTGACTTGTAGACAAGGTTGGCTTCGAACTCACAGAGACCTGCCTGCCTCTGCCTCCCGAGTGCTGGGAATAAGGCGTGCAGCACTGTACCCAGCAAGAAGAGGTTTTTAAAGAATAAGGACAATACTCAGCCAACTCCAGCTTCTGTATCACTGGGCGCTGCATCTTGTTTCTGCTACCGTCCCCACTCTTCATCCAAACCCACTTCAAGGCACAGCTCACATAACATTTACGGTCTGTAACATTTTTGGTATGAGTTTTAGCTCTTTATCACACTGGGCAAATGTTTCCCCCAGTTTCCTATTTTTTTTCTTAAAGCACGTTAATAGTTTTGTGCCGTATTCATTTTGAATTCTGTTCTCACACATGTCTGATTTTTTCTTTATGGTCTCTGGACTTTGTGTCATTCTAAGGAAAGCCTCTTTCATCAAAGTTATGAAAATGTAGGTCTTTTGGAATATATATTAAAAGCATTAGGGGCTGGAGAGAAGGTTCAGCAGTTAGGGGCACTTGCTGCTCTTACAGAGGACCTAGTTCTGTTCCTGCACCCAGACTGAACAACCACCTGTAACTCCAGTTCCAGGGGATCCTATACCCCTTTGTGGCCTCTGCAGGTACCCGTACAGGTGTGTCCATACACTGACACAGGACCCACAAATGCATACAAATTAAAACAAACCATTTTAGAATTATATTTTAAATCTTTTCTTAAGTAATTTAAAATTTTTACATTTGTTAATTTGTGCTTGTATGTGTACGTGTGTAGACATGGGTAGATGTCAGAGGACAACTTTTGGGAGTCAGTCAGATCTTTCCTTATGCCATGTGGGTTCTGGGGTTTGAACTCAGGCCATCAGATCTGGTGGCAGTCACTTCACCTACTGGGATATCTCACGGGTCCATATTTGAAACATTTAATTCCTTTGGAATTGGGTTTCAGTACAGGGTATAAGGAAAAATCTGTCTGCCTTTAAAATATTTATTTCTTGATAAAGATCAAAATTGAAGCGTTTGACAGGTAAAGATAATTTTTTAAAAAGGATTTTCACCCTAAAGCTGCAAGCACACTTTAATATAGGATGGTTTCCGATGAAAAAAGCACAGGTTGTACTCATTGATGACGTGAGCAGGTGGGAATTGTATCCCAGGTTCAGGCACTTCTTTCTCTTTTTTTTTTTTTTTTTTTTTTTTGGCTTTTTGAGACAGGGTTTCTCTGTATTGTTTTGGAGGCTGTCCTGGAATCGGCTCTGTAGACCAGGCTGGCCTCGAACTCACAGAGATCCGCCTGCCTCTGCCTCCCGAGTGCTGGGATTAAAGGCATGTGCCAACACTGTGCAGCCTTGAACTTGTGACAGTCTTCTTGAGGTGGCTTCCTAGAGCCCCGGGGTTACGGGTCTGAGCCGCTGTGCGGTTTCAAATGGAAATGTTTTGAGTTCTAGTATGGTCTCACATGTTCAGGATTGATCATTGCCCTTCTGGCTTTGTGGGCTAGCTCATCCGTTCCCGTTACACAGATCCTCCGGGTGAAAGTGGCAGCAGGCGAGGCAGGTGGCTCCCGAAAGAAGGAGGTGTTTGCAGACGCACGGTCTGAACCCCCGTGAGGCTCACCTCTCCCGTTTTTTGCAGGCACATCCTCATCTGCCTTGCTGCATACCTGGGCTGTGTGTGCTTTGCCTACTTTGATGCTGCCTCAGAGATACCCGAGCAAGGTCCAGTCATCAGATTCTGGCCCAGCGAGAAATGGGCTTTTATCGGTGTCCCCTACGTGTCCCTCCTGTGTGCCCACAAGAAGTCACCAGTCAAGATCACATGACGGCAAGGCAGTGGCTGGCTTCTCTACTTATTTCTCTTCATTCACTGGGCTTCATTTGCTAGCAAAGATGGCGATGGGGGTTGAAGAATCGGTGTGGGTGTGTCTGTTTAAAATTCTGTTCCTTTGGGTTCTACCGGGGCCACTGTGCCAGGATGGGGGATGGAGGGCTCAGGGACGGTAGGTGTGTCACTCAGCGTCCCTTACAGGCACAGGGGCTTGCTGGGTTATGTCCGTTGTGGCAGTGGCAGAGTAGTTCTTTGGGAGACCCAGGACAGCATCTTGCTGGAGAAGGTGGCTTGCTGTAGACCCCGCCCATTCCCACGCTCTCTTGATTACACAGGAGTCAGCCCCTGGGATACATCGCAAGACCTGATATTGTGATGGAAAGTACCGGAGCTTTTCATTTGCAGGGGAGAAATTGTCCTTCAACAAAACCAAGTGGACAAAACCCACAGGGGGCTGTGGCTAAGGGGCTGCTTTGTCACGTCACCTGCACCTTTCAGCCTTCCCAGGTTTTCCAAGAGCTTGTGGATCCTCCAACCACTACCTCTACTGAGACACGGAGACTTGGCGTCAGAGGACAAAGCTGGTAACACCCTCTATGCCAAAACCTGCGCTCGGCTTTAAGCACACGTTAAATAGTGACATTGCTTCTGTTCTTCATGAAGCTCCGTAGCCTCAAACTCAACCACTCTGGTGTGAAGACTCCACACACAGTCCCTCAGCTTGCCACTCTGTGAGAGCACCAACGGCTCATTTCAGTCACCGAGGCAGCTCCGGTTTTACCTGCAGAGTGTGTGCGGAGCCTTGGGAAAGCCTTTCTCATTGGAAGCCTCCGGGATGTCGTTACCTCCAAGACTCTGACGCCATCATCCCTCTGCTGTTTCCAGGGGATGTGGGCCTCCTGCCTTTGCTCTCACAACACCTGGTGCTAACTGGTTTCTCAGGGCACCTGACTCTTTATTGTAGTCTGTCACTGCGCTCTGGTTTGCTGGTTGGGGGTCACAGGTGGGTATGAGGTGGGGTGGGTATCTCAGGGATGTTTGTGACTCAGGCACCTTTGCTCTCTGACATCCCATGGTGGGGAGTGGGGGGCTCAGGGGGTGGGAGTCACGCCACTGTTCGGAGTGTGCAGTGTTGTCCTGAATCAGGAGGAGCTCTTACCCTGGTTAGAATTTCCACAGGGTCCACAATAGAAACTGAACTTAAATTTTTTACAGGAATAGACTTCATTCTGCTTTTGTGGCCTTGAAGTTTCATAAGTCACTTGCTAGGCTATTTCTTGTCTATAGTAACAAATCTTTATGGGATATGGCTGTGTGAAGTAAGTTGTCTTTTATTAAACTTACAGCATTTACTAAATCTCCCAGGTAGCAAACACACACGTTAGTTGATTGGAATTTCCAAGGCAGAAATACTTGGTTTTGAATGAGTGTATATGTTATCTTACTATAGCTTAAATATATATTTAAAATGCTTTGAGTTAAATGTTTGTGGCAGCCTAGGAGCTCATGGGCTAGAATTGCTGCCGAGCCCTTTGGGTTTTGAGTCTACAGTTTTTCAGAGGGCAAAATCAAACCATCCTTGTTTCTGGTTTGTATTCCCAGGCATGTAGCCTGTTCTTATCTATTTTACATTACATAAATGTCCTAAAGACAATACCCAGCTGCCTGTGTCGGGAAGGGTTGGCCGGGGCTGGAGAGTTGGGTCAGCAGTTAAAGAGTACGTGTCGTTTTCCCAGAGGACTAGATTCCTACCATACACATGAAACTCACAACCTGAAACTCCAGTGCCCGCTTCTGATATCCAAGGGCACCAGGCTTACATGCCATGCACATACACACAGTCGGGCAAAACCATTCATACACGTAAAGTGATAAGCTGGGTACATTAAAAACTTGGCTGTAGGAGAGGATTTTTAGATGCGAGTTTTAATTTGTCCCAGTGCTGTTGCTGTCAAAGTCAGGGAAGAACCGTTTCTTTTTGTCAGGAAAAGGACTTACTGCCGACACCCCTAGGAACAGGGATAAAAAATTATCAGTGGATGTGCTTGAACATGATTGGGTGAAAGGAATGACACCCGACTCAGCAAGCAACTTCTCCACATATGTGCCTCCATACCTGGCTTGGGATGGAGCGTGTTTGGAGGCAAACACTTTTTTTCTTCTGTCTGTGACAGAGCTTTACTCCTCTGGCATCAATACTCACTATGTAGCCCAGGCTGGCCTAAGACTGATGGTGAGCCCCCGGATTCAGTCTCTCAAAGGCTATGTGTGATTACAGGAGTGAGCTACTACACCCATCTGAAACAGAAATCTGTAGCTTGCCAGCAAGGAACTCGACATATATGAATCTAATTTTGAGCTGGGCTTTGGGCATTGTTCACATTTACACTGCAGCTCCTAGTGTTCAGGAGGAGTTGGGATGCTAAAGAAAAGCAGCAGCAGAAAAAAAAAAAATCGCTCCTGTCCTTGTTGCCTTACAGGATCCCTTGCCAATATTTTGGTTTTCCGGGTGTGTTTCCTTCCTACCCTTTCTGCCCTACTTCAGCTATGATTAGATGTCATTTAGACCATTTGTCCTTGAATGGAGTCGGAAGGCCAGCGTTTTCGTGGAGAGCTGGTGTGGGGTACACTCAAGTTGGCTGTTTCTTGAATGCTGAGTGCTGGACTCTGAGCTCGATACTGGAGCTGCCTTGTCCGCGAAGCCTGACTCGAGCGGCCCCTAGGACAGGAACTGATTTCAGCTTTGCCATGCAACACTTCACGTTCGGATCTCCGAGTCCCGGTAAATGGCTGTTAAAGACTCGACCTCGTGGTTTTAATGTGTTGAGAGTGATAACAAAAACAAACAAACAAACAAACAAACAAAAAAACCCAAACAAGACAAGCCGAAGCCGAGTTCACTACTGGGTGTGCGGTCCAGAGTCTCCTCCCTCCCGGCAGAGTATGCGGTCCAGAGTCTCCTCCCTCCCGGCAGAGTATGCGGTCCAGAGTCTCCTCCCTCCCGGCAGAGTAGCCGTTGAAGAGTGAGGTCATGGCCACCATTACTAGCATGGGTGTCAGACTGTTCCGTTCCCAATCTGCCTGAGATCTCAGGACACAAGAGTGTTTACCAAGCGATCATCTCTGTCCACGGTTTTACAGTTTTGATCCATTGTTGATTCTTGGGGGAAGAGTTCCTCTCTCTAGTGCCGGGTGATGCCAAAGCTTTCTGTCTGCATCCATTTGTAACGGGATCCGTGTGGGGGAAGCATGGTCCTCCTGGTGACAAGTGCCTAAGATGTCATAGTGGGGCAGCAGAGCTGTGTTGAGAGGGGCCGGATGGTTGTCAAGCACGGGCTTCGTGAAAATACTGCCACCCATTCTGCCGGCTGGGCTTCTCAGGTGACTAAAACTTCCCCCACAAGTCGTTTCCTCCCGACCCCCATCCCGAGCTAGCGCTGGGGTCTGAACCTTCCCTGACCCTACTTTCCTCAGGTCTAATGACTTACTGACCATCTCCTGAATACCTGCAAGAACTCTTGCCCAGGTCTTTCTCTAGCTGAACTTGGATTCCTCCTAACCAGGGCTTGACCCTGGGTGCTGCTGGTCCCAACGGCCAATGACGCATGTCTGTCCGCATTGGATTCTCACTGGATTTTATAGACATTCTCCCTCAGACTTTAAAATGTGGCCCTTGCTCCAAAGGGCTTGTGTCCTTTTCTAC
Source organism: Mesocricetus auratus (assembly GCF_017639785.1). NCBI lineage: Eukaryota > Metazoa > Chordata > Mammalia > Rodentia > Cricetidae > Mesocricetus > Mesocricetus auratus. The sequence continues at coordinate 51,485,252 of NW_024429197.1, read as the reverse complement.
ATGTCAAGTCAGATTGAAAACTATTTTATAGCCATAATATGTAATCCAAGTAAACAGAATATTTTCGGATGTATACTGGGTTTTATAATGTTGTGTAGGGTGTGCTGTGTGTGTATGTAGCCTGCTGAGGTAGCATCAATCCTTGCTCTGGGGGAATTTATACATCTTTTGCACTTTATGCTTGTTTTTGGTGATAACCACGGTTAATATTAAAGCCAACTGGCATTTTCTGTATATGTATCTATTTCTGAAATTATTTCTTGTTTCTTTAAACATTTTATTATCCGTGTGTGTGTGTGTGTGTGTGTGTGTGTGTGAGAGAGAGAGAGAGAGAGAGAGAGAGAAGTGTGTATGAGTGGCGGCCCCCACTGTGGAGATGATGTCTCCTTCCACCTTCACGTGGGTCCCAGGAGTCGAACTCAGGTAGCCAGACTTACGTGGCACACGCCTTTACCCACTGAGCCATCCTGATAACCCCTTCGATTGCTTGCCCTCCCATGTCTTTTTTCTTTCTTTTTCCCAAGACAGGGTTTCTCTGTATTGCTTTGGAGGCTGTCCTGGAACTCTCTCTGTAGATCCAGCTGGCCTCGAACTCACAGAGATCCGCCTGCCTCTGCCTCCCGAGTGCTGGGATTAAAGGTGTGCGCCACCACCCGGTGTCTTTAGACTTGTCTATGGTTAATTGGAAGAGACACTGGTGGCCCAGAGCCTTGGGGTGCCTGATGAAGCTAAGTCTTCTCTCTAGGGCATATGTGATTTCCTGGGGGAAGATGTCCCTAAGAGTCACTCCCCTTGATAACCACCTCTGTGGCAAGACTAAGCAAGGATCTGACTCCTTTCTGGTTCTGAGATTGGTCTCTTGATCCTGAAAATAGGACCTCCAGTCTCTTTTGAGTCTAGGTAGTGGGGACAGAGGCTGGGGGGGGTGTAGAAACTGGGGGGAGCATTTTGTGTTCAGAAAACAGTTCAGAGTGTATGTACCCCAGGATATCCTTGCAGTCTGCTTGTATGAGTCTGATGGAGACAGAAATCCTACAGGTTTCTCTGCCCTCTGTTTCAAAAGACCAGAGTTGGGGTCCAACTCCTCTCCTTAAGACACACATGTTAAGTGGTGCTAGGGGTGTAACTCAGGGCCTTGTATGTGCTAGGTGTGTAACCCAGGGTCTTTGTATGTGCTAGGTGTGTAACCCAGGGCCTTTGTATGTGCTAAGGGTGTAACCCAGGGCCTTGTATGTGCTAGGGGTGTAACCCAGGGCCTTGTATGTGCTAGGTGTGTAACCCAGGGTCTTGTATGTGCTAAGGGTGTAACCCAGGGTCTTTGTATGTACTAGGTGTGTAACCCAGGGTCTTGTATGTGCTAGGTGTGTAACCCAGGGCCTTGTATGTGCTAGGTGTGTAACCCAGGGCCTTGTATGTGCTAGGTGTGTAACCCAGGGTCTTGTATGTGCTAAGGGTGTAACCCAGGGTCTTTGTATGTACTAGGTGTGTAACCCAGGGCCTTGTATGTGCTAGGGGTGTAACCCAGGGCCTTGTATGTGCTAGGGGTGTAACCCAGGGTCTTTGTATGTGCTAGGTGTGTAACCCAGGGCCTTGTATGTGCTAGGTGTGTAACCCAGGGCCTTGTATGTGCTAGGTGTGTAACCCAGGGCCTTGTATGTGCTAAGGGTGTAACCCAGGGTCTTGTATGTGCTAGGGGTGTAACCCAGGGCCTTGTATGTGCTAGGTGTGTAACCCAGGGCCTTGTATGTGCTAAGGGTGTAACCCAGGGCCTTGTATGTGCTAGGTGTGTAACCCAGGGTCTTTGTATGTGCTAGGTGTGTAACCCAGGGTCTTGTATGTGCTAGGCAAGCATTCTGCCACAGAGCTACACCCCAGCCCCTGACTCTTCTTTTTTAGGGACATTTCATGACTTTCCATCGCAGTGGGGGATGGTGTTGCATGCCTGTGATCCTACTACCTGGGAGGCATAGGCAGAAGGATTACTGCAAGTTCTAGGCTAGCCAGGGCTACATGGTGAGATCTTTTTCTAGAAGGGGGAAAAATCAAGAGAAGAAGAAAAGGAAAAGAATTAAAACCTAAATATATGCATTACATTAAGGTGCCAATATGGGGGCCTGGTAAGAGGGCTCGATGGGTGAAGTGGCTGCTGCCAAGTCTGCAGACAGGTTCAGTCCCCAGGTTCCATGTGGTAAAGAAGACTCCCACCTGTTGTCCTCTGAGCTCATGCTCACACACCACACCACCACCACCACCACCACCACCACCACCACCACCCCTAAACAAATAACATGCAATTTAAAAGAGACTAGTAGGAGACCAAGCATTCTCAACAAAATGAGATCAATATGCCAGAAAGGCCCCTTGTTCCCAACTCCATTGCCGCACTGTGCACAATTGCCAAGACATAGAATTGACCGTTGTGTCCTCTGATGGGCGAATGAATGAAGACTGTGTGGTACATAAGTGTAGGGGAATGTTATTCAGCCATATACATGAACGATATCAACTTGTGTCAGTCGATGGAACTGGAGGATGTCATGTTAAGTGAAAAAAGCCAGATACATAAAGAAAGACAAATACTGCATGTTACTATATATAGAAGAAAACAAATAAACAAACAAACAAAACTGGCCGGGCAGTGGTGCTCACCTTTAATCCCAGAACTCTGGAGGCAGAAGCAGGCGGATCTCTATGAGTTCGAGGCCAGCCTGGTCTACAAGGCGAGTTCCAGGACAGCTGGGATTGTTACACACAGAAACCTGTCTCGAGAAAACAAAACAACAACGGCAATGGCAAAGGACATAGTACATTCAAAGACTTTCGAGGACTGGGGAGGGGCAGGCCGGGTTGTCCTGAACAAAGTGGAAACTTACTTTTCCCCAAGGCCTCTTTCCATGTTTACAGTTTGGATAGCATTTAATATAGGATGCAGTTTTAGATTTGTCACATATTCCACTGAGTTTCACTCACTCTCTCTCTCTCTCTCTCTCTCTCTCTCTCTCTCTCTCTCTCTCTCTCTCTCTCTCTCTGTCTCTGTCTCTCTGTCTCTCTGTCTCTGTCTCTGTCTCTCTGTCTCTCTTTCAGCACAGAGACAAGGAGGACAAGTATTTCCCAGGCTGCGCTACACAGCTAGAATGCCCTCAAGTGATCCTCCTGCCTCAGCCTCTACAGTAGCTGGAGCTGCTGCATCAGGCCTCTGCCACTCTTCAGGGTCCTGGCAGCTCCCTCCTGCTTTGCCTCAGGTGACGTTTTTGTCTCTGACTACCTCTGGTCAATGACACCCAGTGCACGTGTGAAAGTGACGGAAGATAGGACCAGGAGCACAAAATAAAGAAGAGAGGAAGAAAGGGAAAGAAAGAAAAGGAAGGAAAAAAAAAAGCAAGATGATATTGACGATATTTCCTAGCTATTCTGTGAACAAAGCAAATGAGCATAATCACTGGGCCAGTGGGTGGAGAGAAACTAATGGAGTTGTGGCGCCACCCTGTGACAATACGTGGTATTGCAACCACTGGTGCCAGCTTGTCTCTAAGTCTCAAAAGTCCGACAAAATTTGCAAGCTTTTTCAGGACACGTGTGTGTTGCCTCAGATGTTTTCAGCTGTTTCTCTGCCTTCATTCCCTCTTCTTCCCCTCAGAAACTCATTTTTCATGGTCTAAGGTGATGGATCTTGCTAGACTTTTAAAAATAAAGCAAATACATTCCTGCATGTACAACCAAGTTAATATAGATGTGGTCTGTTTTTATGATTTGTTTTTGTCTGTCTGTCTGTCTGTCTGTCTGTCTGTCTGTCTGTCTGTCATCCATGGATCTATCTACCTATCTGACATGGTCTCAGGTAGGTCAACCTGGCCTTAAACTCAATACTACTTCATGTAAATTCCAGGATGACCTGGAATTCCTGATCCTCCTGCCCCCACCTTCCAAGGCGGGGGATTATGTGTGTGCATCCTCTGGTTTAATGAGAGGGTTATTTGTTGTTGCTTATTTGTTTATAAAACTTATTTATTTTATGTGTGTGAGAATTTTGCCTCAATGTGTGCCCAGGGCCTTTGGGGGCCTGAAGAGGATGTCAGGACCCCAGAAACTGGAGTTACGGAGGGCTGTGAGCTCCCATGTGTATGTGTAGGGAGGGTCTCACATCAGAGAGAGTCACTGGTCAATATAAGAAAACAAAAAACTGGCCAGGCGTTGGTGGCGCACGCCTTTAATCCCAGCACTCGGGAGGCAGAGGCAGGTGGATCTCTGTGAGTTCAAGGCCAGCCTGGTCTACAAAGTGAGTTCCAGGACAGCCTCCAAAGCTACAGAGAAACCCTGTATCGAAAAACCAAAAAAAAAAAAAAAAAAAAAAAAAAAAAAGAAAACAAAACTGACAGAAACATGTAAAAAGGAGCGTGTACACACACACACACACACACACACACACACACACACACACACACACACACACTAAAACAACCAGGGGTGGCCTCTACACATTCATAGGCCTGAATGGGCAGAGGGATCCAGTGATGTCTCACAGGGATCTGGGCACCAGATGAGTAGCCATGTCTGACCTCTCCTCTGTGTCCAAACAGAAGGCGCCTCTGGAGGTGACAGACCAGGAGCCTTTCCAGTTTGTTTCCTTTTGGGGTGGAGGACTCAGATTTCTCCATAAGGCATCAACTGTCTTGGGGACCTGGAGCTCAGGTTGTGCCCTCTGAAGCTCCTTGAGCACGGCACCTTCCCTGATCTTAGGGGTTCTGAGACTCCTGGTGTCTGGAGGTCTTGCTCTGGGGGTCTCTGTGGATCTCCAGGAGTGTTGTGGGGTATTCACCAGGGAAGACTGCTTGGGTACGGGCCAATAGAAAGTCTGTATTAGGCTGATGTTGACTCACTGGGCGCTAGGGATCCCAGGTAGCACTGAGCTTTCCTTGGAGTGAGATTTTTAAGCACAAAAAATCATGTTATGGGTTGACATACTTCAGTCAACAAGAACAGTTAGCCAGAAGTGGAGCTACAGAAACCTAGTTGCAAGTTGAGTACATTTAGAGATTTTTCCAAGAACTATTGACTTTAACGGATTAAGTCTTTGTTTTCGTTTTTGGCAGGTGGTGCTGTCTGTGTGCTGAGTTTTACAGTCTGAATAGCACTTCCATCATGGAAGTCAGTTATCCTAAGGTCTGGGGCCCGTTACAATATGACTGACCATGGCCTGACAGACTTGGGTTTCCATGACTGTGCTCTGGAATACAGGCTCAGGTTACTATGACTGACCATGGCCTGGAACACAGCGTACCACCAGCCAGCGCATCCTCACTGTGCCTGGGCCCCCAGACAACGCTTCTTTAAGGCAGGAAGCGAGTGAGCATGTGAAAAGGGGGGATCTTAGGGTGAGGTGGTGCCCCAACGGCTATGGACAAGCTTTCCAATAAGCTGAACCACCGTGCGCTCTGAGACCCACCTAACTTGGAAGAACAGGGGGAAGTGAAGTTCTCAACAGCGGTTTGGCACATCCAGGCAGCCCAAGCCGAGTCAAGACAGCACTCCTGCTGCTCCCAAGGTCACTCCCCAGAAACTCTCTCTCGAGCGCGAGTTTCCCCAGGATTACCAGCCTGCCAATCCTAGACACGCTTCCGTGTCCGTCCTGAGTTTCCATAGCAGTTTCTCTTTTCCTACCATGGATGCCCCTTGTTGTTTCTGTATTTACCACTGGAGGTAAGGAGACATGCTGCTCCTTCTCAAGCCTAGAATCGCGGGACGATGAGCAGCACGTGCCGGTCTCCAGCATTTAGAAGTAGCGACAGCAGGTTTCAGATGCTGGCCCATCTCATATCGATGCTCTAAGGGAGGCTCACTCAGAGTGTTGTATCTACTTCTCGAGTGCACACGCAAAGAAGGTGGGCGTGCTAGTTTGAATGTAATTGGCCCGCATAATCTCAAAGGGGGTGGCGCTATCAGGAGCCTTGACTTTATTGGAGTGGGTGTGGCCTTGTTGGAGGAAGCACGTCACTGTAGGGGTGGGCTTTGAGGTTTCCTATGCTTAGGATATTACTCAGTGTCTCAGCTGACTTCCTGTTACCTGCAAGATGTAGGACTCTCAGCTCCAACACCACATCTGCCTGCACGCCATGCTCCCAGTGGTGATGATAATGGACTGAACCTCTGAAACTTTTGTTTTTTTGTTTTTTTTGAGACAGGGTTTCTCTGTATTGTTTTGGAGGCTGCTCTGTAGACCAGGCTAGCCTCGAACTCCAGAGTGCTGGGATTAAAGGTATGTGCCACCAGCACCCGGCTTGAACCTCTGAAACTTTAAGCGAGCTGCCCCAATTAAATATTTTCTTTTTGAGTTGTCATGGTTATGGTGTCTCTTCACAGCAGCAGACACCCAAACCAAGGCAGTGAGACAGTAAGACCTGAGGTCTGATGAGTTGCTGTAGGGACCATGGGGAACCAGTAGGGAAGTACTATGCCCTTCAAGATAGAGTAGACTGGGTCAAGACAGGGCTGGCCTGCAGTCAGTCACTGGTGTGCACTCTTGGGGTCTCACTGGTAGGGGAGGGGAGAGTCCCACTGTGCCCACAGCTGGTCCTTGGCACTGGGAACGGGGCTCAGCACCTAACAGGCGTGTGGTGCCTCCATGGGATAATCAGTTTTGGTGCTCAATCCAGAGGCTTTAAAAACAGTCTAGCCTGTCTCCCAAAGGTTCCTCCCATCAGCCCAGATCAGAGCCGTCATCCTCACCAAGCGTTTCTTCTTTGTCTGAAGTTTGAAGAGGATGCCTTGTCTTACCTCCAAGGCTGAGCTTAGCACATGGCCGCGTGGCTGTGTCCAGCCAGAGAGGCCCCATGAGCGGCATCTGGAGAAGTTTAGCCAAACTTCTGTCACTCTCTCCTTTGTTCCTTTGTGCTCCCTGCTGGTGAAGTGTGACAAGGTGACAGGTTCACCCAACTTCCTACCCTTTCTCCCAGCTGAAGAAAACCAACTGGATAAAAGGGCTTACGCTACCCTGGCAACCATTTCCCTAGCTCTACAACTGTACCGTCTTTTTGGACTCTGTAACTTTGGAAGGTTCTGTCATCTGTCTGAGCCCTTGAAACGGGGCTGGTGCCGCTGAAGACATGGCTAATTTCGTGTCAACGGTCTCACTGTGTGTCCCAGGCTGGTCTGGGACTCACTATGCATTCCAGACTGGCCGCAGATTGCCGATCTTCCTGCCTCTGCTCGCTGGTGCCGAGATTACAGGCGTGTGCCTCCATTCCCAGCTAGAAGCTAACTAGAATGAAGTTTATAGTCATGTCTGACACTGGAGGGCACTGGACAATGGAAGAGAAGCCTACTGTGGGGCTCAGAGGAGGGCAACTTCAGGGAGCCCAAGTCAGGTCCTTCCCTGGAAGTCTTCTCTTGGCCCTTTTCCAGGGGCTCGGGTCAAGAAAAGACTGAAAATCAGGGTGCCCCGGGCAACTTAGAGTGCTAACGACATTCCTTTCACAGTCACAAATTGGGCTAAAGGCATCATGGACCTTAAGACCTTAATCCACTTTTTTTTTTTAAATTTTGTTCCGGGGATCTCCCTCCAGAGAGACCTTATGGACTCCTTGTGGACTTTCTAGGCCTTCCAGGACAGAAGCAGAGGTCCAGCTTTCGGCTGCCTAGGCTGGCCACTAGGTGTCACTAGTGGCTCCGCAGTCCCCAGGGAAGGTGGAGGAGGTGCCAGGTGGGAGCTGGGAACCCTGGGGAAGAGTTGCTCCTGAGTGGTGGAACCCGAATTCTGGACGGTGTTAGGGACACCCAGCGACCACTGTGCGTGGAATAGTCGAGGGAAACCATGACGAGGCTCTGAGACATTAGACTTGCAGCTTTCTGCCTTGTTGGGCTATCCTAAGAGCACTTTGCCTCCCTCCTGTAGCAAAAAGGGCTTCGAAACACCCATTCCTGCCCCAGGGGACCTCAGGAGTGATCCCCCTGGGCAAGGAGATTGATTTCAGTGCTCAATCCGAAATCTGAGTGCTTAGCTTTCTCTGAGATCGTCCTGGTCGCCTGTGAGTGAAGTCTCAACTGATAAGTGAGAGGGAGCCTGGGCCAGGTGTGGGCAGAGCCACCTGCTTGTGGTGTGGCTGGGAGCGGGGGCGCTGGCAGAGCCTGGCCCCAGTTCCTGTGACACAGAAAAGACCTGTCACGTACTTTACAACTGTTACCCTTGCCTTCTAAATGATATTTTAATTTCCTGCTTATTGAATAGACAGTAGGGCCTCATACAACCGCTAGTTGATTGAACACATGTTTGAGAGCAATCAGTGTGGGGATGGAGACCCGGGCTTTCTCTCAAGGTGATGGTCAACCAATCTTGCCATGTTTCCAATTTTCTGGAGTCAGGGAGGGAGGGAGGGAGAGGGAGAGAGAGAGAGGGAGGGAGGGAGGGAGGGAGGGAGGGAGAGAGAGAGAGAGAGAGAGAGAGAGAGAGAGAGAGAGAGAGAGAGAGAGAGAGCCAGAGCGCTGAATTGCAATCAGCTCCAATCAGCTCCTTTGAGCCTGGGTCTCCCCCATGTGAAATCAGGCTGCACCAGGTGTGTCCTGACAGTCAGGCATCATTGTGGGTGTTTTCCTGAGGTCGGTATATGTCTGAGTAAAGACATCCCTTGGACCCTGTGGATGGACCTGACCAATCTACTGAGGCTCAGATAGAAAGAAGCTTGGCTTCCTCTGAGCAAGAGAGATTTCCCCCATGTACGCTGCTCACAGGCGTCAGCCACACTGTGGCTCCTTCCTCACTGGGGAATATCAATTGTTCTGCTCTCCAGCCCATCAGCTGTTAGGTGGAACCACACAGCCTTCAATCTTTTGTGTCCCCAGCCTACCATGCCCCCCGTAGGTGCTAGACTTACCAGTCTACATAATTGTGTGAGACAGTTCCTTATAATAAATCCCCTTACACCTTATAAAACATGCGGTGAGTTCTGTTTCTCTGGAGACCCCTTGCTATTGAGGAGTCTTAATGGAAATTATGAACCCAAAGTACCAAACCAACAGTATCCAGTGGTGCTCTATAATGGCTTCTTTGCAACCAGTGTCCAGTTGGTACTCTACAAAGGCTTCTTTGTGATTCTCAGCTCTCTTGCTCAAGCATTAAAAAAAATACCTAAGTTCATACATTAAATACACTAGAGATTACCTCGGAGGCATCAAAATTCAACAGCATCACATTAAGGAAAGAAATCAAACTACTTCCTCCTGGAGAAATTTGATCAAGAGCTAGCTCAAGTTTGAATTCTCCACTTTTCACCCTGTGTCTTCTGTCTGTCTCAAACTTGTGGTTTCTGGCTTGTCTGTAACCTATCTGTTGTGTGTCTGTTATGCCTATATGGAGTATGACTGTCTGTCCCTCTCTGTCCCCAATAGAAGGGTTTTGCTCTGCACTCATTGAACAGCACAGAAACACTACATGGAGGGGGGTGGTGGCATGAGGAATGTGTCACAGAGGTCTCAGCAGAGATTTATAAGGGATTACGTCACTGATTCCAATGGAGCCCAACGGAGTAAGACAATAAACAGTAGTGTAGCGCTGTTTGTCAAGCTACATACATACCCTCTTTCCAGGATTTGTGGTGGGCATTTATTGTACAAGGTTTCCTTTGACTTGCTTGCAATACTCAGAACTTTATCACCATGATACACATACATGTACACTCACGCATCCCTCTGGGTCAGGGTGTGAAAGTGGACATAACTTATGATTAAAGTTATACATCAGCTTAGGTTGTAAAAGCTGATTACCTGGGAAATCCAAGGTATGTAAAGTTGGGTTTTACACTGTTTTCCACCCCCCCCCCTTGAGTTTTCAAGACAGGATTTCTTTCTGTAGCCCTAGCTGTCCTCGAACTCACTCTGTAGACCAGGCTGGCCTGGAACTCACTCTGTAGACCAGGCTGGCCTGGAACTTGGTGAGATCCATCTGCCTCTGCCACCACTGCCCGGCTTACACTGTTCTCTTAAGGCAGGTTAAACAAATAGACTGAGTACAGCCTAAAATCTTAAATGACTCCCAGATGTGTGTTATTAACCCTGGCTCCATGGACCAGCAAAAGTTCCAGTGTCTTGGAACGTAATCGATATTTTCCCAGGACTATGTTACCCCATCGATAAGGAGAGGCAACGTTCTTCCTTGGAACTTGGAAATCCATTGGCCGATCTTCCAACATTTCCTACTTTGAATGGACCGATTGCCTGGCTTCTGTCACATTATCCCTTCAAGCACCCCTCCCCCCACTCGGTTCCTCTCTCCACCCTCCTGGCTCTGTTCATGAGCTTTGGAATGTGAGGTAGATGGCTGTCGCTGTTCCTTGTCACAAGTTTCTTGGGGTGGGTAAGAGTGGGAGGCAGCAGTTCCTGTCTCCCCCACCTCATCCAAGGTCTCTATGCAGCCTCACGGGTATAAGTGCCTGGAGGGTGATGGGGTGGGTGTGTTATACTTTTTCAGATATAGACCTCTTTCCAACCCAGCGCTTCTTAGCACTTGGTAACGATTAGTAGAATCATTTTTAGCAGATTCGAAAACTTTCGTGCCCCTAGTGCACTTTGGAAATCTAGAATACTTTGCTACTTTAAACTCCACCCATTTTTAATTAGCACTATAACAAAGCCGCACAGGATCATATTTGGGTCACTTTATGATACTTACTGAGTTGAACCACGTGAAGCCTAGCCTATGTGTTGATTGTCAGGGGTCATGTCACATGTGACCACATGTAAATCAGCTCCTGTTTGTTCTTCAGTTCTGTTGCTCAGAAGTCTGCACGCATTCCTGCTGCTCAGGCCTTGTGAGTCAGATGGCTTTGTTTTCAAAAACTGTTCAGTAAGTAACACATATAAAAGTTTATGTGGTATACATGCATGTTCCAAAGGCTCAGACAACAACACTAACAACAAAATACAGGGACTGGAGAGATGGCTCAGTGATTTAGTGCACTCACTGCCCTTGCAGAGGACCCAGGTTCAATTCCCAGCACCCTCGTGGCTACTCACAATTGTCTTTAACTCCATTTCCAAGGGATCTTGTGCCCTCTTTTGACCTTTGCAGGCATCAGACACACATGTGATGCACAGGCATACATGCTGGCCAAACATTCACTTACACATACAAAACCAACAACCAACAAAACACAAACAAAAAAAAAATCCTTGTCCTCACATCCCAATGGCAAGGGATGAAAACATGGCTGCTCTTTCAAATCCATGTGTCTGGAGATTGCCTCCTCCTGTTCACCCACAACTGTCTGAGGTTTAGCATCAGGACTTCTCTGTCTCAGCAAAGCCCGTGCTCTCCCTCCATCTCTTCTCCCCTTCCCCACAAGTTATCCTTGAGCAGGTGGAGGTTTCCCCTGCCTTTGAGCTTGTGTAAACGGTATCACACACTATTCCACTTATGACTTACACCCTCCCATCCCCCCCCCCCGTTGGGCTTCGTCTTATTGATGTGTGTAATCACAGTTCACCCAGCCTCACCAGTGACAAATTATCCCACAGTAAATACAGCAGTGTCTCTGCTTCTCAGTGTCACCAGATAGTGCAGCTTTTGTTACCATGAGCAGTGCCACTCAGAGCAGTCTTAGATGTCTCCTGGCAGGCACAAAGGGACAAGATATTTTCTAGGTTGTTTGTGAGAAGCTGTCTTTTTCATCAACAATGGCTGGCCTACCAAGGGTCAGAACTCCATAAACCTCCCAGTTTTGTGAAATCCTTGTGCATGCGTCTCCAACCCTGGATGCCAGAAGTTCCAGAGACTTGACTCTGTCACATCCCCCCTGTTCCCACCGATTATGGATTAGCAGTTGTGTCAGATTGGGAGGTCAAGCTCCCACCATGGGGGAGACACAGCAACCATCTGCATTAGGATAAAAATCGAGCAACCATGAACACCCCATTCTTTGTGATTGTGAATACCCTGCTCTGTGTGACTGTGAACACCCTGCTCTGTGTGACCCTGAACACCCTGCTCTGTGTGACTGTGAATACCCCACTCTGTGACTGTGAACACCCCACTCTGTGACTGTGAACACCCTACTCTGTGTGACTGTGAACACCCTACTCTGTGTGACTGTGAACACCCTACTCTGTGTGACTGTGAACACCCCACTCTGTGTCCTTGCTTATCCAGTTTGGATCCTTGTGTTTCCTGATGAGAAACTAAACTGCCTTGCTGAGTTACTTTTCACTTTATTGTTTGTTTGACACTGGAAACAGTTCCCTTTTCCAACATTATTTACTTGAGACATATAGTTAGAAGATAAGACCTACAAATACTAATTTTTTATGAAAAAGCGATGTTATTGAACCCCCCCCACCAAAATTTTTTTTTTGCTGTGCTGTGGTGGTGCACACCTTTAATCTCAGCCCTCAGAGGCAGAAGTAGGTGGATCTCTGAGTTCGAAGTCAGCCTGGTCTACAGAGTGAGTTCCAGGTCAGCCAGGGCTACATAGAGAAATCCTGTTTCAAAAAACAACAAAAAAGTGATGTTGTAATTGGGTTAACAGTTCTGTTACTCACTCCTCTACAGAGACAGGAATTGGTGAAAGAAAATAGATTGATTCATTTACAGTTTGAGCCAGAGAGAAAAATTCTTGGTTTCCTCACAGTTCTGCCTGTAGCAATGCTAGTTTATGGAAAAGGTGAGACGGAAGCCAAGGAATGCCACGTTGTAGAGATAGCTGTGAGCTAAGTTATGCTAAGTGCTCAGTCTATGAGGTTAACCCAGGGAGACAATCCCACCTTTGCAGCCAAGGCTTTGGGCTATAGCTCCACACAGGGCCCTGTGCTAATTTCCGTGGTCAGCAATTCTTCATAGGACCTGTTTCCCAGGCCTTGCAAAGCAGGTCTCACGGTGACCGAGGCCTCTGCAGCTGACAGGCAGTATCGTTTCTTTGTGGACTTTGTCTACATTTTCCTGACTGCTGTTGAGGCTGGATTCTTCAGAAGCCAACTGGATCTTCTAGTCACTGAGTGAAAGGCTTACCCATATCCTTGTGTGTTTGTTTTTCTAAGGGGCCTTGTGGTGGTTTGAATGAGAAGGTGCCCCATAGGCTCTGGCGTTTGAATGCTGGGTCCCTAGTTAGTGGTGTTATTTGTGGAGGCTTAGGTGTAGAGAGAAGCCTTTTCCTTGCCAGCAGCTTTGGTTTTTCCCCACCAGTCGCCTGGGCTCTGCCATGTTGTAGTCCCCAAATAATACACAAGACGCTGTATTAATTATGAAACTGTTGGCCTTCTTGTTTCTTACTGGCTAGCTCTGACTTAAGTATTTACCCATAATTGCTAATCTGAGTATTTCCATGTGGTCTTTGCTTACTGGAGGAAGGGTCCGGGCATGTTGCCTCTCCCCTGTCCTACATTGTGCCCGACCGTGCTTCTCTTTCCCAGAATCCTCAACTCCTAGTCCCACCTATCTTGCTTCCCTATTGGCCAACAGTGCTTTATTCAACAATGTCCAGTAAGACAAGATATACACAGAATGACATCCTGCATCATGCATCCATGAAAAATGTTTTTGCTTTTTTCTATCAAGGTAGCCGGACAAAAGCCCACATATTCTGAACCTCCCTTTCCCCTTTGTGCAGATTATCCAGTCGTGCCTGATTGAGAAGTTGAGCTCCCGCTGATGGGTTGAAATGAAGTCACCGCCTACATCAGGAATAATGCCATCGTAGTCACATGTGCACGCTAGCCTGGGTTCTGCTGCCCACACCATTTTGCAGAAGGAGATAGCCTTACTGAATTACTTTATTTTTGTGTGCTCCTTTGTGCAGCATCACAATTATTCTTTTTCAACCGATCTATGACTTGGGCAATGAAAAGCCAGGGTGGAGAGATGTTAGGTCCACCCCTTAGTCTTGTTAACCTGCAAACTGCTAATGGCATGCATTTAAACAAGAGAGCTGCTACCTTCATCTTTAGTGGGTCTCAGAAGTGGAATCCCAGACCTGGGGCACCAACTCTAGCTGGAAACTCATTCAAAAGCAAATGGACAAACCCCACAGAGCTCTGGCTCTGCAGATGACACCTGCAATTCTGGAGCTGCCAAGTCCTAGTCCTAGAACACTGACTGTCTCATGCAGGAGGAGCACCGGTTGACCTGTCATTCTGCAGGTAGCCGTCTCCTCTTCCCCTGCAGATATACAGCAGAGATAATGGTTTAAAAGACGATACTTGCATCCCTGGATACCGAATTTTTGTTGATCCAGCTGAGTTTGCTGAGTTCCTCAGCTTATGGAGCATTCTAAGAACAGCTTGGACGTGACCAGAAGGAGCCATCAACAAAGGGCTAAAGTGGTGTTTTAAGTTTAAACTACGGTGCTAAAGATATCTATCTATCTATCTATCTATCTATCTATCTATCTATCTATCTATCTATCAAAAATGCCTCTAACCTGTGAGCTCCACTTGCTCAGGGACAGATAGACCTGTAAGCCCCACCTGTGCATGGACACACAACTTCCAGGAATTCTGGGAAGCTGTTGTTCGTTTAAGATAGCAAGCCATGGGTTCTCACATTTGTAAACAAGTTTGGTTGCTCCAACTGTACAGGATGCACTTGATCACAGGTAGGCGGGGAAGCACATAGGTAGGAAGTATCTGGATGTATGCTTGCCCCCATTGGAGGAAGGTAGGAAGCTTTCCTTTACAAGCGCCTGACTAACGTAATTTGCGGCCATTCTCTGGGAATCCTTGGTATGGACCTGGCTAGTGTTCATCATCTTTACCAGTATTTAATAAAGCTTGCTTCAGATTTGACTAAGAAATTGTGGCAGCGGTCTTGAGCTCACCCGGGGGGGGGGTGTTTACAAGACCTCCTGAATATCTGTGGAGGTGTTTTCAAGGATGGTGTCCAAGTGTTGTCCCGAAGCCCATGTTTTAAGAGTTTCTCTGTTTGTAGTTCATGAGAGGAAAACCTGTTTTCTCCCTCCCTAGCAAGGATGGGGGAAACCAACCTCTTCTAGTATTTCCCATCAGGTGCCCATGCCAGCAAGGACCAGCATCCTGCCACCTGCTCCAGGGCATGTTTCACTAACACCTAGGTTCCCTTCTCTGGATTCTTTCTCTTTGGAACCTCATAGGAAGAGGCTAGAGCATCTCCAGTGTCCCAGGGCTCTGCCTGCGTCCGCCAGTTCTTGTGTGGCTGCAGAAGTCTGCTCGGACTGCCAGACTGGGCACCGCTCACGGCTTACCCTGGACTTGCAGGCAGGACAGAAAGACACAGAAAACGGAGAGGAGGACATGGGAAAGGAAAGGAGTGCCTTGCCCCAGAGTGGTTAAAGTCTCTGACAGTGAACTGTCCAGAATTCCAGAATAGTTAACAGAAATTTTTGTGAAGGCTGTCTACATAGAGACACTACTCCTTTTCTATAGAGATATTTCAAATAAGAATGTTAAAATGGTGAAGAGCTGTTCTTAAGGCCTAAGTATATATAACCTTCAAGTCTAGCCTTTCTCTTTTTTCCCAACTGCAAACCTGCAGTTTTCTAGGAATCTTACAAAACCCCACATTTACAATAAAAGACGTGCCTTGTATTCCTTGCGCAACCCCTATGACCCATGCTTTTATCCAATCAGACTTCAATTTGTTCCAAGGAACCTCTGGAGCTATGCTATAATCTTTATCACAAAATGGGAGGCTGGAGAGACGGCCCTTGCAGAGGACATGAGTTCATTTCTCAAGCGTCTCACAACTGCCTGTAACTCCAGTTCCAGGGGATCTGAGACTCTCTGCTGGCCTCTGTAGGCATAATCACACACACACACACACACACACACACACACACACACACACACACACACACCCACCACAAATACAAAAAGGAGATGGAGGTGTACCCTTAAAACCCCCTTGAACAATGTGACCTCAGAAGCTGCCAATTGGACATATGGCTACTCTCTTGAGCACAAGTATCTCTGAGCAGCCCACCCTACCCTTGGGTATATACTATTCTTTTTGTAAGCACCTCTCTCTTTCCCTGATACTTATGCTTAACTCTTTCTAATATACCCCAACTCTGCTCCATGCAAACTTGTCTGGCTTAAGTCATTGTTCTATTCCTGTGGAGAGACCACGACCATGGCAACTTACCCGAAAAACATTTAATTGGGGCCTTGCTTACAGTTTCAGAGGGTTAGTCCACGATCATCACAGCAGGAAGTACGGCAGCAGGCAGGCAGGAACGGTGCTGGACCAGGAGCTGAGCTCTTATATCCTGTTCCTAAGGCAGGAGGCAGACAGGGGGACTGGGCCTGGAATGGGTTTTTCAAACCTCAAAGCCTAACCTCAGTGATACACTTCCTCCAATAAGGCCACACCTTCCGATCCTTCCCAAACAGTCCATCACCTGGGAACAAAACCATCAAATACATGAACCTATGGGGGCCATTCTCATGCAAGCTACCACATAGTCCTAAAGATTTTTTTCCTGTGATGAAGTTAAGGGTCCAAGAGTCACCTGAGTAGAGACTTCAGATAGCTGCCGACTGCAGCATGGAGTTATGTCTCTGGTCCATGCCCAGCTGCCTCTGACAAAGTGGACAGAATGACTTCTGGGGTGGTGGTTGATGGGGAGGTTCCTCGTCTGTGACAGCTGTGCGATATGGAGGGATGGAGAGGCACACATGGAGGGGTGTAGGCAAGACATTGTTTTGTCACCTGCTCACAGGTGTTGTTACCTGTAGTTTAAAGTGACTCTTCTCTTTTATAATTGTTGGTATCCGGTTCACCACACATCTCCCTGACTCCAGCTAAAGAGGCCAAGAATTACGATGACTCAAGTGGAGCCTGCCAGCCCCTTGTCCCAGGAATCTGGAACTGAGGGAAGTGTTTGTGCCTGCCTTATAGTAGCCATGTCCCTCAGTCTACAGATGGGTGTAGGGAGAGTCTGTGTCCGACATGGTAGACAGCCTTGACAACCTTCCCGGTCCTTCCTGAAACTCTTTTGGGTCTTGTGAAACAGGGTCTCTTGTGCTAACTTATTTTATTTTTCCTGTCTTTAATGAGTTTTTTCTTTCTGATTCTTGATGAAGTTGTATTGTGTTACTTAAAGCCAAACAGAGAATCCACGAGTATAGGATTAATCTGCAGGGAGGGTTATTGGGCACAGTTAGGTCTCAGGTGCTTCCCTTCCCCCATTCTGCTGTCCTTGGGACAATGAGAGCATGGTGGTGACTGGACACAGAATCTATTCCTATGCTCACCTGCAGCGACACATCACTGCCATTTAGCTGTCTAGTTCCTGGCTTTATTAGCTCAACACATTTGAGGGGGGATCATGAAAATAACCCCTATCTTTCCTGTCCCCTCCCTGTGCTTCTGAAGCCACCACTGCAGCTGCAGACAGATGTGTCTGAGTGTAAAATGTGCTTTGTCCTTTGGAAGGAAACAAAGAATTACCAAAAGAGCAGCACGCTGCTTGTATTGACGGGACGGGAAAGGCTCCTCAGCATCCACTCTTCTACCCTTCTTCAGCCGAATCCTGGCATCTCTGCCTTTGTCTGGACCACAGCAGCTCAGCTGTCAGGGTCTACACACACGGTGTGTGTTAAACCCGCCTAACTCTGCTGCTCCAAGGGAGCTTGACTCATACACTCTCCCTGCATGTGTAAGTATTCCGAAGGCTTTGTCTTTCACAGGGATACAGGTCACCCCAGGTTCCAAAATTAATCTAGAAGAGTTATTTTTGTTGTAAGTATTGGAGGATCTTGGAGAACAGGAGCCAGGAGAGGCAGGGGGTTGCCAGAAACGTTCTTGTATGTCTAGCATCCACTCCAGCTTTGCGTCCTAAATTTGCTGCTTAGTAAACTATGTGGTTCCGGGCAAGGCATTCTCTCCGTGGAGAGTCTCTGTTTCTGCACAGCTGGGGTTATAGTGCAGCCTCATGTGGATGCCCTGGGAGTAAACAGTTTGAGCAGTGGGTCTTAAACTTGACTGTCTGTTCATTTAAATGACTGGAGGAGTTCTTTTTAGAAATTGCCGTGCCAGGAAGCACCCAGACTAAATTACAATTTCTGGATGTGGGAGCCAGCCTTCAATTTTTAATTTTCCTATGTTTACAGTGTTCATTCAGCCTGATATGAGACAGTGAGACAGTACTTCTAATAATCATTTAGTGTGCAACAGCTGCTTTTAGGAATATAGCTGAAAGTTGATCAAGAATCTCCCACCATTATTAGACTATTAAGAGCCCAATTTAGGGCCGGGCGTTGGTGGCGCACGCCTTCAATCCCAGCACTTGGGAGGCAGAGGCAGGTGGATCTCTGTGAGTTCAAGGCCAGTCTAGTCTACAGAGTGAGTTCCAGGACAGGCTCCAAAACAATACAGAGAAACCCTGTCTCGAAAAACCAAACAAACACAAAAGAGCCCAATTTATTTCCTTTTGAATGTATTCATCCAACTGTATGTGAGCCTTCCCCATGTGCCAGGCTCTGTGCCAAAGTGTCCTTTTCCAATTCAGAATAAAAGGTTCTTACTACTTTCAAGAGGGAATTTGAAGACCGGAGAGATACAGCTCAGTTATTAAAGTACTTGACATGTGTCCCAGTTAGCGTTAGCTGTCAACTTGACACAACCTAGAGTCACCTGAGAATCTCAATAGAGAGCTTGGCCAGATCAAATTGACTTACGGGAATTGGAACTATCTTGATTGTTGATGTAGGAAGGTTCAGTCCACCGTGGGTGGCACCATTCCCTGGGCAAGTGGTTTAGAGCTATATAAGAAAACTAGCAGAGTACAAGCTGGAGTGAGCCAGCAAGTGTTGTGGAATGTGATTTTTAACAGGGCAAAGATGTGTTACATTTGTTTATGCTGCAGAATATGGCTTTAATTGTGTAAAGGTGTGTTACTTTTGTTTATGCTGCAGTTGTTTTAACAATGTAAGGATGTGTGTTTAATTATGAAAAGATGCATTGCATTTTTTTTTTTACTTTGCCTGCCTAAGGTACCTGATTGGTCTAGTATAGAGCGGAATGGCCAATAGCTAGGCAGAGAATGGTTAGTTAGGGCTGGTGGACAGAGAATAAATAGGAGGAGAAATCTAGTCGAGGGGTCAGGGGAGAAGGAATGAGAGAAGGAGGAGGAAGAGAGGATGAAGGAGACACCCATGGCCAGAAGCCAGGGATCCGTCGGTCAGCCAGCCAGAGAGAGCAAGAAAGTAAGAAAAGGTAGAAAGCCCGGAGTCAAAAGGTAGATGAAGAGAAACAGGCTAGTTTAAGTTAAAAGAGCTAGACTATCAATAATGTGCCTAAGCTAGGCAGAGCATCCAAAACTAATAAGTTTGTGTATCATGATTTGGGAGTTGGCTGGTGGCCCCAGAGACAAAGCCTGGTACAAGCAAGCATCACTACTCTGCGGTTTCTGCTCTTATTCCTTGGCTGTGAGTGAGTCCCTGGGTCACAGATAGTGCTGTGCGGAATACCAACACATCTGCCTACAAGTTCCTACTTTGAGTCCCTGCCCTGACTTTCCACAATGATGGATTAAACTTTAGATGAAATAAGCCCTTTCTTCCTCTAAACTGCTTTGGTCAGAGTGTTTCATTAGAGCCATAGAAATGCGACTAGAACCCCATGCCACACGAGGATCTGAGCTTATGCCCAGAATCCATGTGAAAAACCAGTGTGGTAGCATCAACTTGTTAATCCCAGAGGGGAGACAGACAGATCCCGAGGGCTCACTGCCAGCTAGGCTAGCCCACTTACTGAGATCCAGGCCAATGAGAGACACTGTCTCAAAAAAAATCATAAAAATCCTTCCCAAACCCAAGGTGGGAATGGGTTCTGAGGAACACCACCCCAGGCTGGTTGTCCTTCGGCCCACGTGCATGCGTACCTACACAAACACACATAGGTGCACGTGTGTGAGTACACAACACACACACACACACACACACACACACACACACACACACACACACAGAGGTGTGGGTGGGGGGGCAATCTGGCCTTCTCATTCTTCACGCCAACCGCTTGCAAGCACCATTGCCGGTAAGCTTCAGGCGCCTGGTACGCCGTGGCGTCACCCCAGCCCTCCCTGGTCTCTGTGCCCGCCCTTGCATGCTCTCCTTTGTTAGCCTCTCTCACATTTCTTCTCATCTGGAAAGCCTCACAAGATGGAGTTCCCGAGTCGGGACTTGAAGACCAGATGGATGCTCAGCATTGATGGGCGTTGCCTGTTCCTCTGTAACACATGAACCACAGTGGCTCTTAGGACTCCTTGAGTGCCTTGCAGGTTGCAAATGATGGTTCCTCAAGGCAGCGTCCTGCAGGAGAGGGTGGCTCAGTGGTCTGCTCTGCACGCCTCACTCTGATGAAAAGTGCTCAGGCCCAGGCAGGCTTCTTCCCATTTCTCTTGCATATCTGTTTCTGTTGTTCCAGGATCCATGGAACACCGTGTTCCCTCACAGGGAGCAAACTTTTGGCCTATCCAAAGCAGTAGGGCCTCAAAGTCCGCCCCCACAGTGACGCACTTCCTCCAACAAAGCCACACCTCCTAATGGTGCTGCTCCCTTTGAGGGCCATCTTCTTTCAAACCCACAGCCACATACATTGAATGGCACTAACTTAAAGGCAAACCGTTGGGCAGTTATGTGAATGGGCTCATTTTCAGATTTACTTATTCAATATTTATTTACCAAGTCTCATACTGTACCATGTACCTTGCCTGAGTATTGAGATATAAGGATAAGTAAAATATGACCTCTGCCTGTGTTAGCTCTTTCTGCACAACATATACCTGAAAGCTGGTGGCTTAAAAAGGAAACTCTTTAGTGAGCAGTGGTCTGGGTCGGTATTCGGGCTGTGTCTCTTTTCTGGTCTTGACTGAGCCTCGTTGGGACCTGTGGCCAGTTGTGACCCACATCCTCTCCTCTCTAGGGGGCTATCCTGGCTCATTTATGTGTAGTCAGCTTACTCTAAGAGAAGTGGAAACAGCTTTCCTGGATTCTGCACTGACAGGGTATAACAAGATGCCATTGTAGGCAGCCTATGGTCAAGCACGTAGAAGGTCATCCCAGTTTCCGGGGGAGGGGTGATCACCCTTTTCACCCTATCTCAAAAAAGTTGATGTATTTTTAGGCAATTTTTCACTCTACGGTAACACATGCTAACCTTAACTGGCAACCATCTTTTCCCCTAGGATTACAGGCAGGCGTTGTCATGGCCAGCTGATTGCCTGCTGAAACGCATCGCTAAGGTATTCTAAATAAGTAGGGCAACAGTGATGGTGATCACAAATGCTTCAGTTTCTTGATGCTTGGAGCTCATGGCTGGTAAAAAAGACACAGAACTGCGTCAGGTATTAAGAAGTACCTTTCCATGTTCCCTCCCTTCGTCGTCTTCTTCCCTCCCTCCCTCCTTCTCCTCCTCCTCCCTCCTTCCCCCTCATTTTCTCTCCTTCTCTCCATCCTTCTGTCTCTAACTCAATAACATCTGACACTTTACATCATGGAACTCTAGTAAATCTAGTAATAAAGCCTCTTCTACAATGATGACACTGTGCATTTAATATTCTAATCTATAAGAATAGGAGCGATGCATGGACTATCAGTACCACGAAGCTGTTGGTCGTTTCTCCAGGCATTTCATGATAACATATCTATACTGTAATAGTTTCCAGTTGTACCTGCAGTTTGCTAATACAGGCTCTTAGGGTGTGGATGTGAGATACCTCTGGGATGGTTGACTTTTGTCAACTTGATACAAACTAGAGACCTGGGAAGAGGGAACCTCAGTTGAGAATTGCCTTCATCAGATTGGCCCACGGACAAGTTCGTGGAGTCCTTTCTTGATTCGTGACTGATGTGGGAGGACCCAGCCCACTGTGGGTGGTCCCGTACCTGGACGGGTGGTCCTGGATAGTAATAGAAAGCCAGCTGAATTTGAGCCTGGGATGCTCGAAGCATCCATGGTCTGTTTAGGGGCCTGCCTGATGCTTCCTGTTTGGAGCCCCTTTCCTGGTTTCCCGCCTTGTATCCCCCTAAATTGAAATAAACACTTTCCTTTTTCAAGTTACTTTTGGTCAGTATTTTTTTATATATAGATTTTTATTTAAATTAGAACAATATTATTTTACATGTTAATCCCAGTTCCCTCTCCCTCTCATCCTCCCATGCTCCCCACCAACCCCCCATCACACACCCCCCCATCCACTCCCCAGAGAGGGTGAGGCCTTCCATGGGGGATCATCAAAGTCTGTCACATCATTTGGGCTAAGGCCTACCCCCTCCCCTGTGTATCTACTGAGAAAGTATTCCTCTATCGGGAATGGTCTCCCAAAGTCCTTTCGTGCACTAGGAATAAATACTGATTCCACTGCCAGAGCCCGATAGACTGCCCAGGCCTCCTAACTGACACCCACTTTCAGGCCTGGTTTGGTCCTATGTTGGCTCTCCAGCTGTCAAACTGGGGTCCGTGAGCTCCCCCTTGCTCAGGTCAGCTGTTTCCGTGTGTTTTCCCAGCATGGTCTTGTTGGTCAGTGTTTGTAACCCAACAACAGAAAGCAAACAACACAGTCCCCTAAGCAAGTGTGTGAATTGAAGGCTTTGTTTAGAGGCGACTGGTCAGGAGGGCACTAATGTCACTGATGGCTTCATCTGTTGGCTTCCTAGCTGCAAGGGCTTGGAGGAGGTGGGAGGAAGCAGGTTTCTGGAGGGGTGACGTCCAGAAGCCCATCCTGTCCTCAGCCGCCTTCTCTGGTTTTCCTGCTTCTCAGCATCTCTGCTAGGCGTTCTCCGTCACGTCCCACACTTCTTCCCGCCCCACAGCACAGGCCCGCAATGATGGCAGCAAGTGGTCATGGACAGACAGACACCTCCAATGCGGCGAGCTGTAACAAGTCCTTCCATAGGCCGTTTCTTCACCTCGGGGGAAAGACCGCCCGCGTGTCTCTCTCTTCAGCTGGAAACAGAAGCCATCTTCTTACGATGCATGGGATGAAAGCACCAAAAGCGGCCAAATCCCTTCGCTTTTAAAGGGAAAGGCGGTGAGGTGGTGTCTTTTCTAAAGTCGGGGAGACGTGACTCCGACCCACATCTTTCAATGCTTTCCTTCCTAGTGCGACTTTCCCCTGAAAACTAGGGGCTCGGCACTCAGTCCAGCCAAGGTCCTCTGTGTGTGCGTGTGTCATGAACTGCCAGATGAGTGGGGTCCATTCGGGTGTTTCTGAACACGCCCATCTGCCCTCCTACCCGGCCTCTCTCCTGTTTCCACTTACCCCAGCTACCTTCCTGTCCCTACAAGTCCCTCTCAATTTCCTTCTGTTCCCCCTCCCTTCCTTGTCTCAGGCTCTACTTTTCATTTTTATACATGTTTGAGAGCATGTGGTACTTCCTGTGTTTGCCTCATCTCACGCAACATAATGCTCTCCAGTTGCATCCATGTCATGGCGAATGATATGATTCCATTCTTTTTCCTGGCCATGTACTATTCCACGGTATACCTATACCACGTTTTTATTCATTCATTGCTGTGGGGCATCGGGGTTGGTGCTCTCTTTTGACTTAGTGTACCTTTCTGACACTGCCCTGGAGGCAGGGGACCTGGGACCTGATTCTTCAGGAAACAGCCTATAGGCAGGATGAAACAGTGCCAAGGGCTTCCTCTGGTATGCGTGTGTGTGTGTGTGTGTGTGTGTGTGTGTGTGCGCGTGTGCGCGTGCGTGTGCGTGTGTGGTGGAGGACTTCATGCTGCATGCACTCTGAACTGTATTTAGGAATTATCTGGCCTCTTGCTCTGGGATCGGAGGCCACAGAAGCCAGCTTGTGAGACCTTCCTGCTTGCCCAGGCTGCCCCCTGCTGGCCATGATGTCACTTCCTCCACCTGTTCACCACTGTGGACATTAATCTACTATAATCATTCTTTCAGAGCCAAACTCGGTTTCAGAGTCCTCATGCAGTCCGTGTGGGCAGCCACTTTGGGGCACACAGTCAGCGTGAGAGAGGAGACATGTTTGCAATCTTGTTTCTGAGTGACTTACTTTGTCTGGAAGCAATTCTAGCTGTTCTGTTGGCTTCTGCCTGGAACCCCAGCACTTCTGAAGCAGGGGGATCACTGTGAGT
The DNA here is from genome assembly GCF_017639785.1 of Mesocricetus auratus. NCBI lineage: Eukaryota > Metazoa > Chordata > Mammalia > Rodentia > Cricetidae > Mesocricetus > Mesocricetus auratus. Next base: position 51,461,191 of record NW_024429197.1, on the reverse strand, counting down.
TTGAAGCCAGCCTAAGCAGCACGGTGACTTGGGAGGGGTTGCAGAGACACAGAAACAGTGAGAAAGCAATTATCAAATGCACGTGCAGTGATTAAGACTCAAGGTGTGGGGTGAGCACGGCGTCAGGGCTCAGGGCTGCCCTACCCTGTGTGCCGTGCCAGATGCTGGAGAGCATGGGAATCTCCCCTTTCCCGTTGTCTACGTGTTTTGCGTCAGTTTTCCACTGCTGTGACGAAGTACCCGAGGAAACGGTTTGTTTTGGCTCAGAGGGATCAGTGCATGGACATTTGGTCCTATTGCTTCCGGACTGCAGTGAGGCAGACGGATCATTGTGATGCAAAACCGCTCACTCACGGTGGCCAGAGATGGGGGAGAGGGATGGGGACAGAGAGAAAAAAGGGGGACGAATGGAAGATATATTCTTCCAAGCCCAGTCCCCAGTGGCCTATTTCTTACAATTGCCACCTGCTGACATTTCTGCTACCCTCCTGTAATGCCATCAATTATAAGACTACCAGTGCCCAGTTCCCCAGTAAAGTCAGAGACCTCCTGATCTGGCCCATCCGAAACTCCACCTCGGAACAGTGCTGCGCTGGGAACTAGGTCTTCAGCACACGAGCTGTAAGGGAGCAATCAGAATTCAAGCTGCAGCAGTGTGTGTGTGTGTGTGTGTGTGTGTGTGTTCTCAAATGTATGAGTGGGTGTGTGAGTGTGACAATGACCCAAGATCACCAGCTATGGTTGTGAGTTCTGCTTGGAGAAATTCTACTCGTGGAAGCCAAACTTACGTATATGAAGCATCTGGTTCAGCCCCTCAACCAACTGCACTAGCTTATGTCTAGCAGAGAGAGCAAAGGCCTGGTCAGTCAGTGTGATCCGCTGACATTCCCTTGTCAGAAATTCAGAGTCTCAGGCCTCACTCCTACCTACTGAATGACTGATGTGGATATGGGCATTAGAAAGCTGGACCCACAGCGTAATGACTTGGAGCAGTTTCGTCTTCTCAGGGTCTGCTGATGTCTTCTGCAAGAGGAGAATGTGTCCTAACCACTGAGCCATCTCCCAGCCCATTTGTGACACGTTAGTTGTTTTAGTCGCTCTTCCCTCTGGCGCTCTTCTATCTCTCATGTTGTTTATTTAGCGTGGGCTCCAATACCCACCTTTCGGGATCCCTCTCTCTTCTCTTTGGTGAGGCTTGCCATCGTTCCCACTCTCATATTCATTACCTTCTCTGGCAGCGTCCTGCTGGCTTTGTAGAGCACTCTGATGTGGCTCCCCCATCTAGCTTCGATGAATTTGCTGGTTCTGTCGGAGTCCATTGCTGCCCTGCTCTGTCATTTCTGGGCCTGTGGTGAGGCCTGGGTCTGCTGCCCACATCTCTGGCTCTGAGTTAGAGGCAATTAAAAGGCAAACATGAAGCAGAATGCACAAGGGGACTTGTCTCCTGATAAGAGCGTGCTGTGTTCCATTGTCCCTTTAATTGGAGCTCTTTCCCTTGTTCTGAGATCTCACACGCACACACCCCGGATTTCCCATTAAGTGGGCACCAGAGGCTGAGTGACAAGTGTCAGTTACACTGACCAGACGACACTGCTGTCCTCTGTCCTCATCTGTAGAAGTGGTGAAGCTGGATGGCTGTTATCCCTGGTAAGCTCATTGTTATCTGTCAAGTCTGTGGTGGTTCTGTTTGATTCTGTTCCTTTAGCCTCAGGAGAAATGAGACAGATCAAGAAACAATCGGTAAATGGTCTGATGTGCTGGTAGCTCTTGTGTGTGCGGTTGGCTTCTCCTTCGAGGGTGTTAAAGTTCCACTCTTAGGGTGTTTTTTATACAAAACTATGTCACCCTCCACTGGGTCACAGAATAGCTACTAACCCCATGTGGTTGTTTAAATTTAAATTAGTTAACACAAAGGAAGGCTTAGTCCCCAACTGCATCTTCTGCACCATTTTGAGGGTCCAAGAACCCCCGTGTGCCTAGGAGCAACAGATAAGGGGCTATTTCCACCATTGTGGAAAGTTCCTTTAGATATTACTGACGGTGGCTTGGCGGGATTTGTGAGAACTTGGTCTTCTGAGTCCAATGGAACTTGATCCAAATCTCATTTCCCTTCTAGATAGCTAAATGACGACAAATGTCACTTGACTGCCCTAGTGAGTGATTTGTCTGCCTCCCAGAGCAGTGTGAGGATGAGGTGAGATGGTCCAGAGCCTGGTGTGTCACTATCACTGTTGGTTACTTACACGGGGCAGCTTGGTTTCAGGGGGATGATTGCTGGGTAGATGAATACGGACTCCCCGAAGTACCGAGTAGGTATTTTTATCTTTTGTATGTGTTGGCTCTTAGTAGTGTTGATGTAAGAATAGTTCTCACCTTAGAAGGAACAAGAGAGTTTATTTTGGAGCTAATATGAGTGACCATGATGCAAGAACACACAGATTTGTTACTTCAAACACCATATTCCAGTGTGGTAATCACTTCAGGAAAAAAAATTAATAGTAACAACAAAGAAAGTTAGAAATTCAGTTTTTTTCCAAATATCATGCTGGAGGGTTACAGCAAACTGGAAAAAAATCTCAGCTCTCTGCTGACGTTCTTAGCTTTTGGTGGAAGCTGTAGATCTGTTTACATATTCTAAAAAGGTTTTCCTAGAGGTCACTGGACGTTAGGTCATACGAAGAGGTGAGCAAAAAACGTCTTTAGGAGCCTAAAAATAGCCCAGGATAGTTTGACTCTCTGTAATGATCTGTCCACGGTTAGTGAATCAGCCATGTAGGGGGCTTACCCCAGCTAAAGCCTGTCCTTGGGAATGGCAGTCCACGTGAACAGCTCACGCATGCATGTTATATATCACCTTCCTTCTCTCAAACAGGTGTAGTGGGATGGTGGACATATGAGAAAAGGTGACATGGTGGGGCATGGATCCCCTGAGCTAGAGTTACAGGTAGTTTTGAGTCACCCAACATGGTAAGAACTAACCTCTGGTGTCCTGCAAAAGCAGCGAGCTCTCTGAAGCCCTGAGCCGGCATCTCTAGGCCCACGTCACGCTTCTTTGTACTTGAGCTTGGAAGGAGAGGATTTTCATTGGAGAGGAGGAGGCAGGAGACACCTGGGGAGAGAAGTCACAGATGCCGAGCACACACATGAGAGAGAGAGAGAGAGAGAGAGAGAGAGAGAGAGAGAGAGAGAGAGAGAGAGAGGGAGAGAGGGAGAGAGGGAGAGAGAGAGAGAGAGACATCCCTGGCAGCAGCCAGCGACCTCCCACACTGCCCGTTCCTGCTCCCCTGTCTGAGCCTGGTGACTGACTCTAGTTTCATAAGCAGTTCTTCAAGCTAAGGTAGTCAGTGTCCTTTCTGTCACCCAGGATTGGACGATAACTTTGAAGGGACGTTGCTAACTGATTTCTCCCCACCAAGAAAGGCCTTGTGGGTGTTTTTCATTGGGATCGCCTAGTACTCAGGACACCAGGCTTCATTTTTGTGCAGGTCACTTAGTTCATTGGCCTGTCTCAGAGCCACATAGCTACTTCAAAAAGTTTTCCGTGTGTGTGTGTGTGTGTGTGTGTGTGTGTGTGTGTGTGTGTGTGTGTGTGTGTGTGATTTATCTTGTGTACATACGTGTATGTGTGTGGAGCATGTTGCCACTACATGGATGTAAAAGTCAGAGGACAACTTGTAGGAGTCAGTTCTGTCTTCCCACCCTGTGGGACCCTGAGGGATCAAACTCAGGACCTCAGACTCGACAGCAAACACCTTCACCCTCTGAGCCAACTCCTCAGCCAGTTTGCACACATTTCCAAAGCCCCCAGGCAGGACAGCCCTGCCGTTTTTTGTTAGACCCCTTGAGAACCCACATGAAATCATACTTATCGCTAATGACTTTATCTCTGATTTTTCTGGTTATATTCTGATGACAGCTGGCTGTCCTCTGTTTCTGTTCTCTGTTATTACCTGGAAAGAAAGTCTGCGGTCTGGCGCATCCTCTCCTGGAAGCTGCTGGCCTTGGGGACCAGCTTCCTAATATACTGTCATGCCAGTAGAGGGCAGCATCACCAAGAACTTTTTGGTAATTTAACTGCGTGGGTAGGCAGGCAGCCTGCTATCTCTCTGTTCCCTCGCCTCACCTTGCCCTGCATTTGGCAGTCACACAGAGGAGAGATATTTTCGAAGTGACTCTGTTGTCCCAGCAACTGATGGACAGGAGGTGGCCCGGGAAACAGCAGCAGGATTGGCTGGAGGTCCTCCTACTGTCTACACAGGCGGCCTCTGGCACGGCTCTGCCCCTGCGGGGGCTCGCTGTCTGGGAGGCCCATGCCAGCTGCCCACTCCTCAGACTTTGCTCACATGTCTCCTCCGTGTGTTCTTGTCCCTGAATGCCTCTTCCCAGAAAGAACCTGAGTCAGTCAGTCTAGTTCCTGCTAAACTATGACAGATGTCAAAGCAGTCGTTGGAGCGGATTATAGTCTCCCTGCTCCCATGGCAACAGGCAAAGCCAGGTAAAGTGCGAGAGGGAGACAGAAGTTCAGAGCAGGGAGATGGCTCGGCTGGGCGGCTCAACAACCGTCCTTCCCGAATCTTTTGGTTTAATGTTGCTTTAGAACGAACTGTCCTCTCTCCCTATTACTCTCCCGAAACACCCTCAGGCTTGGCCACGGGGCTGTGCGCTTGCAGAAGTCATGGCTCTGCTGAGGAGATGTTTCTTGGTCCAGACTGAGCGGTCTTCCCAGGGACAGTGGTTCTTACATGGTGTGCAATTACATTCCACTTCTTATTCTCAAACTTTCCATCAGGGACTCTGGACACATCGCCCTGCCTCCTTCCCGGGCTTCACAGGGGCTGGGCTTCTCTCTCAGTGGTCGCAGGGTCTGACTTATTTGGGACGCTCCTGTGGGTGACTCTACACTTGCCCGTGACTGGGGTCCTGGGGTGAACCCTTTCTCAAGGGGATATGACATATGCTAAAACCAAGATCCCACACAGACCACTTAAAACCCTAGAAAAACCCCTCCTCACTCAGGACGCCAAGCAGGCTCCCGCCGGAAGTCATGTGATCACTTGCACCTTCTTGGTGGGGAGAAATCAGTTAGCAATGTTCCTTCAAAGTTATCGTCCAATCCTGGGTGACAGAAAGGACACTGACTACCTTATCGTGAAGAACTGCTTATGAAACCAGAGTCAGTCACCAGGCTCAGACAGGGGAGCAGGAACCGGCAGTGTGGAAGGTCGCTGGCTGCTGCCAGGGATGTCTCTCTCTCTCTCTCTCTCTCTCTCTCTCTCTCTCTCTCTCTCTCTCTCTCTCTCTCTCTCTCTCTCTCTCTCTCTCTCTCTCTCTGTCTCTCTCTGTCTCTGTCTCTCTCTCTCTCTGTCTCTGTCTGTCTCTCTCTGTCTGTCTCTGTCTCTGTCTCTGTCTCTCTGTCTGTCTCTGTCTCTGTCTGTCTGTCTGTCTCTCTCTCTGTCTGTCTCTGTCTCTGTCTGTCTCTCTCTCTGTCTCTGTCTCTCTCTCTCTGTGTCTCTCTCTCTCTCTGTCTGTCTCTGTTTCTGTCTCTGTCTGTCTCTCTCTCTCTGACTCTGTCTCTCTGTCTCTGTCTCTGTCTCTGTCTCTGTCTCTCTCTCTCTCTCTGTGCTCGGCATCTGTGACTTCTCTCCCCAGGTGTCTCCTGCCTCCTCCTCTCCTATGAAAATCCTCTCTTTCCAAGCTCAAGTACAAAGAAGCGTGACGAGGGCTGAGAGAGCTCAGGGCTTCAGAGAGCTCGCTGCTTTTGCAGGACACCAGAGGTTAGTTCTTACCATGTTGGGTGACTCATAACTAACTACCTGTAACTCTAGCTCAGGGCATCCAATGCTCATTCGGGTCCCCGTGGGCACCCACACACATGTTCCCCCCATACACATAGAAAAAAGATGGATGGTTTTCTCTGGGCTATTCTTCTAAAGATATTTGTGTATAATGGAAAGTTTCTGTCCAACACAGACAGTATACCACAGTGAACTCCTGAGCAATCATCACCCTCCTCAGCAATGCTCAGTCAACAGAAGACTGCTCTTCTGGTACCCCTAAGTTATTTTGAAGTCAACCCTAGTCATTTCTTTTCGCCATGTCCCCTGCTGGGAGAACTTTGGGTGACAGGAGAGCATCCAGACTGTTTCCCTGTCTGATGCCTTTCTGCCCACCCTTTCTTTGCCTCTCTCTCTCTTTCCCAGAAGTCTCCCCTCCTCACCCCACTGAGCTGTGTTCCCTGGAATAATACCTTTCCCCAACTATTGCTAGGAATAAATACCTCCTTTTCTCAGATCTCTCATTTTTCCAGTGCATCCCAGAGGCCATCCTTCTCTGGAACATTCTCTGCCCCCCCCCACGATAAAGTGAGACCTTCCTGTGAGAGCCAATGGTACAGGGGTTTCTGTTTATAACAATTGTTCCTAGGCAGTCCACACCCGGAAGCATTCTAGGAGGCTTTCAAGAAACACCAGCTGATTTGATGAAGTCCAACAGTTAGAGGTTCTACACAGGGAAAGTGAGGCACAGAGATGTTCCGAACACTCACCGTGTAAGTGGCAGAGCTGGGATTCTGCGCTCAGGCCGTCTGGCTGCTCACTGTAGCTCAAGACCTGTATTTGACACCCGTTTGCTTCTGTAGACTGTGCAGACTTGGGGAACAGGGATGGGAGTTATTCTCTTCTGCACTCTGGGCCCGCGAACCCTCACTCTAGGCCTGAGCCCTACCTGGCCGGCCGGCACATTTGTGGCTGGCTGAAAGCATGTAACATAGGACTCTGTGCACTATCAAGGGACCCGCATCCTAGAGCCAGCTGTAATTCCCATGGTAATAAGGACCCTTGGCTGACAAGATTAACCTTTTTCTTAATAACCAACACTTGTTCTGACCTTTTCCCTGAACAGAGGCAGTCTGTAGCTCTCACCTGAGCCGGGGAAATGGGCCCCGCAAGGATTTACAGGAATAGTTTACAAGCTTCCAGGTGCCTCTGATTTGCAAATGGGTGCAGCCTCTTGGTTGGAACTTGTTGAGCTACAGAGACAAGATACCAGAATGAAGTTTCAGCAATGACCCAGAGATGGAGGAGGGATTTTGAGGATGCTGGGGACAGATAGGTTTCTCCCTCCGCCTGGAGGATCTTCTCAAGGCCATGCCAGGTCAAGGGGAATGAATATCATTTTCATCATTTTCCTTGTGGTCAGCAGTAATTTTTCCTCCCCCAAGGACCACTGTAATTACAATGGCAATGGGTAGCATGTTTGGGTGAACCTCTAGGAAGAAACAGAGACAGCCAAGTAAATGTTCCCAAGTTTTCCCGACCTGAGTCAGCCACAGTGCCTGGGTCATTGCTATGGGAGGCTGACAGAGCTGTATGCACACACCCCAATAGTTTTGTGATATGCCTGGGCATATCTAATAGTTTTTAAAAAATTTTTTCTGTGGTTATTGTTGTTTACTGGAAATTCTAGTACTAAATTTTCAGCAAAAGCCTTTACTATTTCATGTGTAATTCTCAACTAATTAGAATATTATAATTTACTGTCTGGCTATGAGCTAACCAAAGACTTTAAGTCTTTTAAATGAGCAGGCTTCTTTTCACAGTCCCTCCCTCACGCTGCCTCCCTCCCTCCAATGTGTTCTTCCCTCTCTATCACTTATCCCCACCACCATTTCCCCTCCCTTCTCTTGCCCCCACCCACCGGATCCACTGCTCCTCTGCTTCCCTTCAGAAGAAGGCAGGACTCCCAGGGATATCAAGCAAACATGGCATGCCAAGTTGCAATACGACTAGGTACATCCCTCATGCTAAGCCTGGATGAGGCAGCACAGTAGGAGGGAAGGGGTCCCGAGTGCCACCAAAAGAGCCAGAGACAGGCCCTGCTCCCACTGTTAGGTGTCCCACGGGAAGACCCAGCTACAGGACCACGACATATATGCAGAGGGCCTAGGTCAGGCCCATGCAGGCTCCCTTACTGTCGCTCCAGTCTTTGTGAGCCCCAGGAGGCCTGGTTAGTTGATTCTGTGGGATGTGTTCTTGTAGTGTCCTTGACCCCTCTGGCTCCTATGATCCTTCCTCCCCCTCTTCCGCAGGATTCCCTGAGCTCTGCCTAATGTTTGCCTGTGGGTCCCTGTACTAGTTGCTGGATGAAGCCTATCTGATGACTATTATGCTAGGCCCTGGTCTAGAAGTATAGCAGAATATCATTAGGAATTATTTCATTGACTTTTTTTTTTTTTGCTGGTTGTGTTTGGTTTTAACCTGGGTCTCTAGGTTACACAGTCTCTGGGTCCTGATCCTTTTAAATTTAGAGCCACACAAAGTTAAAACAAGAACCCATTTCTTATTGAATTATAGTATTGAAGAATGGTAATTTAGTAGGCAGTGGTGGTTTTTTTTTTTTTACAGTCGATGAGTTATATTTTTACATTTGAATTGGACCTTGTCTTAGATTATAGTAATCACATTTTTGGATTGTTTACCTTACCCAAATCCAAAATGATTTTAAAATAGTCACATTAGGGTAGCTTTCTTTCATTGGTCAAGTTTTGTCAACCAGTTTGTGGAAGCTATCAAGATGACCTCTAAAAGGTTGTCATTTTGATTTTATAGGTATGACATGTGTGATATATTTACAATAGCTATAATCTGGCAATGGTCACCATTATTAGCAAATTGCTGGAAGCAGAATTTCAACTAAGATAATGTGGTCTTCATTACTGTGAGCTACTTTCCCAGTTTTTAATAACATAATCCTTTATTGATTCTTTGGGAATTTCACATCATGCCCCCCAACCACACTCATCTCCCCATCCCTCCATACCTGTTCCCCACCACCGTAGTGTCTTTCCCCTAAAAGAAACCCCCCAAAATTAATAAAAAACAAAAACAAAACAAAACGAAGCAAACAACAACAACAACAACAAAAACACCCTCACGCCTCCATGTTTCCAATACTTCTTCATCCCCCCTAGCGGCATCAGGAGGCGCAGCGTGTGTCACATGTTATAGCCTTTTGTTCAGTCAGTCCCACCAGCAAATGTTCATTGCAATGAGTCATTGGTCTGGTTCAAGGCTTCTGGCACACCACCATCACTGGACCCTCACCAAAAGTCCTCTTGGGTGTCCTGCTATTGTCCCACGTCATGGAGATCCAAGGCTATCATTCTGCAGGGCCAGTCCCTTCATGTGCTCCAGCAGGTCACAGATGGAGTGGATGTTAGAGCAGGCCAACCCAAGGCCCAGGATGTGGGTCTGGATGGTAGCTGAGATGGTCCGTCTGGGCCACCAGGACTGTTCCCTCAGGCCCAGCTCTCTTAGGCCCACGTCATTGGGGCCAGCTGTCTCATGCCCAAGGCGAGGAGTAGGACCATCTCTCTTGAGTGTGGGGCCAGCTCTCCTTCTGCAAATTGTACAGTGAGGGACAGGGACAGCTATCCAGGGCCGGTGAAGGGTGGGGCTGGCTCAGCACAGTTCTCAGATTTCAACATGCATGGTTCCTATGAAACCCTGTGGTAAAACAGGCAATGGACATCAACAGAGACCCCAACTGCAGCAGGTACATGGACCCAGCTCAAGCCCGGACATCACCATGGTCCCAGTGGCAGCACAAGCCACGCAGATCAGTATTGCCCAAGTGGCATCATGGCACTCAGACACCAACATGGTCTCAGGTGGCTGGCTAGATCCTGGGAATCTGCATGGCCCTTGGTGGTAACAGGAGTCATGTTGTAGCCTAGAACCTGAGCATCCATGTGATCTTTGGTGGCAAGTTGGGCCATGACATCAACATAGACCATGAACGCTGTAGGACAACAGACCCAGACACGGCCTTTAGTTAGCAGCAGCTCAGGCCCAGGCTTCATCATGTCCCCCAGTGGCAGGATAGGCCATTAAATCAGTGTGGTCCTGGGGTGGCTTGGGCTTCAGACACCAAAATGGCCACAGGTGGTGGCCCAGACCCTGGGCATCCTTGTGGCCTTTGGTGCCAATATGGGTCATGGATGTCAACTTGCAGTAGGACCACAGGCCCAGACATGGCCCTTAGCAGAAGCCTGGGCCTGCAGAGCACCCTGTCCCTGGATGGCAAGCAGGCCACTCACCTCCTGCCTGGAAGTTCTTTAATTATATAGAATTGTTTTAAGTATCCTGGGCTTTTTGTTTTTCAACATGAAGCTGAGTATTGTTCTTTCAAAATATGTAAAGAATCATTCTGGAACTCCAATAGGGACTGTGCTGAATCTATAGACTGTCCTTGGTAAGATGGACATTTTTATTATGTTAATCCTACTGATTCGTAAGCATGGGAAATCTTTCCATCTTCTGATATCCTCTCTAATTTTTTTCTTCAAAGACTAAAGTTCTTGTCATACAGGTCTTTCACTTGCTTGGTTAGAGTTACCCCAAGATATTTTATATTATTTGTGGCTATTGTGAAGGGTGTTGTTTCCCTGGTTTGTTTCTCAGCCTGTTTGTCATTTGTGTATAGGAAGGCTACTGATTTTTTTTGAGTTAATCTTGTATCTGGCCACTTTGCTGGTAGAGTTTTTTGGGTCAGTTATGTATACCACCATATCATCTGCAAATAGCAATACTTCAGCTTCTTCCTTCCAGTTTGTATCCCCTTGATTTTCTAACTCTTGCCGTTAGTGACAGGTTTTGACCTACCATCTAAGTTTATTATCTCAAGTATTCATTTTTCTCAAGTTCTACTAATAAATAATATTTAAACCCAATTTTCATTTTTAAAATCCATTATTTTAGCACTGAGGACATTTTGTACACAGTGCTGAAACATGGAATTTGTAGAAATTATTAGCATAAAAATAAAATTGGGGGCTGGAGAAATGGCTCAGAAGTTAAGAGCACTGGCTACTCTTCCAGAGGTAATGAGTTCAATTCCTAGAAACTACATAGTGGTTCACAGCCATCTATAATGAGTTCTGGTGCCTTCTTCTGGCCTGAATTGCAGGAATACATGCAAACAGAACACCGTATATGTAATAAATAAGTAAATCTTTAAAAAGATAAAACTGGAGGTTGCTAAAATAATTATGGTAAAGTATAGAGTCGTAGGAGGTTTTTTTTGAGGGGGCTGAAATTTAGACCTGGGCTTTGTAGAAATGCAAGGTTCAAGCTGGGCGTTGGTGGCGCAAGCCTTTAATCCCACTCGGGAGGTAAAGGTAGTCAGATCTCAGTGAGTTTGAGGCCAGCCTGGTATACAGAGTGAGTTCCAGGACAGGCTCCAAAGCAATACAAAGAAACACTGTCTCAAAAAGACAAAAACAAAAAACCAACCAACCAAACAAAAAAGAAATATAGGTTTCAAGTAGTTAAATTCTAGGTGACAAAAAAACGTTGAGGTGGATATAAGCCCCAAGATTAGGCAATGTACTGAGTTTCTATCTTATTTTTAGTGTTTCTAAAATTTACTTTAAAATCCCTCATGAGGATACCAATAAAGTAAAAACAAAGACAGTGAGAAATAGTAACTGTACTTCATAAAGAATTAATGAAAGATTCAGTTAGCTTCATGGCTATTACCCAGAAGTCCACATTGAGAAAGTAGTATAAGTGGCATTCTTCTTAAACAAAGATGGACAATAGCACCAGAATCAAAATCCAGAGCTTCTAAACACTCTTGGGTTGAACACAGAGTGAAAGGCCCCGTTTCTGAGAAGTGGGATTCATTTTTGGAGGCAAGGAGATGAGAGGAATGTAGTAGCAAGCTTCCCTTAAGTGTGGATATGTTTATTAGCTGTGATAAAAGTTACAGATCTTCAATCTCACTCCAGTATGGAACCCAGCTACCAGGACATTAAATTATCTCACCTCAGAATACACCTTTGGGGATGTGTTGTCCTTCCATTTTCAGCTTGTAGAAATTTCTTCAGAGAGTATGAAGGCTCTGTCCAGGGAGAAACCCAGATACTCAACACAGTTCCCAACCAAAATTGTCTAAGCCTGGTCATTTGCAATGGGACAAGGAAGGAGCCACCTCAAAGCTTGAATTTCAGCAGTCTTCTGTTCACACGAGAGATCATTTGAGGAAATAATGCCAAATAGTTTTTCTTGCTTGATTTTTGTTGCTGTTCTTTTGAAGCAGGTTTTTATTCTGTAGCCCAGGCTGGCCTGGTATTCAGTATGTATCTCAGGCTGGCTTTGAACTCATGACAATCCTCTGCCTCAGCCTCTTAAACACTAGACTTATAGTCATGAACCACTACACTCAGCTTCCTGCTTGAGTATTGCATTCTTCTAATTTTGGCAAGGTGTGGAGTTTTGTGGATGTGAGTGGAAGTTGTTTCTCAGTTACACAATGCTTGACAGGGGCTACAGAAGTAAACAGCAGACATCTTGAGGTAGTGGACTGAATTATTACAAGTAGAATAGTAGTGGTTCTCAACTGGGTTCTATTCCCCCCTGCTATTTGTAGGAGAAATTTGGCAATGTCTGATTTTTATTTTTGGTTTTTTGAGACAGGGTTTCTCTGTGTAGTTTTGTAGACCAATCTGGCCTAGAACTCAGAGAGATCTGCCTGCTTCTGCCTCCTGAGTCCTGGGATTAAAGATGTGGGCATGAAACTGGTACCTATAGGGTAAAACATTCCATAATGTACAGCACTTATCACGTCGTTTGCTAGCCTCAAATGTCAATAGGCCAATATTGAAAATCATGAGATGGAGGTGTTAGGAACAGAAGGCTATAAGGCTCAGTTTATGTTTAGACAACTTGGCATTGATATGGATATCTGGTCTAAGTCAGATAAAACATAGCTGACATTGGACATGGGGTGGAGGGCTAGGAGTCAGTACAAAATGACTAACACAAAATGTCCAGGCAACTCCAAGTATACGGTGGTGTAATCCGTTTTATAACTACTTTGACAGAGTGCTATTTTTATATGGTTCTATATAAACATGGGCTTAAGGTTAGGTCTCAGATTCCTTAGCCTCTGTCTTTGCCAGCCTGCTGATGTACATCTGTCCTAGGTCTGTAGTATAGTGGAGACACTAAATTGTCAGTAGTAAAGTTTGGAACTGTGGTCAGCATAAAAAGTCAGGAAAAGAATAAAGAGTCCAATGAAGTAATAAAGACATTAATTGACTATAATTCTATGTGATACATACATACATACATACATGTATGTGCATCACACTGTGGTTTAGGAAATGGTTTTATAATCATGTTGTCATCTATTTATCATAATCTATCTAATGTCTGTCTGCCTGTCTGTCTGTCTGTCTGTCTGTCTGTCTGTCTATCTATCTATCTATCTATCTATCTATCTATCTATTTATATATCTGCTGCACACAGAGATAGGACTGCTGAATTCATGGAACCAAATGAGTGGGCAAGGGATTTTAATAGAAAACCCAGTAATGTTGACAGGAACAGTGCCTAGCAGACTGCAAAATCGAGTTGATGCTGAAAGTGTGGGCCAGTAGGGAAGGGCACCATGGGCAATAAGTGGGACTGGGCTCAGAGTCGAGTGAAGTACCATGGACTGTGGTTCCAGCAGATCTGTCCTGGTAGCATTTGGGACTCTGGGACTTTTGTGTTATGTCAGGGACTGATTCTCTCAATGGAAACTGACGGATGTGACTCAGTTACCCAAGGTGGCAGACCTGGGAAGATGCTACAGGAATGTGGAGATGACAAAATAAACCCAATTCACAAAATCCACACTGGTATGGTTTAGGAATCAGTTTTATAATCATTGGAGTATTTTAAGTATATTTTTACTTCAGTGTTTAAAAGAAACTTGACATACTGGATAATCTGATTATAGTATGAAATGTGTAATTAGGCCTAGTCTCATGACTTTTAAAGATAGAGCTGTCTTATACTGTCAATAGTATTAAAATGCTTGTGATAGCCCAGTTTAGTATAACTTAAATTTGATTTGTCATAAGAATTGCTTATGACATAGGAGATTTTGCTATTTTGGTTTGTAAATCTACCAGGTTTTTCAGGCGTCTGAGAGAAACTGGTGTGTATATCAAATACTGGAGGGAGTTGAATAACTAAATTCATAAATTACTCATTTAAAATTATAAGTCACTTAATCATATTCAAATAAAAATATGACTATATATATTTATAATGAGATGTTGATGTTTTCCCTACATGCATTGCATGTCTGTGTGAGGGTGCTGTATCCCCTGGAACCAGAGTTACAGAAAGTTGTGAGCTGCCATGTGGGTGCTGAGAATTGAACTCAGGATCTCTGGAAGAACAGCCACTGCTCTTAATCACTGAGCCACCTCTCCAGTCACCCACAGACCTTTTTTTCAAAAAATTTTTCCAAGACAGGGTTTCCCTGTGTGGGTTTGGAGGCTGTCCTGGAACTAGTTCTTGTAGACCAGGCTGGTCTCGAACTCACAGAGATCTGCCTGCCTCTGCTTCCCAAGTGCTGGAATTAAAGGTATGCACCACCACCGCTCAGCTTTCAATCTTTTTGAGACAGGGTCTGTACTGGCTTTGAACTCACCATGTAGCCGAGGATTACCTAGACATCCTGATCCTACTGCCTCCAGTTTCCAAGTGTTGGGATCACAGGTGAATGCCATCATGTCATGATTTATAGCACTTTAAAAAAAATAACAAGACTTTCATATTGACATCAGAGACAGGTAACTGTGGTCTTTGGAATTTTCTCTTCCAATATATTTAATTAGAACCTAGTTTTCTAGGAGTAGATTTCTTAGTGAACAAAATGACCTCGGATATGTAAAAGCTCAGATGAGAACAGCAAATATTCAAGAAATGAAAGATGCAACCAGCAGTAATTCTGCACACCCCAGGTGGGCTCTGAGACCCTACAATGAAACAGCCATCAAGGAGTGTTTATTTCATGAGATGCCGAGTGCCAAGACTTGATGCAGGTAAGGATCAACACCTCCCTGCAAAAAGACACACTCACTTTTGGAGTCAATTGTTTTATTGTTATTATTTTCACACCGAGGAGACTTAGTTACATAAAGTGTACTCAGCAGGTTGGTTATCAGTAGTAGAAGCACAAGGATGCAGACAGTGAAACATGGAGGAATGCCCTTTATCAGAGAGAGAGCGAGTGACTGAAGCACACTGCTCCACACGGCCTATGTACAGGTGCAATCCCAATTCCAGTTATGTACAGACAGAGTCACAGAGTAAATGACACAGGGTCGCTATATATCTAAGCCAGCCAGCGAAAACTGCTCACGACAAACACACAGAATGAGAAAGACGGCTGTAAAGTGCATCCAAAGGAGTCTTGGGGGTGAAGATAGGGGCTAAGATGTTTCTTTAGCATCCAGGAGAACAATGACAGTGTGAGACCCTGACCTCCTCTAAAAAGATCCTTCACAAAAATGGCATTCGGATATGTTTGATCCTTCCAAAATGTATTCATTAAAAATTCTAAGAAACTGCTTTTGTTCTTTTGATTGGCATAGTTATTATATATATTTATTGGGTGAAATATCCTGACCAAATCTGGGTCATAGGTTCTGTTCTAGTGCAAGAAAAAGGTGTGGTTGGCAATAACTGAGCATCTCAAAACAGAAGATTTTGAGTACGTTTTGATATTTTTAACATAACCCGTTTAAAAGACAGGCTGTGTCTTTTAGGCCACATATCTGTGTTAGAATCAGCATTAATAGTATTTTCTGTTTTAAAAATATGCAAATAATAAATGCATAAAATTTTTTTTGCACTAGCAGTGGCTTCATCAAACCAGGAGGGTAGTGCTTGTTGCTTGTTACTCTTACTTTTTTTTTTTTTTTTTTTTACTGCTTTCGAGACAGGATCTCGTGTAGCCAAAGTAGGCCAGGAGTTTCCAGTCCCTACCTCCTCAGTTCTGGGATTGCAGGTGTGACATCATGCCTGGCTTGCAACTCACATTTTTTTTTTCATGCACCTCTCTGTGTTTGCATTGTGAAATGGAAGCTTGTGGAGACTTGAGAAGAACACGGTTAGGTACAGGGATCACAATGGATTCTGTGCAGAATGCAACAGAAACTATTCTTGATGGACAGCCTGACTCTTTGAGAATCTTTGGCCCCTAAACAGCCTGTGATAGAGGAACATCAGTGCCTCTGTATTCACACACTATTTTCTTAGGGACAACTGTCTGTGAAAGCCTAAGATTAATGAAGTTGTTCAATTTAATACTTGGGCTTACGCAGAAGATTTAGATACCTAGTTGTGGTGGATTGTTCTAGGCTATTTTGTGCCTTTTAGTCACTATATTAGCTTTCACTCAAATTATATTGCAAAGTGAAATATTGAAGATTTTAGTTGTGGGGACATTTATGTGTGTGAATAACTTCCCATCCTGGTCAGAAACTGTTTTTTTAACAGAATAGGAAATAAATTACCACTGCACTATGGAGTCTGTTGTCTTCACTTGTTCTCCTAGGGACACAGACAAATTTAGGTTTATCAACAGGTTGTATATCTGTTTGCCATTTTTTATAAGGGAACTTCTTAGACCCAACGTATGTTTATATACAGACACAAACACATCCTAATTTTTCCAGACATGTTTGCCAATTATCCATTTCAATTTCCATGTGGATGAATCGTGCTTTACATAGCAAATGGACTCCAGAAGAAAATAATCTAGGATTTTTGAAAAAGAACTATTTCCAGTGTGGTAGTATAACTCGCTGCTTAAAGAAACCATGCGGCAAGCTACTTTGAGAAAGAAGAAAATGCTTCTGTGAAACAAAGAATTTCTTTGATTTTCAAACAGTTTGATTAAAATATACACCTAAAAATTTATTAGTAGATTATGACTATCTAGAAGAGTAGTTGTAACTAATAAAAAACGGAACAGATAATCATTTTTACAACAAACGACACAGAATGACTCATGGACTGTTTATTGACTATATTCAGAAGCCCTGAATATATGCATTATTGGTATTTTATGGCTTTAATTAAGACAATCGTCTCTTATGAAATACTATAAAGTGCAATATTAAAAATTAAAAAAACCCAAAAGGCATCCATTGTCCTTCAGTTTTTCCTGATGGTAAGAACTGGAGATGTACTGAATTAACTGGCAAGGAATTCTCTGCAATAATTCACACATGCAGTTTCATTCTGCAAATGGTTTTATTCTGGGATTCGGACTTATTTCACTTTTCTCTTGCTTGTGTGGGTGTAACATGATTTAAGAAAATTAGTATTTCCTTTTGGATAGTTGAGTGTTTTACAGATCTGTAAAAGCACTCGAGGCCTTGGTTACATATATATCCATTGTGAAGAAACTGCAACCCAAGAGGAAATTCCCATCCTTTGTTAACCAGTTTCCTAGGTCAGGACGTGTCCTAACTGTTTCTATCAACGTACTACATGGGAAGTAAATGCACTGAGGGACTCAACGAGAGGCACTCCAACCCTTTCTCTGATTTCCCATTTGAAAGGAAAACGTTACTTTCTCTGGGTAATCAGTGCAGACAAGCACAAACCCAGAGTCTTGGAATGATCTAACATGGCTCCCTTCTTATTTCCTCTGTGGCTATGGAATGAAGATGCAAGTTGCAAAAAGAGCTGTGATCTTAACCTCACCAAGCACTCTATGATAATGCTGTGCCCAGTGTTCATCTTGACACCAGACAACCAATTCCCATTGGTACCATGTTCCAGTCTACTTCCTGGTCCTTGGAAGGTGTTTGTACCATTGTGCTCTCTGTGGTAATAGATTCGGCCCACCATTCAACAGCAATTAGAATGGTCTCCTCCAAGGAGTAGTCACACACAGAAAAGTGTTGTTGGGGGTGGAGGTCTAGAAGTCCTGAATATTTACATTGAGGAGGAACAGTGACGGCAGCAGGAAGAAAGGGAAGAGGAGAAAAAGGAGGGGGAGGAGGAAGAAATCACCTAAGCAAACAAAACACGTTTGATGAAAGTAAGTAGAAGGTCCCCCAGTAGCAACTTTCAGTCATGTCATGGATAAAAGATCGGAAAGTGTTCAGATGCAGTTGTCTTCTGCCATGAAGGAAAACAGGTGAGGTCATCAGTGGGACTGTCTTTGGGTGAAGCTGGGTGGGGACTTCTCTGTCAGTGTTAAACACTGACCTTGGGTATACTAGGATCTCTTTGCTGATAGCCCATGGTTTAATATTGGTGGTCCTTTGTACTATAGTGACCAGCAGACAGATTCCCCTACTGGAATCAGTCCTTGGTGGGAGCCCACACAAGCCCATGTCACATTTCTGTCCTTACGTATTTATTAGTTTTCCGATCTAGCCCATCAATGTTTTAGGAAAAGTGCCTTGGCTTAGGCAACACGCTTTTCTGTTCAGTCCCTCACTGTACACTGATTTGAGCCCATCTGTCTAAACTTTTAGGACCAGTCTTGTCTCCCAAAAACTGGCTAGGTCTTGCACTCATCTGTCCTTTGTGCGGCCCTCCCTCCCACTCTTTCTTGAGAAAACTCATTAGCAAGATTAAAGACTTTGGTGACATCTAGGTAGTTTGGAGCGAGGCTGATTGTCTGTGTGTAAGAAAGGCGTGCGGATGCGTGCTATCTGGGAGGCCTACATGGAAAGCAAGCCACTTCCAGATGTGGTAAACACGAGCACATCTGCAAGCCATAGAAGTCCATGTCTTCCTGTCGCTGAGGCACCACAGCCTATGCAGACCCAAAGTGCCCAGTGACAGGAAAGAAATACTTCAAAGGTGCAATAATAAGTATTGGATCTGAGCTGGCTGTATTTCCTTTATTGCTTTTCTTGTTAGTTATGTATTTCAAAGAATATGAGGCTGCGAGATTAAAAAGGGCCACAAAGATCCAGAGGCAGGAAACTAAACTCAGACAGACACTGGGACAAGGCACGGGAACCCTCTTTCCTGAGGCCTTCTTAACGTGTGATTTTCAAATAAACCTAGGACATGTGTAGGCTCTAGTAACCGTTTAAAGATTTCTGCTATTTGTAACCACTTTAAACATCACAGATACATATATTTCAATTGCTCTTTTAGAAATTCTATTACATGTAAATTATTTTCTCCTTCCCCCCTTTTGATTTTTAGACCCCCCCCCCACTCTCTTAGTGGGAAGGCCTTGCCTGTTAATTGAAGAAAATGTTGTGAGAGAGGCATGGGGATTGAGGACCATAACTTCAAAGGTTATTAAGCCAGGTGAATATGTGTGAATAGGAGTCAGCTTTTATAGCACACTTTTTTTTTCCAGATCTGTAACATGCTACTTACTGGAGTCACAATCTTTCTGGGTACAAGGAAGGAGAGAGAGAGAGAGAGAGAGAGAGAGAGAGAGAGAGAGAGAGAGAGAGAGAGAGAGAGAGAGAGAGAGAGAGAGCCCATTGAAATGCTCTGAAATTCTTATATTTAGGCAAGCATCAGACCCTATCAAATAACTTCAATGCAATTCTCTCAATACTTCAAATTGCATGACAGTTGTCTCTTCTGTGATCAGCTTTCTGTTGAGGTGGTCTGGGTGTGGACAACCTCATATAGGCTCCGTCTTCCTCCACCTTAGGTCAGAGAGGTATTTACAAGATGCAGGAATTGGGGTGGTGGTAGGAAGTCAGGCGGCCATTTCTCTCTGGCCAGGAGCAGATGTATACTAATGTTACCAGGAATCTAATCATCGAGGCAGTGGTGTTTTGCTGAAAGGCCTCCAAACCTCTCCACTCATGTCTTCCCTAGGAAATAAATTCTAATGGCTGCTGTCAGGTGACACCCCTCAGATGCCTTGCAAAGCATTTTCCTTGAATATGAAACGGTCCTTGCCGCTTTCATAGCGCTCTGAAGTGAGATGTCAACATTCTGCATCATCTGCTGAGCCGATCAGCAACCCTATCCCTGACTCTTTGAACATGTGTTCAGTTCTGCTGACACTGCCTAGCATGTTTAGTTCCTGGGATGTTGAATAACACCATTTAATCTCACGCTCCATCTCATCAGGGACTGGCTTGGTCCAGAGGGCAGGTGGATATGCCAATGCAAATCCAGGGGTTTCTATTTTAGAATCCTTAGGCTGGACCCAGTTTCTCTCCTATTCCAGCCTTACCCAGGGCTATAGGAGAGGTGACATCAAGCAAGACTAGCTTGATTTTCTGTGAGTAAACAAACACATTTGGGTATAATTCCTTTATTTCAGGATGAATGATAAAATTTGGCTTGAAATTCTGGTATTATTTTATACTTTGGTCCAGAGAAGCAAAGAGATGGCAGTCTAAAATGTTCTCCCATCCCTCTTTTGCATATTTGCCTCTCTATAAGCATTAGGAAACAGCTGGTCATTTCCTATATTCTAGAGGTTGGAATGTTTGAATGGCATTTGAATGTTTGTGTATGGGCATAGAATAAGAAATCTTTAGTTCATAAATATTCACTTTAGTTGGTGGGCATAACTTTTCTTTCCCTTGGCTGTCAAATTTGATGCCCTTTGTTTTAGAATTCCAAATGTGATTGGGCCAAAAGGGTGATGATGTAATTGATATTGTATGTCTGCATATCTGGTACACTTACATACAACAACATGCAAGAAAGAAATTGGAGATGGTCTGAAACTAGCATGGAGAAAGCAGTTTTACAGTGATGTGAATGCTTCCAGGTCAGTGTGGTCACATACCCACATACTCAACAAAGGCAGCAAGAACCAGCAGTAGACGGTGCTTGAGCACTATGAAGGTGGGGACTGGTTTTGGGAATGTTGTCTTCTCAAAGCAACTTTTCATTAAAGACCATAACACTCCCGATGAAGCAGAACTCCCAGCTCCCAGCTTCCTGGCTTCTTGGTGAGGACATAAGGGCAACCAGTGTGGGTATAGCAATGGTGGGACCAGACACTCTGTGATCTTTCTTATTTTACAGCCTATTTGTAGTTGGTTTAAAAAATCATCCATTTTAAGCAATAAACCAACCAGAAATCAGAACTAATCCATCAATCATCATGCAGCCAGGACAACAATCTGAGATTTTAAAATTGAAAACTCACTTTTCCTTTGTCTTTCTAAGGTAGCAGCACAAACAAGCTTCAAACAAGGTCTAACCCTTGATGAATGGGATGTGGGTTTCTCTCTGACCATTGAAAACTGCCAGCATTCAGGAGGCAGAGACAGGTAGATCTCTGTGAGTTTGCAGTCAGCCTGGCCTACGGAGTGAGTTCCAGGACAGTCAGTACAGAGAAAAAACAAACAAACAACACCCCAGCCACACACACACAAAAAACCAAACCCAAACCAAAAATCCAACTTTGCATTGTTGGATAGACTTGAAAGCCAATTTCTTAGTTGGCAGACCTTCTGATTTCTTGTGTACTCAGGGGGCCTCTGCTTTGAAGTATCTTTTGTTTATGAGTACAGTGGTTTTGGCTCTGCCTGCTGTTGCCATGCTCTGTAAATGAATGGAGGTTTTGTGGATGGATTGCTAAACGTGATCTGGTGCACTGGCTGCCTGGTGTTCTGCCTCCTGCCTCCCTGTGTTAAGTGGTATTCACAACACAGCCAGACAAGGCACAATGACAGAACTTGAATGCATGGTGACATTCTGCATGTATGACGGGTGCTGATTTACATGTGGCCACTCTCCATTCACCTTTTCAATGGATTTTTAAGGAGAAAGCATGGTTTAGTGAAATGTAAAACTCTGCATGTTTTTTTTTTTCAGTTTAATTTGTCCTGCTGCTGCCAACCCGTCTCATTTTCTACTGAAATAAACTGGAGAAATCACACAAGATGTCAGATGAGCTTGGGAGCACTCAGTGAATGAGATGATCCCATATGAAGATGAGCAAACTCAGCAAACTGTAATTTGAGAGCAACTGCTTCAAGGCAGTGTAAAGAAACCATGGAATACAGTCTCCAGTACACTTGGAACACTAGAGTTCCAGATGGGGTTATGATGCGGAGAGGGACACAGATGCTGCATGGGTAAACACCAAATTCATGACATATACAGGACTTGGAAACTGTTCTGGGGGACACACAAAATAGGCAAATGTGTCTTCACACAAACCTGAACTGTTTCAATTAAGTACGGTCAGCCGTTAGTTTAGCTCTACTGGGAATGATTTTTAGACACTGCAGCCCTTTGTGATCACACCGAGAAACGCTCCAAGGAGCTGTGCCCTTTATTTTCCCATCAGTGGCAACTCCCACTGAGCACCTCTGCTGGACGGGGTTTCTCAGGACACGTCTCAGCTCTCTTGGCAGGACTTTGGACTGTGTATGAGCCCTTGGCATGAAAGCATGTCACATGACAATCATGGCTAAGATTGCCCTTGTTCTTTTGATGATAATGGGCCATGCATTGGAACAAGATGGACTCAGTTTATATAATTTTGCTGTCTTAGGAAAGCACTAATTTGGTATTTCATTCATATCATCTACTTGCATGCGGGGGCAATACAAGAAAAAGCAAAACAAAACAACCTAACCTTCATCAGTCCCCCTTTGTTTCCACCCAGTCTGAGTTTTACCTCTGTCCTAAGGAATCCCAGGGGTCTCAGTCAGAGCATCTCAGTGGGGATGAGCAGATGGGTTCTGTTTGGCTTGTGAGAGTATTTTAGAAGTTCTAAGTGGGGCTCCTACAGACTTCTTCTACTGAGCTCTCCTCTCTGCAAACTATTTCACTAAACTCAGTATATCCAAGCAGGCTGGAGACCACAGCAAAGAGCGCTTTGCCTACTGATTCTGTTAATCCACCTTTTGTGCCTGAGCACAAACTGAAGGTTAAAGGTTGATGCCCCTCTTCAAATAGGTACTATAAATATGCTAGAACTATCCCTGAAAAGATGCAGTTGCACTTAAATATATATATGCTTTTATATATATAATTTTTCTTTCTGTTTGTGTACAGTTATGAATTAATCTATAGGTATAGGAGGAGAGGTATAGTACAGATACAGGCAGGATTTGTATGCTCATGTGTATGTATTTATAGTATTTATATTTATATGCATGTATAGCCTCTGTCCTCCTCTGTGTCATCACAATGAACGTACCTCCGACCAGCGAGGAGTACCTATCAGTGGTGATGGAGAGATGGTTCTTTTTGTCTCTTTCATGGAATCATTTCAACAGGCAGGGGTGAGGTGCCTGGGAAGTGAATGACCCCATGAGAATCCATCCTTCCTCCAACCCTCCAAGGAGGGATGCTTGCGTCCCAAGGCTGCGCACAGGCTGCCTCTTCTCAAGACTGCAAGGAGTGTTGAGCCCAGAGCCAGGAGGGACCATCCATACTGTTGGTTTAAGATATGGCTTTTCCACTAGATGGAGACAGGGCACTCAAGAACTCTGTCTTCCAGGAGGACGCTGACCACCAGGAACACGAAGTAGAGGCCAAACATGATGAAACCCAGTATTTTGTTCATCCGCCATTTGCAGAGGGCAATGGAGAGAATGACAAACAGCAGCATGATGAAGAGGAGGACAATGGCGCAGAAGAGGCCGTTGCTACTGACAGTCACTGGCTTGAATCTGTGGATGATGGTGTAGAGGAGCCAGGGCAGCGGCAGCCTGAGAGGAAGAAAAGCAGACAGGAAAGGGGGGAGAGAGAGTAGTCAGGCGTAGTGAGGAGGCACTAGAAGATGGCAGTCTATGTCTTGAGGAGGGTGATACTTCAGCGTCACTGGGACAAAATGACTGGCTCAGAAAACTATGTAAAGAAGTCAGGGGGACCTTTGGAGTCTTGAACTGTTTCCTGACTCATTTGTTCTCCAGTGGGCTACATCAAAGATGCGACTGCTACAGGTGACCTTGGAATTTGACCCGGATTAGTTTTTGCTTTCTTCCTAGGGGGGATGTCTTGAAAAGACGAACCACAATTTGCATGGGTGAAGGGAGGAGAGAGCGTCAGAGAACGAGTATAGGAATGAGTGTGAAGATGGGGAAAAGACAATCAGAGCTCCAGAATGGAGACTCTCCCGAGAACCTAAAATGAAGTGAGGTTGCATGGTGGTGGTGGGGACCAAGGTACAATGTGGCAGTCTGAAGTTTATTCTAGGAAAGATGGTGACAATCGTTTATTAAAAAGGGTCTTGGGGGGTGGGTGGGAGGGCACAAGAGGAGAGGAGGGAAACGGAGAGGGACCTGGAATTGACATGTGTAGCTTTTCCTAATGGAAAAGCTAAGAGGACATAAGCATGATTTTAAAAACAGCCAATAGGTTCTGAAAGAAAATGTGGGTGAAACTGGAGCCCACACTATGTACTTTATTTTTTTTTGTATTTCCAGGCCTAGAACATGCAGACCTCCAGGGTCTTTGCTGGCTTGGGCAAAGCTCAAGAGACTGGCCTGTGATGGCCAGTACGGGTGTTTTGCTCACTAGAGCCTGGATGGAAGATGCTTACTTTAGTGGATCTTGCTGGGCTGGGGGTGGGGGGGGGGAACCAAAATACTTTATCTCTCTACTATAGTTGGATCTTGAACATTCCCTAAAGGCCATCTGTTAAAGGTTCTGTCTCCAGCCTGAGGCTCTTGGAAGGTAATGGAACCTTTAGGAGGTAGGAAGGAAAGAAGCTAGGTCACAGGGGTCATGCTCTTGAATGCGATTTTGGGACCCTGGCCCTTTTCTGTTGTTTTCTTTGCTACCTAGCCACAATGAGGTGATCACGTCTTCTCTGTCATGCACTCCCACCACGACACAGCAGCTGCCCAAAGTACAAAGAAAGACGGACAAGAGGCCACAGGCTAGCCCTTCTGAAGCCACGAGCCGAAACAAACTGTTTCTCCTTTATGGAGACAGAGCTTAGATATTTGTCATGGGGTCAGATAGCTCACCCTCAGTCACACACATGCACATATACAACTGACTGGGGGGCAGAGATCTGAGCAATATATATATATTGGTTTGTTTGAGACAAGGTTTCTCTGTAGCTTTGGAGGCTGTCCTGGAACTCTCTCTGTAGACCAGGCTGGTCTCAAACTCACAGAGATCTGCCTGCCTCTGACTCCCGAGGGCTGGAATTAAGGGCGTGCTCCACCAGCACCCAGCTATTAATTTGAATTTAAAAAATGAATGGCACACATTAAATTAGCAATGTAATTTCAACCATGTAAAATGTATATATTTTGAATGGGTGGTAGATGACCATTGATTTCTATATTTATCTTTTAAAACCCTTATGTACTACTTATACGTGCAAAAGAAAATGCTGGCAGGACAATAAAGAAACTTTACACTCACTATATAACAACACACTCAGCATACTGATAATAAAAACAAAACTGAACAAAATTTGGGAAAGACTTTTTGGAAAATAAATATATAAAATATATCAATACCCACTAAAATATTCAAAATATGTAGTCTGTTAATGCTGCTTTAAGGGGTTTATTCTAATAAAATAATTAAAAGAGAATTTTCTACATAAAGATATTCACAAAATTCCTATAACGGCTAAGGCAAAAGAAAAAAAAATCAACTGAAAGACACTGGTTAGCCTGGAACACAACAGGATGAAACACCGGAAGTCAGAGTGTTAGTTTCAAGGGTTATAAAAACACTGAGCAGAACAGTGCATGAGGCTTGCCAGCTTACTAGGGGAAGCCATATCATGCCAGGCCCATGAGGCTTTAAGTTGGAAAAGATAAGTGCCCGCCAAGTGAACAAAACTAAATATTCTCTAAGAAAAAATTAATCAAATCTTTGCAGGACACAAAAATGAAGGGCTTTTGGTAGGAGGACTAGGGAAGATTATGAGAAACTCTCCTTTGTTATTATTTATATATAATTTAGTAACAAGGAACAAAGAGCATGTTGTAATCTGTCAGAGTATGTACCTTTGGAAACATGGCAAGTATGTCTATCTGAATACTTAGAATTATAGACTTTTTCCCTCTTACACTACAGGAAATTCACCCCCTCACACTCCCCCTCCCCACCACACACTTTACCCACTCAGGTGAGGGATGACAAATACGGTTTATCCCAGAATAACTTCTGTTAAAACACACCCCTTTATCTGTCCATTCTGGCAGCTCTTGTTAGACACTACCATGATTCGCCAATGGGTTAGGCTATGGTGAATTCAGTAGGGGATGCCTGAAGGGCTCCCAGACTGGCAGGAGGAAATAATCATAGTGAGATACAATACAGACAGTCTGTAAGAGAAGGGGCTCCTGGATTTGAACGGACTCTGGACAGAGAAGTCAGTTTCCTGGACACAGATGAAGAGGTTCCTTGCTGGGCCTGCAAGCAAAGGCCCCAGGAGAGGGCACTGTGGCGACTGACAGAACAGTCAGAAGGTGGAGGCCCACAGCCCAGGAGAGGGTACTGTGATGATTGACAGCACAGTCAGACTGTGGAGGCCCACAGCCCAGGAGAGGGCACTGTGGTGATTGACAGCACAGTCAGACGGTGAAAACTCAGTCAGGTTTTACTCTCTGGTAGAGTACTTGTCCTCAGGAACTGTGCTCTAACCCCAGCTATATTTACTGCTGCCCTCCAGTTTCCATATTTAGGCATAAAGTTGATAACACATGATCCACACGACTATTGTGTGTCTTAAGTGGCTAACTGTAAGCACTGTATGAACAATAGCAAACATATGTACAATGGCTTAATGAAAAGGAAACAAGACTGAACATTCAAAAATGTTCAATGAGAAAGTGGTGTTCATTTTAATGAACATCCCAATTCCAGGTTCAAGAGACCTATTATCCTGGGGGCATAGAGACTCTGTGACTTAAGTTTCTCAGGCGATGACATTTAGGGTCATTTGTCCTCTACTTTTGACAAGTTAGATGAAATGGGAGAGAGAAAAGAGTCCCTGTTATACTATTTCAGCCCAGATACATGGAGGAGGGCATAAGCCCTCCCCCAAATGATATGACAGACTTTGATGATCCCCTATGGAAGGCCTCACTGTCCTTGGGGAGTGGGAGGGGGTGGGTTGGTTGGGGGACTTGGTAAGAGTCCCTGTCAATCTGGCTCATTACAGATTATTCCTACTGAGGACTCCAGTTTGTTCAGCCCAGGGAAAAAGATCTCTTGCATTTCACAAAACCTGGGTTGCCAGCATTTTCCAAGCAAGGAGACAGGATGTCATTGCTGAGTCTGGATGTGTCCCAAGCTGCCTTTGAATCCAATCTTATATGGCCAGGAGGGTAATTAGAGAGTAGAAAAAAACACTGTGAAATTGCCAGAATACTCCAGTCCTACCCAGGCAGTGCATATTCCTAACTCATGGTGAGTGCAGTTATGTAAGTGAAATTATCACTTTCTAGAACATTCTGTCTGTAAGTATGAGTTTCTGTTGGCTTAGGGATGACTTCATTTTATTAAGTCCCTAAAAACAACAACAACAACAACAAAAAAAAAACAGCTGGTAAAATGGAATGGTGCTCCCAGGAGTAAATTTTGGTTGGCACTTGGGCAAGTTTTGAGTTCAGAGAACCAGCTCATGTTTCTACAGTTTCTAGGAAGATAAAGACAGAGTTAGAGCTGGTGCACATGCTTATAGAACACCATACTTACCCCACAGTGATGTCAAAGATGTTGCTTCCAACAGAGCTGGACACAGCCATGTCCCCCAGTCCTTTTCTTGCCACTATGACACTGGTGATAAGATCAGGGATAGAGGTACCAGCAGCCAAGATGGTCAGACCCATGATCTCTTCACTAATGCCGATTGTTTCTCCAACCTGAGTACCACAGCAAGGAAACATTTGAGGGGTGGAAGCCACAGGACCCAACATCACTAGGTGACCTCTTTCTAATGAGTCCCCTCTCTGATATAATAAAAAAGAACAAGCCACAGTCACTGATAGAGGAGTTTGTGGGCTTTAATAACCCATCCCAGGGAGTCATTGACGTGCACATGATGGTTAAACAGACTATTTCAAGTAGTAAAGAGCTGGAGGGACCCTGACTGCAGCCACCACACCATGTCTTCTAAGAGTGTCAGAGAAGCTGCAAAATTCATTTGAAAAGCTTGGGCTTTGAACCTAAGGCTAGCACCTGACAGTGCTATCAATTCCCAAGGCTCTTCAATCTACTGTTGAGTGTTAAGATAGTGTGCCATTTTTTTCTTAATATCTCCAATTATTTCTATCACATTTAAACACTTATAGCCTCTAATGTTTTCACAAGGAACCTGGCATTGGGTGAACTCAGGCTTAGAAATATAAAACTAAATCAACTAAACAGCTATATAGAACTAACAGCAAGGAAATCAGAGGGCCTTGGTCCCAGGGCTGCCTTAAGGACTTGACCAATTGATAATTGTTCTCTATACAGTGTCTTGATTCTTGTTTTCTTAGCCATCAAATAGGGATAATAATAGTTTACAAGAAGGTTGTGGGATAAATAATAGTTTTCAGGAAAGCTCTTGTAAGTACTACATCATTATTAGAAAATGAGAGGTGCAGTATTCTACTTCATTACGGGCTTTGCTTTGGACAGTTGGTCTAGCCTCAGGTAGAAGATCCATCCATCCATCCATCCATCCATCCATCCATCCATCCATCCATCCATCCATCCGTCCATCCTGGGGACCAAACTCAGGGCATTGTACATGTTAGGCGAGCACTTTACCACTAAGCCACACATCCAACCATGGTTTCTTTGAGATAGCATCTCACTATGCAGCTTAGGCTAGCTTTGAACTTGGGATTCTCTTGCTTTGGTGTTTCTGACTCCTGTTTCTATGATAGTGACTGTAATCTGCCACACACATTTCCTTTGTTTCTTGAGCACCTTATTTTGTGGGGATTTTTAAAAACCTTATACATTTTCTGGAGTTGGTAAATTACTGTTCTCAAAAATTTTAGACAGTGTTTTCCAATAGTCTACTTTATGACATCCAGAGTTTTTCTGAATAAATTAATGGGTAAAATTACACACAGGAATAAAGGATTTTAGGGAATAGAATACTCATTTCTAAATTTCTTTTTTTGATTTATAAGTATATAATATCATGGTTCCTGGTAACTTAAAAGGAGGTTTTTATCTTGACAGTTGGCTCCCAAGTTTATTGAGCCAACTCAGTCTTCCAGGCACACAGATTCACTGCCTGCCCCCAACTAGAAGTCCCATGGTAGGCAAAGATACTGGCCACCAAGGCTGTGATCTGAGTTCTATCCCCAGGACTCCATGGTGGAAGAAGAGAGGCTGTCATCTCTCCATCCCATACATACTAGTAAATGTAATAAAAACTTAGGAAATGAAAGAGAAGAAATCTACATGCAAGCAGCATCCATAATGTGGATTATATCATGTTAGAATATTAGGTTATAGAAATTTCTGCTTAAAAAATTTCTGCTTGAATTGCTGATTTGACCTTCTTAAAAAATAGTTATGTGAGGGGGTGGGCCTCCCTACTGGAAAGAGAGAAATGACTATGGAAGTTGTCCTCTGACACCCACGTGTATGCTGTGGCATGTGTATGCCAAAATATATAAAATAAATGGAAAAAGATTAAATAAATTCTATCTATTTTGGGATTAGGGCTGGGTTTCTAACCGTTTCTGAAGTAGTCCTAAACATACCTGTGCCATACTGTACTGTGTATTTGCAATATGCAGTGCTCTCAGGCAATTCTAAAAATAATGATCAACTCTGGAAGACACTGAGGATGTGCTCTGTCCTGCAGCATCACATACACTTCTAAGATTTAATTCTTCATGCAACAACAAACAAGCAAGTCCCTCTGAGTAGTATGCAAATGGGCTTTCATCTTTAAAAATGGTTAAGTTATACAGACACCAAAGAATTGTTCTAAGATAAATTTACGATTTATCATGAGCAAATGTTTGACTTGTGTATTTGTCTTATAGGACATACCTTTGGGGTTGTGTAAAAAATTCTTTAGGCAAGAAGAGTCATGAGAGGAAACAGGTTAAAAAGCCCCCTACTGTAGGCTCTAAGCGCCTACTTGCTGCACAAATGAGTGGATCCACTCACACTGGTGACTTCCTTGGGCAACAGGAGTGTCTTGTTTGAGCAAAATGGTCTCTTTCGTGCTGACTAAATGATTTTCACCCTAAGTAAGCTGCAATTGATTTAATATATTCTTAATAATTGAAATTCTTAGAGGGAATGCTATCACAGTGACCATTTAAAACTACACCATTGACATTTGGAGTTTGAATGCCACTCCTGACAGACAAGTCCAAAATTGAAGAGAAGCATGGCTATGTGGTTTTGAACATGGGTTAGTCTTCTACAGCCTAGGATACTTTCCAAGTCTCTGAAGAAGCTAGCTTTGAGTTCCTGATTCTCTTGCTTCTACCTCCCAAGTGCTAGGATTCCACACATATGCCACTAAGCCTGCATGCTTTGCCATTTTTCTTATCAGCTGTAAACTCATTTTCTTTATCTCCATGTTGTAGATAATGATCGTTTCTACCTCATAGCACTCAACAAATAATGGTTTCCACTCTCATCTTTGAGAACAGGACCTGCTGATTTGATTTCTGACCACCAAGATGGGGGAATAGGAAAATCCAGGCTATACCACACTCAGTATATGATAGTTTCAAAAGGCAAACCCATTGATTGACCACTCGACAACCAAGGCTAGAGAAAAACCAGGAGGACGGGCGGCGCTGGCAGTCTTACCTGGTGTGCCCACCACACCATCAGGTAAGAGAAAGCTGCAATCCAGGTGATGGAGCCAAAGAACGTGATAGGGAAGAACTTGCGGGAAGCCTGGAAGACAACCAGAGGGAAGAGAGTCAGTAGTGCCCCTGTGGTGGAGTGACAGCCCAAGGTTAAAGCCACCTTTGCCATTGCCCTGACTTCTCTCACATTTCTGGATTACCCCTAATCTAACCGGGAGAGGAAAATTCATTCTTGGAAATTGAAATTGGTGGGAGCTGAATGGTTGTAGAACTGGGAAAGGAATCCACCTTTCTCTCACTTCCTCCATCCCTCTTCCTTCCCCCTTTCCCCACTTCTCTCTTTGAGACAGGGTCTTATAGCCCAGGATAGCCTAGATGGCCCAGAACTCATTATGTAGCTCAGGTTGTCTTCAAATCCCATCTTTCTGCTCCAGCCTCCCAGTTGTTGTGACAAGTGCCACTGTGTTGGGATCCGGAAGTCACGTCTTGAGAGAGGGTCTGTTTATGTCTGTAGCTAGATGTCCAATGCCCTAGTTTCCACCCTTCATAAGATCTGGATTCCTCTGTCATTCCTTCTGTTATCTTTTCCCTATTCTTTAGTTTGCTTCCAAGTTCACCAGAATCAGGACATCAGAATCCACTACTGGCAAACCATGTGCTATGATAACCTACATGTCAAAACTCTTATGTGATTGATTACATGAAACAAAAGACTGGAAGGATTAGGAAGGTTGGGAATGGATTAATTCATCTTAGAGTCCCATGAATTACCAGGAAAGCCACCACCACAGATGGCTGGTGATGGTTAGTCTCTAGGACACTAACCATACCCATCAGCTGGAGTAGACAGAGGTGGAGATGTCCAATAAGGGTGATCCCTACTAGGGAAGGGCAGGTCAGACATTCTTGGGAATGTGTTCCCTCCAGTGTGCCACTCCTATCTATATTACAAGTCCCATTCTGCTTACAGCACTGGACTTCATGGCATATTGGGCTTGGACAGTGTGAGCACACTCAAAGTTCCCTTAGAACACCAACTCTAGGAGTTGATGTGGATAGTGGTGTCGCAGCTGTCTGAAGAGCTGGTCTGGGGCAGTCACAGAGAGTCCATTCAGCCATGGCATTTGAAGACTCATTGGAAGAAAAAAAATAAACTCGTGTGTGGTAATCTTTTAAATCTGAAGCACAATGAAGACATGCTCTATGGTTCCAGACTAGGTTTGCAATCTCCTTGTAAATTCCAGGCTTTGAGTAAGTCTTTTTGTTATCATTCACTCATCCCTCAGGTTCTACAAGAATCTTTTCTCCCATGAAATGATGGTTGCTTCGAGGGGAGGCATTCTCTGGGGTGACTGTAAGACCAAAAAGGTCAATTGGGAGAGGGCATCGTGTCACAGTGAGCAGGCCACATCTCACCTTTAATTACTTCCCTATGCTCCTTCTTTTTCTTTCTTTCTCTCTCTCTTTCTTCCTTCCTTTGTTTCTTTCTTTCCTTCCTTCCTTCCTTCTTTTTTAAAAACCCTGTGTCAAGGGCTGACTTTCAATAAGATTGCATCGAGGGAGCTGGTTTGCTACATATGAAACTCCCA
This sequence comes from Mesocricetus auratus, assembly GCF_017639785.1. NCBI lineage: Eukaryota > Metazoa > Chordata > Mammalia > Rodentia > Cricetidae > Mesocricetus > Mesocricetus auratus. The sequence continues at coordinate 51,429,081 of NW_024429197.1, read as the reverse complement.
CCCAGAAGCAGGTTGTCTATGAGTGGTTTAGTCCCAGGTTCCACACAACTGTGCATTTGACGTGATGATCGAGAGAGTGGCCTGCTCCTTCTCTTTCTTAGAAGAAAAGTATTTTGCATAAGGACTCTGGTCTGCCCTGGAGACCTGAACACTTCAGTGAGTGATGGGGAAAACACTTTTGTTTTTTTTTCAGAGTGGAGTCTATACCTCCACTTCTCAAAGCAGATTTCTTGAAGGCTGGGGATTGGGTTCTTGAGCTAAGATTCCCCCAGCTGGAGAAGACACCAGACTTGCCCAGGCAGGGGCTGAACTGGCTGGACCTCCCAGCCTTTTCCTTCTGATTGTGAGCCACTGTCTCAGGATTCTAGTGGGATGCAGGTTTCAGTCTCCCAGGGTCATGCTCTGTCACAGGAAGAGAGGGGCAACTCCTGCCACACAAGGCAACCCTGGACTCCAGCATCAACTAGACTCGGGTTCTCAGTGTGGCATGAGAAGCACAGAGAGCTGCTGTCTACTTTATGGTGGAACATCCACATCTCGTGTCCTGGAGAGTCTTCGAAGGCTGTTCTACTTCCAGGTTCATTTGCTTACTAAATATATTCTTACTGTTTGTTTTTCATTTAATATATTTTTAAATTTCCCCTTGCATGTCTGTTCATTGAGAAGACATCATCAGTCAAAATTGAAATATTAAGATTTCCTTATATCACTGAACTATAGAACATTCTCAGCCAAATGGACAAAGGGGTGAGACTAAGGATGTAAAGAACCAAATGCAAATCTCTCCATTAGTGAAAACCTGTCCAATTCAATATTTGATACTTATGATTCTGAAGATACCAATTAATAATTAATAGGCATCAAAAAGTCAAATGTTGAATTAGAGCTTATTCAAAAGACACTAAAAGGAAGCAACCTAGATGTCCCTCAACCGAAGAGTGGATAGAGAAAATGTGGTACATTTACACAATGGAGTACTATTCAGCAGAAAAAAAACAATGGAATCCTGAGATTCGCAGGCAAATGGATGACACTAGAAGAAACTATCCTGAGTGAGGTAACCCAGTCACAAGAAGAGAAACATGGCATGTACTCTCTCATATATGGATTTTAGACATAGATCTGGGGAGTGCCAGCCTACAATCCCATGGCCAGAGTCTGGGAAACAGAAACTTCATTCAGTGGCTGATCGAAGAAGAGGCAGACTCCCTCGGTTAAGTACTGAGCTGAACTCAAGAAAGCCAGTAACAGAGATGGAGGACTAATGACCAAAGGGATTAAGCCTGGGCTGGTTTAACCCCCAGAAACAGCTGACCTGACAAAGGTTAACTCTTGAATCCCAGGCATCAGCCTGGGAATCCAGCATGGGACTGATCAAGACCCCCTGAATGTGAGTGTCAGTGAGGAGGCCTAGGTAATCTATTGAGCCTTGGGCAGCAGATCAGTACCCATCCTGAGTATACACACGGACTTTGGACTCCCATCCAACAATGTGAGGTGTATTCTCACCCTGAACTCTTGGGGAAGGGTCTAGGCCCTGCCCTATATGAAATGACAGACTATGGACACCCCCATGGAGGGCCTCACCCTCCCTGGGGGAATGAGGGGATAATGGGGGGGGGTTAGGGGGAGGGCACGGGAGGAGGGGAGGGAAATGGAGAGGGACCTGGAACTGACTTGTGAAGCAACCTTGTTTCTTATCTAAATTTAAACTGAAAAAAAAAGACACTAAAAACAAATATTCTTAGTGAATTTCAAGCAGTTCATCATCTACAAGGAACAGGTAAAGACTGGATGTCTACTCTATATCCTACTCTTCAACTAGAGATAAAATTCAGGTCTGCTGACTATACAGCACTTGTGCCTAACACGTATATTTTACCAATGCTTCCTGGAAGAAAACAGGGTCCAAAATGGTCAGAATACATCTGGCCACAGGCAGAGTGAGCACCACCACCACCATGCCAGGCTCTATTCACAAGGTCAGAAAATAAAAAAAGCATCAGGAAACAGAGGCCAGTGCTTCAGCTGTATGGCCATCTGCCTCCCCAGCCTCCCTTATTATTCTTGCTTTGGAAGTTGCAACCCTTCATGCACCAGCAGTTTGGCTAATTGTTTCTCTGTCACACTGCCTTACCATGCCTAGTCTCACAACCCAGGAAATCACTTCTCTCATTTCTCTCTAGACCATTCTCCTCATTTGGACTCCATGGTTTCATTCTGGACACCACTGCCCGGGAGCATCTGTACAGGTATTAGGTTATCAGTCCTCATTGGAAGAGAGAAAACAACCCTGGAAGTCAAGGTCTAACACATCAGGTGATGGTCAGTAATGGTGGCTCATCCTGACATCTGGTAGGATCGGGCCTCATACCAATCAGCAAATGAGCAAATTGTGACCATGTGCTGTCCATTTTGTTTCTAATGTAATGGTTAGGTAGCTAATTGGCAGATAATGTTCCCATTAGAAGCTTTTAGTAGAGCAGCATGATACTGGCTTGGAAAAACGTCACTGAACAATAGCTGGCTGAGCAAACTGGCTATGTCCTTGCTGTTCTAAATTTAATAGTCATTGAGCATCTACTTTGTGAAATGGTCTGAAGAATACACTTTTGGTGGAAGGGATGGGAGTCTTGTTATGTATCCCAGGCTGGTTTCAAATTTATACTTCTCCTGCCTTGGTCTTCTATGTAGCTGTGATCACAGGAACTTACCATTAAAGCTGGTTTGAAGTATTTTATACTTATGTATTTAGCTATCTGTTCATTCACTCATTCATTGTGTGTGTGTGCACACACACACACATGGGTAGGTGCATGTTTATGCATACACATATGAAGGTCTGAAAAGAACTTGTGGGAGTCTGTTATCTCCTTCCACTATGTGGGTCCTGGGAATCAAATTTAGATTGTAAGTCTTGTTAGCAATTGCCTTTACCTGCTGAGCTATCTTTCCGTCCCTTGAAGTATTCACACTTTAAGGAGTTTTCCACAACAACCCTAATAAGACTCAAAGTATGGCCACTGGGTTACGATAATGGGGGTTGAAATCTCAGCCCCCAAGTGATCAGTGATTTTCACTATTTAACCTCTTTGAGTGTTGGTTTCTTTATCTGTAAAACGGAGAGGAGGGGCAATACAAATCTAAATGCTCTGAAGAGTCCTGTACACAGAAAGTCTAGCAAAGCACCCAAGCTATAACAAGTGCTCTGGTAGCAGTCACTGTTGTCACTGTGCATTGTTGTCCTCATTGCAGTTTTTAAGAGATGGCCAGGCTGATACCTGGGGAGGCAAAGTGATTGTGGATGTTTGGTATGGAGGAGGCTTGGCTTTCCTCTTAGTAGCTAGCTGTGAGTGAACAAACCACTAAACCTTCCTGGGTCTCAGCCACTTTATTCTTGCTACATCACGAGTGGCTCCTGCTAGAAAATCAATAGAAACTTTGTGAATGAATAAATGATCAAAACTGCAAAATATTAGCTGGGTGTTCTGGTTCCTTCCCAGTTCTAATGGATCATATTTTCCTATCTCAAGAGAGACACTCCTCCTTTGTATGAACATCCATGTTAGGCCACGAGAGAAAATAACACTGAGTGTCTTACTGTTTCTTATTTTCAGTTTTCATCAAAGGTATGTTTTGCATCAAGATTTACTTACACCTTAGCCCTTTCTGTTTTCAAATAAAGTTGTTAATTTAAGAAAACTATAAGTGTGAAGCTCCTATTTAATATCTGAGCTGGAAGTATGTGTGATCCAATAAACATCACCATAAAATTTGCATAGAAATGAGGTAGGAAGGAATAAAAACAAGTGGGAGTAATATTTATTCTGAAATTAGAACTATACAATCATGCATTCCTTGTAATTACTGGTAAGGTTTGGGATGTTCATCTCCGTAACGAATTTTAAAAACTACTGTAGAGACAGCTGGTGTGCCCTAAGGAGGAGCAAATGTCTGTTTGCCAATTTTCCTATTCTTTTCCCTCTCCCTTGATAGTACCTCCAGTGGCCTTTGCAGACAGGACTTAAAACACAGTACATTACTCTGCCTCTTCCATCCATAGGTGAGCTCCATTTCTCCACCCTCAGGTGTTGGCTGGCTTTATGACTGACTTCAATCAATAGAATGCACTGGCCATGATGGAGTACAAATTCCAAACTAGATCTCAAGAGCATTTTGTAGTTTTCATTCTTGTAGCTCTTGGTCTTTTGCTATCCCGTGACTAAGTTCGGATTAGACTGCTTAAAGATAAGAGACCATGTTGCACACACAGAGACTGTTTCAGCTGAGATGCTCTATGACAACCTGCTCCCAGGAGAACTGTCGGGCTGAATCTAGCACAAAGTGCCAATCCTCAGAATCCTGGGATGAAATTAGCTTGTCTTAAGTTGAGTTTGAGATGGTGTGTTACAGAGCAAAAGGAAAACTGACATAAGAAACAATCTAATAAAACTCTCCTCGAATAGATATGATCAGGAAATATCTTAATGGCTCCTGTACCTATTGGCATGGTTTATTTCCTTTGGCCTCTTGTATGTGCAGAGAGGGCCACAAGTTTATCTTTCAACCAGTATGCTCTCAGAGTAAACTGAGACTAGCATAGACAAGCTGGGGTATGCAGTCACCTTTGACTTGCAATATCGCATTGAGGAGGGTCTCTTTATTTATACTGCTCCTCAATCACAGAATGCCATGGCTGGTAAGGGATCTAGAGATCTTAGAAATCTTTATCAACAGTGGATAAAAATGGAGTTCAGAGAAGTGTATTTCCCAAAGTTTCTCAGCTTACTAGGTAGGACAGGGAGAGAAAACTACCAGAGTCAGGGGTAGTGGAATGAAAATGATCTGGAATCAGGAGCCTCAGGCTAGTCTCCCTTAGCTGCTTCTGTGAAGTCTTGCTTTCAGTTATAGGTAAGTGTCTTGGTCAGGGTTACTATTGCTGTGACGAAACACCATGACCAAAAGCAACTTGGGGAGGAAAGGGTTAATTCAGCTCACACTTCCATCGCTGCTCATCATCAAAGGAAGTCAGGACGGGGGGGGGGCTGATGCAGTGATGCAGAGGCCATGGAGGGGTGCTATTTATTGGCTTATTCCTCACAGCTTGCTCAGCCTGCTTTCTTATAGAACCCAGGACTACCAGCCCAGGGGTGGCACCATCCACTATGGACTGGACCTTCCCCCACCAATCACTAAATGCCCTTCAGGTTTGCCTACAGCCCCATCTAAGGGAAAGCATTTTCTTAGCCAAGGTTCCCTCCTCTCAGAGGACTTTCTTTAGCTTGTGTCAGGCTGACATAAACTATGCAGCACAGTAAGTATGCCTTGTTTAGGTATTAAACTTAAAGATAGAGACTATGAATTTTGTGTTATTAAACAGTTTAAGGGCCCATGTTGTCCTTAGTGCTGAATATTTGCTGAAGAAAACTAAAGATAGCCAAATATTCCCTTGGTAGTCTCATTGCTTAGAATAGTATACAGAAAACCCATTCAAAAAGATAGAAAATAATACATTTCATATTATAACTGGTGCTTAGGGAAGCAAGGAAGCTGATGGCTAATATCCACTGTCTTGATGGATTTGGAATCACACAGGAGTGTTACCTCTGGGTTTGTGTTTGAGGGGACTTCCAAAGAGGTGTAACTGAGGAGGGGAGACTCATCCTGACTGTGGGTGACAGAATCCAATGGGCTGGGACCCCAAACTGGGTCGACAGAAGAAAATGAGTGTGGCACCAGTATTCACCTCAATCTGCTCCTGACTTTGGATGTCATGTGACCAGCTGCCTTATGCCAATCAGTCATGCCTTCCCAGTTCTGATGGAATCTCTCTTTTTAAAACCATGAGCCAAAAATCAATCTTTCTTCCCTCAAACTACTTCCGTTCAGGTATCTTGTCACAGCAATTAGAAATGTGACTAACAGAGAAAGCTCCGCTGGCCCAGGTGTTAGGGCCTGGCCCTCAAGGGTAGGCTGCGGGGTGAAGAATGAGTCAATGGTGTCACTGAGAATAGTGCCACACACAGTCAGACTTGTCATGATCTAGTTGTGAGGTGTGGTAGTTAATACTCATTGTGAATTTGGATGGACTTAGAATCACCTAGAGGATTTGCAGGCACACCCCTGGATATGTCTGTGAAGGTGTCTACCGAGAGGGTTAATTGAAGTGGGCAGATCTACCATGGATACAGATGGAATAAGAGGGGGAAGGAGGCCTTTGGAGCACCAGCGTTTCCTCTTTGCCTCCTGCCCACTAGACGTGGAGAGCAGCCTAGCCCCATACTTCTGCTCCCATGATGTTCTGCCCAAGAGCATGGGGCAAAGCAACAATAAGCTCCCGTTAGCCAGTCAGCTCTGCCACTCTGGACCATATCACATCCCTTCTGTAGAGATTCAGAAAACAAGATTTGGTTTTCAGATGTTCCCTTGTGGGGTAAAAGTAAACACTGGGCCAAACAGCATAGAAACAGGGGGATGATTGGCATATTAGCTACTTTTCTTGTTGTAACAAAAGAAGACAAAAGCAACTTAAGGAAGGAAGGGGCTTCTTTTGACTCACAGTTGGAGCATAGGGTAGTAGTACCAGGCAGCTGGTCCCATTGCGCCCAGTCAGGAAGCACAGGGAATTGAGTGGGACACTCAGCTGCTCTTTTCTGTTTTATTCAGTCTGTCCATCCCAGCCCATGGGTTGGTACCACCCACATTTAAGGGCATGCCCTTCCTCTTCAGTTAACCTATAATCTCTGGTTAGTTTAGATTCTGCCAAGCTGACCATCAGTATAAACCATCAGAATGGATAATGAACACATCGCATAACTATTAGTGCAGTGTGAGCCACCCAAAGGGGGCGGGGTCAAACATATCAGCGGCTTTGCTATGGCTTCCAGGAACCCAGCCATTCCTGAAGCGTAGATAGATGCTCTGGAGCTGTAACTTGACTTGAGAAACTTAAATATTGCTTCCAGGTGGTGGTGGTTGCACCAGGTGCCAAAAGAACTGCAAAGAAGATGAATGCAGTTCTCAGTTGGAAGTCTTCCCAGCTGGAGTCCTAGGCTTGGTCGAGTAGAGATAAACCATCCCCAGTGCACCCCACTTCAATTCCCATCCCACAGGATTTGTCAGCAGAATAAAATGGTGGTTGTTTTACACCCCTAACCTCTTGGGCGGTTCAGGATTGCTCATCACTGCACAATCATTGTGATTAAAGTTTCAGGCACGTATGAGAAGAGACACACTGGCGTCACCTCAATTTCTAACGGAACACAACTAGAAATAGACAGTGGTAGCTGCCATACTTTTTCTTTTTCCTTTTTTTTTTTAACTAGGGAGCTGTTTCAACAGAGGTTCACTCACAGGTTTGCGGACATCAGGTAAGGTGATCCAGAGAGGGAACACGATGGGAAGAACGATCAGGAACGTGACCTGCTTGCGGGCGCTGGACGGCCAGGACAGGCTGAGGGGTTGGTCATCCTCCTCCTCAGCAGTCTCTGTGGCTGGCTGCAGAACGAGAGGACAGGTTCACAGACAGCAAGGCTGCAGAGCAAGTGGGGGCCATCCTGGGCCTCACTGGGGTTTTCCCAAGCCACCCCAGCTGCTTTCACCACATTCTTTTTCTAGAACAAACAGTTCACCACCCCACCAGAGAATTGTAGAACTTTCTTTTCATTCTTTGGGTATCTTATGGCTTCTCGTGTTTATCAACTGATTATTTAACACTGACTGTAGTTACTACTCATGACATTTCTTTTTGATCCAACTGTGCTTTTTAGTCAACTGTACAGAGTGACGAGTTTCATTATATTTCCATAATACACATAATGTACTTTGATATAATTCATCTTATCCTTTTAGAAATCTTCCTTCATGAACATTTTATGATTAACAATATCTACTGACATGTTGATCTGTGATCTCATCTCCTTTTCCCTAGGGCTGTGTTAAGTGATTTGAACTCCTTGACTCCTTGGGAGGAAGAACACAGGGGAAAAAATTAAAACCCCTCTCTTCCTCTTTTCCTCCCCCACTCTCTCCTCTCCTTCCCTGCAACTACTATTCACCAGGCACAAAGCTCACTACAGAAACAGTTTAGTGATAATCCAGGGATGTCCTAGCTCTACTCACCCAGGAATAAACTCCGAAATGTTTGCATGGCTGTTTCCTAACTTGCTTAATCAACTGGGTGAAATCTAAACCATTTCATTTTTCACTAAAGGCACAGTACACAAGCACACACCTCAGGGCTCAGAGGAGCAGGGCCAAAGGCTAGTATAGCACCCACCCTGCCAGGCATCTCAGAGGCCTCTCATCTGGCAGCCCACTGCCTGCATTTTGGTGGCCTCTGTTGCAGTCAGCAGCTCTCAAGCCCCAGAGGAAGATGAGACAAACTGTGGAAGTTCCCAGCAGGATACGCATTGGTCCATGAGATGGGGCGTAGAGTCACCCCCATAGCACTGCTGACACCACCCATCACTGCCCACCCTGCTTGTTTAGAAATGAAGCAGTAACATCAGCACAGAGGCCAAATCTAAAAATATCAACAGGCGCCTTGGCTGTGTCGTTTCCTTTAGATACCACAGATACAGGCTTGCAGCATCACTCCCATGGACACCTCTAAGTAGCAGCAACAACTCTCCAATGACTGTGTCCCTAAGCAGGGGCAGGTGGGAAAGGTTTGGGCTACAGGTTTTTTTTTTAAATTTATTTTTCGGTTTAAATTTAGATAAGAAACAAGGTTGCTTCACAAGTCAGTTCCAGGTCCCTCTCCCTTTCCCTCCCCTCCTCCCGTGCCCTCCCCCCAACCCCCCCCCCTGTTATCCCCTCATTCCCCCAGGGAGGGTGAGGCCCTCCATGGGGGTGTCCATAGTCTGTCATTTCATATAGGGCAGGGCCTAGACCCTTCCCCAAGAGTTCAGGGTGAGAGTGCACCTCACATTGTTGGATGGGAGTCCAAAGTCCGTGTGTATACTCAGGATGGGTACTGATCTGCTGCCCAAGGCTCAATAGATTACCTAGGCCTCCTCATTGACACCCAGATTCAGGGGGTCTTGATCAGTCCCATGCTGGCTTCCCAGGCTAATGCCTGGGATTCAAGAGTTAACCTTTGTCAGGTCAGCTGTTTCTGGGGGTTAAACCAGCCCAGTCTTAATCCCTTTGGTGGTCAGTCCTCCATCTCTGTTACTGGCTTTCTTGAGTTCAGCTCAGTACTTAACCGAGGGAGTGTGCCTCTTCTTCCATCAGCCACTGAATGAAGTTTCTGTTTCCCAGACTCTCTGGCCATGGGATTGTAGGCTGTGGGCTACAGGTCTTAAGGGAGGAAATATTGAACTAGAGGTCGCAGCTGGGCACATATAGATTCACAGTAATACTACTGTTAGTTGTTTTTTTTTTTTTTTACTGTAACTCAATAGGGATGGACGAAAGGTCTGTAATGGTTTACAAAATCATCTACCCTTCAACATTCTCCAGAATACAAAACAAAACAAAGCAAAAAAAATCAATAAAAATCTAAGGGATTGAAAAAGACTGGAAATAATGTTTGTGGCAGTGGGTAAGAATCCTCAAAGTAGAAATGCAAGAGAATTATGGGGAATAGGTAAAGAAGTTGGCCATGTATTTTGGTTACACTGAGCCCTCATCAAGCGCACATATCACCCCACTCAAACCCCTTTGCTAATGTGCCATAGAAGCTGTTCTATACACCGTTATCTTTATTCTTTCCTGGGGGCTCTGTCCCTGATCCTAGTCACATCATCCTTGGAGGAGAGGTAGCCCACAGTGAAAACCATCCCCTGAGAGCTCACACACCTAGGGTGCCATCTGAATACAAGAATGATAATCTGTGCATCATGGGGCAATGAAGACTAAGAAGGTTGGGACATAGTATTCTTTCTTCCAATGAGGTCTTACTCATATAACCAAATGAATGACTTTTCCTTCCACGCCTGGTAGGTATCCAAGCAATCAGCACCAGTACCAGTCTCACACCAAGTAGGGGGTTTAATCCAGTAGGACTGGCTTCCCTGAAGACCAGTAAGCCCATCAGATGAATTCGCCAAGCTCCTCTTTCTGCCTGAGTAGCCTCCCCTCCCCCACTCTGTCTCCTACCACCATCTGCAATTTAGCGACTTCTCTCTAAACTCCAAGGTACCCTTTTTTGAGAAAAGACAAAAGCAACTCTTTATGACTCATATCATTTTAACGACACCAACAGATGGTGACATTTCATCAATAACCCTTCTGCTCGTAACCTACGGATTAGCTCTTCTCTCCATCTGCCAAAGTCACCAGGCAGGCAGCGCCGCTAGCAAATAGCAAAAACTAATTGTCTATTTGGATGCCCAAGCTCTAAACACACTAGTGTCCAGTGCAAACAATTAGCTGTGCTGTATAGGGTCCAAGGGTGGGGTCTAAGGAGGCTGTTGCTAGGGCAGGAGTAGTCTAGGAGAAGAGGCTGTGCTTTCAGCTATGCCAACAGAAAACTTCACTCTTCGAGAGGACCAGTTCCTGCTGCAGGGAAGTGGAGGGGTCTAGAACCCTGGGATGGATATGAGGTGCCTCAGGCAGAACACCTCAGAAGGAATTGTTTCTGTTCTCTTGCCAAGGAGATCTCATTTTGGCTCAATGGGCAACAGCTTGCAAGCTGGCTAGAGACACCGCGGAAGAACATGCTGTTCCAACAGCAGATACAATGCTTGCATTAGGCTTGGCCCCAAGCAAGAGGCCATTGAGGTCAGGGCAATGAGTTTTCAACTTTTCCTAGAGCTGTGGCATGCCACTTTTGACCTTGTGATGACCCACGCTTGCTTCCTAAAGTGACTGAAAAGTCTCCGTAGGAAACAAGGGAAGAAGAGCAGGCTACAGCTGTGTAAGCCAGAAAGATTCCAAGTGATTTTTGATATAAAGGCTTAGCATGGTTTGCTACTTTCTGGGGTCTTGTACAAGCCCTATGGTTACACAAAACTATGCGAGTGACTAGATCTTTAGGACCTTGTAATCTTTGATATTTAAAACAAACAAACAAACAAACAAACAAACCTTAGAGGAAAATACCTTACTCCTAGTACTCCAGAAGACAGAGGCAGGAGGAGCCCAGTTTTTAAGGCCAGCCTGGGCTATATAGTGAGCAGCAGGACAGCCTGGGTTGTAAAGAGAAATTCTGACCACACACACACACACACACACACACACACACACACACACACACACACACACACACACACACACTAACCCCTCTCGCTAGTTTCCCAAGTGATGGATGCTGCACTGGTCCTCAGATCTAGTGGGATGGGGAGAGCAGGCATCAGGGTCAGGACTTGCAAACTCCAGTTTCCAGATTTCTCAGGCAGCATCTCCCATCATCTGAAGATTTCCGAGGGCCTTTAGGTATGAAGGTAATCATGAAAAAAATCTAGGGTTCCTTCGCCCAGACTGTATTGCATTTAAAAGGACAGGCAAAACCCAAAGCACTAACTGCTGGCTACTTGCTAACACAAAAGGGAATCTCATGGGGCTCCACCCAAAAACAAAGATGTGCAGGCAATTAAGAAAAGCTGAGAGCAGGGGTAGTAGTCTTCTCCAGGGGTGAGTCCCCTGATTGTTTTCCAATATCAAACGGTCATCCCTGAAATCACAATTGCACAAGTAACACTTAATGGACTGAGCAACTCGTGTTTATGTGTGTGTGTGTGCACACACTCATACATGCACCAACAAAGAAAAAGAGGTCATGTATTTTCGGGGAACATGTGAAATGTTGAAGGAAGAAAAGGGAGGGAGAAATGGTGGAAATAAGTTTTAATTTCAAAATATTGAAAAAATGAAATGCAGGTGCTACAGATACCAGTGACTATTGGCCCTCAAGCTCAGCTCTTCTGCACCTGTGGTTTTCCTCAGGTTGCTGAAGGGGTAGATGGCAGCCAAGCTCAGTAAGGAGATTTTATGTGATGTGGGCCTCATTGCTTGATGCTACCCCAGACTCCTCTAACTGTGGATAATCTCATTTTGGTTACTTTAAAATGGATATCTAGGGAACATTGTGGGAAATGAATGAAACCCTTTACAATAATAAACCTTCCTGGGACAATGTCAGCAGGAGCTGAAAGGGCAGCTGGGTGAGTCTCAGACTCTGTCATTCAGGGTTTGAAGGTCATGATGCCTCCAGGGAAGACTGTGCACAAACAAACAAAAAAATAAAACAAAAAACCCAACAACCCAGCACCGTCTTTATCCCTAGACTACCTCCCTCCCCTTTCAGTCTTGAAGCATTAAATAGAAGCTCGTTGGTAACATGCATCATCTCTCAAAGTAGGTCTCCATGGGAACTGGTGACAAGGTGTGCAGGTCTGGGCAGTGAGCCTGTAAGATGCTCCCAGAGGACATCCTGATGGCACCTTATCTAATGCTGGGACAGCTGCAGGAAGGCACAATAAACACAGACCCACTCTTCATATGGTTCCTATGAAATAGGAAGTCAGACAGAAAGCTGTTTAAAATATGAATTCTGTTCTAGAAGGTTCCTTTACAACACTGGTGCTACAGAGGAACTGCCTGAAATGATTCTTGCAAGGTACTTAGAACAGTGCTTGGCACACAGAAAACATTCAGAACATGGTTGCAATCACTCTTAAAAATAAATAGTTGGGAAAATAATTTCTTCTAGGAGAAAGAAATTTGATTAGGTGGATTATCATTTCCAACAATAAAGCCCTACAATTCAAATATTTGATATGAATGTGGAAACTGCAATGGTTTTTCCCCCATCTGTTCACTCATCCAACATTTATTGAGCATTTTGACTGCAGTGATACCAACAATCTAATTTTTTCTCTCTTAGTTAAAATGAATAAATAGAAGGCTCAGTAAACAAAGAGGGGAAATTCCACAGCCCTGAGGAGAACCACTATTTCATTCACTAGGTAGCTTTGAGCTGACTTTCTGTCGGAAACTGAGCTTCTAAACAGATGGTAAGACTCACAATATTGTGACACCTTGACTCTGAGCTCTGTGCAGTCTTAAAAACAATACCAGTGCCGGGATTCTCAAAGGCAAAATTACCTCACATGCACCGTGACTCTTTAAAACAGCTAATAACTCTATGGTCAACAACCAAATGACTAGTAGGATGCCTTGAGAGACTTGCACAGATGTCCATGGTTATGCAAACACCAGTCCACCTGTGTTTGGCAGAGGAAATGGTGCAAACAGACTGACTCCATTCTCTACAAAATGTACTGGCTAATTTGTAGAGGTTAACATGCTAACAGATTTCCTTGTCCAGCAACTGCAGAAATAGAACATGGGTTATGAACAGGACTGACCCACTGTCCTGGCTACTTTTATGTCAACTTGACACAAGCCAGCATTATCTGAAAGGAGGGAACCTGAATTGAGAAGATGCCTCTATAAGATCCGCCTGTAGGGCATTTTCTTAATTAACGATCAACGGGGGAGGGCCCAGCCCATTGTGGAGTCATCTCTGGGATGGTGGTTCTGGGTTCTATAAGAGAGCAGGCTGAGCAAACCATGGGAAGCAAGCCATTAAACAACACCCCTTGATGACCTCTACATCAGCCCCTGCCTCCAGGTTCCTGCCCTGTGTGAGCTCCTGACCTCTCTGCTTTTGATGATGGACTATTGTATGGGAACTGTGAGAGAAACGAACCCTTTCCTCTCCAAGTTGCTTTTGGTATGGTGTTTCACCACAGCCATAACAACCCTAATTAAGACACCCACTTCCACAATAGCTACTGGCTTATGGTTCATTAGATTTCACAGACTTAAAATCTTCGGGTACCCATGGAATCTGAACTTCTGGGATCTCAAAGCTGCCACTCTTGGACTTGTCAAACATGGTACGCTGAGTTTACGCTCAAAGCCGCCTCAGAGTTCTGGGACGGTTCTCTGAAGGGCTCTACCCCTTTAAAGGACACATTTTTCATTTGCCTTTCCTCCATGAAAAGGAAGCAAAACCAGGGAAGTCTTGAAGAAGAAAAAGATTTAGAGCAGGTGGAGGAAAACCACAGTCACGTAGAGAAACTTCAGTTACCCGGAGGGGAGGACCAAGTCCTGCTGAACACAAAACACTGAAGTATGTCAAGGCCTCCCTAGCTAGGGAGCCATATTTGGAGATGGGAACTTCGAGGAAGTAATTAAGGTCAAATGAGGTTGTGAGGATGGTGCCCTGACCCAAAAAGATTAGTTACCCGGTAAAAAGAGACCCTGGAGTGCGTGTTCATGCCCTGGAGTGTCCCTTATGCCTTGGCTTCTATTTCTGTGTCTCCCCTGTCCCTGCAGGTGTGCATGCATCGAAGAAAGACTCAATAAGAAGCCGGGAAGAGAGCCTTGACCAGAAGCCAGAAACTTCTAACCCTCAGAACCATGAGGAAAACAGGGTTGTATTGTCTAAGTCACCCCATCCATGATGTTTTTTATGATTGGCCTGAGCTGAATGATATGATGACCATGTGAGTATCTATTCTTCCTAAAATGTCATTGCTGAGTATGTGCTTTGGTTTTAAAGAAACTGTGTTTGATTAATTTAAACTGCTTTTCAACTGTCCTTTAAAAACTCATTTTTGGAGTCTTAGGACAACCTACTTTTGTGTTCCGAGGTTCTCACTGACCTTGCATTCATAGTTTCTACCACATGTCCCTCAGTCTCTGTTGTCTGTCCTTAACCTCTAGATCCCTACCCCTTGTCTCTTATACACAAAGCAAGCTGAAAGGAGATGGAGTCAAATGGCATCCCACTTTAGAAGGGGTGGGCCATCTGACATGTCCGCCTGGCCTTCTGTGTGGGCATTCTGAACTGGCAGAGCTAATCTTTAACTAGAAAACAGATTTCCTTAAAAGGCAGACACATTTGCTGCAGGTGGTAGGGAGGGATTCCCTCCCCTCATAATGACATCATAAGGTCTGCTTTACATAGAGAAGAAAAAAATTCCAGCACCATACATGAAACACAAAATGAGGCCCCACTGAGCAGTGGCAACCCCAAAACGTCATCTTGTACCAGATGCTGAACCAAAACCGAGGTTTCAACACACATTGTTGTGAGTGACAGAGCCATTGTGAGTGACAGGGGCCATTTCCAAGCAGGCAGAACAGCACACGAGGGTCTCATTGACATGCCGATGCTCTCCTTCGATGTGCATTTGCCCAAGGAATTCCGAGGTGCAAGCTATGGTAGAGATAGATTTCTTTCTGCATTGCTGTAAACTGGTTTTGGTGTGTTTCCAGGGATTTGTAAATATTGCTGACACACTCATAAAAGATTTGTCCACACAGAAGCTAGTTGGAGAGTCATGACAATAATCGTAAACTGTTATTATCAAGTGGGTTAGAATGCGCCATAGAAACAGTGTATTAATGCTGATTCTTTTTCCAGAGTGGTAATGAGGCTTTCCATCCTTTTATTGATAGTCAGTCACTGATGTACCATGGGAAAGATGAACAGATAGTTAAAAAATTCCTCAGAAAGTAAATACTTAGCATCAGGGTTCTCAGCGAATAAGGTACAGTTCTCTGTTAATATTCAAATTTAAGAAGTCTTAAATTTGTATCTATTTCATGCTTAAAATATGTTAAGAGGCCTCTGAGCGAATCTTAAGCACTTGGTAAATATTATCCAGGTCAACAGATGTAGGGAGCAGATCTCAATTTTTTTTATTAAAAATATAAACTGACAGAAAACTATTATATGCCCAGGAAATGGCCTCGTCAGCAAAAGGCCTCAAGCTCTGCCTGCCTTATGATTACTGTTGGGTTTTCTCTGACACAAATGGGTTCTTTTCTAAGAAAGTCATGCAGCAAGGTGGGCCAGGGAATCATTTGCTATTCCATTGCCTTCCCAGTGACATCTGGCAACTTTCTCCCACGACTGCCCTATGGCCTGGCTGTGTCAGATATGGAGATACTTGTCAAGGTTGTTAGAATCCTCTCACTGTGGTCCATGGATGTTTCAAGAGATGGGCAGTTTCACTAATAGGGAAAAGTGATGTTGGTTCTAAACTTCACAGGGGTTGACCTACTCTGTCCACGTGCATCCCCACTGATTAACAGGAGAGTGTGGGGTTCCTGTGCTGGACCTCACCACTGTGGAAAGAGATGTCTTTTGCTGCGTTAAGGGTAATAAGTTTTAGAAGAAATGGAAAACATGGATTCCAGGTACCATGGACCTGGTGCACAGGTAATTTTGGAAATTCCTATCATGCCTGACCGTCTGAGCTGCTTGCATTATCAAGTCTTTCCAGGAAGCCCTCAGATCACAGCAGCACCAATCTGCAATAAATGACAAACTTTGAAAATGGTATTGTTTTTCTAAAGCACCCTTGGAAACCTAAATTTAAGAGTCAGGAGATATTTTTAAGCATTTAGTTTTTTTTAAAGGAAAAATTTAAACATACAGTCACCCCTATCACATTTCCTCTCTTCATCTTTTACTTAGTCACCCAATGGGGCTTGCAGAAAGCAGGTCTTGAAAACTCTATTGGGTTTAGAGAAAGTAGCCCTATGGAGAAATACATCAGGGCTGCTATAAAATGGAAAAAAAAGACAGCTTTAATACACTATGGAGATGCTCAAATTATAAGGTGAGGAAATAAGAGGCTGCATTTTACAGACTGTGTGTCTGTTTTTCATTCTGCATATTATCTATCCATCCATCCATACCCACCCACCCATACCCACCCACCCATACCCACCCACCCATATCCATCCATCCTTCTATTCAAAGATGCAATATTCTTACACGAATTTCCTTACCCATGGATATACATGGGCCACAACTTAAAAAAGGACAATTAAGACATTCTTAAGGATGAATCAAATCTTCAAGCGAAATCAAATCAGAGCTGAGCACAGAAAAAAAAGGTCACTCATACTTTTAATCCCAGCACTGGGGAGGCAGAGACAGGTAGATCTCTGTGTGTTCGATGCCAGCCTGGTCTACATAGTGAGTTCCAGGCAAGCTAGGGATATAGAGTGAGACCCTGTCTTGAAAGAAGAAAAGAAGCTGGCACATTTAAACCAGGGAGCTCTTTAGCTAGATCCTGAACTCTGCTGAGTGTACCTGCAGGGTTTAGTTGCATCAAAACAGTGAGCACACAGCTGCAGCAAGGAGGCAGCGCCAAGGGGCATGTGACCAAGGGCCATCACCCGGGTGTTGTCTAGAGTGACAAAATTAAAATGCAGTTAGGTGGTCCTGATAACTCCCCAGTTCTGGGGATCCTATCTAGAGCCTCTCACATGCACGAGGTAAGCTTTCCACAGACTGTCAAAATTAATGGAAGAAAACGTTAGTGTCTGTCTATGTCTAGGGAGAGTACCCATACTGAAAATTTGGGTTGGATGCAAGCCTGTGGCAGCTCTAGTCCACTTCTCTGTGCAGCACTGGGAGGCAGGTGGAGAGAAGAGAATAGCACTGCCGTGTGGAAAAGGCTATGCTCCTCTGGAGTTGCACGGGCTAGCATGTAGCAAGTCCTCTGCTGCACAGGGCTGTGTCCTCCATGAGGGCATTTTTTCATATGCTCTTCCCGGCCATGGGCCGTGGATTGTCTGTGCTGGAGAGACCTCTGAGCCAAGGGGTCAAGGTGAGATCAACTCATTTGTAAATGGGGATTTTTTTTAATAGAGCAGGTTGATTAAGGAGACAGGCTGAACTCTCAGGAGAATAGCAGCAATGAGTGAGTAGCATAGGCTAAGAATTTCCATGAATAAAGTCAGGGTGCACACCCCACTTGTCATGGAACTTGATAAAAATACAATTTAGAAAGACACAAAACTAGCAAAACAGAGGCAACAAATCATGTCTGCAAATCTGTACCAGGAGGCCACAGGGTCCTGATTGCAAACCTTGTCTTTTTCTTACCCTGGAGTTGTAACCCCAAACCAACCCACCGCCCAGTCTTTCCAGTCAGGCAGCCTCAGCTTTCTCCACAAACCCCCCACTCCCCATTTTCCTGTTTACTTGTTATGGCTAGTTTCTGTCATAGTGTCTCAATTCTGGCTCTGAAATAACTGTGAGATCCAGCCATGTTTCACCTTACAATCAATACTTAGCTGAAAACCTTGTCGTCTCTCTGCTATTTAATAGTCAACAAGAAAAGATTTTTTTGAGGTATTACCAACTTCACTAACCCCGAGTAATGTGCTACTATATGTTAAGAACTGTTCAAAGAGCGACTGAGCCTCACACTGACACTATGAGATAAGAATTTTTTTTTAAATTACGGTTTCACAGAGAAGGAATGTGGAGAACAGAGAGGTTAGTACCTTGCTCTGGGCACATAATTGTAAGGAAAAGGGCTGGGATTTGAACTCCAGGGGTTTGCCACCATAGTCTATCCCTGAATGACTAAGGAGCACTGTTTTAATTTAACCCATCACCACCATCATGTACTGGAGGATGCCTTTGAACTTCTGTTCCTCCTGCCTGCACCTCCCAAATGCTGGGATTGCAGGTACCCCAGTTTTGTGGTGTTGGGGTGAAAGGCAAGGTTTTGTAGATGCTGGACAAGCACTCTACCTACTGAGCTACATCCCCGTTCCCAATTTAACTCATTATCATTTCTATTGTTATTGCTCTATTTTTTTTTTCCTCACCAGGCAACTCAATTACTTGGGTTCAAAATGCAAAACCCGCAGAAGGGAGCACACAAAGTCTCTGGAGGGTGACTGACACAGCTGATCTCTCCAGCAGCATCCCAAGAAAAGGCCTGCATGCTGATCAGCCCCCCCTCCCCAGTCAGCATCAGTCAGGGTACCATTGTATCTCACAATCCAGGACACACTCTGGCACAGTGCTTTTTCACTTAACAACACACACAGAGGATCGTTCCAAACCGGAATAGGAGAACTTCCTTTTTAAAGACTACAGATGGTCTATATTGGGCACAAGCAGTTCCCCTCCCCCGTGCTCCACAAAGGGCTAGACAGTAAATATTTCAGGCTTTGGGGTCCATATGGTCCCTGTTCCATATGCTCCTGCTTCCTTTTTTCACAAAAACAATTTGAAAATGTACAAACCATTCTCGCCCCTTGGGTCATATAGACACAGGCAACAAGCCAAATTGGCCCATGGACCCCAACACACTGATCCCTAAACCTCTAAATTCTTGAATCACATTTCTAAGTCTGGTCTTTTTCTATTACGCTGTCCCCCTTCTTTTTGTGGTACCAGAGGTGGAGCCTGGACCTTATGCATGCTAGGTAAGTGATCTACCACCAACCTACATCTCCAGGCACCTGGTCATTTCTTTTCTTTTCTTTTTAATTTTATTTTCCAGTTTAAATTTAGATAAGAATCAAGGTTGCTTCACAAGTCAGTTCCAGGTCCCTCTCCCTTTCTTGAAGGAGATGAACTGTCTTCCTGCAAAACATCCAAAAGCTGTCATTGCTTCTTAAATCCGTCAAGGTTCTGCACTCTCAAGAGCTGTACAGACGGCACAGCATGGTTCATGACGTATATTTATCTCCTCCTCTGGGCCTACTGCACTTGTCCAAGTGCCATCAACTTTTCCCCTCCATCAAACCCTCAGGGACCTCTCTGTCTCACTATAGCTTTAAATACAGTCTGGATGCAGCCTCGGGGGCTCCTGGTAGTGCCAGTCATATCTGGGATGTCCAAAAGAATCAACATTCCATCACCTAAAGGCTAGCCATCCCGCTGTTGTCTCCTTCTTTTGGCTCCCTGTGCAGTCGCAGGAATGCTGTCTCCAAACAAACCGAGTTTGTTTTTGCCTCCTAGTGCGGTACCTTTGACAGGCTCCTTCCACAGGCACACACTCAGCTCGAAGGACACCTCCTCAGTGAGGCTTCCCGGGGGCTCTGCACTCCCCTGTGCCCTCATCCTCTTGTGTCCCTGTGGCCATCAGCTGTGCCAGAACACTGTCTGATGCAGATGTACAGTGACTGCCTTCTGATCTGATGGATAGGTAACAACCTCAAGCCAATTTACACTTCCTGGCGTGTGCGGTTTTTCTCAGCTTGGCTGTTCAGCAATCATTAAACACAAGTTGGACACCTGCACAGGTTGTCATTCCATTTCTTTCTTCTTGGAGTGACAAATTCCAACCATCCATCAATGCCCAGCTAAAATGGCATGTGTTCTACAATTTTCATATCTTCCCTAGATGAAAATGAAACCAATTTCTTCTTCTTTTTTGGGGGGGGGCAGGCTCCCAGAGCACTGTGCACAGAGACCTCCATGATCACTCTGGGCCATTATTAACCACCACATGTTTGTTGGCTGACTTGTTTATATCCTGCGTATACACAGATAACCCCTTTCCATTTTTACCTGTAAGGAATCCTTAAAGGAAGGGGCGGATGCTGTTTAAGCAGCCAGTTTGAGCATATGATGTAATTGGATAGCATGTGGCTCTGTGCCAAAGACTCCCTTAGCACTCACAGTAGCACCAATGAGGTAGTGTTTTCAGGATCTGGATTTTCAGGAGGAGGAGGGAGTGAGTGCCCAGTCAGGCTGGCCACTTGCCCTGTGGCTCTGGAATGCATCAGCAGGCCACACTGTAGTCAGCTGTGGTGATGACTTTTTGATAGCTCGACTGCTCTCCAGTCAAGCTAGGGCAAGCAAACTCATCTCTGCATCTCCCTGCACTGAGACCTGGGGCAGCTCTGTGGACAGAGGTCAGCAAGCCTTTTGCTCCCCTGCAGCGAGGTCCTCCCTTGAAGGGACGCAGATGGAGTGGCATGGTGATGAGGTGTCCCTCTGCACACCCGTGACTGTGCCAGCCCCAAGGGCGGCCAGATGTCCTTGGGGCTTGCCCTCTGCCACCACACGCTGCTTATCCGTGTGGACATAAGCCGCTCTGCCAGATCACTGCTGAGCTGACATGGTGGCAGCCCAGGGCTCTGGGCAGGAGGGCGAGAAGGCAGAGGACACAAGGACAGACAGCTGAGCTCTCTTCAGGTAAATGGAGACACTCTCCCTCTAAATTGTTCTTAGAGATCGGGACAACAGGTAAAGAGTAACATGATTTCCCCAGAGGGCAGTACCAGACTACACTGGCTGGAGGTTCCGTTCTCTTTGTGGGTACTGTACAACAGCTCAGTGAGAACATTCTGGGACAGGACTGCCTTGCAAACTTTAGGGTGATGCTATCCAAAGGGTGGTCCTTTGGCCAGAAGCACTGTCATCACCGGGAGGCCACACCCTGGGCCTCACTCAGTCCGGCACTCAAAAGTCGGAATCTACATTTATCATGGCCGGTCTTTCCCCATCTGCTGTGAGAAGTTGGAAGCACCTTTCAGTCTGTGCAGCTTTGATGGAGGGTACTTGGGTAGACGCAAAGCTGGGGCCCCATGCTGTTAGGTCCTGATTTATTTGATCAGGACAAGACCCAGATATCTAGTAAGCACCACATGGCTCTGCCCACAGGCAGTGCCCATGGCAGAAGGGGCCCAGGCATTGCACGGAGACATGCCTGAGATGGAGTCTCGGCTCACTCTTCACAACTAGGTAACCCAGTTAATCACTTCACCTCACCCAGCTTGCTTCCTCAGCTGCATGGTGCAGGCACCAATGCCTGTACCTTTAGCTAGGATGCGTGAGGATAGGCATTCTTAAAGAATCCAGCACCACATATGGGCATGCCGTAGGTGTTTGACAAATGCTAGGTATTATTAATTATATTTCCAGGAGGCACAGTTCATTGGTTGTGATTGAACAGTGGGCGTGGCTGAAGAGTATTAATTTCAACCACTGAGAATCTCATGGAGCTGTGATGACTCTGAGTTTTCTGATATGTAGCACTGGCTTTAAAGACATAGCCATAAAGCTTTAGCCTATGCCTTTTCATCCCCAGATGCTGATACAGCTGCCCTTCTCCTTGCCCTGAGAAAACAATGGCTTAGACAGTTTGCATGTTCATTCAATGGACACAGAGTTCCCCTCACGCGAGGCCCTGGGAAAGACACACACACACACACACACACACACACACACACACACACACACACGAATCAGTTCCTCCTTGGTGTCTACACAGCCGGGAGCTGGGTCACCAGGGAACCTGTACTGTCATGCTCAGGCACCGTACCGGGGCATCTGTAGCTTCGATGCTGTGGGAGAGGTTCCCATTCTGCATAGGTTCCGAGGCTTCACTCGATGGTGTCATTTCGACCTCTGTGCTCGTGCTGTTGGGGAGTTCGATTTTTTCTGTGGCATAATTTAAGAGCAAAGAGAACAGTCAGAATCAACGGGGGAAAGGGGCCATGTTGGAAAGTGTGTTCTAAATCGCTGACCAGGTGAGGAGAAGGCATCTGAGACCTGAGCTGGTGTTGGGCACTGGTAAAGGGTTTTCACCATTCGCCCTGAGCTGCCTCGTGTTCTGGTTTCCACCACACATGGCGTCACTGGAGACCCTCTCGGCTGCCATGCGTCATGCAAGGACACAGTCACGTATCTGACACTTAGATAGCTGCAGCAGCACACCCCCACCCCACACGGGGTGCTAGGCCTGCCGTCTTTGTCAGGCCCTTTTCCTCCGGGCCCGGACACCTCCTCCATGAAGTGAATGGTTCACTGTGGCTGATGACCAGGCAGGTACTGCTTTCGGCTCTATAATGCTTTCAGTGTTCATGCTACAAAACTGCCAGTGCCAGGAGGGGAGGAGGGAGGCACGGGGAAGGGGGACTTGGCCACCTGTCTCTTTTTACAATCCCGAGAACACTCATAGCACATTCTGCACTGGGCGTCCTGTTCCAAGGGAAGCAAGGGGGAGCTGAGACAAGGAACAAGGCCTAAGTCTGTAACACTTCTTAGACAGAGAGGGGGGAGGAAGGGAGGGAGGGAGGGAGGGAGGGAGGGAGAGAGAGAGAGAGAGAGAGAGAGAGAGAGAGAGAGAGAGAGAGAGAGAGAGAGAGAGAGAGAGCCTACAGATCAGCAAGCGTAGTCATGTTTTGCTGAGACAGCAGAAGAGTCTCACAGGCCGGTTAGGCCCGGGACTCTGTAACACTAGGAACCAAATGGGTCTGCTTTTCCACTCTTCCTCTACAGCTTATGATTTGTGACTCTCAGCATCTGCCTCAGCCTCTGTGGCTGCTAACAGTGCCTCTGCTACCATTATTGCTACTGTTGCTACCACTGCCTCTGCTGCAGAGAGGCAGGAAAGTGCGTGTAAAGCACTCAGGACAGACCCTGGGCAGAGCCAGTGAGCCAGGCACGAGGGATCTCATTCTCACTGCAATTGCCTTTTTTCCTAGGGCTAAGAGAAGCACCTCCAGGTGACCAGTGTTCAGGCCCCGTTAGGTTAAACTGGAACTTAAGTGTGAGTGGAGGAGAGAGTCTTCCATTGAGGCTGGGGAGACGGCTCAGCAGTCAAAGAGCACTTCTTACTCTCCCAGAGAACTGAGCTCAGTTCCCTGCAACTACGTTGTGGACCACAGCAGCCATTAGCCACAGTTCTAAGTGGTCCAACACTCCACTCTGGCCTCCTTGGGCACCTGTGTCTATGTGGGGCGCATGTAGACACGTAAGAATGAATACACATCTTTTAAGTAAAGAAAAAGGAAGGCACGGCACCAACTCTGCTCAGGGCCAGGAGGCGATGGTGCTGAGTCAGGAGTCAGGACGGCAGTCTGCTCATCTGTGCCAGATGTGAGCAATCACAGGATGCTCATAGAAGAACAGAAGGTTCCCCCCCCCAGAAATTTCAGAAGAACCAAGTATTTCTGTCATTAGTGCATAAGAAAATAGACAGTTATGTGGGGCTGAACATAGTGGTACATGCCCAAAATCTCAGCACTTGGTAGGTAGATGTAGGAGGATAGCCACAAGTTTAAGAGTTCAAGACCAGCCTGGGTTATGTAGTGAGATACTATTATCTGCCCCCAACAAAAAGAACTCCATGAAAATGTTTGTCTTGAAGAAGTCAAATACTGGAAATACTAGGGGAATGATCATGAATTCAATTGTGGTGTCCTGAGGCGTAGACGGTGGTAAGGAAAGTGTAGGGATTTGGGTTTCCCTGATCCACCCATGATTCATAGTGTCGGTAGTGTGGGATGCTCCGTTGCCTGAAGCCATGCTGAGTTATCTCAGTATGTTTCATTCAGTTATTTATACTAAAGCATATTAGTTTCGTGGGGGACACGAAAGACCTCATAGACACTCAGTAGCAGATTGCTAAGGCCAGACTCGAGCCCATAATCATAGGATTCAAAGGGGTTTTAGATGTTCCAGGATACACACAGACAAATAAGAACTTATGTCATAGTCATAGCCTCTGACATGAGTGTGCTTTTAAACCACAGTTTTCATTTTGTTACAGAAAATATGAAAATAAATCCCGGGGTTCCTTTGGAAAGCATAGATTTCCATACACACCCTGTTTGGTTACCACATCCTTGCCTGGCCCCATCAGCAGTGGGGTTCCTTGGAGTTATATGTCATGGGTGATTAAATCTAAGCCTCCAGTCACCGGTCTGCAAGAGGAGGTCTGGGAATGAACCCAGACACATAAATCTTCTGTTCCAAGCTGCTTCATCCCACAAAAGAAAAACCAACAAGTGGAACAGAAAAAGTAGCCTTTGTACTTGAACCCAGAGTGCACATGCAGATTAAAATCAGGCAATAACGTTCCCCGATGACCTTACAACACAAAATCAACACTCTGCTCCATATAAAAAATGTGTCCAGGTTCAGGGGTGCAGAGAGGATCAGGCAAAAACCTGCAATTCATATCCCAATCCTAGTCAACATTTGAACAGATCTGGGTCCACTTTCTCCATAGACATTCAGTTGACTCCTATCTGTTCTCTGGCTGAAAATTTTGCCTGGGCTAGAATTCAGGATGGTAAGAGAGGCAGGAAGTTGTCTACGGAGTATTTTGAGGGCAAAACTGTTGAGATTTGTCTGTAGATAATTTTAGTCACTTGGGCAATAGCTTCATTTACAGCATGGATCCAGATTAGGCTAAATTTAGTCTGAATTTAGAATTGAGAGCTATATTATAGTTTCAGACAGGAGAAAGGGAACATGATGCCCCAAGTTAAAATAAGATGCCTGAATGTCACAATCTGGTCACACAGGAGTTCTAGAAAAGTCAGCCAAGACAGACCTAAGCTGATTTTGCCTAACTTTATTTTTTTTAACTTGTGTATATGTGTGTGGTGTGAGGACACGTGTACATGTGTTCCCGCATGTGTGTGTGTGTGTGTGGGGGGCTGTACACCTGTGCACATGTGTATGGAGGCCAGAGGTTGATATCCACTTTATTTACTGAGGCAGGGTTTCTTGGGGGAACCCAGAGTTTGCTAATTTGTCTAGTATAGCTATCTATCTTGTCCTGGGGATCTTCTGGCTCCTAAACGCTGGGTTTACAGGTGGGGCCACCACTCCCATCGAGCATTTATGTGAGTGCTGAGAATTTAGGTCCACACACTTGGGCAGCAAGCACTGTTATCTGCTGCTTCATTTCCCCAGGCCCCCAGACTGTTGAATTTTTGAGCAAGATAAAATGGCACTGTCTCAAAAGGACCCCGTTGGGGTGAGTGAGCGGTAGTTTGGTGGTGGGGATGCAGCGAGCGTATCATAGAAATACAGTTTAGTCACCAGTTAAGGGTACAGAAGCAGCCCCCCCCCCCCACCGCTGGCTTAACATTAATGACTTGGGTGTGTTTCTCTTTTTTGTTGCTTTCTGAAACCAAGTGCCTGCCACCTCTTGATCAGAATGCCTGGAGATTTGGTTAGAATTACTGTTGCCCATGGACTTCTCTTAGTGTTATTGGTGACATACATGCCCATTCCTGCCCTGTCCCAGGTGCAGGAGAGGGGCTTATTTCATTGTTTAGTAAGGGCCTGCACTGACACTGGGTCGGGGGCGCTCACACTGCGTTCTGCCTTTCTGTGTCGCCCCTGCCAGCTTACCCACGGAGATTTCTGTAGCCCCACCCCCTGCTTACCCACCATGGAAGGACAAGGGACGGATACCTCTCACTCACCCACATGATTGGCAGCCCCGTTCTGCCTCTCGTTCTCATCCACCTGGCATTTCTTCTTGGCAATCTTGTGGAGAATTGAAGCTTTTTCTCTGAATCTCCCTGAAGCAAGAGAAAGTGTCAGGAGAGAGATGGAGTGGGGGGGGAGGATTGCCAGAGCAGGGCTGTGACCTCTCCACTAAGCTTTCACTACAGCGGTGACCCCCCCCATCCCACCCAAATGTCTTTCAACCTGTATGGAGGGCGCTTTCTTACCTGGGTGGACACTTCAGCCCAGTTCTCAGAGAGCTGCAAGCTGCTGAACCGTAGGGGAGAGGCGTGACTTAGACCTCTTCCTCCCCTCCCAGGTGCTCATAGATGCATGAACACACCAAGCATGCCCCCTCTCACCCACCCCCCCACTGCTGAGATCCCCAACGAGGCTGAAGATCCACAGTTGCTTTGGAATTAGATGCTCATCCCAGATTTGCTTTGGACAATGGTTGGGGAGGAAAGCCAAGCCCAGCAATCTTTTGACTTGACTTTGGTTTTCAAGCATTTGTCATTATTGCAGCTTCCAAGGGAGTCAGGGACAGACACCAGAGCTCTCCAGATAAGCCGAGTCAGCTGCAATTAAAGCATCAAGGTGGCGACTGATTCCATTTGGGGATTTAGGGCAAAGAATGATCAACTGAGCATGTTGGTGATGAGACACTTTGGGAAAGACGCTGGAAAGAAACATACCATGCTCAAAGCAATCACTGTAAACAGCTGTGCCACAGTGTAGCGCCTCATTCCTCCTTCATGTAATTAACGGGTAAATGCATGCGGTAAGCACACAGAATAGGCATGCAAAGTGTAGCCCTAAGCACACCTCTCTTTTAACCTTTGATTTTCTTCCCTGGCAACATTCAAGGTACAAAAGAGTCTCGTTTTAAACTGACTGATTACTGCCTAGATTCCAGCATGATGAGTTCCTCAAAAATATCCTCAGCCCCACAATTTTCTACTAGACTTTTCTTTTGTCGGCTGTGTTACCTAGCAGCATATTATTGGGGGTCTTATTCTACTCTTCAAGTGAGAAGCAAACCAAATGAAAATATTTCTCTTGGAGAGGGCGGGCATGGCAGGCGAGCACCCAGGCCTCTCCCTTTGCCGTGGACTGGAATCGTGGCAGGTTCCAATGACAACTTCTATGACAGGCTCAGAGTGATAGGACACACAAGTGCCTAGGTGAAGGTGAAACAGGATGGGGTCGCTTTTGCTCACAGCTTCATCAGCTACTAACCTAAATCTCCCTTTTTCAAAAAGTGTGTTTTGAGCAACATTATAAACTCACAAATTTAAATTTATAGTTTCAACCCGCTGCATTTTTAAAAAAATGATTTATTTATTTTTATTTCATGTACATTGGTTTGTCTGTATGAGGGTGTTGGGTCCCTTGGAACTGGGATTACAGACAGTTGTGAACTGCCACGTGGGTGCTGGATTTGAACCCAGGTCCTCTGGAAAAGCAGCCCAACCCATTGCATTTTTAAAACATTTTTTTTAAATTGGAGAGGGCATATGCATGCTAAGGCATACATGTGGGGATCAGAGGACAACTCATGGGAATTAGTTCTCTCTTTCTACCATGTGGGTCCCGGAGATGGTAGTCAGGTTGTCAGGCTTGGTGGTCTGCACCTTCACCCGCGAAGCCGTCTTGCCAGCCCGTATCTGCCTTTCCTATACAAAGGCATCCGTCTAGGCAATGAGTGTGCTGCACAACTGTGCTCTCAAAGGCATCAGGGGGACAATGAGAAACAGGTTAGAATGTGGCTTGGGCTGGGGGATAGCTAAGTTTGATGGTGAGTTTGACTGGGTAAGCGGTGTGGAGGTGACTGGTCTCCCCGTCACCCACTGTGTCTTTGAGCACATTTTCAGAGAGAACAGGTTGTGAGGACTCTGGCTTACTCATCTGTGGATCAGTGAGGGTGGCGGCGGCACTGGGGCTGGCAAGATGTCGCTGGAGGAAGACACGCTTTTCCAGGGAACAGCTAGATCCTAGCTTTTGCCTCTTACTTCTCTTTGTTTCCTGGCGCTATGAAGTGAGCAGCCTTGGCCACAGGCTTCCACTGTCACGATGCTCTGCTTCCCCTTGGTCCCAAGCAAAAGGACCAGATGATGAGGGATGGAGCCAGAATAAATCAGTGCCACTGACTCAGACCACGAGGACTGGGAAGAATGAGGCGCTGGGCGGGTGCTCATTCTGGAAGGTGGGGAACTTGTTTCTATTTAACCTCCACGGCAAGAAGGGGGGAAGGAAAGACACTGTGGGGACTAGGAGAGAGGGGGGCAGTAAAAGAGAGCATGGAAAGGAAAAGAAAAAAGAAGAATATGAAGGAGAGAGGTAGGGGTGTGACTGCCTGGTGGTGGCCCACACGCGGCTGCCGGGCATGTCCTGGCTGCCCACCACTTTCCTTCCTGGCTGCTGGCTGGAGCCTTCTCTGAACCCTAAGCAGATGGGGAAGGTGTCCTTTAGGACCCTGCAACCTTAAGCCTCAAGGGGTTCCTCTGCATGAGAGAAGAGCTCAAGAAGGTCCCTGATCCTGTGTTTTGTGCCCAGGGGAGGCCAAAGGGGGCTCTGCCACTTCATTGGCGTTTCTGCCGACAAAAATCTCTCTGCTATGGTATGTGTGGGGTCCACCTTTGACCTTAGATCACTGTGTAGGTCTATGGAATGAAAAACAGATCAAACTTGCTTTAAAACTGCGCGTAGCACAGTGAGAGAGCAGAGAGGGGTGTGGCAAAAGCAAGCCTGTGAGGGCTAACCTAGCCCAAATGATCCCCTCAAGTTAGGAACCACAGCTGAGAAGAGGCACCGAAGAGCGGCTCTCATGGATTCCCGTGCTCGCAAGTTCCTTCCGCGGCTTACGTATGTGCCAGACAGACATGATTTAAAAAATGGACCCACAGACATGTCCAGTCGTAACCTCTTGCTTTGCCGTGGAAGATCTTTCAACACTGAGTTGGCCATACCCGGTGTGATTTTTCTCAGATTCGGCAACAGCTTTGGCAGAGAGGGGAAAGGATGGTGGGGCTGGGGTGTCTTAATCACGCGTGTCGAGTGTCTTAATCACGCGTGTCGCTTACGTGCCACTATTTCCCCGGCTGCAGTGGGTCTCCTGGTTTTCTGTGCTATTAAAAGAAGGGCCTGCTCTGTTGCCTTTTTCTCTTGGGGCTTAGTTGCACACACAGCCCAACAGAACTGCCCAGGCTGGCACGGGACTCTTCAGTTTCTTTCCTTCATACTGGCCCCCTGACCATGCTTTATTCCCACTGTTCTGACCTGCTGACTATTCTCATTCGGAATGCTGCTGATGGTACCCTTTAAACGATTTCCTCTAGAAGCTTAGTGTTTTCTAGCAAGGCCCACCTTTAGCACGCACAGAGCCCGCTAAGGTAAGGTATGCTTGGTTCAGTGCCTTGGATTGGTGCTGGAGTTTCAGGGAATCCTCTAAAAATCACCTTAAGTGTTAGGCCCACATTTAGGTTGGGGCACAGAGGGATAGGCATGAGAAACTGAGGCTTTGTGTCTGGCAAGAAAGAATCGAGACACCTTTGAATATTTTCAAGGTGAGCCACGGAGTGAATTTTTTTTAGCCCAATTCAAAGCAGCCTTAAAAATAGCCCCCGCTGTGGTGCAAACCCTGAAGGTGTTGTCTTTTTATATAGCTACAGATATTTGTATACTTAGAAGCCTCGGAAATAGCAAACTGGGATGGCATCGTGAGGCACCTACGTCAAACCTGGTACACAATTTTAGTATGGTTTGGTTTGATCTGAGATGTGCAAGAGTACCAGCTGAGTGTCCTCACAGGAGGGTGTGTGAGGGGGTGGTCAGGGAGCTTGGATGGAAAAGAGAGATGGGAGCTGAGGGCTGCTGGGGAATGAGAACAGATCGAGAAACACAGCCACCCAGATCCTTGGCTGGCTCTCTTCAAGCTAAAACTGAAGCCCCATGTCCCGCTGGGAAACCACCCAGAGGTCTGTTCACTCGAGGGGAGCAGACTTGGCTTCTGTCCTGCCGTTAATTAGTTAAAACAACCCATTGGAAGTCCCACCAAGCCTGTAATAGGCAAGTGTCAAAGGGGACCCTGTGGGTTTGCGATCAGACCCAGACCGCAGTCTGAGCCTCAGCTATACGGGGTGGGGGGCGGGGTGAGGGGGGTGGGGTGGGGATGGGGAGGGAAGGCACAGAGAGACAGATGTAAGGGGAGCCAGTCACTTAGAGGAAAAAAATGAGAGAGGGGAGTAGGGGGAGAGAAAACTTGACAACAAGTCTTTTCAAGTCTATTTCTGTGTTTCCAAGTCTGCCTTTCCTGTCTCTTTCTTTGAAGTTCGGGGCTTGGCAGGTAGCTTCGAAGGTAAAAGGGCAACCGAGCTCCTGTTCCCTCACGCCCATCTACGGCTTCTTTGTCTCTCCTTGTGAAAACTCCGTCTGGAATCGGGCAGACAGGCCCTACTCATTCTGACAAGACTTTGACAGAGCTGCCGTGGTGCCACCGGCTGTCCCAAGAGCCTCTCTCTCTTACAGCCAATTGGGGTTTTTCTGTTTTCACATTATTCAGCCCACTTCTCCCTCCAGCCCTCACTTCCTGAGTCTCACCAAGTACCAATTCAGCCAGCTGGTGTGTCCCTCCTCCCCTCACTCTCCATCATTCCAGCACCCCCAGGGATAGATACATTGGGTCATAGTAGCCCTTTCTTGGTTGAAAGGTCTGCAGTGGATCTCAAGGTCAGAGTGAGTGTTCAGGTCCTTACAGTTGCCTGCAGGATGCTCTCTGATCCCTGACCACCTAGACCTGGTCCCCACACTGCCCTTGCTCTGCTCCACCCAGGCTAGCCCCTTGTCCCAACACTCTTCTTGCTCTGCTCCACCCAGGCTAGCCCCTTGTCCCCACACCCTTCTTGTTCTGCTCCACCCAGGCTAGCCCCTTGCCCCCATTCCCTTATTGCTCTGCTCTGTCCAGGCTAGCCCCTTCCCTGTTTCTTGAGAACACTGGGCATTCTTTACCTTTGGGTCATGACACTAGCTGACCCGCTCCTGTGCAACCCCTCCCTGCCCCTCCCCTCTCCCAAACCAGAGGCTCACCGCTTCATCTTCTTCTTGTTTCTGTCCAAACGTCATTGTCTCACCCTGGCCACCCGAGCAAACCTTCCCTAGCATTTCTTATCCCAGCTTACTTCCTCAGAAGCAGCTATTCCCATTATTGTTATTACTGATGTTCACATATTGTTTTCTATGGGCGGAAAAGCTGGGTGTGGGCGGAACCTTTTACCATTGTTCCCTCTTGCTGAATTCTCAGCACTCAGAAGAACTCAATAAGCCTTGTGCTTATGGTCTCCAGGCAAGTAGATAAGGCTAGACTTAGACTTCCTTCCTATTGATCATAACCTAGCCTCTGGCCTCTCGGAACCTCCCAAGGTTACAGCTGTGCTGGAACAGAGAGACGTCCCAAGCCGAGAACTTTCTAGTGACAGCTAGGAAATAACTGGGGTACAGTGAGTACTCAGTCCAGTGAAGGGCAGGGCTCATCCATTTGTTTTCCCGTTCTCTGAATTTCCAGGGCCAGCCCCCCAAAGAGTCTTTGGGACAGAAGAGAAGGTTTGGGGGGTGTTGTGAAGACCCAGGGAGAAAAGTCTGGGCCCTGCCTAAGTGGCTCCTCACTTATGAGGGACTAACCGGAAGGTTTCCCTGTGGGTACCCACCTCCACTTGTTCAGAAGCATGGCCTTGTGTCAGCTTTCTAGACACATACCAATTTCCACCACTAGAGGGCAGACTTCACTGAGAAGGGGCCTTCTCCCAGACATCCTCTGTCCCTCAACAGAGGTTAAAAGCATCAATTCCAGGTTCACCAGGTGCATATTGCAAAGAAACCCTCCCTGTACAAAATCGGCAGTCCCGAGAAGCTTCCTCTCAAGTTAGCCTTGCAAATCTATGTAGTCGGTAGCCTCTGGTGGGCTCATCTGGTACCCCTGGAACATTCATCCTGGATTAGTCACAAGGACTTCAGGTTCCTGCTCTAACAGTGGAGGCCTTCTTGACAGTCAGCAGGGGATGCGTGGAAGCTCAGGGAATAAAAATGAAAAGGTCCCTTGGCACAGAGGCTACCTTAACAGCTAGGATGGACGAATGGATCGTTCTACAATCTGTGAGAAACAGTAATTTCTTAAAAGGCACTGGCTCGATTTGTACTCTTTAAAGAAAAATGTTAGATACGTTTTAACATTTAAAGACTAATAATTTTATCTTAAACAAACTTAGAATTTTATTCATCCCTAAATCTGTTTTTGAAATACAGCACCTGAATTATTTCCCTCATTCTGAGAATCATCATGCGAACAATCTGTTACACTGCATTGACATTAATGAATTTAAACTACACTGTAAACTGTCTTTAGTCAATACTGAATGAACTCCATAGTAGAAGTGTTCAACATAATTCAATTGTCATTACATTTATTGGTATGATCATATGAGTAGATCTGTAATGAATGAGAAAACACATCTGTCCAATGTGAATTTATCATATTAGATCCCTGAGCTGGTTACCTCATCCTGGGAAACATGAGCACACTTTTGTAAACACATTGAAATATTGCCAGCGTTTTACAAATGTTGGTTGTAAACACATTGAAATATTGCCAGCGTTTTACAAATGTTGGTATTTAATACTGACATTTGTGTTTTAATGTTGCCAGTTTACAGACTTGCTCTAACAGACACTGTATCATCTTCAGTATCTTCCTCTTCTCTCAAGTTCAAGGTCACGATACAGTCCCTCTCGGGCCCTCACTCCCTGCTGGCACTGGCCTCTGGCAGTCAGTCCCCTTGCAGGCACCTCACTTGTAAGAGCTGGCTATGCTGGGGCCTGTGTCCTTAGCTTCCTTTGTTCACCTGCTGTCTGCCAGCATCCCTCCAGGGAACACAGCCTTGCTTGTTTTTTTCCTCCATATGACCCTCTTTCTCTGTGGCATTTGGCTTCCCTTACCCCATCCTCAAAATCACCTTTAATTTTCCCAACCCCTAAGGGACCTCTTCAAATGTCAGTGATCCTCAGAATCCTTCTGGTCCCTCTTCCCAGAGGCCCCAGGGCTAACACCCCATCAGTGTCAACACCTTTTGACTCTCCCTTTGAATGCTAAGCCTCCTGGGCTGCCGTTGGCTCTGGCATCTTCACTGGAGTCCGGTTTTCACAGTGCTCTGGCTCCCAGCGCTCCGCACTAAGTGGTTTTTCTTATTCTGCCAGATTCCATCTTAGGCATCGTAGCTTTCAGGGATCTCTTTCACTGCTATCTGCCCTGTCACAGAGTTCATCAGAGACACTTCCAAATATTTTTCTGATCCTCTCCCTAGGTAGCACGTGGACATCCAGCACAGGACAGTGTATCTGTTCCCCAGTGCAAGGCTCGCTCTCTGGGGGTTTGTGGATAGGGTGCCATTACTATAAACAACAGAGAAAGGGGTGCTAGTGGGTTGGTGAGGAGGAGCTTGAATTGTTGTTTCAAACTCAGTCCTCGGTCTACTTTTGGGGAGCGGGCAAGAAAGAGGGAAAGCCCAGAGGCACATGGCAGAAGCCTCGGCTTTCCAAAGTTCAGCAGCACTAACAGATCATGTTGCCATCTTTGGAAGCGATAGCTATTGAAACTCAGGGATATTTGAAGTTTACAAACTAATAGCCTTGGAGCAGGTTTTTACTGCAGTGTTTCACGAGAGCTAGGGCCCCTACTGAGATGGGGGAGTTGATGCTTGCTAGTCCATCGGGGAGCTTGCTCTGCTTCTGGAACCTTATTCCGTGACCCTTTCCAGCCATCAGATGGAGATGTAGCTCAGGCAAAGAGGATCTGGGTTTCTGTCTCGGTTTCCATCACCTGGGTCCTTGGAGAGAGCTAAGAGATGAATGTCACTATTGACAAAGCGGGCTGCACACCCAGGGACTCGACAACAGTTAAGCCAAGTATTTCCTAACAGGTGGCCAGGTCTTGTCTCAGGCAGCTTATTAAGGCTCGGATCTGGAGTATGTCTCTGCAAACTGGTTTAAAACTCACAGACTAACAAAAAACCCTTTCTGCGGATGAGGCAGCATTTCACCCAATGATTTTCCTTGATATAAAGTAAAAGTCATTAGATTTGTTGAAACTTAATCTGTAGCAGTGACTATTTTGTGCCTTTTTAAATGTCATCTGTTGCCACCTGGGTTTCCTGTGTATAAGGATTGGCACTCACTCGAGTTCCTACTTTTTCTGTCCCCCTCCATTCTCCAACCCCTTCTACTGCAGTCTGGTACCTGCACATCTTCTCGGTTTGCAGCGGAAACTCCAGCACAGGCCAGAACTCCTTAACTCAAGGTGCAGAGGCCCATGATTAAAACAAGACAATCCAGTTCATCTTACAGTAGTTCTTAGAGAAATTCACCATACTTAAGTGGACATACCGGCTTCCTTTGGGAACCCACCCACCCACCTACCCTTCCTTCATCCCTTCCTTCCTTCCTTCCTTCCTTCCTTCCTTCCTTCCTTCCTTCCTTCCTTCCTCCCTCCCTCCCTCCTTCCCTCCCTCCCTCCCTCCCTCCCTCCCTCCCTCCCTCCCTCCCTCCCTCCCTCCCTTCCTTCCTTCCTTCCTTCCTTCCTTCCTCCCTCCCTCCCTCCCTCCCTCCCTCCCTCCCTCCCTCCCTCCCTTCCTTCCTTCCTTCCTTCCTTTACTTCTTTCCCTCCTCCCTTCACTCCTTCCTTTCTTTTCTTTTCCTTTCCTTTCCTTTCCTTTCCTTTCCTTTCCTTTCCTTTCCTTTCCTTTCCTTTCCTTCCCTCTCTCCCTTCTTCTCATTTATTTGTTTACGAGCACAGGTGTTCTGCCCGCATGTCTGTCTGTACACCTTGTGTGTGTCTGGTACCTATTAAAGCCAGAAGGTGTTGGGTCCCTGGGGACTAGAGTTATAGACATGGGAATTGAACACAGGCCCTCTTAGAAGAGCAGCTCTTAACTGCTGAGCCATCTCCCCAGCCCTTCTTTCGGTCTTTCCAGAGAGAAAGAGACAGAGCTCCACGGGGGGAATAATTAATTTAGAATAGCAGTATACCGGTTTGACTGATGACGGCAAGACACCCTAGCATCGCGGGCTCCAGGGACGTCAGAAACAGACAGGGTGAGACACCCGCAGTTTGCCTTCTGCTGCCATTTAACACCTTCTACATATGCGGTGTGGCAAAATCCGCCTGGGCTTGCCAAGTCTGATCTTTCTGCTTTTACTGCTGACAGTTTAGATCAGGAAAATAAGATGCGATACGTTTGAACAGCAGATGTATTCTCACAGGAAGAACTCCCTGGTTCCAGACTTCAGGAGAACGGCAGCTTTGCCCACAGGGCTGGGGCTGGTCTCTCTGACAGATCCAGTGCCCGGTACTAGCTGCTTAGCTTAGTTATGCATGATTGCTATTTGTCTTTATAAGACCTAGTTCCAGGGAGACACTTGCCAGAATACATCCCTGAAGAAGTCATAGTGAGTTCAGACACTTGTTTTCTGGATGAAGCCCAGCCTTCCAGAAAGCATATGTTCAAGTAACCCCAGATTCCCTGGCCATGGAAGGTCGGACTAGATGGAGTTAACCATGAACTGAAATGAGTAACACATAACACAATACTGGAAATGGTGTCTGTGCAT
Source organism: Mesocricetus auratus (assembly GCF_017639785.1). Taxonomy (NCBI): domain Eukaryota; kingdom Metazoa; phylum Chordata; class Mammalia; order Rodentia; family Cricetidae; genus Mesocricetus; species Mesocricetus auratus. Next base: position 51,393,443 of record NW_024429197.1, on the reverse strand, counting down.
GGGCTCCTGCCTTGGTCACTGGAAGATAGGGCAATGGTGCTTGTGTACAGTGGGGACCAGCCTCCCTCACTGGAAGGTAGAGAGGTAGCCCACAGTGTCCTTTGCAGACTATCTATGAGGTGTCAGAAGCCTGGATGAGAAAATTGGATGTTCTGGGTAGGAGGAACAGCCTTGTCACTTAACTTTGAGGGGACAACCACTTCACCCATAGCAGCACCCCGGCTTTAACTCTACTCTGCCAAAAACCCATGTTTCTAAAGCAAGTAGTGAGAAGGTAGCTATTACAAAGTCCATCTGCTTTGCAATGGAGTCAGGAAACATTCTTCTTCAATGGACTTATTTAAATATTGCCTTTGAGGCTCTCCCAGTCACTACAAATGGGAGCATAAATTGGTGCAGCATCCTGGAGGGTACCTTGGGGCAGTGTCTTTCAGAACGTGAGATATGTGTGCATGCTCTTTGATCTGGCATTTCTGTTTTCAAATATTTGTACTATGTTTATGAATCTACATTGTAGCATTTAAAATATGGGTCCAGAAAAGGACCACCCAGCATGGTAACAATAACTGAATGAATAAAGCAAAATGAAAATATTTCAAATGTTCATCGGCAGGAGGCTGACTGAATCCATAGTGAAACAATCATGTAGCAAAATACTATGTAGCTACTAAAAAAAGAATGGGGTATGTCAATATAGACAGGTGTCCAAGGTGTAATCAGTAAGTAAAAAACCAAGTTAGAAAAATGTACTCAACGTGTAGGATTATGCTAAAGAAGTGATTCCTTATTTCTCTAAGGGATTAGGAGGTTAAAGGGTAGGAAGGACACTTCATGATCTTCCTTATGGAGTATCTCTTTTTGACTTTTGTGTGGATGTAATGTCTTTATAAAACATAGTTTTAATGAATTTAAAATTAACTTGTGATGAAAAGTTTCCACTTTGATAAAGGTTTGGATTAGTAATAAAAAGGGAATATAACACCTCTATTCTTTCAAAGGTCTAGTAGCTATTTTACTTCTTGTGAACTGGACCAAACAACACTTAAGATTTTTACCTTAGGAGTGTGATCCAGGAAGAACTTAACTACTCCCCAGCTTGACCAGCTACAAGGCCATGTGTTCAGAGGTTGGAGTAGATGGTAAGCCACTGGGTGATGCCATCCTTTCTAGAGGACAGTCATAAATATGAGTGAGGGGTATTGGGTGTCCTTCATCTGAACACTCCTCTCCAGAGTAGGGGATTTGTGTCTTTCTAAGTCAGGACACTCTGCTAAGGATGCTAAGCAACATCCTGTCATCTCAGTAGAGTGTCTGCATCATCTCAGCATCTGGACCACATCTCCAGATGGCTTTGAATGTTCCTAACCTGACATAACCTCCCAGTGCTGAAGGCAGTAAACTTCCACCGTCCTTGACTTCTCCTCTGCAAATTTTGTTTTCTTTCTTCTAACTCAAACGCTATGTACAGAAGTCTCCCTTTCATCATAGCCTTTGAAACAACCTCCCTACTCTCTCCTTGCTGTTGGAACATCTTCTCAGCCAGCAATTCCCACCACCTCTACACCCCAAAACACTATCTAGTCCTCCTTTTAGTTTCCTCGAAGATTTTAAACCTTTTCACACAGGAGAGTCACCCTTAGCTCCTAACTGCCGATCTACATGTGTCAAGACATGTTTCCTGTCAGCCACTTACCCCTCCACCACCTTAAAGCTGGCCTACTGACACCTCACCACCTCCCAAACTGGCCTCCCACCAGAGTAATGCCCTGTTCTCACGGGTCCACTCATTGTTACTCTGTCTCTTAACTGCCCCCTTTGGAATGTTACCTTCCCTGGCTTTTTGGGACAACTTCCTCATCTGGTAGCCTTCCTACTTGGGCCTTCTCTGTCTCTGTGATTCACAACTTTGGAGTCACCAAAGCTCAGTCTGTGGCAATCTTTTCCCATCCTCAAGTCACATATTGATATCCAATTGTGTAACTTTAAAGAATGTAAGTATGACTTGCAAATTTACATCTATACTCCGTCTGACAGCTCTCCCAAGCTCAGCCTTTTATAAAACCCTCCTCAGTGTCACTGCTTGGTTGTCTCATGGGACTCGCAAAGCTGCTACGAGCTCCTGGTTTCTCACATAAAGCTTGCCTCTATCTCAGCTGTCCTCATCCACACATCGGTATCCGAAAGTGGAATCATGAGATTTCAAGTCGCCCGTCAATGTCTCTTCTGTTTTCACTTCCTAATGACTTCATTCTTAAGGGCAGTATTTTTATCAAGGTTTAAAGAAAATCTGCATTTCCAGTCTGTTTTGAAACTAGCCATGTGGCAAGGCTTGTCTGTGCAATGCTAGGTTCATAGAAATAAGTGATGGCGGGGAGACCAGTGGAGGAGAACAAAAATCTTAAAGTTTTATTGAAAAGACTTTCAGAGAAGGTTCCATGAAATAAAAAGAAAGTATCTGAGGGGGATGGCGTGGCTACCTGAGGGCTGTGGGGATGTGGATATCTGAAGGGGTGGACTGTGACTATCTGAGAGGGAATGGGGATATGGAATGATTTTGACCTTTACACCTTTTGGGACTATGGCTGTGATGTTGGGGCTTTGGCAGCAGACATCTTGGACCGTGAGGAACCCTTACAGTACCTTAGGGTATTGAAGAGCAGCAGTGTGGGTAGAAAGAGACTCGGAATTGAATCATTGCAGGGATATCTCATATTCCTGGTTCTACCCTTAAGAGATAAATGAACTTCCACCTGGTTAAGACATCGTTAATTTATTTTTTTGCTATTTATTTGTTGAACCAACCCTGTCTGATAATATGAGTGTATATAGCACAGTCAGTGATTAAAGCAACGATTAAAATGCATAGGAAAGGCAACAGATGACCCAAGGACTTGTTTTATCTCTATGGTTCTAGAGGGTATATCTTGGGCAAAGAAGAACATTCCTGAACAGTATTTCAAAATCCAACTGTCTCTGAAAGAGAAGTGTGTTAGCTCACAGAAGCTAAGAACATTGGATGGCAGAAGTACTAAGAGAGTGGTTGGTGCTTTTGTTTCTTTGAAACAATGTTCTTTTTTTACTTTTTAAAAAATTTAGCCACATATGTAGTTTAGCACCCATGATTCATGGAAGACATTAGTAGTTCCCAGGGTAGGTAAAGGAGCTGTTGGTTGCCATGAAACAGGCTTAATTCCATCAGGGAAAGGTCTTCACAAGTTTTGTTTTCATTATCACAACTTTTTCTACCTTACTTTAACTTAGACAAATGAACAATGATTGATTCTTTTAAACAGTGGTGAAACCTTCTCTTCTGCAAATGGTTTTGTTAAGTGGCAGTGGATTCAGGACAATACGATGCAAGCAATTTTTGCCACGTATCACTGCTTTCAATGATGTCAAGGTAACTGTCCCGCTTCCTACCTGTCTCTATAAAATTCTGATTTCCAAAGAGCAAAAATGATTACTTTCGTATATTGCCTTTGCTTTAAATCCATTGTATAAACTGGGGCTTGGGAAAGTAGGTCAGTCTGGGATAGAATAATTGCCTAGTATGCTTGAGACATTGGGTTTAGCTGAAAAAAATGTTGAGCTAACGTTTTCTTTTGTACATTTATTTTTCGGGGGGTGCAAAGTGGGGTTTGTGCCATGGTGTGTATCTAAAGACTAGAGGACGGTTTGTGGGAATTGATTCTTTCTTTCCATCGTGTGGGTCCTGGGGACAGAACTGGAGACATCAGACTTGGTACCAAGTACCTTACTTACTAAGTCATCTCACCATCCTTGAAATAGTTTATACACTTGCATTTAGAGCAATGTTGAGGGAAGAAGTCTGTATCCACATCTTGTTCCACCAGTGGCCTTTGGGTAGTGTCTGAACACCTGAAGCCACACCCCTAGGATTCATCCACCACCCCAAGCCATGATCAATGTATTGAGAATTCTCTAATGTGAGATGCTATGAAACTTGTGTGTATGCAAATAAGAAATGAACTATGGATTACTCACTTTAAAGATCTGAAGTTGCTCTTCCATGAACACTCAGTATTACTTTCCGAGGAGACAAATTGTCTCTCTCTACCTCTCCCCCTCTCCCTCTCTGTCTGTCTGTCCGTCTGTCCGTCTGTCTGTCTGTCTGTAGCTGAGGTCTTGGAAATACAACAATTAGGGTCATTCAGAAGAGTTTCCATGAATGTCTTGTTCCAGAAGCAAATAGAGTCCCTGGGAAAAGGGAAGCTCACTAACCTCTCAGGCTTATAAAATGCCTCCTATGCAGCTTTTATTAAGGGGACACTCTGGCTAGACAGCTTATCATCTTTGGGCACAGGAGTGAAGCTTTGGAGGCAATGTCTGATTGGGGCAGGGCTGGGGCTTTAGGGACTCTGCCTGCTCCAGGTTCCCAAGGCAGAGAGATGGACCCTGCTGAGTGCTCCAGGATTAATGTCTTACAGTCTTTATCTCTCATGTCTCCCACCAGGCATAAGTTCTCAAAAAGACTGTCTTTGACAGCCACAGGTCCTGATCCTGCCCTAGCACCTAGCGCCATGTCCATCCTCATGTTGACGAATGGAGATCTTGGGCTGTTGCATCTGTTAGGGCACTTCGTTACAGAAACAAAAAGAAACAGTGGCAGACACTAAGACTGCCACTCCATGCACTGTAGCCAACTTGAATGTCAGTGCTCCCAGAGCACCTGCACAAGGCAGGGCTGAAAGTCAGTGCTCCCAGAGCCACCCACACAAGGCAGGCTGAATGTCAGTGCTCCCAGAGCACCTGCACAAGGCAGGGCTGAAAGTCAGTGCTCCCAGAGCCACCCACACAAGGCAGGCTGAATGTCCGTGCTCCCAGAGCACCTGCACAAGGCAGGGATGAATGTCCGTGCTCCCAGAGCACCTGCACAAGGCAGGCTGAATGTCAGTGCTCGAGAGCACCTGCACAAGGCAGGGATGAATGCCAGTGCTCCCAGAGCACCTGCACAAGGCAGGCTGAATGTCAGTGCTCCCAGAGCCACCCGCACAAGGCAGGCTGAATGTCCGTGCTCCCAGAGCATCTCACAAGGCAGGACTTTGGTGTGACTTGTAGTGAGTTCAGGCCCCACACTACCACTTCCTCTCTCTGTATTCCCAGATGAATCACTTTGCTCCTCAGAACTCAGTTTCCTCAAGTACTAAGGTACTTCAATGAACCTTTTCCCCTACTGTCATTACTGCTTACCCATGTGGTCATGGTTCTGGGGAGACAATACAAAGTTTGCACAGCCCGCGGGCCTGCACCCAGCAGGTGAAGTGATTCAGGGCTGGAGTGGCCTCCCTGCTTCCTCTTTCTCTTGGCCAGTCAGCTGGTCCTTACTATCTTCCTTCTCCAGTTTATCCCATATCTATTGACCTTCTAGGGATCATTCAAAGACCACCTTTTTCATAAAAATCTCTCCTCTTTCCTGGAAGATATTTTTCTCTACATTGTCTTCTGAACTTCTCTGGTGTTTACCGTTTTCTTCCTGGTGCCTCAGTCATTCTCTGTTATTGTTTCCCTTCATCTATAAGTTTCAATCTTGTTTCCTCCTAGTACCCAGTGGGATGCCTAGCACAAGTAGGTGCTCAGAAATAATGTGCCGGCTAGGACAGTTCTGTGTATGTAAAAATCCCCACTCCATTCTTCTCTGGAGATGAGATGGCATGTATAATGCAGCTTTCCATTTGATCTATTCAAGGGGGATAAAAAGGATTTGCTGCGAGCAGCTGACCTTACATCATGTCCAGAGAATCCCTGTAAATAGTTGTAAATAATGACTCATCACATGAGCTAACATAATAAAGCCTTACTGGAGGGCTAGCCACAGTGCTAAAACTGTTAAGCTGCGGAAATGGAGTGGAATATTTCCCAAAGGTGGTGAATCCATAGTTATTGCCCCAAACACCTCCATCTTTATGACATTCCTTTAAACTGAACAGCATGGAGAGTTGTAAATCACAGTTATGATTATTATTTTTAAGTGAGAGAATATGTCTATTGTCATCTCTGAGTGATCTAATTTGACTTTGAGTCCCTTTAATGGAATCCAAGAATGAGGTTTAAGCCAAATTTGGCTTGTCCTGCCAAATAGTGTGGCCTCTGTTCGACAATATGCTTTATGTTGGATACCTTAGAGAGATTGCTGTGTGTTTGGAAGACTTTACTGTCTCAGAGGTTTTTATTGCAGATGAAGGGTTAACCTCAGGGCACATTTCCAGGATGGTCCCTTAAGAAGATCCACTTAAGAAAGGTTTCTCTGACCAAAGCAGCCTGAGAATCCTGCACACCTGAGCCCCCTGTGTGATTCCTTGGAGACTGTGGTGTCTTGAAGCACAGCCAAGGACCAAGAGTCACCTGGTAAAGAAATCTAAGTCAAAGTCCCTTAGTGCTTCAAATATGGCTCCTTCCCTCCTTTCCCTTCTTGTTCAAGTATACCTAGTAACACTACAGGACACTATTTCATGGAATACTGCCTTAGTTCTTATTTTCTTATAATGAGGATGAATGGTTAGCCAAGAGTAAGACACTAGGAAATACACGAGGGGAGCAAAAGTCAGAGATAATGTTAGAGGTGATCCATGAGGCCACCAAAAACACGTGGTCAAGCTTCCTAAGGACTACCCTTGGTTCTTAGTCCAGACAACAGTTTGACTTCTATCTTCTTCTTCTTCCAAATCCCAACCATCAGCAAGTAATATTATCAGACTTCGAGGACCACTACTGTATTTCCATGCGATCTCACTCTGGGGTAGCAGAGAAAGAGGAAGGGGATTCTGCAGAGCAGCAGTTGCTCAGATGGTTATACAAAGAGGCAGGAAAGAGACAGAGAAACAGAGATTAAAGGGACAAATGGGAGTTGAGGCTGGTAGGCCATGGGCAGGATGTAAAGGAGACAGTAGAGATTAGCGACAGGCTGGTAGAAGTTAATACCCCCTCCCACCCTCCAGGCCAGGACTAACAGCCAGGCTAGGGGCTTCCTCTAATGTGCAGAGAGCTCTTTCTGTCCCCCGGTGGAAGGGCACTTATATAGGCAACCTTCTGTTCTTGGCCTCTTACTGCTCAAGAATCTGCATTTCTCTGGCTGTTGGCAGAACTGTGCTGAGATCTCCTTAGTGGCCAGAAGAAGTAAGTACATTCCAGTGGTTAGCCAGAAACCCAGGAGAGCGATGGAGAAGGGTCTGGGTATGCAGAGAAGCCAGAGTTGGAAGGGGCTGAGGAGGGACTTCCTCTTACCCAGAACTGTCAGGTGGTCTGCTTTGGGCATGCAGAGCAGCTAGGAGATCTTTGGCAAACTAAGGCAGCTAAGAAATACTGGAAGCTGAATGCAAGATATGCAACACATTTGGGAATTTATTGTGTTGAAGGGCATCCTAGGGTACCTTCTGACTGCACGTTAGTATCAGAGAAAGAATCATGTAAAAACTATTTTTAAAATAAACATTGTATATTCCTCAAGATGTGGAGATATGGGCGGGGCAGAACAGCAGTTAGGATGAGAAGACAACCCCCTTTACAAGAATCAAAAAATTCAAATTGTTGTTTTTTGATTCTGCTCCAGAATTAAATAATTATGAAAAGTGATTCTCCCTGGAACAAAGTTATCCTCTGAGACAGGGACTGGGATTCATTAGGAAGTTCATTTTAAAATAAATCTCTACTTAGGAAACTGTTCAAATGACTCACCTGACCTCACAGGGTGGGAGTCTCATATAAACCACTCAGAGGCCTGGAATGCCTGGAATACTCTGGCCTATCAGGTTAAGGCTCTTGTCAGAGTTGGCGGGGGGAGGAGGGGCAAGGACACAAGCCTAGAGCCCTCTGCTTGAGAACTTGGTTTCAGGCTGGCTTAAGGTGTGTGTGATACTGTAGGTGTTTCATTGCTTTGCACAAACCATAAATCCACCAGAGCTTAATCCCCTCTGAAATGCAGGGCATCTCAGGAGAGTGCTGGGAGGACGAGTTTCTGCATGTTCCTGTGAGTGCATTCGTGCTTGCATTGCCGACACCATTTCTCTGTGTGTGTTATATAATTGGGATGGTTTGATCGTTTGAATGGAATAACATAATTACCCATGGTATTGCACGTCTCTAATTCCAACTAAACACAATGGCAAAAACTAGACAAAAATGCAGAACTCAAAAAACAAAAACAAAAACAAACAACCCAAAAACAAAAACAAAAAATTCAAATCACACAATGTTACTGAGGTCATGCAAAGAAGAAAATAAAGAGGTTAGAAAATGGGCAAGCAACAGACACCGTAAATGAAAGAAGGAAAAGAAAAAGCCAACGGCATACAATTCTGAAATCATTCTTACCTTCTTCAGTCATTGTGTCATAATATTTTAGTTTTCCATATGATCCAAGTTCTACAACATCACAGTAAAAGACACAAAGATAAGGCACGAGCTATAATGCAAGAACTTTGTTTTTACACATTCTTAATTAATCAGATTCAGAGTTACACTGTCAAACTCGGCAATCGTAACTACATGAAGATGTGCAAACGTGTGGCAGACGGCTTCACCGCCCATTTTCAGAATCACTGAAAATATATTATTCAACGGAGGGTGGGCTGGGCCCTACGTTACAGAATAGGATGTGTTCCTTCCACATGCAAAAAACCAGAATGCTTGGCAAAGGTGCTTCAGCCCAGGCCCTGCCTCGCCTTACTTTCATACAGGTGACACTCTAGGAGGAAAGGACTGAGCAAGGACAGCCATCTAGACCCAGAGAACTTTGTAGACACTTGCCGTCCTCAGTGGCCACCAGGTCGTTACATGGCTCTTCCTGCCCCCACCAGAACCATGTCTTAGAGAATATGGAGGCTACCTGGAGAGAGGCAATGAATAACCTGATTTTAGCCCTCCTATCACTGAAGATCTCATAGTTTAGATGAAGCACCAAGTGTCACTTGATGCTGGATGAGCTGCCAGTGGTACCAAGGGCACAGTGAGGCATCTTCCCAGGGCAGCAGACCTGGCTGAGACGGGGGAGGGAGCAGCACAGCTCGGAGGCCTGCTGTGGTGCACAGAGCCGGAGTGGGGGACCAGCCTTCAGGCTTCTGAGTGTAGATGACCCCGGGAACCTGTCTGTACTGGAGACCACTTAGAATCAGCTGGTGGCATGGCAACTGGGGGAGGAGGAGAGGGGGAGGGGATAGGGATATATTCATTTCTCTTTTTTTTCTACTTTCTAAACAAAAACTTTGATTTTTGCTCTTTTCAAAATCCCAGATTATTTTGAACACTGTTATAAGCAGATTAAAAACGTTTTTCTTGGTCATAATAACATTCTACTAATAATCTTCAAGAAATTAATTAGACTCCAGAGACACTCCACAGAATATGTCCATGGTCCATCGCCTTGGATAGATGCTGAAAACCCACATGCGAATCAACCAGCAATCCATGAGTCTGTGTGAGAGGCAGGAGCCTGCTTAAGGCAGATGACAAACATCCCTGCGATGGATATTTATACCATACATTCTCTTTCTATATATTCCTCCCCACATGTCTAATTTTATCTAAAGCTATTTTGATACACCAGTGTAAAATTATACCCTTAGGGAGAAAAACCTCCCCATCTTTATGTTCTTATGAGTCTTACCTAGTCTGCCCTTAGTTAGAATCATTGCAAAAGAAGCGGATGCTTCAACGAGTTGAGTTTTATGTAAATAAGAATTATTTTTGGTGACTTCTAGGGATTGCTATTAGTGAAATATTTTTTTCTGTAATTTTGAGAACAGCTGGTGTGTGTGTGTTTACAAAAGAGAGAATTTTTAAGCGATCTACATATTTCATAAATATTAATCATATGTTCATAGTAGCATTTCAAAATAGGCATGTGTGTCTGTGTAATCTTGCAGTAAATTGATAAATTCTATCAGCCAACTAATAGTTTTTTGTTTTTTTCTTGTAGGTGCCCTTCCTTCTGCCAGGTAAAGCAGAGGAATAAACAGCTGGAATCCGCTATGATCTGTTTAGAAAACAGGATGTGGGTGACCCCACGTTTGCAAAGCTGGCTGTCAACCATGTTCTGCACAGTGATGTCACACCACTGCAAACCTTTCTGTAGGCAGCCACCTGTTTTCATGTATTGATCCTAATCTTGAAACATCTGTTCATGGCAGATGATATTGTTTTGAATTTCAACTTTAGTGCAACCATGTATAATAAATACATTTACATTGCTTAATTGTCATTCTATGTTGACACAGAATAGGAACTGTTCACATATAAAAAGTCTCACACATTCTTGCACCATGGCAATACCTAGATTGTTTCTGAGCTGCTTCCTTGGATGATGAATGGGACAGAGGGACAAGAACAGGGCACACTTCATGGAAAAAAACAAGGCGAACAATGGGGGGGGATGAAGGCAGTGAAAAGCTGCATAGCAACACATTACATGGCTATTCAAGCAGTAGGAAGGAGGAAACCGAAAGGGATAGTATCCACTCAAGCAGAGGTGGGTCATATTTGTGGGAAAGGATGGAGGGTGAAATCAACCAATGGAAACACAGTCTTCATGACTGGCTGCCACGGGATGGTGAGATGGAGAACTCAGCAGCCACATCCCGAGGGAAGCAGGGCAGCATCTCCGTAAGCCAGATAGCCCTGTTCCCTGATCCTGGGGCCATGGGTGGTGCAGGATGAGGGATGCAACATGCCAGCAGGACAAATACAGTGTGCGCGCAGAAGCCAGAGCTCCTCACACACCTGGCTCCTGGCCCATAGCCCAGAGATCCCCACAGAAAGTGGTCTCAGCCACCGTTTGTTGACCGTCTGTGGCCAGGCATTGCCTGGCTGTAAGGGCCCAGAAGACATAATGAAAACTCACCTGTGCAAGAACTTGATCTCCAAATCACCCATCCCCACAACCTATTGACATCTTCTCAGGCCACCTTCATTCAACTTGCATCTATCTATGTATCTGTACATTTTTTTTGCTTTGCTTTTTTTTTGATACAGGGTTTCTCTGTGTAACTCTGGCTGTCCTGGAACTTGCACTGTAGACCAGGCTGGCCTCAAATTCAGAGATCTACCTGCCTCTTGTCTTCTGAGTTCTGGTATTAAAGGAATGTGTGACCACTGCCCTGCTAACTTCAACTACTTTGAACTAAGAATCAACTGAGTTTCTTGAGGAAAGGAGAGGAGAGGCCACGAAAGCTTAGAGGGTTAATGTCTGGTTCCATCTAGCAGTGTTCACTGTAGCAACTGAGCAAGAGGAAGCCAGGACTGGAAGAGTGGTATGCCACCCAAGTTTCCATTCTGGGAGTTACCTGGTGCCTTTTCTTTGAAAGGTTTCTCCAAGAAGACCATGTTTGGGGTGAGCCTATATCTGACTATGGATGACTTCTAGTACACTGCCATACAAACCCAAGGAACTGAATGCTTCATTGTCTTTCTGTCCACCTTGATCCATGCTTGCCAGCAATCTTTCTACCTGACTTTAAGGGGCTGGCCTCTGGTTTCTTGTCCATACTTCACAATGAACAAAATCAGAGAAGGGGTCTTGCTTCTAAACTTAAAAATCTGTACATAGAGAGCAACCAGGCAGCAGCATCCTCTCCTGCCAACCATCTTCTGCAGCCTCATCAGCAACCACCCCACCTGCAAGCTCTGCCTGCAACTGGAGGGACAATGACCATCAGAGACACAGGCCCCAACTGCACCTGGATGAAGAGACCCCCAACTACACCTGGAGGAAGAGTGACCACCAGAGTTACAGGTCCCATCTGTGACAGCTGGAGGAAGACATGGTAGACAGCAGTGTAAGAATATTCTCAACAATACAAAGAGCAATATGGCACCACCAGAAACTAGTGGTCCTACATCAGCAAGACCTGAACAGCCCAACCCAGATGAAGCAGAAGGAAATGACCTTAAAATAACTTTATGCAGATGATAGAGGCCCTTAAAGAAGAACTGAAAAATTCCCTTTGAGAAATGGAGGAAATAAAAATTTTGAAGAAATCAATAAATCCCTTAACAAAAGCCAAGAAAACCAAGACAAAATGATCAAACAAGTTCAAGACTTGAAAATTGAAATAGAGGCAATAGAGAAAACACAAACAGAGGGAATTTTGAAAATGGAAAATCTGGGTAATTGAATAGGAACTACAGATGCAAGCAAACCAAAGAGAATGCAAGAGATGGAAGAGAGAATCTCAGGCAGTGAAGATACAATAGAGGACATAGATTCATCAGTCAAAATGTTAAATCCAACAAGTTCTTAACACAAAACATCCAGGAAACCTGGGACACCATGAAAAGACCAAACGTAAGAACAATAGGGATAGAAGAAGGAGAAGAAATCCAACTCAAAGGCACAGAAAATATATTCAACAAAAGTATAGAAGGGAGTAGCTGTCCCTCCGGCAGCATCAGGTAAACAGGCTGGCTTCCCGGCCTGTGTTCCAGAGCCTGCAGATCGCCTGGGAACTGCACAGAGCTCCCAATCCCGGCAGGAGCCAAGCACCCCAGACTCCAGATCTTCTCTTCCACCAACGAGACCAGGAAACTAGAGGAGGCTGGGAGTACAGGGAAGTAGCTGTCCCTCCGGCAGCATCAGGTAAACAGGCTGGCTTCCCGGCCTGTGTTCCAGAGCCTGCAGATCGCCTGGGAACTGCACAGAGCTCCCAATCCCGGCGGGAGCCAAGCACCCCAGACTCCAGGTCTTCTCTCCAACCAACGAGTCCAGGAAACGAGAGGAGGCTGGGAGTACAGGGAAGTAGCTGTCCCTCTGGCAGCATCAGGTAAACAGGCCGGCTACCCGGCCTGTGTTCCAGTGCCTGCAGATCGCCTGGGAACTACACAGAGCTCCCAATCCCGGCAGGAGCCAAGCAACCCAGACTCCAGATCTTCTCTCCCACCAACGAGACCAGGAAAATAGAGGAGCCAGGGAGACCAGGGGAGTAGCTGTTCCGGATCAGGTACAACAGGACCCAGCATAGGGTCCAGGGGACCAGGTAGGAGGCTAAGCGCCCCAGATTCCTGTTCTTCTCCACCCACAGACCACCATTTGGACAAGGTATAGAAGAACCAACAGATTATTGGACTTGCTAGCACCCATCAAAAGGGAACTCTGGTCCCCAGACCAGTAAGGGGCTCTTTCTGCACCCACTAGAAGAAGAGATGGGAAAGAGACAATACAAAAACACAGTCAGCAACAGAAAAACAAATATGACACCGCCAGATTCTAGAGACTCCACACCAGCAAGACCCCAACATTCCAATGCGAAGGAAGCAGAAGAGAACGACCTTAAAAGCACTTTCATGAAAATGATAGAGGCCCTAAAAGAGGATATTGGAAAATCCCTCAAAGAAATGGAAGAAAAAACAAACCAAAAAATGCAAGAAATGGAAGAAAAAACAAACCAAAAAATGCAAGAATTGGAAGAAAAAACAAACCAAAAAAGGCACGAAATGGAAGAAGAAATGAAGCAAAAAATGCAAGAAATGGAAGAAAAAACAAAGCAAAAATGCAAGAATTAGAAGAAGAAACATACCAAAAAAGGCAGGAAATGGAAGAAGAAACAAAGCAAAAAATGCAAGAAATGGTAGAAAAAACAAAGCAAAAAATGAAAAAAATGGAAGAAGAAACAAACCAAAAAAGGCAGGAAATGGAAGAAGAAACAAAGCACAAAATCCAAGAAATGGAACATAAAGCAAACCAAAAAATGCAAGAAATGGAAGAAAGAACAAACCAAAAGGTTCATAAAAGGCAACAAACGGACGAACAGATAAACAGAAAATTGCAAGAAGCAATGCAAATGCTGCAAGGGTTGAAAACTGAAATAGAGACATTAAAAAAACACAATCTGAAGAAAGGCAGAAAATAGAAAAGCTGGACAAACAGTCAGGCACTACCAATACAAGCATTACCAACAGAATAGAAGAGATGGAAGAGAGAATCTCAAGTGTTGAAGATACACTAGGAGAAATGGATTTATCAACCAAAGAAAACCTTAAATCCAACAAATCCTTAACACAAAACATCCAGGAATTATGGGACACCATGAAAAGACCAAACCTAAGAATAATAGGTATAGAAGAAGGAGAAGAAATCCACCTCAAAGGGGCAGAAGGCATATTCAACAAAATCATAGAAGAAAACTTTCCCAACCTTAAGAAAGACATGCCAATGAAGGTACAAGAAGCCTACAGAACACCAAATAGAGTGGACCACAAAAAAATCCCCTCGCCACATAATAATCAAGACCCCAAACATACAGAATAAAGAAAGAATATTAAGAGCAGCTAAGGAAAAAGGTCAAGTAACATATAAAGGCAGATCTATCAGAATTACACCTGATTTCTCCATGGAAACTCTGAAAGCCAGAAGGTCCGGGATAGATATTCTACCTACACTAAGAGACCATGGGTGCCAGCCCAGACTACTATACCCGGCAAAGCTCTCAATCACTATAGACGGAGAAAACAAGATATTCCATGACAAAACTAGATTCAAGCAATATGTGTCCACTAACCCAGCCCTACAGAAAATTTTGGAAGGAAAACTCCAACCCAAGGAAGCTAACTACAACCAGAAAAACATAAGCATTAGAGAATCCCTCTCTACCAACAGCCAAAAGAACAAAGTGGTGAAATTCCACCCATAATTCCACCAACAACAACCATCGCAAATCGAAGAAGGATGAGCAATCAATGGTCATTAATATCCCTCAATATTAATGGCCTTAACTCACCCATAAAAAGACACAGACTAGCAGAATGGATTCGAAGACAGAACCCTTCCTTCTGCTGCATACAAGAAACACACCTCACCCTCAAAGACAGACATTACCTGAGAGTTAAAGGTTGGGAAAAATTTTTCAATCAAATGGACCCAAGAAACAAGCAGGGGTAGCAATCCTAATATCTAACAAACTAGACTTTAAAATAAAATCAATCAAAAGAGATAAAGGAGGTCATTACATACTCATCACAGGTGAAACCCACCAAGATGAAGTGTCTATCCTGAACATCTATGCCCCCAATACAAAGGCATCCACATTCGTTAAAGAAACATTATTAGAACTTAAATCTCATCTAAAGCTCCACACAGTTATAGTGGGAGATTTCAACACACCACTCTCACCACTAGACAAGAATACCAGACAGAAACTCAACAAAGAAGCAAAGGGTCTAATAGAAGTAATGACCCAACTGGGATTAACAGATATCTATAGAACATTTCATCCACATAAAAAAGAATATACCTTCTTCTCACCACCACATGGAACCTTCTCAAAAATCAACCACATACTTGGCAACATATCAAACCTCAGCAGCTACAAAAAATTGGAATAACTCCATGCATCTTATCAGACCACCATGCCTTAAAATTAGAATTCAACAACAACACAAATTGCAGAAAACCTACAAACTCATGGAAATTGAATAATGCTCAACTGCACCATCCCTGGGTCAAAGAGGAAATAAAAAAGAAATTAAAGACTTCCTCGAATTCAATGAGAATGAAGACACAACATACCCAAACCTATGGGACACCTTGAAAGCAGTGCTACGGGGGAAGTTCATAGCACTAAGTGCTCACATGAAGAAACAGGAAAACAGTTATACCAGAGAATTAACATCACAGCTAAAAGCTCTAGAACACAAAGAAGCAAACTCCCCCAGGAGGAGTAGACGCCAGGAAATAATCAAATTGAGGGCTGAAATCAACAAAGTAGAAACCAGGAAAACAATACAAAGAATCAATGCAACGAAGAGTTGGTTCTTTGAGAAAATCAACAAGATAGACAAACCTTTGTCCAAACTTACCAAACAGCAGAGAGTGAACACGCAAATTAACAAAATCAGAAATGAAAAGGGGGACATAACAATAGACTCTGAGGAAATCCAGAGAATCATTAGGTCATACTTTGAAAACCTGTACTCCACAAAATTCGAAAATTTAAAGGAAATGGATGACTTCCTGGACAGCTATCATTTGCCAAAACTAAATCAAGAACAGATAAGCAATTTAAATAGACCTATAACCCCTATGGAAATAGAAGCTGTCATCAAAAGTCTCCCAACCAAAAAAAGTCCAGGTCCAGATGGCCTCAGTGCAGAATTCTACCACAAATTCAAAGAACAGCTTATACCAATTCTTCTCAAAGTGTTCCACACAATAGAAGCAGAAGGGTCTTTGCCAAACTCTTTCTATGAGGCTTCAATAACCTTGATCCCCAAGCCACACAAAGATACAACCAAGAAAGAGAACTTCAGACCAATATCCCTCATGAACATTGATGCAAAAATACTCAATAAAATACTGGCAAATCGGATCCAAGAACACATCAAAACAATCATTCACCACGATCAAGTAGGTTTCATCCCAGGGATGCAGGGATGGTTCAACATACGAAAATCCATCAACGTAATCCACCATATAAACAAGCTGAAAAACAAAAATCACATGATCATCTCACTAGATGCTGAAAAAGCCTTTGACAAAATCCAACACCCCTTCATGATAAAGGTCTTGGAGAGATCTGGGATAACAGGGACATACTTAAACATAATAAAAGCCATATACAGTAAACCAACAGCCAACATCAAACTAAATTGACAGAAACTCAACGCAATTCCTCTAAAATCAGGAACAAAACAAGGCTGTCCACTCTCTCCATACCTTTTCAACATGGTACTTGAAGTTCTAGCTATTGCCATACGACAACAAAGGGGGATCAAGGGGATACAAATTGGGAAGGAAGAGGTCAAACTTTCACTGTTTGCAGACGATATGATAGTTTACATCAATGACCCAAAGAACTCTACCAGGGAACTCTTACAACTGATTAACACCTTCAGCAAAGTGGCAGGCTACAAGATCAACTCAAGAAAGTCAGTAGCCCTATTATATACAGATGATAAAAGGACTGAAAGAGAAATCAGAGAAACATCACCCTTTACAATTGCCACAAACAACATAAAATACCTTGGGGTAACGCTAACCAAACAAGTGAAAGACCTGTATCGTAAGAACTTTGAATCTCTAAAGAAAGAAATTAAAGAAGCCCTCAGAAAATGGAAAGATCTCCCATGCTCTTGGATAGGTAGGATCAATGTAGTAAAAATGGCAATCCTGCCAAAAGCAATCTACAGATTCAATGCTATCCCCATTAAAATCCCAGCACAATTCTTCACAGACCTTGAAAGAACAATAATCAATTTTGTATGGAAAAACAAAAGACCCAGGATAGCCAAAACAACCCTGTTCAACAAGGCAACGTCCGGAGGCATCACCATCCCTGACCTCAAGCTCTATTATAGAGCTATAGTCCTGAAAACAGCTTGGTATTGGCACAAAAATAGACAGGTAGACCAATGGAATCGAATTGAAAATCTGGGTATTAACCCACACACGTATCGAACATCTGATCTTTGACAAAGAAGCTAAAAATATACAATGGAATAAAGAAAGCATCTTCAACAAATGGTGCTGGCATAATTGGAGACTGGCATGTAGAAGAATGCGGATCGATCCATGTTTATCGCCATGCACAAAACTTAAGTCCAAATGGATCAAAGACCTCAACATAAATCCAGCCACACTGAACCTCATAGAAGAGAAAGTGGGTGGTACCCTTGAACGAATTGGTACAGGAGACAGCTTCCTGAACATAACACCAGTAGCACAGACAGTGAGATCAACAATTAATAAATGGGACCTACTGAAACTGAGAAGCTTCTGTAAGGCAAAGGACACAGTCAGCAAGACAAAAAGGCAGCCCACAGAATGGGAAAAAATATTCACTAATCCCACATCTGACAGAGGGTTGATCTCCAAAATTTACAAAGAACTCAAGAAGCAAGTCTCCAAAACAGCAAAGGACCCAATTAAAAAGTGGGCTGCAGAACTAAATAGAGAGTTTTCAATAGAGGAGTCTAAAATGGCTGAGAGGCACTTGAGAAAGTGCTCAACATCCTTAGCCATCCGGGAAATGCAAATCAAAACAACTCTGAGATACCATCTCACTCCTGTCAGAATGGCTAAAATCAAAAACACCAATGACAATTTATGCTGGAGAGGATGTGGTGAAAGGGGGACACTCATCCATTGCTGGTGGGAGTGCCAACTGGTTCAGCCACTTTGGAAAGCAGTATGGAGATTCCTCAGAAAAATGGGAATAAACCTACCACAAGACCCAGCGACTCCACTCTTAGGCATATATCCAAAAGATGCCCATTCATACAACAAAGATGTCTGTTCCACTATGTTCATAGCAGCTTTATTTGTAATAGCCAGAACTTGGAAGCAACCTAGATGTCCCTCACCCGAAGAGTGGATAGAGAAAATGTGGTACATCTACACAATGGAGTACTATTCAGCAGAAAAAAATAATGGAATCATGAGATTCGCAGGCAAATGGATGACACTAGAAGAAACCATCCTGAGTGAGGTAACTCAGTCACAAAAAGAGAAACATGGCATGTACTCTCTCATATATGGATTTTAGACATAGATCTAGGGAGTACCAGCCTACAATCCTATGGCCAGAGAGTCTGGGAAACAGAAACTACATTTAGTGGCTGGTTAAGTACTGAGCTGAACTCAAGAAAGCCAGTATCAGAGAGGGAGGACTGATGATCAAAGGGATTAAGACTGGGCTGGTTTAACCCCCAGAAACAGCTGACCAGACAAAGGTTAACTCTTGAATCCCAGGCATCAGCCTGGGAATCCAGCATGGGACTGATCAAGACCCCCTGAATCTGGGTGTCAGTGAGGAGGCCTAGGTAATCTATTGAGCCTTGGGCAGCAGATCAGTACCCATACCAAGTATACACACGGGCTTTGGACTCCCATAGAACAATGTGAGGTGCACTCTCACCCTGAACTCTTGGGGAAGGGTCTAGGCCCTGCCCTATATGAAATGACAGACTATGGACACCCCCATGGAGGGCCTCACCCTCCCTGGGGGAATGAGGGGATAACGGGGGGGGGATGGGGGGAGGGCACGGGAGGAGGGGAGGGAAAAGGAGAGGGACCTGGAACTGACTTGTGAAGCAACCTTGTTTCTTATCTAAATTTAAAAAAAAGAATAAAAAAAATCATTATTGATTAAAAAAAGTATAGAAGGAAACTTTCTCAATATGAAGAAGGATATGCCTATGAAGATAAAAAACTTACAGAACACCAAATAAACAGGACAAAAAAGAAATCCCTAGGATAGCCAAAACAACCCTGTTCAACAAGGCAAATTCTGGAGGCATCATCATCCCTGACTTCAAGCTGTATGACAGAGCTATAGTCCTGAAAACTGCTTGGTATTGGCACAAAAATAGACTGATAGACCAATGGAATCAAATTGAACACTCAGATATCTGAGTGGAGGGCCTGGTGGTGATGGCAGGGGAGGAGAGGAGGGAGAGGGAGCTGTGATTGACATGTGAAACAAGCTTGTTTATAACTTAAATGAAAAAAAAAAAGTAGAGAGAAAAAAAAACCCAGAAAAAAAGAAGTCCCCTTGACATATAACAATTAAAACACTAAACATTCAGAATAAAGAAAGAATACTAAGAGCTGCAAAGGAAAAAGACCAAGTAACATATAAAGGCAGACCTATCAGAATTACACCTGACTTGGAAACAATGAAAGTCAGAAGGTCCCGGATAGGCATTCTGCAGACACAAAGAGACCACAAATGCCAGCCCAGCCTACTATAGCCAGCAAAACTGTCAATCACCATAGACAGAGAAAACAAGATATTCCATGACAAAACCAGATTTAAGCAATACCTATCCACAAATCCAACTCTGCACAAAGTACTAGAAGGAAAACTCCAACCCAAGGAAGTTAGCTACACTCACAAAAACATAGGCGATAGATAATTCCGCATTACCAAAAGCAAAAAAAGAGAAACACACACACACAATACCACCACCACCACCAAATACAAAACTAACAAGAATCAACAATCAATGTTCATTAATATCTCTTAATATCAATGGCCTTAATTTGCCTATTAAAAAGACACAGACTAACAGAATGCAGGGGGACGTGGGGGGAGGGCGGGGCAGGGATGAAGGTAGTGAAACCATAGGCAATAGATAATCTCACACCAGCAAAACCCAAAGAAGGGAAACACACAAGTACTACCACCACTACCAACAAAACCAAATATAACAGGAATTAACAATCATTGGTCATTAACAGCTCTTAATATCAATTGTTTCAATTCATCTGTAAAAAGACAGGCTAACATAATGGAAACAAAAGCAGGACGCATCCTTCTGCTGCATACAAGAAACACACTGCCATCTCCAAGGCAGATATTACCTTAGAGTAAAGGGCTGGGAAAAGATTTTCCAATCGAATGGACCTAAGAAACAAGCACGTGTAACTATCCTAATATATAATGAAATAGGCTTCAAAATAAAATAAATCAAAAGAGATGAAGAAAGAATTTCATATTCATCACAGGGAAAATCCATCAAGATTAAGTCTCAATTCTAAACATTTATGCCCCAAATACAAGGGCAACCACATTTTAAAAAGAAACATTATTAAAGCTTAAAACACACATCAAACTCCAAATACTAACAGTGGGAACTTCAACACCCCACTCTCACCACTGGACAGGTCTGATAACAGAGAAATAAGGGAATGAACAGATAATTATTACTCAAATGAACTTAACAGACATCTATAGGACATTCCACCCAAACACAAAAGAATATACCTTCTTCTCAGAACCTCATGAAACCTTCGCTAAAACTGACCACATACTTGGTAACAAAACAAACCTCAATGGAAACAAAAAATTGGAATAACCCCCTGTATCTTATTGGATCATCACAGCTTAAAGTTAGAATTCAACAACAATATTAATTGCAGAAAGCCCATAAACTCATGGAAACTGAACAATGTGCAACTGAATCACCATTGGGTCAAGGAAGAAATAAAGAAAGACATTAAAGACTTCCTAGAATTCAACAAAAATGAAAACACAGCATACCCATACTTACAGGACACTATGAAAACAGTGCTAAGAGAAAGTTCATAGCACTAGGTGCTTACATAAAGAATGTGGAGAAATCTCACACTATTAACTTAACAGCACACCTGAAAGCTCTAGAACAAAAAGAAGCAAACTTACCCAGGAGGAATAGAGGAAAGGAAATTAGCACACTGAGGGCTGAAATCAATAAAATAGAAAGAAGGAGAACAATACAAAGAATCAATGAAACAAAGAGTTGGTTCTTCCAGAAAAATCAACAAGATATACAAACCCTTATCCAAACTAACCAAAAAGCAGGAATATCCATATTAACAAAATTAGAAATGAAAAGGGGACACAACAACAGACATTGAGGAAATCTAGAGAATCATCAGGTCATACTTCAAAAACATGTACTCTACAAAATTGGAAAAATGTAAAGAAATGGACAATTTCCTGGCTAGGTACAACATACCAAAATTAAATCAAGACCAGATAAACAATTTAAATAGGCCTAGAATCCCAAGGAAATAAAAGTAGTCATCAAAAGTAAAAAAAGGCTAGGGCCAGACAGTTCAGTTTCAGTACAAAATTCTACCAGAATTTCAAAGAAAGCTACCACCAGTACTCCCCAAATTGTTTCACACAATGGAAGGAACATTGCCAAACTTTTTTTATGATGCTACAGTTACCCTGATACCCAAACCACACAAAAACGAAACTAAGAAAAAGAATTACAGACCAATCTCCCTCTTTGACAAAAAAAAACAAAACAACAAAAAAACCCACTCAATAAAATACTGGCGAATGGAATCCAAGAATACATCAAAACAATCATCCACCATGATCAAGTAGGCTTCATCCCAGAGATGCAGGAATGGTTCAACCTACGATAATCTGTCAATGTAATCCACTATACAAATAAACTGAAAGAAAAAAACCATGATATTTCATTATATACTGAGAAAGCCTTCGACAAAATCCAACACCCCCTCATGATTAAGATCTTGGAGGGATCAGGGATACAAGGAACATACCTAAACATAATAAAAGCAATATACAGCAAGCCAACAGCCAACATCAAACTAAATGAAGAGAAACTTAAAGTGATCCCACTAAAAACAGGAACAAGACAAGGCTGTCCACTTTCTCCATATCTATTCAATATAGTACTTGAAGTTATAACTACAGCAATAAGACAACAAAAGGAGATCAAGAGGATACAATTGAAAGGAAAGAAGTCAAACTTTCACTATTTGCTGATGATATGATGATACATACCTTCAGTAATGTGGCAGGATATAAAATTAACTAGCCCTCCTATATACAAATGATAAATGGGCTAAGAAGGAAATCAGAGAAACATCACCCTTTATAATAGCCACAAATAACATAAAATATCTTGGGGTAACTCTAAGCAAACAAGTGAAATACATGTATGACAAGAACTTTAAGTCTTTGAAGAAAGAAATTGAAGAAGATATCAGAAAATAGAAAGATCTTCTATGCTTTTGGATAGGGAGGATCAACATTGTAAAAATGGTAATCTTACCAAAAACAATCAATAGATTCAAAGCAATATCCATCAAAATCCCAACACAATTCTTCACAGACCTTGAAACAACAATACTTAACTTTATATGGAGAAGGAAAAAAAAACCCAGGATAGCCAAAACAATCCTGTAAATCTGGAGGAATCACCATCCCTGACTTCAAGCTCTTCTATAGAGCTACAGTTTTATGCCTTGGTATTGGCATAAAAACAGACATGTGGATCAATGGAATCACATTGAAGACTCTGATACTAATTCGCATACCTATGAACACCAGAGTTTTGACAAAGAAGCCAAAATTGTACAATGGAAAAAAGAAAGCATGCTTAACTAGTGGTGCTGACATAACTGGAAATCAACATGTAAAAGAATGCAAATAGATCTGTCTCTATCCCCATGCACAAAACTCAAGTCCAAGTGGATCAAAGACCTCAACACAAATCCAGGTACACTGATGTTCACAGAAGAAAAAGTGGGAAATAGTCTTGAATGTATTGGCACAGGAGACCACTTCTTAAATATAACACTAGTAGCACAAACTTTGAGAGCTACAATCAATATATGGGACCTCCAGAAACTGAAAAGCTTCTGTAAAGCAAAGAACACAGTCAACAACACAAAATGTCTCCCTTTAGCATGGGAAAAGATCTTCACTAACCCCACATCTGACATAGGGCTGATCTCCAAATCTCCAAAGAACTCAAGAAATTAGACACCAAAATACCAAATAATCCAATTAAAAATGAGATACTCATCTAAACAGAGAATTCTCAACAGAAGGAACTCAAAATGGCCATAAAACAGTTAAGGAATTGCTCAACATTCTTAGTCATCAGGGAAATGCAAATCAAAACAACTTTAAGATACCATCTTATACCTGTCAGAATGGCTAAGATCATAAACACCGAGGACAGCTTATGCTGGAGAGGTGTGGAGAAATGGGAACACTTCTGCACTGCTGGTGGGAGTACAAACTTGTACAGTCACTTTGGAAATCAGTATGACAGTTTCTCAGAAAATTGGGAATCAGCCTACTTCAAGACCCAACAATACCACTCTTGGGCATATACCAAAAGGGTGTACAATCATACCACAAGGTCATTTGCTCAATTATGTTCACAATAGCACTATTTGTAATAGCCAGAACCTGGAAACAACTTAGATGCCCATCAACTGAAGAATGGATAAAGAAAACATGGTATATTTACACAATGAAGTATTACTCAGCAGGAAAAAAGTAATGGCATCTTGTTTTGCAGGCAAATGGATTGAACCAGAAAAAACATTCTTAGTGAGGTACTCAGAAAGACAAACATGGTATGTATTCACTCATAAGCAGGTATTAGATGTAAAGCAAAGGATAACCAGGCTACAATCCACAGCCCCAGAGAAGCTAGGTAAAAAGGGGAACCCTTAGAGGGACACACATGGAGGTCCCCAGGAAGGGAAAATAGTTAAATCTCCTGGGTAAACTGGGAAGGGGGTAGAGGGGAGGGGATGGGGGATGGGAACATGAGGGATCAAGAAGACCGAATTGGGGGAGGGAAGGAAGGGGAGAGCAATGAAAGAGATATCTTGATAGAGGGGTCATTATGGGGCTAGGGGGAAACCTGGTGCTAGAGAAATTCACAAGGATGACCCCAGCTAAGATTCCTAGCAACAATGGAGAGGTTGTCTCTGTTAACCAGATTAGTGACTACCGTAATTGCCATCATAGAACCTACATCCAGTAACTGATGAAAACAGATGCAGTAACCCACAGCCAATCACTGGGCTAAGCTTCTGGAGTTTAGTTGAAGAGAGGGAGGAGGGATCATATGAACAAGGAGGGTCAATGACAGGGTTTCTCTGTATTGTTTTGGAGGCTGTCCTGGAACTTGCTTTGTAGACCTCAAACTCACAGAGATCCGCCTGCCTCTGCCTCTCCAGTGCTGGGATTAAAGGCGTGTGCTGCCAACACCCAGCTTGAAAAATAATTTTTTGAAAATAAAAAACAAATCTGTGATGACATCTGTATACAAAATTTCAAGGAGAAGTGTAAAGAAAGTTTCACTGTCTTATTTTTGTTTTGTGAGATGTGACATTTAAAAACCTTTAGAAGCCAGGTAGTGTGGCACACACCTTTAATCCCAGCACTCAGGGAGGCAGAAGTAGGTGGATCTCTGTGAGTTCGAGGCCATCCTGGTCTACGACTAAGTTGCAGAACACCTAGAGCTACACAGTGAAAGCCCTATCTCTCGAGAAACAAAGAAAAAACCCAAACAAAAACAAAACAAGAAACCTTTAGAAGGCCATTTTACCTGGAGCACAGACAGTAGTGGGCATTGTTTTGATTGAATGAAGTTTATGCTTTATCCTGTCTCTTTAAAAAAATGATGTGAATAAGAATTAGTATTTGGGGTTCCTGACTTTGGCCTTTCTCAGGAAGTACATGGTAAAGATTTCTCTTTCCTCAGCTTTTTTTTTTTTGAGGCCTTTGACATTCTTCAACCCACAGCTGCCACTAAACCCTAGAGATGGGGGCAGCAGAAAAAGGACTTCTCATGTTTGAAGATTTAAAATTCAAATGTAAGAAATGGAAGGTCAATAGAAGGACCTATGCTGGCCAGTGAGCTGGTCTCTGTCTAACTGGTCTTATGTTGGGAGACAGCCTCCAAAGCCACAGAGAAACCCTGTCTCGAAAAACCAAAAAAAAATCTGTCTAAAACAGAAAACCCAGTTCTCACACCACATGCTCTGCTCTCCTCACATGTCCTAAATAAAAGTTTTCAAATGCACAGCTCCCCAGAGACAGTGACATTCAGAATGCTTTGTGTGTGGAGTTTTTCTGGACTTAGTAAAATCAAGAAAGTCAACGCTGATGCCCAAGTTTTTCGACTGTGGCCACTACAATATTGCTATACAGATTAAGAGGACTGCTGGGCAGTTAAAAGATGGGCTCAATTGTCACGAACTGGGTAATCCTCCTGGGCCTTTTTCTTTCTGTAGAATGCCATGTGGGGCACAGGGAGAGGCAATCAGGGACATTTCTATAGGATCCATGAGATGATCAATAAAGCACTTTGGGCTGGGGTGTTCCAAACATCTTTAGCAGTCAGTCTCCTTCCCCTGTCTGCTGAATGCAACAACATGTAAAATTTAGCTTAGTGGGAAGTAGTAAAGTCCTATCTAAAGACTGTCTCCACGGGCAGATATTCACAAAGTGCTTTGAGATGTGCAAATGAAAAAAAAAACTACCTATACTTCGTCTCATACACAGAACCTAGTAAAAGGTGCCTTGGAAAGCTTCCAGAAGCATGTCTGCAATGCGTTAATTTAGCCTCAGAAAGAAGGTATTCTATAAATCTGAGGATGTCCTTTCTTCCTTTAACTGTGGAGTAAATGCTTGCTTTGAAGATTTTATTTACCTGTTCTTACTTTGGGTTTTGAGACAGTGACTCATGTGACCCAAGCTGGTCTCAAACTTGAGACTTAGCTGAGCTCAGCCTGGAACTCCTGCTCTTCCTCCTCCTACGCCCCCCTACCCAAGTGCTGAGATTAAGGGCGTGCTCCCAACAGTCAGCATGAATGTTTCTAAACGACAGGACTAGGGTTGATGATTTGTAATTTCCCATCACATATTGCACTCGCAGTGTTTGTAGATCTTACTGTTTTGTGAGGTGCTTGGAATAAATTGGTTACTACTCTTTTTTTTTTCTCTTGTGACTCCTCATTTGAAAACTTTTCTTCATACTAAACATAAGTTCATAGCTGAAAGGTATTTTCTAATTAAGCCCAATTTTAAACTTTTGCATGAATTTTTCCACACATGCACACACACACACACACACACACACACAAATTTGTATGGACTACCAAAATTAATGGCTTTTTCTTAAAAGGTTTTCTTTGGTCATTATTCTTATGTATCAAATCTTCCCTCTTCCAGAGCAAAAGAAGCATTTTTTTTATTAGAAAAGAAAACCCAAACCACTTAAGAGATGAAGGTTAAATGAGGAAACAACCACAAATCCCACTTCCTACTCCAGTGAGAAGGGGAGGAATATTTTAACCTTCAGATTCAAAGCTCCTAGAGTGCTGACTCATACGGCAGCTCTGCTTGGCATTCTGTGGGTGGCTGACATTCGAGATGAACTTCCATACGTGGCTCTTCAACGCATCCCCGCACACAGTTGCCTGGGGAGAGCTGAACTCAACATGTGGCACACATATGTCATACGTGAGGTGTTAACAGAGATAAGATTTTGCCCTGTGGAGTTCTTTCTTTATCCAAATCTTCCAAACCTATGCTAAAACTTACTTCTTTTTGTTCTATGAGCTTAAAAACCTCTCTTCAGGTTTTCAAAGCAAGGCAAGAACTTGGCAAACGGAAATAAAGAGCTGACCTTGGGGGCACTGGTAGGGTTTTTGTGGGTCCTCCTGAATTCGTGAATTGTAACTTATTTCTGATGCAGTGAAATTGGGAGTTGGGTCATGTGACGGGTTTGGGTCATGAGAATTGATTCTTCTGGCATTCGTCGATGCCACTATTAAAAAGATTATGGGAGTGGTTCTCTCCTTGCTTCTGCAAGCAGCATTCAGTGCCTTCAGAGGACATGTGCTCAAGGTGCCATCTTGAAAGCAGAGAGCCAGCCCTCACTGGACACTAGATCACAGAACCACGAGCAACAGAACAACACAGTTCTGTGCTATGTAAATTACCCAGTCTTAGGTATTCTGCCAGAGCAGCACAAAATGAACTGGGACAGTAATCCTACACCAGCTAGTGAGTTCCAAATAGGATTATGAACTGGACACACACACACACACACACAGACACACACACACACAGATACATACAGACACACCCAAACACAGACACCCACACAAATACCCACACAGACACAGACACCCCCCCACAGATACCCCCACAGACCCCCCCACAGACACACACACACAGACACACACAGACACACACAGACATATACACATATACAGACACACCCACACACAGACACCCACACAGATACCCACACACAGACACCCCCCACACACATACAGACACACCCACACACAGACACCCACACAGACACACACACACAGACACAGACACACACAGACACACACACACAGACACCCCCCACACACATACACACACACCCACACACAGACACCCACACAGACACAGACACACACAGACACACACACACAGACACTCACACAGATACCCACACAGACACATACACACCCCCACACACTTACTCACCTTTGAGCTCCTAGAGAGGTACTACTGATTTTCATGCTCTCTGAATCCACCCTTTGTGAAATTCTTACCCTCCTGTCTCAACTTCCCTGCAAATTGCCAACATTTTTCCCTCCTTACTCATTTGTTTCCTGGTTTATGTACATATGTAAACGGATATTGTAAACACAGCATTCACAGGCCTTTTCTAGATCTAGATACCAGGATTCCTATGTGAACTCTCAAGGTTTTCAAATACCAAATTAAAAAAAATCTAATAAATCCCAGCTATATTTGGCCCATCAATTTTGTAGCTCTTGCTTTAAAATCAGATCGCTTAGTTCAATTTTCTAACAAATATTAGTTGAATGAATGAAGCATTCAGGAGGCTGGCCCTGGGTCGGGGGGATGCTTGCCAGACACTTTTCCTCATCAGCTCAAGGTTTGCTTCTTAGTACCACAGCCGGCTGAGAACGGGACTGAATCTTAGGACGGCTTCCCCTGGGAAACTGTAGTGGAGCCCACACTGGGAAGCCTGAGCAGTGATGGCCCTGTGGCCAGTTCCCTCTAGTGTGGACATTCCTGGGCTCTGCCGGTGTGCAGGTGGAGAGTAGAGAGTGACTCTTCGTACTGTGTTTTGAATTTCTTTTGGGAGGGATGGGAATTGCTGATTAGCTCTAACTGTCCCCTGTCATTCTGCGGAACAGTACCTGGATTAGGCAAAGCGCAGCAGAAGATTGTGAAAGGTCCGTTAGGATCACAGAGGGAGGCGGTAGTATAATTATGTGGGAATTATCAGCCTCGAACAGTGAACAATAATATGTGGTTATTACTGTAGATCATCCAGATGGCTCATAATAAAATGTCCATGTGAGTCCCCAGATACTCTGTCTTCTTATAAATTTGTCCCCTAATTTGCAGCCAGCTCCTCTGTGGTGTTGCTTAGCAATGTCACAGTGCTTGCCGAGCTCTGTCCTGTAAGGAGCTGACTCAGACCATATTTCACCATATTTCACATGCTCATCTGGATGTGCTGTTCTGCTTTCTTTTTGAGATGGACTGGGGAGGGGGGAAGGAGCAGAGTAGAATGAGCCTTTTTCTGTGAAGGATTTCTTTTTTCCAGAAAGGAAAACAATGAACATCCTAAGCAAAAATACCTAGCCTAACACTGTGATTCCAAAGACACTGTTCTCTTATGAACATCCTTTTAACTGTGCCATTTCAAACCTCAATAGCAATCTTCAGATAGTTTGACATCCTGACATTTTGCTAGAGTGTGATTTGTTCCTTTTTTCCAAAGTCAAGGTGAAAAACAGTTGATAATATAATATGATAGCTATGTGTACAGCTTGCAGCCCTAAAGATCTTAACTGCACAACAGAGTCTGCTCTTCCTGACCAGGAGAAATATGTGCGTGTGTGCATGTGTGTGTGTGCTCATGTGTGTGTATATGTGTATATGTGTGTGTACATACGTGTGTGTGCACGTGCGCATATGTGTGTGTGCGTATATGTGTGTATGTATGTGTGTGTGCATGTGTGTGTTTGTGTGTGTACATGCATATGTGTGTAAGTGTATGCACGTGTGTATGTGTGTGCGCATATGTGTGTATGTATGTGTGTGTATGTGTGTGTGTTTATGTGTGTACGTGCATATGTGTAAGTGTATGCACGTGTGTATGTGTGTGCGCATATGTGTGTGTGCGTGCATGCGTGCGTGTGTGCGTGTGTGTGTGTGTGTGTATGTGTGAGTATCTAATCTCCTAGAGACTCCATTTCCATCATTCTGTCAGTGGGAACAATCATAGCCATCCCATAGGGTGGTGTTGAGGATTACAGTTATTTATTGGGTTTAACAACTTGTTTGGATCTTCTAATAGCACATTTCTAAAACATGATCTTAATGATTTTTAGGGGCCTGTAAAGAGGGTTGGAAAGTTGAGCTCTTCACTGGTAATATCTACAAACATCTTGACTACATTTTTACATCTCTGTAAACTAAATGGCTGTGTTTACCTAATCAAGCAAAAGCCCTCTGTGGTTCAATTTCACCAAATACTGTGGTGATGGCTCCAGATTTGTTGCTCTTAAAACTGGTAAACTATTCAGTTCTCCTGATTTTTAAGAAAGTCTTCTGAGATTGCCAATGGCAGGCCAGTATGTTTTATAAACACACAACTTTGCCCACGATCTATGGCTGGGGAGGGCAGCTAAGGCAATGCTGGGCTGCCCAGCGGCTGGTGAGGAGTCCTAGCGATGGATCCCAGGGGACGAACTCCCCCAGTTCTGTGTCTCCTCTGCTCTCCCCCAGTTCTGTGTCTCCTCTGCTCGGTCTTCTGTGCCCCACCTCCTTTCCCTGAGGTTTTTGTGTATTGCTGCAATGGTCTTATCTGAATTCTGTTTTCCTGATTTTTCTTACCACTTGTCAAACCGCAGTAGTTTATTTGATTTTTTTTAAAAAGCAGGGTAATCTTTTCAAAAGACAAAATGAAACCCAGTATTTCTTAACCCTACAATACTATCTTTCTGTGTAGGAACTTTATCGCACCTCCCAAGTTGCTTCTCCCTCCAAAACCATGCTTTGAGGCTCCTTTCTCTAGGCATCACTCTCTGAGTGCCTCCAACCCTACCATAAGCCACTGCCTTCCTGCTTGTCTATGTTAGGTACTCGCTTTTGCTGTTGTGCTTGTCAAATCTACCCTAACCTGTTTGCTTTAGGGCAAGGAAATCACTGCACTCATTTTTTAAATTCAGCCTCTAGCAGAGTTCCTGTAGGTGATCAACAAATCCCCATTTCAAGTGTTCTGATTGTTTCCTTTCAGCTCTGTCTTTGGTACTGCTGTCTACATTCTTTTCAGTTTACTTCCCTAATTCTGCAGGTTCAACTCCCTTCAGTGTCTTTGGGGAGGAAGTATGTAAAGGAAAAAACGTGGCATTACTTTTAGGATGATGTTCACTGCTTCCATAGTGGGAGGAGTCATAAGAGGGGTGAGACCTCAGCACACAGACAACACCTAGGAGATGGGAGGGAAAACACTGCTGAGAACAGGAGATGCTTCAGCCCGGCTGGAGGACTTCTTGGGCATGCTGCTGAACTTCTTCCCGGGGCTTGGCTGGACCCAGTGGCTTGTACCACACAGAGAATCAGAGATAAAGTATATGCAGATATTGGATTAGCATAGACAGGCTTCTCCCCTCCAATGCATGAAGCGTCTATAGGGAAAGTATTCTGAGGTAGGTGATAGAAGTTGGGAGAGACGTCAGCAAACAAACAAAATCTCATCATTCAAGAGAAAATAAAGGCAAAGAGTAAGTCAGAATGTAAGTATGAGAGAGAATCCGAGAACAGATTCCAGGGGTAAAAGACATAACAGAACGGCAACTAATGCCACTTGATGTAGAAGTAACTAAGAGAAACAACCTCCTTATAATTAGATATTCTATATGATAATATTGTCCTGGCTGCTATTTAACTACTTAGTTCTTGACCACAGCAGAAACAAGCAGCTCACATTAAGACAAACTTAGAAGACTGATTTAAAGTTGGAAGAAGGCTAACATGAATTTCTAAAATTTTATCAACTGTTCCTAGTATAAGTTCATTCATTTACCATGGCTCCTTATTTAAATACTGTTCTGTGTGATAGGGAGCATACAGATGGATGGAACGAAGGGAGAGGATTGAGCTATGTTTCACAGGTAACCTATTATATGCCTGAAGTTAAATAGCAAATATGACAAAGCAGGAGGCAGGAATGCAGTAATCGTCTAAGATCAGTGGATCCTAAAGGTAGCCTAAGGATGCATCAGCAGGCTTTAAAATCAGTGCAGCAACTGCTTTTCTAGGTTTTTAGCACTGTGTTGGAAAGAGTTTTTGTTGTTGTTGTTGTTTTTCCTGTCTGCTGGCCATACTAAAGATGCACACTCCAGGTGAAATTCGGACCTTTCAAAGAATACAAGGTAGGTACTATACCACACAATTTCCTCTCTGTACAAAAGACAGGAGAAATTTGTAGACACAGAAGCTCCAACTGTGTTGCTCCAGGACGACTTCTGTCCATCTAGAAGGTGAATGGCAGAAAATCAGCTATGCTGTCATCCCTGGCCAAGCAGGTTCCTTTACAAGGGAAAATACAGAAAAATCTGAGGATATGCTTTGTAGCATTTGGGACTGAACCTAGAAGCACTCTTGTCAGGTGCCCGTGATAGCTACACCCTCAGAACTCTTCTGTCTTGTAATTTGCACCCACGCTCTTCCTGAGTTGTTGGTGGGCCTAACCTCTCGAGAAGTTGGCTTTGGGGGTTTGAATGTGGATGTCTCTCCTACTTGAACACTTGTTCCTCTGTGGGTGGCAATATTTGGGGGGAAGTTGTAGAAAATTTGGAAGGCAGTGTCTTTTTTTTGAATATTTACGTGTGTGAATGTTTTGCCTGAGTGTGTACATGTGTAGCATGTGTGTACAATGCCCACGGAAGTCAGAGGAGGGCGTCAGATCCTCTGGAACAGGATGGTTGTGAGCCACCAAGTGGGTGCTGAAAACCAAACCCAGACCCTCCAGAGGAGCATGTCTTAAGACACCTTTCCAGTTCCTGGAAGGTGGAGTGTTGCTGGAGAAAGTACATCACCCAGGGTGAGCACTGAGTGTTTATAGCCCTACTCCATCTCTAGCTGGCACTCTTTGCTTCTTGTCTGCATTTGAAGACGTGATCTCTCAGCTTCCTGCTCCTGCCTCCGTGCCTGCTGAGCGCTGCCAAGCGTCTCTCTCACAGGGGAGAATTTTCTTCTCAAAAGTTTTCTGACATGAGTGCCACTCACTTTTGAACTTAACTCCTGTTCATGGCCAAAAGGCTTTGACGTTAAAGCAAAGCTCTTTCCACTACTAGTTGTTTGGGCCTGAGAACTGCCACCCTGGAAATCAAATGGAAATAGCTGTGTGGATACTGCAACTCTGTTAACAAAGGTCAGGTTCGACCACGGCGTTGAGCTAGCTGTCCACAGCAGTCTGGTACAAGCATTGGGCTATGGCTCCCCAGAAACTTGCTTATGATGAGAGTTCCTAAAAGAAAATGTTCTGAATGGTGTTGCTACTCATGCCAGCTTTTGTGAATCGATGGGTGAATGTATGAATCTCCCCTGCCCCATCAGTCTGACGTAGACCTGAGAGCTTTACATAAACAAGCAACAATGCTGTTTGGCTCTTTTGAAAATCATGTGTGTGCACATGAGCATATAATATAGTCTCGTTTGAGCATGGCAACCTGTGAAGGGCAGTGTGGTGTGGGTGAAGGGATGCTTTTGATGGCTGCTATGAAGAAGCAGATCTGGCAGACTTGGTCATGTAAGGTCAGGAGAGACATGGGCCTGAGAGCCACATGAGGTTGTGTGTTCTCAGTTGGATCAGCACCAACAGGACGGTGTCGAGCACCTCCCAGATGGCTGTGACAAGAAGGAAGGACCACCTCACTACTGAACACTCAGCTCAAATTCCTTTCCTTTGGAAGGAGACCAATAAACAGCCTATGTTATAGGTGATGTTCAAGTATGAATATGCATTTTGAAAATGCCTTTTCACCTTCAGGATTGCCTCCACTCCTGTGTCCAAGGACTATCTGGAAACTGCTTTTTGTCTTTGGGACTCTGAGTCCTCCTTCTGAAAGAGGGGCTGCTGGAGCATAAGTTCCAAAGAAGCAAGTGATGTGCTATGCAATCTTGTGCTTTATAGTCTATCTCCTTCATGCTACATTGAACTTCAAATGTCATCAAAACAAATTGTTGGCCTGGGAAGGGATGAGGGGAGAGAGAGAAGCCATTCCCATACTCAAAAGCATTTACTTCAGTAAAACCACCCACATTCCCTTATGCCCTAATTGATATTAACTTATAATGTGCACCACACAAGGAGTGATTCCATTTTAATCATCTTTGATTTTCAAACACAGAAGTAAGCTTTGTTATTCCCTAAAAAGAGAGCTTAACCAACTTGTCCTGTCAATAGTCTGCTCACCTCTATCTGGAGTTTTTGGTTTTGTTTTTGTTTTTTACTACTGTCACCATATTAAACTGTGACCTATTGTTCCATTTTCTCCTGAGGCAGCTTTTCCCTCCTGTTGCCTAGTCACTTCCCTGGCTGAGGCTGAGTGCAAACATTTTTCTTGCTAATTTACACTGAGGTAGAGCATGGGAGAGTAAGGTCACACTACTGCTCCCAGGGACACTGCCATGGTTTGAACGCAACAGGCATGAAATGACTTGCTTTGGGGATCAAATGAAAATTTGTAAAAATTTATTTTGTAGCTCTTTCCTTTAAAAACCAGAAGCTGGGAAGAATAAATAACAAGCTCCAGAGTCTGGTAAGAAAAAAGAAAACCCAGCAAGAGAGTGGAAGTTGAATCTTCATGTCAGCTCCTCATCGACATTCGCATATGTTAGAGAATTGGAAGGCTATGGAATAGAGAGACAGATGGCTCAGTGCAGAGATGATGGGCGTGTGTGACTGTGGACAACAGCCCTGTGTGGGTGCAAATGTCTCAGCTCTGAAGCCAAACTTCAGGTCTGGCTGGCTGTTAGTACTCATAATGTTTTTGAATATGTTTCCTCAGAGGCAAAACACTTCTACATTCTTAGAATCATTGCTGAGAGACACCCACAGATGACCATCAGCTGTGTGATATGGAGTAGAAACTCAAAAAGTCTACTCTCCCCAGGCCAGGAGATTGCTCAATGGGTTAAGGGCATGCTCTCTAAGCATAAGACCTGAGTTTAGAACTCTAGCACCCACACAAGCTGGGAATGGCAATTCATCCCCCAATCACTGCACCTGAGGAGGGGCAGAGACAGGAAGAGTATGGCGCTCATTGGTCACTCACTCTAGACAACTGGTGAGCTCCATGTTCAGTAGGGCCCCATCTAAAAAAAAATAGAAGAAGACAGCCAACATCAACCTCTGACTTCTACACACACACACACACACACACACACAGAGCACATGTTCACACACAGAGACACACAGATGCACAAGGCACATATATACACATACACAGGTACATGCACGCATACAAAGGTATACACTCACTGAGAGACACAGACACACAATGCACATATACACAGAGGCTCACACAAAGACATGCACTCTCTCTCTCTCTCACACACACACACACACACACACACACACACACACCCTTTGATGGGAGAGACTGCCAGTCCTATAAGTCTCGTCAGCAATCAGGGACATCCTCTCAAAGGAGCCCTCATTTCTGTTGGGCCTACAGTCCACATTTTTAGTCTCCCTGAACCAACCTGCTCCTCAGATAGTCACATTCCCTCCACTTCTGCAATCTGCTCTCACAACTCGTGGTCTCCAAGAACGCTTCCTGATGGCCCTTCTTCAGGCTTCAGACAGCAATATGGATTTTTCAGGACCGGGCAAGCTACACTCACTTGTGTCAGAGGTTTATGCTACGCAAGCCTCAAGGCTTATGGCGCACATAGTCACAAGGACACCTGATGAGACCCCCACATAAGTGCATGCAGGGGGGCTGTTCTCTTTAATACTCAGGGAGGAGCCCCTCCCTGTCCTTCACCAAGAACAGGTCACAGACTGTGGGATAGCAGAGCTCACACGGGTTCCAGAAGCCCCTCAAGGGCCACCCAGACATGTCTTCACCACCTGAACCAAGTTTTCTCTTTCCTCAGACTTCAACTGTAGCATCTAACACAGGTGCTTCCTGAGGGATTCTTCAGCTGTGATCCACATGCCTCCCTTTCTCCCTCTTTGTTGCCAAAAAATATCTCTAGCTCTCCCTATTTAGTTTACATACATTTACAAATCAAATTAGGAAGTCTCAGGCACTATCTTTTCGGGATTTCAATTAGGATTGTGCTGCCTTTAGAGTTTAATTAGGAAAGAATGGACAACTTCCTACACATTGCCTT
Source organism: Mesocricetus auratus (assembly GCF_017639785.1). NCBI lineage: Eukaryota > Metazoa > Chordata > Mammalia > Rodentia > Cricetidae > Mesocricetus > Mesocricetus auratus. The sequence goes on along the minus strand of NW_024429197.1, from coordinate 51,357,771 downwards.
TTATTTTGGTTTTATGTTCGTCAGGAAGGTTGATAGTGTCAATTATTTTGGCAACAGACTCTTTAAATATTTATTTCATGTTTATTCTTTGTCCTTTGTGGCTTTGTTGGTATTGCGTGTCTTTGTTGAGTCTGTCCGTTGACTCTCACCGCTGTGCCACAGGGAGGCTACTGAACCAGGGGCAGTGAGAAGCTGATGTAAGTGCTTGGAGTTACACCCATTTAAAGGCTTATTGACCCTTCCATTCGGGAATTTCTTTGAACAAAAGAACTCTTCTGATTATGAAAGGCGAAATCTATGATCTATCGTGTAAGGAAGATGGTGAAAAAATATATGTTCACTTTTCATTTGTGAAGCTTTGATATCAAGACACACTGCAATTTAGGTTACTGATGCCCCTACTTACCCCCATCGCCTGAACCCTCAGGCTGATATGCAGCAGTCAGAGAGGCAAAGAGATGAGGGCACATAAGGTCCATGTAAAAGGCACGGTGTGGCCAATCTGCAGGAGGTGGAATGGCGGTGGGCTCTGCTGGGGAAGTGGGCTTAGCACAGGGGAAACAAAGAATGTATCCTACGGGAAGTGGAGTCACTTGACGACATCTCTTACAGCATTCTGAAGGTTTTGTCGTGAAGAGCAGCCTCATGAAGTCCATAGAGGGACTCCATTGGGATCTGCTGCTGTTCTAAACCTTCTCACATACTGATACTACTACTAACAAAAAATGAAAAAAAATGCAAGCCCAATTTTTAATCTCCACAGGACGGAGAAAGTACTAGACTTAGAAAAGAGTTCAACTCAATGGAAGAGGAGTTAACCTCAAGCCATGCTCTGGGTGCCAGATTATAGAGCTCAGGGCGTTTGCCCTGTGAGAAGGGTATGCACTATGAGTGACTGTCTCCAACAACCTGTTTCTTAGACACTTGCAGCGGTGGTAATTGTTTTGATCTGTAAGACTAGGTCCATGGAATGAAATGAATGGAAGGACTAATATTTAGGGGAAAAAGGAAAGAAAATGAAGGAAGCAAGTATTTGGAAGAGGCCTGGGACTCGTGAGGAAGTGAGAAGCAGAGTGAGCCTGTTTCTCCCTGTAGCTGCGATTGAGGGGTGGGGTCGTCTAACCATCCAGCCAGGGGTGCACAAGCATCTGCTCCAAGAAGGTGCCATGCTAAAGGCTGTGGACACAATGGGAGTCAAAGCACAGGAGATTGCTTCTCACTACTGTAAGGTGAACAATGAATAGGACTTTGTTGATCACAACAAAAGAGCCCTTCACCAGAGCACAGCTGTATACACAGTCGTTCAGAAGAAAAAAATTATAAAGCCAGTATTCATTCTATTCAGCACACACACACACACACACACACACACAGACACACACCACATGGGTCTACTAGAACACAACCTGCCTTAAATCCTGTCCTATTGGACATATAAGGGGAGACAGAGGAGGGAAACAACAAATTAACGTGGTAAGTGTTATGGAAAACTACAGAGCAGAGCAAAAAAAAAAAAACCTGGGAACTCTCTGATTTATTACCATTGTTTTTTTATTTGGACACAGTTTTCAGGGTTAATTAAAACTCTCTGATCAGGCACCATTTGGAAGCTTGGAAGCTGACTTGATGGAAAAGAGGACAGGAGACATGCTGATGTCTAGGGCAAGAGGGAATGTGTGCAAAGGGCTTATGACGGAAGTTTGCTTGGAGTTTGTAGGAGCTTCTAGGTAGTCAGAGAAGTATAACAAAGGGAAAAAACAATGAAAGAAGAGAGATAGGGACAGGCAATGACCAAAGAAGATGAAGGGGGACAGGGAAAGAGGAGTAGCAGAAACAGCAGTGAAGAGAGGACCAGGAGGAGGGCTAGTTATGGAAGTCACAGTGGACTCTGCATCGCTTTGTTGGTGAGGGGCTCTGAGACAGGCCATGACTCCATTACTTTTCTGTGGCTGTGATAAAGACCACGGCCAAAAGCAACTTGCGGAAGAAAGGGTTTATTTGGCTTACACATCCTGATCATAGTCCATCACTGAAGGGAGCCAGGACAGGAACCTGGAGGCAGGAACTGAAGCAGAGACTATGGAAGACCATGGAGACCATGTTGCTTAATCCCCATGGCTTGCTCAGCCTTCTTTCTGATACCACCCAGGACCACACATCTAGGGTTAGCACCACCCATAGTGGGCTAGGCCCTCCTACAGCAATTGTCAAGGAAATGCCCCCATGGACTTGCCTACAGGCTAATTTGATGGAGTCATTTTCTCAACTGAGGGTTCCACTTTACAGCACCATGTCTGCCTGCATGCCACCATGTTCCCTGCCATGATGATACCATAAGGACTAAATCTCTGAAACTGTAAGCTGCCACCTCAACTAAATGTTTTCCTTTATAAGAGTTGCCATGGTCATCGTGTCTCTTCCAAGCGATAGAAATCCTAACTAAGACAGCAATGCATATTCTTAAAGCAGTCCAGTGAAGCCAATGAGATAGGTAGTAGTATCCTTATTTTATAGACGAGGACTCTCACACAGCTGGTGAAGGACAGAATGAGGTAGGTGTGGAGCCCACAGGGCCTGGGTCTAGAGTCAATCTACTTTGCTACAAAACCCTGTGCTAGAATTGTTCTCTGATGATTCAATACTCACAATTTCCCATAAAGACCAAGAATCAACTTGCATCTCCTTGAGTAGTGTACACAATCTTATGCGTTTGGTACTCCCGCTCAGCTAGCAATAGGTCCCTAGGGTAAGGACTTTGGAAACTGTCCAGTATGGGTCTAGACTAATATCTGCCTGGTCAGGCCATCAAAATGCTCTTGGCTTCAGTAAACATCCAGGAAATGGAGGTGATGGTGTTCACATGAGGTTACATACAAGCACTCAAAGAGTGGAGGCTGCTATTGCCAATAATTACATTTCCTTCAGCCAAGTAACTTCTAGATAGTTAGTACTCTTTATCACTATTTTTAAAATAACTTTGCCACTTGCTTGGTCCAGGGAGTAATTTTTAAAACATTGCCATATATTTCATGCTGATATTTTACGTTTGGAATATATACAATTGTTATGAACATCAAAGTCACCCTGTTTTAACTTTTCTTTCCATTATGCTATCCTTGGAGCTTTATCAGTAATTTTTCCTGTGGTGAGTGTGACTGATCAATAACAAACACTACAGTATTCCTTCCTCTTTAGGGGACAGAGGGTCACCTCTCTGACAGGTGTTCCTACCTAGAGCAGTGAGTCTGGGTTTCAGAAGCTTACAGGAGTGGCTCAAGGCAATCCGCAATTCTCATTTCCATGGCACATACTAAGGAGCCATGAGACCAGCAGAGCTTACAAGGCGGGGAGCAGGAAAAATGCACCATTTCCTCTCAATGCTTTTTCCTATAGAAAGTTAGTCATGAATATTTTTATTGTAAGCATACTTGGTCGTTTTCCAAAAACCAAAGGAGAAGAGAGTTTTCCTTTTCCTCCTCCTGGAAAAGCAGGCACTTCATGTCATGCTAAGCAACAATGACAGTAGCAAGAAGAAGTGGTAGACACCAGTGCCATTTTCCTGACTCCCACACATCTCTTGTCCTTGCAAAGCACACCCTACTTTTGTTGGGAAGCAAAGAGTTCCTTTGGACATTGATGCAGTCACATAGCCCTGTTCTGGCTCTAATGAGGTACATGGAACTCAACTTGTAGGAATCCTAATGATTTGCTGGTTAAAAATGGTACCTCCCATCTTTCCTGCTAGAATACAGAAACGATGGTGGGGAGTTTGCTGAGGGGACACAGCTGCCATCCTACAGAGATGAAGATGAGGGGCACAACTATAGATGGAAGAATGAAGAAGAGATAAACTCCTGAGGCTGAGGCCGGCAGGAAGATGAAGACTGTGAGTTCTATGCCATTTGGGGAGCACTTTTTTAGAGGGAAAGAAGAAGAATGTGATGTGACAGGGTCCCTATAAGCAGGGCCGTATTTTTACTACTGGACTCTGGTTAAATAAGAGTAATGAAATCTTTCAGAACTTAAACTGACTGGAGTCTATTACATAGCATGACACTTGACTCTTTAACAAGTCACAGTTTCTAGTGGGCACAGGGTACCCTCTGTGTGCTCCTGAGGGGTTACTGCATGGGGATTCTTACCAGTGACTCTCTCACCAGTGACCATCTCCTTGTACATCCGGGGAAACTGAGGCCTGAAGAGGCTGCCTAACCGTAATCACACAAGGATGCTTGTAGTGGCATATACAATCTATTCTAATGAGGAGGAGAATGGAGGCCCGATGGTGTCAAGTGGCTTGCTTAGGGCCTCAGGTAGGATTTGAACCCAGGCAGTGTGATTCTTGGATGACACACAACCCAGGTGTACATGGACAAACTATGATGTCATCCCACCTGTTTTGTTCTCCAATGTAGTCACTAGGTCATGGGCTTTCTCAGAAATGTAGTGCTGGGATATGGGTGTTTTCCCTTTCTCTTACTCCATGTCCTCTGCATGATGGAGTAGGTCCAGGAGAGAGTGACACTGCTTCACACGGAGCTCATAGCAGACTGCCTGGTCTGCAGTAAGCACCCTGCAAATATGTGTGCTTCTTTTCACATACATCCAAAGCACAGGGTGCCTCATGCTTCAAAGTACCCCACCCAGCACCTCGTATGTTAGGTTAATAAAGGTGGCTCTTATTTAGAAAAATGTTAAAATCAATACAGAACAGCGAGTTTATTAGTAGGATCAGTTCAGACAGGCATGGTATAATCTCAAATTCTGGTTCCCCAGGACTGTATTTCAGTCATTTTTTTTCTCTCTTACTTCTGTCCTCTTTTTGGTTTCTGATACTGGGTCTTTCTTCGTAGCCTAGATCGGCCTGAAACTAGCAGCAACGCTCTGTCTTGATCTATTTCAACTATCTTAAGAGCCTTAGGCTGAGTCTGAGACCTTGTATTCATGAACAATCCATGCTCATAGTTTTGTGTGCCTGAAAAGACGCAGGTCAGTTTCGTTTGGTGGACTGACTATGGGTTGTCACTCCACCAAATGTGGATTGCTTCTGGCCCACCAAACAATCACAAACAGGTGAGTAAAACGGTCTGTGTTAAATTACAAGATGGTTCCAAGCCTTCTGGTATTGCTCTCCTGAGAAGCAAAGCCACACAACCTTCTTTATGGTCTGGAGCAGCTTTTGCGTTGTCGGATGGAGGGATGTAGGGGAAGTGAGGTTCTGGGACTTCCTAGAAGGTCTACTCCTGGAACCCTTAGCCATTAAGTGGGACATCTGGCTTTGGGCACAGGACCAAAGACAACATGGAGAGTCAGAGATCTTCCTTTAAAAGATTACATGTGAGGGAGGCCCTCTTGGATCTTTCAATCTATTTGTTGACCAGATAGGTATCACTAAATAACCTCCATCGACACTATATGGACTGGGAGAATCACCCAGATGATTGCAAAACAAATTCCCATCATAAAGTCAAGCTCTGGGTCTTGAGTGCTTTGTGATTTACCAATGGAAAGTGGGTACACACTGCTGGATTGTGGGACTCAGGTCCAGAGGCTAAGCCAGCTGCTGATGGAGGATGTTAGCTATGGCTCAGTCAACTACCTGTGTGGCACCGATGAGACTCCAGGAAATATGTTCCTACAGGCCATCTGTTTTAAATGTTTTCAATGAAACTGAGCCCCCCGTTTGTGAACACTGGCTGTACACCACTGGTGCCAGTGTGCCTCTCAGCCTGGTGAGTGCCAGGAGCACCGAGAACTGTCTGCACATGGAAGCTGTTGCAGTGTTTATGGGGTCAGCCTGCAGACAGAGCTGGCGTGCTTCATATTCTTCAAAGGTTGTAGCTTGGCACAAGGACATGTGAATTCAAGTGATGAAACCTATACTAAGAGAGGTGACTATTTCTGGGGAAGCAGTGGGTTAAGTTTTTGGCTGCTCTTGAAATGGAAAGTGATTGTGAATATTTTTTGGGGGGTATCAGAGCAAGCTGTTTTCTCGGCTTTGTGCTATGGGACAATTTTAAATCGTCAAAGTGCTTTCAGTATATTTTCAGTCACTCAAGTGCAGAACTGATTATCTCTCAGATTCATGCCTCTGAAGCCCTTGTCTTTCAGGGAGAGGTTTCACCTTGAAAGCCGGTGCCCAGATTCAGAAAGGCCTCTTGCTACAGCAGCAGGAGCAAACAGCTTAATTGCAGCTTACCTCCACAAGGACCAGGTGTTTTGGAAAATCACTGATGGCCCAACTCCGAGACAACCCAGATCCACTTTTCCTTATCTCACAGAAACAAAACACAACCTCCCCTTCAAGCAGAAAAACAAAAACAAGCCCTTTCAGAAACGGAATCCTCCCAACTAAAGAGACACTTAGACTGTTCAGACCTAGGGATAAAGACACACACAGCACACACACACATATACACAACACACAGACACACATAAACACACACATAGATACATGCACACCACACACAACACAGAGACACAGCATGCAGCACACACAGCATAGACACACAACACACAGATAGTATACACACAAAACACACAACACACAGACACACAACATACACATACACAACACACATAGACACACAACACACACACATACACACACACACACACACACACACTTACTTAAGATAGAAAGGAGCCCCAAGAACTTGATAATAATGATTTCTTTGAGGGAGAATTGGGGAACCGGAGAAAACTGGTAGAGGAGGAAAGCTTGTTTTTACGACATCCCTTTGAACACCTCAAAGCTCGACCCCGCCCCACACTATACTACTGTACAAGCTCATCGCAGTAACGTGTGTGTATGTGTGTATGTGAACAACCGCAAACCCGGTTAGCACACTGGCAGTGTTCTCTGTGTACTCATGCCTTCAATCCTTATGCAGCTTTACAGTGCAGACATCGTGATCATCCTGATTTTATGGGTGAAGAAACTGAGATAGGGACAGGTAGCTTGTTCAAGGTCACATAACTAGTAAATGCAGACGTGGGATCCAGAGTCACAATATCTGGACCTGGGGCCTTTCCTCTTTACCATATAATATTGCATTTTCAGAAATCAAACGCCTCAGCAGCTGCCATGACAGAACCAGCACAGAAACAACCGTTCTTTTCTCAGTTGATTCTCTAGAGAAACAGGAGTAGAGGAGATGGTGTCCCATAATACTCCCAGATCAATTCCTTGACAGCCTCAAGCCTGAACTGGCTTTCAGGAGGCTTTAGAACTTGGCCTCAGTAGCAATGATGCGCTGGGTGCTCTGCTAGGCTTTGGGGACAACTGCTGAATGACACAGCACCCATGCTCTCCAGAACCTGGGCATTAGGAAACAACCACAGGGAGTGCAATGGGTGCTGTAAGGAGAGCGGAAGGGGAAGATGCACAGGTGAGGGTTCGAGGCCCTGGGTTGTGCTGGAGGGTCAGAGGGCTGAGGGGGGGAGGGGGACAGCAAGGGAAGGTGGGAGAAGGGTGGAGGGAAGGAAGAATGTTCTGGTGGTAGAAACAGCTAAGATGCTAAGACTGGTGGGAGCAACTATCTGAATATGGGAACCCCCATTCCTAAGCAAAACAAGTCCAACCAAGTTTGCAATGAGAAAGGTATCCTGGCGACCGTGGTGAGGGTTTCACAGTTTTCCTAAGAACCCTAGAAAGCCACTGAAGGTTGTTAAGTAGGTGGTTCCATATCCCGGGTGGCTTTTACTGATGACCTGGGCTACTGTGTGGGCAACAGGGGGAAGCTATGCAAAAGGATGAGCCCTAAGCCTGCAGAGGAAGCAAGAAGATGGCCAAAAGAACATGATGGCAAAGGGTGAGCAGTAGGCTCATCTGGAATCGCTGTTGGTCATACAGTCCTCCATGGAAGGAGAATAATACAGTGTTGTGGTGGATCATAAACTCACGAGCATGAAGATGCTGTCAACTGTAAAGAGTCCAATAAAGAAAAGTGCTATGATAGATGAAGAAGCCAGATTCTAGACGGAGACCCTAACTTACCCAAAGTCACATGATTGTATAGTGGCAGGGGGTAGGAGTAAGTGAAAATGATTCCTTCCCTCCTTTTGTTGGGGATGAAAGAAAAGAAGGATGGCGGTTGTGTCTAATCCCCCTATCAAATGGACCATTGGGTGAACAGAGTGATGATACCTCAGCTGTTCCAACAGTGGTCACTTCCTTCAGTTAAAACAAGGAGTGAGAAGCATGGTTTCTTGGGAAGCATCATAACAAGTTTGCTCTAGGGGTAGGATGGGTGCTTTGTAACTTAAATGCTCTGTGTTTTGAAGTGGGATGTGACCTGTGGTCTTCACTTATTATTCTAAGGAGAGGCTTATGTCCAATGGGATAGACAGGGTCTGGGGAGCTGGTCTTTGGATCCCCAGATGCCCTTTATACCATGTAAGTCTTGAGTACCTCTAGTTTGGAAAGACCTTGGCAGAAGTTGATTTTCAGTAAGACATATAATATATGAAACATGACTGACCATCAGATCTCCCCTATCTGTTCAGTGACACGTGCCTACTTCTTAGTCTACTTGTCCCACAGTTTCTATTTGTTTCCTTGGGAAGGGTGATAAAGTTCAGGGTTAGGGTCCCATGCTCATGTCAGAGCTCTGACCACTTATTTATTTATAGCAGATTCTACCTACTACAAGAATCATGTTTAGGATACCTATGTCATGGAAGAAAAAAAGGTAGATTTGGCTTTTGTGACTAAGTAAAACTGGAAAGACATAATACTGAACTCCTTGTGATAGTTCTTACAATTGCCCTGGGAGGTCTCCAATGACTGGTCCCAAGGAGTTACACTAGTCTCTTTGAATGATGAGATGTTACCCCTATCCACCTGCCAAAAAAATAGTACCATGCATATCACTGGTCTTCAGAGAACACCTTCCCCTAAATCATTCATAGTCCTCCCCAGGAATAGTGTTCTTTTTCCTATTCTTTTTAAGGTACACAATTTATCTTCACAAACAATTTTGTTTTGAAAGTGATAAAGGGAAATACTGGACGGGAGGGAGACCCTTCTGTTCCTGCCTCATAACAAACTGTGTTTATGCCAGAGGCATCAAAAGACAGAATCAGTACATGGAACTCATATTCCACCCCTGCCATAAAACCACACTGTCAGGAACTGGCAGAATGAAGCGCTTGGCAGAGTCAAGGTTTCAACTAACGATGTTAACCAAGAGGAGTTTGACAGGTGCATGAAACCTCACCATACATATGCTTCTTTTTTTTTTTTTAAAGCAAAGTATTTGTCATCTTCCTCTTCCCAAAGCAACGATCCCAAGCCAAAGCCTGATGGTTACCTTCGGCGAGGGGGTCAAGGGTGTGAATCATGAGCTGGAAGATGCTATTCCTCATGAGACTGTTGTGGAGGGAGGCAGAACTTCCACCGCGCTGGAGACGCGGCTTGGCCTGAGCAGAGAAACCAAAGACGCGGTTAGTTCTCAGAAATGAATGTCAAGTGCACCACAGAGAGCAGTCGCACCCAGCCCATGGCCATTCATTTCCATTACTCATTACATGGAGTTGAACCAAAGGATTTCAAAGTACCTTTCAAACGTCCCAAGGACATGGCTTTTCTACTACATGAATCCATTTTGCCCACCCCCTGCGCTCTTTTAACAAAAGAGGTTAGTACACGGCAGGCAATGGTTGGCATGCTTCACACCATTCACTCATTAAGTTCTCAGAATAAGCCTCATGGGATCGATATTGTTAGTATTAAATTGAAGTCTCTGACAAGTGAAGTGAGGTTCTGGGTCGCACAAACAGAGAGAGAGAGTGTTGGATTGAGAATTCCAGGCTGACTTTTCTTAAAGACTCTTCATGACCTAGCAGACAGTCTTTAGCATTTTTGGATTGTGTATCCTATCAGAAAGATCTTTGTTTGTATCTGTGCCTATGGCAACAGCCATGCCTACATCCATATCATCTTACATGTCTTCTGGAGTTCCTATCTCTACCTTTTGATCCAGAAAGTTCTGTGGTCCATGTTAAGTGAGAACCTGAAGGGGAGTTTCCTGTACTGACTTCATACAGACCCTTCCTGGCTTCCAGGAAGCTTCCTTGGCACCGAGTTCTTCGGGTTGTGATCTTTTACTCCAACAGCTGGAACTGAGATTTGAGGACCCTAGAGAACTTGAGGAGGTGGGGTTGCCAACAAACTCTTACTTTTGTCTTCAAAAGCAAACAGTCTTAAATCAGACCAAAGTCACCCTAACCCCCTTTATTTGGACAGCTTTTTAATCCTGACTAGACAACACATTCTTCTCTGTGATTGACTGTGTGGTGGTGGGCATCAGGGAACTTAGAGACAGATTTGAGGAGGAGACCTGCTATAAGCAGATTAATTTCTTTTTTAGTTTGTTTTATTTTTTCATGACAGAGTTTCTCTGTGTAGCCCCGGCTGTCCTAGAATTCCCTATGTAGACCAGGTTAACCTTGAACTCAAATCTGCCTGCCTCTTCCTCCTGAGTGTTGGAATTAAAGGCATATGCCACCATGCCTGATTTAGATCTTTTTAAAAAATTGAACTGTTGGTCCAAAAACTTGACAAGAAAATTTTCTGTGGTCTGGCAAAATTAAAACCCCATTTTCACTAAGTATTCCAAAATTCTCCATCACAGATATTCCATGAGACTCTATAATTTAACACATTTAGACAGGGTGATGTCTACTAGTATAATTCATCCTCAGAATAACTCATCTTTAGAATACTTACATCAGATGTCAACCCTGTGTAACACAAAATAAATATGGTTCCAAGTTACTGGTCTTATGTCTCTTATTCCATACAATACTTACTAAGTTTCATGGTTCAAAAATTTTGTGGTAAACCTAGAACCTATTGCAAGATTGAAGTATGGGTAAAACCTCAGAATGTAATACAGGGAGAAATCAGTAATGATTTTATTATAATTCATATTTTAGTAAAGCTTCATTCCCAACCTGTCAGAGTTTGCAGGTGAATGAAGGAGAATACTGGTGTCTGAGTGATGAACGACATTTTGAGCACTTCAAAGGAAGCTTGGAGTTTGAGCTGTACCTTGCTCCTGAGTCTAGTGTATCCTCTGGGCGCTCAGTGAATGTCACCCCTTTGCTTTGAGTGTTAATGGAAGGTACGATTACAGGGTCACAAACATTTTCATGGCTATTCCTTTCATCCTTAAAAGCCTGTAACATTTTCAAATGCACTGTGGCATTTAGTTATAGGGGATTCAGATCAGCAAGGTTCAAATTATTCTAGGGGCAAAGGTAGCAGACTGAAATCCAGTGGAAATGTAATAACTGCTTGTTGAACACAAAAAACTCACAAGGTTATTTCCTTGCCATGCAGCACAATATGAAATGTCATGTGTTAATTGGAGAGCAACTGAAAATGTGGTTGTTGTTAGTAATTTGTCACAATAACCACTGCTGCTATGGTTGGTACTCTGGGAGACCACAAGAACTCCATTGTGTGTATCTTCTTTAGACATGAATTATGTCTATGGAAGACACTAAACATTCTTTCAGGCAGTGTTTGATATACTGAATCTTTATATCTCATGCAGCATTTCAAAGGGGGTGTGCATGCAGACACACAGAGAAAACATTTCTCAAGCATTAGATCCCACACTGTCCCCACATATCAGCCAGCATCCCTTGGAATGTAATTTAGACATTTCTCACCCCTTCAACACTTATAAAAGTTCATGTCCAGTGGAAGAAAGAGTTCAAGGTTTTGAAACATAAGACCAGAAATAATTTATGAGTGAATGCCGGAGTTCAATTGTTACTGATTGTAGAACAGAAATATATACCCTCCTCCCTCCAGTAGGTCAAACCACAAGTATTCCAAGGGAGAGGAAGGTTTGCAAGCATGGAGCTCCCTTTCCACCCCTGCCACACACTCTCCACAGGCACAGGAATTGGCAGGGCTACTGCTCCCTACCGGTAAGGCCGGCTCTTCCTTGTCCCCAGCTGTAGATGACTGCATAAGGAAAGGGCAAAAACAAAACACAAAGAAGTAAATAACAAATCCTGCACAGGCTTTACATTTAATAACAGACACCAATATAGAGATGGTTGTTTCTACTTCTGGTATGAGTTAAGTCAAAGTAGGGGTGCTAAGTTAATTTTTGTTTTTATTTTTAGATACGTGATCCATTCTCTTGAAAAGTCAAACTTGAATTTCCAACTCTAACGTTTAGTAATAAAAGGCAGTGAAATCAACTATGGCACAGCTACATAGAGGAATACTATGAAACCATCAAAATACATGAGATGAATACCCATGTACTGAAATCGGAATACATTGAGTGAAAAATATTTTTACAACCATATATGGTCTTGCTTTAACAAAGATAAGCCAGTAATATCTTACTGTATGTAAAGGAAAAGGTTCTGCAAGGATTAGTGTCATGAATGGTTATTGTTTGGTGATGGGATTACAAGGAAATGTCGCTTTTCATGTTTTGGAGGGAGTTTATATCTATTGCCCCACATATGGTAATAAAATAATACCTGAAGAAGTTAGGCCACCAGATTAAAGACCAGGATTACCAAATGGAACCCAGACAACCCATGCCTTTCCCTGTCCCCACCATCTTACAGGTCCTATTCTACAACAGGTGGGAGAAATATTCAATAGAACAGAGGGCAAATGAAGGTCAGGTCATCCACCTGGAAAGAACACAAGACAAAAGGACGCCAGGATTCCATTGGTGTGACCCACCTGGATGGCTTTGCTTCCCCATCTCAAAGAGGACTTCCTTCTTACATAGAGTGGGGGCTTCCATTGGTATGACCCAACTGGATGGCTTTGCTTCACCATCTCAAAGAGGACTTCCTTCTTACATAGAGTGGGGGCTATTCTGGGGCCTTTCTAGGGATGTACAGGTGCTTTGTAAGTGCCACATGCTCCACTGTCATTTTACTCTGACCATGGGTGGTTACAGCAAGAACAAACCAGGACCTCAACCTTCCTCCTCTGGATAACCTCTGGTCCTCCTGATGGAGCCTGAACAGAGATGAATCTGTGGCGAGAATTGTATGTGTGAAGAGGAGGTGCAGTGTGGTCTAAAACATCTTCACCAGTGGCATGCTCGCCAGTTGTAGGTCCCACCGCACACATCATGTAAAGAATGATAGCTTCCCTATTCCACATGCAATGTGTTCCCCTGTGGGAAAGATGGAGAGAATCCTTTGAAATAGAAATGACTGGCTATGTGCCACTTATGACTGGCATGCTCAAAATCCTGGAAAGTAAGAAAACTGAATCCACAATTTGTTGTCATGTGTGATATAACAGGATAATTTTTTATCTTAAAAATATATTTATTTTATGCGTATGGGTGCTTCATATGCAATGTATGTGTATCCTGTGCATGCCTGGTGCCCTCAGACATGGGCGTGGGGTCCCCTGGGCCTGGAGTTATAGACAATTGTGAGTCACAATGTGGGTGCTGGGGTCTGAATGGGGGTCCTCTGGAAGAACGACCAGCACTCTTAACAGCTGAGCCATCTCTCCAGCTCTGTGCAATATAACTTTTAAGACTAATAAATTTGTTACTTAATAAAGTTGATATTAAATATTTCACATCCATTCAATCAAATATTTAATGATCTTTAATTTTGTTGAAATGCCTTTTTGGACTCTGAAATCGATGCAGTGTATGTTCTCTTCTGTCTCCAAACATTGGCGGAGACCCATGTAGAACTTGTGTGTGTCAGACACAGACAGACAAACAGACAAGTTCTGGGTTGGTAGTAATTTCCCAGCACAGCCCGTGTGTTTGCTATAAGCTCTTCTTTGGGGGTTATCTATCTCTTAGTGACTTCTTGAAAAATACTGCAAGAAACTATCTCTGAAGCCCTAGTTGCCAAGAACAAGCTTGGAAATGGATGTGGACCGGAAGTTATCCTTTGATTTCTCTCTCTGCTCTGAAAGGCACCCTGTGAGCCCATTTCTCTAAGGCAGGTGCTTTGTTCTTCCACATCAGACAGCTCAACAAATGGCTCTGCATTCTACAGTGTAACCCTCCAGGGAAATTTTCCAGTACAGCTAGCTTAGCCTTTGGATGTACACGGAGACTAGCTGCCAGAGCACGCCTTTTCAGTTAGCAAATTTATACCTTGTGGCTAAACGGGAAGCAAATAACTATGAGCCAGATTGATTTCCCAGTGATACCACAGAAAATAAAAGAAGAATGAAACCTAGGAAGAACAAAGGCGGGCTTCAGAAAAGAGCAACTATCCTCAACCGAGGGTTTGATTTTTAAAAATGCATGTAACGAAAGTATTAGAGGAATAAAAAAAAACTCAAGCTACATTTTGGTCTGAATGAAAGAACAAAATATTTATCCCACTGACTTCTTCTCTTACAAGCTAGAAGGATCATATAGTAAACAAGCTGAAGGAACACGCCCGGCACACACATTCTGCAGAGAACAGGGTACCGAGAAACATCTGGAGTCTTTACAAGATGTCCTGGTGTTTAACGTCAACAGAAGTTGATGTCATTAGTTTCCTTTCAAGTATGATTTGCAGACATGAATATGCATCAGGTTATAGCACGTAAAGGCAGGTGACACAGACATGGCAGGTGAGTCCATTTGGACTGACCAGCCACTTTTTTTTTGTAGTCTGTTGAGAAGTGTAACTTGACAAAGATCACTTCCCACCCCGTGGTGATGCCTAGTGCTCACCTCTCTGAGGTGCAGTCCTGACAGTGTGTTACTAACTGAGTTTGGAAGTCAGTGGTGAAGGGGCTTTAGTGACTCTGAAAGTGAACAAGTGACAAGGAAACTGTGTATGCTTGTAAGCCATGTGTATAGCCAATGGGTTGACATTGATGTCATGGATTTATTTTCAGGGTGTCAAACACCTGAGAAATTTATTGTCTTGCATGTTAAGTAATACTAATAAGACTTCAATCTTGGTGTTATTACAGTGTGCTTTAAAAATAATCTAAATTTTAACACAGTCCATTATCTCTTGATAATATATCAATGCTATCGATTCTGACTACACTAACTTGAAAGTCCCATTCCTGTGGTCTGGATCCAACCAGGCCAGGGTGTTAGAAAGAATTCTGCAATTCAATTTTGAATTCAATGTAAATGGGCCCTTCCATCATTACTCCAGGTTAGTCGTGTGGTGACTGCATTGGACTTGAGCAACAGGGATCATGTAGTATCTGCTGTCTTTCTTAGAGAAAATGCTACTTGTACATGGGAATTTTGTTAGCTACTTATAACTGTTTTTAAAGTATTCTGTCATCAGATGATAAAACCTATGACATATTTGGGAGAATTATAGAGAGAAATCCCCCACAAGTCTTTAAATTGTCTTTTATCCCCATTTGATCCTGGGAAGTCACTTGCTGGGCAATGGTTTCACTGTATGGTGTAGTTTTGATCTAACTCTGTACACAGCTTTACCATCCCTCTGTTCTTTTCCTGGCTCGGGAAAATGAGGCAAATATTGCATAGTCCAGCTAGCTGCTCTGGATCACACAGTGAGCAATGACTGTGGTTTACTCTGACTCATAATTACCTGCAAATTCTATAACCACATGGGTCACTGTGAAGACTTCATATGCCAACAGACAAGTATGGAAAATGAGAGATGGTTTCCTGAGCCAGAGACTGGGTATAGGACAGAGGAGAGACAGCAGCATTCTGAAGGCTGCAGCAGCAACCATTAACTTCTCTTTCAAACCTTCTACCAAGCCCCATGAAAGCATTCCAAAGACCAGGCAGCAGTATAAATAAAGCACATGTAGACAAACTTAAAGGTATATACATGGTAAAAAATGTGACCCAAGCTCTAGTAACTAAAATGTGAATCTAATATCTAACTGGCCTAATTTTAACATCCCAGGATTGAGAAGGTTGAGTGAGAGGTGACTTGGTTGAATGGCAGTCATTAAAAATGGTGTATCCCTTTTCTATCAATGTACTTTTCTATAATAAAACACATTTAAATTATCTTTCCCAGATAAAGGTAGATATACCTCAAAGCCTACTTGGAAGAGGAGGTAACAGGCACAAAACATCAAACTAAAAAGGAAGGAAAGAAGTTCTACAACCTCTTAGATGGAAACACATCTCCTGGCTCCTCCTTCTACCAAGTACCAGCATATTCCTCAAGACACCAACTGAGGGGAAGTTAAGAAATTGCTTAGCAAAAGAAAAAATAGACAAAAATTCAGATGACTTTGGACCATGTACTCATGTCATACTGTCTGACAATCCTTCAGGAAAGTAAGAATTAAAAGAAAATCCTGGCTGAAGCTGGTAGCCCTGGATGACAGAATATCCCTATCACAGTTCTGTTTTGCAGAGACATCAGATGGGAGAAAGGCTAGAAATGTCCCAAGTAAGAAATGTTATCATAGAAGCTAACATTCTAGAAGCAAAGCCATTTGATCATTTATTTGAATAGGCCATCTCCAGTATCATGAAATATTTGGGGCAGCAGATAGAGTTCTGAAAATAGATAAACCCTGAATGGAGAGGGTGGACAATATATTGCCTGGAGATAGAGAATATAATTTTATTTTTTAGATAATTGTACAAGAGAAGAAATCAAATGAGCTGAGAAGAGGTATCACATGTGATGGGGGAAGTCCTTCTGTGTATATGTTGTTTGACTGGTTGATAAATAAAGCACTGTTGGCCAATAGGGAAGCAAGATAGGTGGGGCTAGGAGTTAAGGAGGATTCTGGGAAATGTAGTCAAGAGTGGAGAGTTGCCATGTGATTCTGGGAAGAAAGGACACATGAGGCTGAGTCCTGGGTAAGATAAGACTTCACAAAAATATATTAGTAATTATGGGTTAATAATTAAGTCAGAGCTAGCCATTAAGAAACCATAGCAAATGGCCAACAGCTTCACAGTTAATACAGTGTCTCATGTGTTATTTGGGGGCTGAGACAGTGGCAGGACCCAGGCAACTTGTGGGAAGAATGAATAGTATATTCATGGAATTCAGGGCCAGTGTTGGTGTTTGTATTTTTTGTTCTGTCTCTTCTCAGCTATATGGCCTTGAGGAAGTGATCTCATTACTCCATTCTTTAGCTCCTTCATCTGTGGTATGGGGATAAGAATATCTGACATATAGTGCTGTTGTGAAAATTAGGTGACATATGTATTTGAAGAATTTCAACAAGACAAGGGATAACAGCTTAAAGTAGTTCAAGGCCACAAATTAGACTTGGAAGTAGAGTGGCTTCTATGGGAAGTAGGCAAGTTCATTGATGAGTGTGGAGGGAGGTGAATTAAGTTGGAATCTAGGCAGGTACATTTAGGCAGCCCTAGCTTATTATCTGTGGAAAGAGACGACACAACAGATTCTATTTTCTTGACTTATCTCCTGACCTAGTCCCTGTATCTTCTGGAAGACACAGCATGGATAAGTGAAGTTAGCAGCTCAGATCTCCTGTGCCCAAGGCTCTCACAGAAGGTGGAAGGCTGAGAGAAGATAGAATGCAGACTTGAACCCAGAGAATCTCAAAACCTGAGTGTTCCATGATTCTTTCCCTTGTAGGATGCTGTTCACACAGGTGGAAAAGGGAGTATGGGACCAGAAAGCTGCAGGCCCATCCTGAATTCAGGCTCATTTGGAGTGCTTTCCTTTTCTGGTTGCATTCTGAGTTAGAGGTTTCCACATTCAAGAAGCCAGTCTGTATACAGATGATTCGTGAGTGTGTCTGGTACAGGCAAGCATGGGGCATGCTGGCTATCTCTCAAAAGTCATGATTTGACTAAGGGGGGAAGTAAAGTCCTTACTTGAAAAGCTTACCATGCAAGAGGGCAGATTGTCATACTAGAAGGTGAGAGGAGGAATGGCTTGTACTCTATTAAGATTGTTAGGAAATGGGTTTCCGCTTTGTAAGCTTATGCTCTCCCTCTCAAGACACATTAAAGCTGTTCTGCAGAAGGATCCTAAGTGTGCCACGTCGTTCTTGCTGGCGAGACGGTAGCGCGGGACATCTGGTGCCGAAACCCGGGAAACTCGAGACCTTATCATCGTCAGCACCATCGGAGACCCCTTGGACTCAAGGAGAACTCAGAACTGCAGGTAACTACGCTCGGAGAGAATGAAGAAAATCCCTTTTGGGTCCCAGAACGACTCACCAGAACCGTTATGGAGCAAAAGGATGGCGAGACATTCCCGTGACAAAGAGGAACAACTTGACATCGATGGCACTAATTGCAATGAATTGGACCTATGAATTTGAGCAGATGGTTCGCGAATTGAGGGTCGCCATTGTTCAGATTAATTCTACCCGCCTTGACCTGTCCTTCATGGAGGGATTGTCTTCGTGGATTTCTTCAGCTGTTTCATATTTCAAAGAATGGGTGGGGGTGGGATTGTTTGGAGCAGTCCTATGCTGCGGAATAGTGTTTATTCTCTGGCTGGTCTGCAAGCTCAGAACCCAAAACAAAAGAGATAAAGTGGTCATAGCACAAGCACTGGCTGCACTCGAGCAAGGGACGTCAACCGATATCTGGGTGACTATGCTTAAGCAATAGGCTGCCGACTGAACAGCTCCTGCACACCAGAAGAGGGCACCAGATCTCATTACAGATGGTTGTGAGCCACCATGTGGTTGCTGGGAATTGAACTCAGGTCCTCTGAAAGAGCAGCCGGTGCTCTTAACCTCTGAGCCATCTCTCCAGCCCCCTTTTTGTTTTAATAGGTAAGACTTAAGTGTGTGGTGTGCTCGCTCCAATACCACGTTTCTTTGTTTGCCTTTTATTATTTTGTGGTAGGTAATCATCAGGATGATATCTCTCTTCCTCATACCTGGCCGCTTCTTCTTCCAAATCATATTCCTCCTCTGGATCTAGATCGTCCCCTTCTGTGTTCTCTCCCCTACTAAGATTTAAAGCTTCCAGTTCCTGCAAAGGGTATAAGCCTTCTCCCCTTTTTTGTTTATCTTCTAATGTCCCTCTTGGGGACTGTAAGGGCTCCCCCTTATCCTTAGATTTACCGGGGGGTTATCTTTCTTAGTTACAACCGGTTTCTTTTTACGTGCACCTAACCTCTCACTACACTTGGTTTCTGATATGCTAGACGGATTGAGAGGAGCCATGATAAAAATAAACACCTGCAGCTTATCTAAAAAAAAAAAAGATTGTTAGGAAATGTAATTTGGGAATGATCAGTAAGGCAAACACTAGAGTAACATCAGGATACAGAGAGACCTGGACTATTATTGACAAACTTATATAATTATGTATGAACAATGTTGCTAACTATTGATTATATACTGTTATCACAAGCATTCTGAACAATTTATGGTCATTGACTCTTGAACATCCACACCTCAGTCTACCTGTCACCTATCCTTTCTTTCTATCGTCCATCCATCCATACATCCTTTTTCTATCCTATTGTATACCATTATCTATCATCTATCAGTTACTATCAACTATTAAGTAAACATAGGCTGCTTTTACTCTTAATAATAATTATTGTTGTATGTGTGCACATGTCACAGCTCATGTGGAGGTATGAAGACAACTTGTGAGAGTCTGTTCTTAGACTTCAACACTGGGAACTGAACTCAAGTGATGAAGCTTGGTGTAAGCATTTTTACCCGATGAACCACCATCTGTGTGACTCCCTCTCTTGAAAGATAAAAATAAATAGAAATCATCCTAATATTTTCTTCTTGCTTACAAAATAGTCATCTTGCACACTCCATTGGCACATCAGCTCTGAGCTTTTAATAGGACTTCTTAGTACCTCTTGCAGAACTGACAAGCTATATTGGGTGCATCTGTATTCAGCTCCTCTACAGAGCCTCCCAAACACTGGAAGTTGTAAGATCTTTGTGGACAGAATTCACCTCTGTGCTTTCCACGATCCCTGACTGTGGCGAATTAAAATACAACCAGGTGGCATGCCTGAGTGGCTCACTCAGGTGGAGCAGGAGCTGTGTGCTTCTGTGTCAGCAAGTGAAGCTCCCCAGCTGCTTGTGACGTCAGTTAAATTAATAGTCATGGTGATTATTTAGGTCTACTTCTTCAATGACTACTTAATCTTTCTTATTAAGTAGGTACACAGAAGACAGTAATCTGTGTTTTACAAACAGAGAGTGAGAGGCAGGGAGGGCCTCAGGCTGTTTCTGTTCTCAGGATATGCAGCACCAGCACCAAGTCATTTAATTTAGGAATTAAGAGTCCATCTACCATTACTATCTTTTGACTCCCCTTAAAAATCCAGATGCTGCTAACTGACTTCATTGTATTGTTCTCGCAACTCTCATAATTGCTAATGAACAATTTTGATATGCCAACTAAACACAGTCTGTTAGTGTTGGTATAAGACATGTACATTGCCATTGATTGGTTAGGAACTCAGAACACATTCATATATTGTCTCCATCACTTTATTTGTTCATCCATTTGCAGCACTGGTGGTGAAACTCAAGGCCTCACACATGGTTGACAAATACTCTACCGCTGAGCCGGACCCCTGCCTTCCTTCTTTTTAGGAAAGAGTGTCAGGCCGGGCGGTGGTGGCACACACCTTTAATCCCAGCACTGGGGAGGCAGAGGCAGGCGCATCTCTGTGAGTTTGAGACCAGCCTGGTCTACAGAGCAAGTTCCAGGACAGCCTCCAAAACAATACAGAGAAACCCTGTCTCAAAAAATCAAAACAAAACAAAAAAGAGTGTCGAAGATTGTGTGTGTGTGTGTAATGCATGTGACGTGTTTGTGTACAGATGTCTACAGATGGTACATGCATGTGATTGTATGACTAGAAGTTCACACAAGACACCTGCTGTCTTCCCATCTCAGTTGTTGAGTCAGGATATCTCACTGAGGGTGGAGATCATCAGGCAGACTACAGACCAGCTGGCCAGTGAGCATCAGGGCTCCTTTTGTTTCCACCTCTGCAATCTCGGTAGACAAGCTACCATAATCATTTTTTTTACATGGATACCGGGGATCCAAACTCAAACTCAGGTCCTTATGTTTGTGCAGCAAGCAGTTCCTTCACTGACTGAACTATCTCCCCAGCCCTGATTTCTTTTTAAGATCCACTAAATGCTAGAGTTGGGTTTTATGCAAATCAGGTACCATTTAGTAAAGATGGGTATTATTTATGGTAAGGCAATACATGCCAAATCTATGTGGAATACCTCACCAAATCTTTAATAAGTGTTATAATCACTTCTATCTCCTTTACTATGTAAAGGTCTTGAGACTGATTGAGGTTGGGTGGTTTATCCAAGGTCACATGGCTAGTGTATGGCAGACCTGGGGTCTGAACTCAGATAGCTGGGATCTGGAGCATTCTAGTGTTGAAAAATAAGAAAGTGGAATTCTCCTTATAGTAACCCATGGGAAGAAAGTAGTAAGCAGCCGAACCCCAAATGCAGTAGAAATATTAAGACTGTTTATGAATTTGGACTTCTAATGAAAACCAGACAAGGACAGTAATTGTTCGGAATTTAAGATGACAGATTCTATTTGTATTGATTAGGTACACATTTGTTTTGTTGGGAACTGTGAGCGAGTACTTGAGAGTAGAGAAAGTATGGGAATTAATTTTCTTGTCATTTGTCCCTTTCAGAATTATAATTTAGTCTCACCCAAACTGCCAGAGTGTTTTAAAAATATCATTTCTGTCTCTTGTGGGTCACGGAGGCACTTTTTATGGCCTTCACAATGTAACAAGTGCCAATGAGTTTCTTCATACATCAAGCTGACTTGTTTCAGAACTCAATATCTGGGCAATAGGTAGGAGGAGGGTGGTCTGGTGGCCTTGCTCACCTTGTGGCCAGGAGCAGATCCTGCTCTGCATGCTGTTTATTTAGAAGCACATGGGGGTCTAATTTTCTTGCCCTTGAAAGACAGATGATCTTTCTTCATCTTGGAAATAAGCTCAGAAAATGAACAAGCAGTCTTAATGTTTGAAGCATCGATGTAGACTCTGACTAGTAAGATGTGAATAAAGACACCTATCCATTTATTTAACAACACCTTGCACTCTTAGTAGTATGTCAGGCTGTCTTCTAGGTTCTAGGAATTTAGGTGTGACCAAAACTGACAAGAGTCTTTGTCCTTGTGGACCTCACACTTATAATTACATGCTATTATAAAATTAAAAAGGAATCAGGTAGTAGTTGCATCATTTAAAATGAAATATATTTATAGATATACCAAGCAGGTTACCTAGGATCTCACCATCATATCTACAATCATATGCTGATTGTAGTACTGGACTTAATATGTTCTCTCATTTGGAGAGATTTTGGTAAAGACAATTAAAATATGAAGAACATGACTGTGTCTACAGAGCCATAAACTAAACGTACAGAAAAATTCAAGGACTGAGAGGAACCAGATACCTAAAGCACCAATACAAGGGAAACTGATAAGAGTTCAAGTGTGACTCAGGTTCTCATACCACAAAGTTCCTTGCTAATCTATTTTTAGAAGCTTCACAGACTGAAGTGTGGGAACAAAAGTCTACAGGGGAAACAATGCAATTTAGTCATTGTATGCATTAAAAGACTTTTCATATGGTCTCTGTGATGTAAAAATCTAGCCTTAGTAATGCAATGTATTTATCCTTTACACCTTGAACTTTCTATCCTGGAAATGCTCGCCCACCCCTGATTCCTGCAGCACCCTGACACAATTCCAGAAGTGCAGAAAAATACAGACACCCTGGACTTGAGGAATTCCCAGGAATCAAACTGATACAATGCAGCACAATTTGAATACCTAATAACATAAGTGTTAATGTAAACGCATTTCAGAGAAAACAATGAAAGACACAAATACCAAGCATCAAGCCTTTTCTGTTGAAAATGTACTGATACTGAAAATTAGGGGCACCTTTTAATCTGCTCCTGGTTGAGGCCAAGAGGCAACTAAAGCCATTCACACCACAGCTGCGAATGAAAGTGGGGACGCAGCCGTGTGCCTGACTCTGCATGCCCTTCCCACAGGGCCTTCCATCTCCTCTCTGGTCTGTTCTGTATTGTCTGTCTCGTCTCTCTTTTCCATCACGATCATCCTTTTGACAGCACACACCATTTTTAGTTTACTTTCTTAGTATGCACTGTAGGGATGCTAGAGGCTCAATAAATGCACACTTAATAAAAGATAAACCACCCAGCCATATGCTCATCATCTATAATGGTGCTGAAGGGAAATGGCTTTCGGTTGTTGATCTGTGTCACTCCCTTTGTGCCTTGGATACTTCTGATGGTCCTGTGCCTCTTGGGCCTCTTCCCTCATCACAGGGATGCTTGCTCTGACTCGGCTGCCATCTTCTCAGTCTTTGGAAAGGCACTGTCTTAAGCCTTCCTTCCTTGACCTTTAGTCAGGATGAGCATTTCATGACACTGTGAAGACTGACTGGATTTGGACTCACTTAGGAGATACACCCCTGGCCACATCTGGAGGGTGCTTCCAGAGAGGTGTAACTAAGGAGGGAAGGTCTACCCTGGATCTGGGTGGCAACATGCCATGGCTGGGGGCCTGGACCAGATAAGAGGGAGTAAAGAGGAAGCCACTGAGTGCCAGCTCTCCTCTCATTCTGCTTCTTGACTGGGTGCAATGTGACCAGCTGCTTCACAATTCTGCTTCCAAGCTCTTTCCTCCACAGTGGGCTGTACCTCCAAACAGCGAGCTCCAGTAAACCCTTCCTCCCTTAAATTGCTTTTTCTGTCAGACATTTGGTCAGAGCAGCAACAACAGCAAAACTAACTAATAAAAATTAATTTAAAAATTAATTCTTAATTGCATAAGTGTGCCATTTTCTTTCTTTCTTTCTTTCTTTCTTTCTTTCTTTCTTTCTTTCTTTCTTTCTTTTTTTTTTTTTTTGAGACAGGGTTTCTCTGTGGCTTTGGAGGATGTCCTGGAACTAGCTCTTGTAGATCAGGTTGGTCTCAAATTCACAGAGAACCCCGTGCCTCTGCCTCCTGGGTGCTGGGATTAAAGGAGTGTGCCACCACTGCCTGGCTCCTAATTGTGCCATTTTCTATGCTCTATTGGAATTGTAGGGTTTCCTAAGCAAGGTTGTCTTATCTCTTATACATGTTTATTATATTCCATATTTTGTCTGCCATCATGATAACATCACACATAGGCCTGGCAAACTGATCTTTTGTTGCTGGTCACAAGAGGTGGGCCCAGAATTTTGCAAGAAAGGATGAGGCTTAAGTAGGTTGAAAAACCATGAGGAAAAAAAGTTTGATGTATTTGGATCTGGTATTTGACATCTGGGTCATAGCCAGCAGAGAAATTTGACTACCATACAATAGGATCCTTGGTCTATTTTCTCAATTCATCCCTGGGATCCTGCCCATATTTCAAGCAAACATAAATTATCTGTTATTAATGCTAAGCTTATAATTTCTGGGTCATATGATAAGACCATTTTTAGTTTTAAAAGGATCATTGTACTATTTTCTGTAGTAGCTACCTGCACCATTTTATACTCTCACCAGCAATGTGACTGATCAGGGTTTTCTTCATCCTGACTGGCATTGTATATTATTGCTATTTCTTATTTTAGATGCTCAAGCTGGTGCGGTGACTGCTGTTTGTAGTGACACCCTCACTTTGGCTTTCTTGGATGGTTTTGATGGTGAACGTCCTCTCATGTGTTATGTGTCAGAGAACTGTTTGTGCACATTTGCCTACTTTCTAACTGGATTGTTAGTTTTTTCTCTATATATTTTGCAAATTCGATATATACTCTATATACACTTTTTGTCAGATGTCTTGTTCAAAAAACATTTCTCTTACTCTATAATTTGCCCTATTAGACTCTAAACAAAGTTTTCCTTGTGACAAAAAATTCAGTTTTGATGACATCCATTTTTCCTTCTATGTCATAGCATGTGATTTCTGGATGATCTATTTTTTTGGTGATGGATGCTCAATTGTTATTATGCATGCTGAATTTTTTGGGTGTGGAAGTGCAGGCATATGTATATCATGGGGTGTGTATGGAGGTCAGAGGACGACTCTTGGGAGTTGGTTCTCTCTTGTTACCTTGTGGGATCTGGTGATCCAACTCAGGTCATCAGGCCTGCATACAAGTGCCTCTATCTACAAAGCTGTTACACATTTTAGAGAGGAAGGGTGAGTATGCTTAACAAACTTACCTTCAGATTATAAAGGTTGTACGGGGGATGGGGGTGGGGGCTGGAATTGGACAAGCAGAAAGTCTAAATTGAAATCATATGCTTCTCTCCCCCCATGTCCCTGCCGTGCTTGATTTGAATGTAGAGGGCTGGATGTAAGCCTCCTGTACACCGGGGAAGCACAATGGCATACATTCTTAATGCCCAGACTCCCCAGGTCCATCACTCTCTTTGCATTCCTCAAGGAGTCATAAAACACACTCCTAATTACCTTCCGGGCAGCATAGTGGAATGTATTTTGATCTTCATAGGGATATTTAAGGAAACCTAGTGCTTTAGTCATTAGCTTTGCTTTGAACAAAAGTTTCAGGGTTTTAAAAATAAGCTTTATTATTTTCAATGTCACAAATCCTTCTAATCTTACAAGATGAGATTCATCTAGTCTTATGAAGTAGGAAAGGAAATCCAGAGATGAAACTGAGGTTTGATACTAGGATAGCATTTCATATTTGCTTTAAATGTTGGCTAAAGTTTAGTCTCAAAATAAAATAAAAATGAATCTGGTTCCAAGCAGTGGCTGCGGTCTCCCAGGGCCTATCTTATCTGTTATCTGTCAATAGAGCAACGGAAATTGTGTGCAATTGAAAACAGATGTAGCTCGGCAATAACAGAAATGGAGAGATGTGCTCTGGAAGGCCTAACTGCATTACTCTCACAAGCAGCCAAGAAGTGACCAGTATTACATCAGCAGCATCTTCATGACCAAAGCTCTATTTTCAGTTCTGGGGTTAAAAAGCCACTGCAAGGTTGGGGGGAAATGACGCCGAGTGTCCTAATGACTGCTGGCCTCAAGCCTTGGTTTGCTGGTGACAGTTTCTTAAGGTGGAGGAGAGCATTCACATGCTTACTGCTCAGACAGCATCTCACATAGGGAGCATCAGCAACACACACTTACTGTTTAGTCAATGGCAGCAACCCTGGATGTCTCTGGACAGAACTCCAATAGGCAGGGGAGGACATACTAGAGCTGTGGGGCTGATTAAAGAAGATCCCAAATCAAAGACTGCCTGTGCTGACATGTCTCTCAAAATTATGTGCCTTCGTTTGTTTTTAAAGTTTTCATAATGAGAAACGTCAACCCATGAAAAAGTTCAGAAGAGTCGTATTGCTGCCACGTAGGCAAAATCACTGCTATTTTATGTACTTTTTTTGTTAACATAGGTTATTATTGTCCTGAATAATTTAAAGTGAGCTACAGACATCACAGTATCTTTAGCCCAGAACATTTTACAAGTTCGTGTGGAGTGTGCAAACATACCCCTGTGCAGCCACAGCCACAGCCACTGTGTGTGTGTTTTGTATGCATGCATGGTAATGGGGGGGCATGATGCACTAACACATCTTAATGGTTTTTTCTGCAGGACTAAGTACAGTTTTCTGACCACTGGTGTTTACTCATCGCTGGAAAATACTGTCCACAAATTTGTAAATATAAACATTATTTACTGCCTGTACACACTCTCTCTCTCTCTGTCTCTCTCTCTCCCCCCCCTCTCTCTCTCTTCTTTCTGAATGGGAAAGGAGTTACTTTGATACAGGGAGAGGCAGGGGTCTGGAATTATACAACCCCTTGCGGTGGCTTGGCTCTACCAGCAGGAATAGAAAGAAGCAACTGCTCTGAATTCTAAATTTGGGAAGAGGAGGACTGTGGAAGTCCGAGACCAGCTAGGTTTTGAGAACATGTGAATTTTCAGGGGACAGAAGAACTAGTGTGCAAAACTCCCATCAGATTCTATAAAGTGTCCTGAACCCTGAAAAGGCAAAGGGTCACGCATTTGAGGTTCTCAAATTATGTGTCATTAGGGAGCAGGAAGATACACTTCCAAAGGCCACGGGGCATTGTTGCTCACTGGCAGAGAGATGGAGTCATGAAACAACCCTTCCAGCCCATTCAGTCAACAGCCCACACCGCGGGAACGGGATCTGGCCGAGGTGAGGGAGAGCAGAAGGCAGCATGGAACATTTTACACACACTGTCAAGTTCTCAATTAGTTCACACTCTTCAGGAAAAAGCTGGGATGTCACTGCAGATGGTCTGACTCTATTCAGTGGGCACAGGCTGGGCAGGGTGCCCACGGTCTGCTCTGGGCATTAGCCTCCTCTTGCTGACTGCTTGTTCTAAATGCTGCCTCGGCAGGCGCTGGTGGCCTTGAGGGCAGTTTATGTCTGTGACTGGACTCAGCTTCAACGACACCCAAGGGGGATGTAGATCCCCAAAGCCCCCCACCAAACAAAAGCAAAAACAGAAAATAATGTAGGCCTTCCTTTTCACTTGTGTAGACATTTGAAAACCGGTACTGAGTATCAGCACAAAAGGGAATAAAACAAGGGTTCGGAGAAACACCGAGCATCATGTTAGGGTTCCTTCCACAGTCGCTTCCCGGCTTTAGAGGAATTAGTTGTCTCATTTGAACCTCTTTTTCAGAAGCGAAGCTCAAAATGATGAAGCAACTGGACTGGGTGAGGTCAGCCAGTGACTCAGCAGATGGGGGTGGTCACCGCGTACCTGATGAGTATAATTGCCCACCACACACGCCTCTGGTGTTTAGACAGTCGGCTGGAGAGGCCAGCTGGAGACCTGACCAAGTGGAATCAGCCTGCATTGTGGGACGGTCGGCTTCTTGGGCTTTGTGCTAGCTTTTGTAGAAAAATGGACGGCGAGAGATAGATCCTTAGCACTGAGCATTTGAACCACTCAATTTAATGAACTCATTTAATATTTACAGCTCTGTGAGCATTATTAATCCCATTTTACTGTTGGAGAAGGAGAGGAATGAGCCGAAGGCCACCGATGTAGTCCCTGGTAAAGCTAGGGTCCGCATGCAGCTATGGGACTAAGAAGTTGGGGCTCTCTGTCCCTGCAGGTTTGATACCATGAGACAGGCGGGCTTACTAAACAGTTAACCCTCCAGGAAGGCACAAAGTCTCAGATCACTGGAGGGCACTTAACTGCATGAAGGAAACTTTCTTCTCTCCAAGGGAATCCCCTTCAATCCAGTACATTCTTATGGAGTCTTTACGGGAAATCAAATTCTAGCAAAGTGAGTTTGTTACTATCGGTAGCTATTAATTTGCTAGAATAATCTTAGTACTTTTTAATGCTTTTTAGCTCTTCTGCTTACTGAATTGGAGATTCACAAATAATCATTTAATATACTGGAAGATCTAAGGGAATCTTGGTTTTATTCATTTTCTGGTAATGGAAAAATTATTTCTCAATGGGTTTGATTTTGATAATTGTATTTTTTTTTCTTTTAGGGGCAGGTGGATGGGTGAGCAGGTTCTCACTATGTAGCCCTGGGTGGCCTTGAACTCACAGAAATTTGCCTGACTAGTCTCCTAAAGGCTAGGGTTAAAGGCATGTGCCACCACGCCTGACCTGATAATAGTATTTCTAACTTTGAAATATTAAGTATAAAAAAGAAACATGGTAAGTCTGGGGAGATGATTCAGTTGGTAAAGTGCCTACCACAGAACATGAAGACCCGAGTTCATATCCCCAGAACTGATATGAAAAGTCAGGCATGGAGGTATGTGTCTATAAGCCCAACACTGCTGGGATGGGGCAAGGGGAGTTGAGGCTGAGACAGATGGATTCCTGAGATTCATGGACCAAACAGTTTGGTTCAACTGATAAGCTTCAGGTCCAGTGAGGGACCCTATCTCAAAAATAATGGTGGAGAACCACCGAGGAAAAATACCTAGCATTTACCTTTGAACTCCATGTGTATGCACACACATAGGACTAAAGAGTCCTATGACACACACAATATATATTCACAAAACGAACACCAAAATACTGCAATTCAGAAGGGTAAAGCTGAGGATGACATTGGAGAATAACACAAATGATTCAAAGAGTCCTCCTGCCAATTCTTCGGTCTGTGACCTCCACTGGAGACTAGTGGGATGTAAGCCTTAGAAATTACACATGTAGAATATGGATGAAAGCTGTCTCAGAGGATTGCTTAATTATCAAATTAAATAAGATGACATATGAAATCCTCTCCCTACAGGCACTCAGTAAACGCTTTTGAGGCATAAAATGATAAGAATCTCTGATTGGGCAACTTGGTTTCCAGACTCAATGATGGCTGGTGTCCAGGTTGGAATGCCTACATCTAAATGAATCTCTCCAAAGCTTTAGCTAAGAATTTCAGTTTCATAAAGTTACAGAGAAAGGGCAAGTCAGGCGTTATCCTAGACAGACAGGGATACAACTGCTCCAATTTCTGTTTTCCTTCCACCGATGGCCATTTTGCATCTGCAAATGGTTTTTATAACCAACACAAAGATTCTTTTGCAGGGTTCTTAATTCCTTCTCTTCCCACGCTGCCCTCATTAAAAAGTGCCACTTTATTTTAGCTAACTTAGTGGGTCTCCAACTTTATTGGCTGTGATACTTTGTGGAAGGGCTGCAATTACTCTCCTTCCCATGCCCACATTCCTTTGCAAAGGTTCCTTCCAGCCCACACACCCCAACCTCAGAGGGTATTGCAATTCATGCCATCCTTCCTACAAGATCTTGTGACTTATTGGGCCAACAGGGTCCAAGAGAAAGTGGCATATGCCATTTGTTAGCATAAGCCTCAAAAGGTCTTGTATAAATGAAGATATCCTTCAAAGCTCTACCCAGATTTCATATGAACATGTCCACACTACCCTTCCAGATGTTCCTTGAAATTCCAGTCATTGTCCAGACAGATGATAGAATTAACAAGGAAACGAGACAAGTACTTTGGAGGCATGTATATACCTGGAGACATCCAGGTGTCTTCTGATGGATAGCCTTATATTGGATGTCTAGGTCATATTAGTAATAGATTATTGACACTGATAGCATTTTGTAATAGTAATTCCCAGCTCTCAAATAAGGCAGCACGGATAGACAATAGTGCAAAAATTCACATAAGACCTTCATTACCATCTAGAATGAGCTTAGCTGTGATGAGAGTGAATACAGTTTGTAGGCTTGTCTGAATACATTCATCCACATGTAATTCACAACAGGAGCACACCGTCTTTGAAACACAAGACACAGACTGCAGAAGAGAGAGCAAAGACCAAGAGAGGGGAAACAGCTCTTGATAAATTGGAAAACACAAGTATTTGTTCTGTAAATCAAACCCCAAACTGTATTAAAAGTATGATTTTTAATTGGCTTATAAGACCCTTCATGATCCAGCACAGCAATGAATTTATTAGATGAGAGGAAATTTAGCATGCCTGTTTCTTTCGGGTGGTCATTTGGTCAATAGAAAAACGTCTTGATTCTGTTTGCAATGTGTAATGCAGAGGCTCATAATGGGTCAAAAGTGCTCAGAGTAAGCAACCATTGAGTTCCCAGCCCTAGTGACACATGTATACAATCTCCTCCAAGCTTTAGAGAACGTCACAGAAGAGAGGGCAGGAAGAATGCAAGAGCCAGAGCATGGGAAGAGACGCGGTGGAATGCTGACTTCTGCACTCATGAACACGTAACAGCAGTGGGTGGCTACCTGCAGAAGTCCTGAACAAGGCAAGATCCATTAACATGCCCAAATGGACAGGAGAGGGACTCGTCAAGTTCTACTCCTCCCTGAGCAGCTAGAGGCAGTTCACGGCTGCTGGTGGAGGCAGAGTCATGCTCCTTGGTAAGGGGCCCTTACTCAAATAAACATCCCTCACTCCGATCATGCCGTGAACTAAAATAAAAATAAAATAAAAAAATAAAAAAATCCAAAAGATGTGAAAACAGGAGAAAAGATTTTCTGAGAAAAGAAAAAAATGTTCTTCTTGTTGAAGAAGTCACAAGATAAAATTATGATCCTAACATATTTAAGCTGTCAAAAAGCAGGATGTCTTCTGCAACTTTAATCTGCCTGGAACTGCTCCATGAAGGCATCATCAGCTTCGTCTGAAAACGGCTCTCCTGCTGTTCCTAATCCACCGGCCTCTCTGAGGAGGCTCAGCAAGGCAAGAGCAGATCCAGGGGGAAGACTATATGTTTTCCCCTGGTCTGCTGTGCAAGTTCAGTGTGTTTCTTTTTGTACTGCTGGGCAAAACCTCTTTCTATCCTTGGATTTATTTTAGCGGCCAAAATATTTTTTGAAAAGCACTAACTAGACTTTATATTTTTTGATTACAAAAGGAACACATAGTCACTGGGAAGTACAGATAGGTCCTGATGAAAACACACGGATCAGGTGAACACCTCACTGACTTCATACATAGATGTAAAAGGACACTAAAATAACAACAACAACAACAACAACAAACAAACAAACACCAAGACAAAAACAACCAACCAACCAACCAACCTACCTACCTACCAACCAACCCCCACAACAAAACAGCAAAATCAAATGAAGCAAAGAACTAAAACAATCTCACAATACAGAGATAAATGATATTATCTATTAAAATGATATAATATCTAAAAATCCCAGAATCAATGTAAGAAAAAATGATGTCAAAATGTCAAGGTTTTTAATAAAGAGAGCCTCTGCCTTTGTACTTGCATGATCCTTCCTCACTTCTTAACCTGAATTCTGGCCCTGGTTCCAATAAAGCTTTATAAAAGCACAAGGCTAGTCTGTAGGCTATAATTTGTCAATTCATGTTTTCAAAATATTACACTGAATCAAAGGTATATTTCAAGCTCCATTACACATTAGACTGATCAATACAATAGTGATGATCAGGAATGCTAGTGATGAGGGTAGCACATAAGATTAGTGATTCTTCTGTGGCCCAAGTCACCAACGACCTTGAAACCAGAGCCAAATCTGGCGGAAGACTAACGAAGATTTATAATGAAAAGGCCAAAAGAATATAAAATTTGAAGAGAAGGAATGCAGCAGTTAGTGGGACAAAGTTAATTCCTGTGTTCAAGGAGATAAACAGATTAAGAAATGGAACAGAGTGGTGACACCAGAGCAAGATCCCATCCAGCTAAGTTTCCAACTTGTGAGGAGGAATTAGAGAAAAAATTTAGAGCCAGGTGTGATGGTGCACACCTTTAATCCCAGCACGCAGGAGGCAGAGGCAGGCAGATCTCTGTGTTTGAGGTCAGCCTGGTCTACAGAGCAAGTTCAAGGACAGCCGTGCTTAGGATGTGAAGGAAAACAGAAAGCTGATGAAGATGTAATTAAACAAGAGGGCCATGCTGCAGCCCCTGTAAGCAGCAGAACTTGGCAGCTTCAGCCATGTGGTTCTGAAGCTAAGGATAGAAGGAAGGAGCTACAGAATTTTCTTCAAGTTGGACATTTTGTATTTTTCCTTGCTCAGTTTGCTCCTTTTCATTATAAATCTCTATAAGAGTGACCAGTAATAACCACACAACAGAGTCTATACAAGGCTGTTTTGAGATTCCCTCTGCCAAAATATCACAAGAACAATCTCTAGGCCACATATTAATATTCTTCTCTGAAACCTTTTGAGCCAGGTCCTCACACACTATCTTCTATGCTCCTACTAGTATGGCCAATTAAGCAACGCTTAGTGTTCCACTGCTTTCTAACCCAAACTCCCCAAGTCCGTATTATGCCAACCAAAAACATGGCCTAACCTATTACAGCAATATCCAAGTCCCTGGTAGCAACTTCTGCCTTAGTAAGGGTTTGTACTGATGTGAAGAGACACCATGACCACGGCTACATTTATAAAAGAAAACATTTAATTGGGTGACTTACAGCTCAGAGGTTCAATCTATTATCATCATGGTAGGACATAGTGGCATGCAGACAGACATGGTGCTGGAGAAGGAGCTGAGAATTATGTATCTTTGAGCCACAGGCAACAGGAAATGAAGTGAGTGTCACAATGGGCATGGCTGGAGTACATATGAGACTTCAAAGCCCAGCCCCACAGTGACACACTTCCTCCAACAAGGCCATACCTACTTCAACAAAGTCACGCTTCCTAATAGTGCCACCTCCTATGAGATTCTAAGGGCCCATTACATTCAAACTATCAAAGCATCCCCATGCCTTACCGACTTTTTGTAAGTCACAGATAGTCTACTTTGGTCTATTCTTAATAATCCTGTGACCTTCAGTTCTCTTAAAAGACACCTCTAGTCATGATGCTGTGCATTACAAATATGTAGCTCTAATTGTCCACCTGCTGTGTCCATTTAGTGTCTATTGAGCAGAGTAAACCCAGAGGCTGACATTAACTTCCCTGGATGTTAGAGATAAGAGTCTTTGGGCTGGTGGGGCTCATCCCATCACTAATTTGCATGTTATAAAAACATTTCATATCTTTGGTTTACTTTATGTTTCTTAAACATCTTTCAAAGACATTTAATTTTATCTGTATGTGTGTGTGTCTGAGTGTACATATGTGCATCAAAGCATGGAGGTATTAGAGGGACCCAGAAGATGTTGTTCTATAGGTATTTGTAAGCCACCCAATGCCAATAATTAAACCTAGGTCCTTAATCACTGAGCCATCCAGTCAGACCCCTGAATTTTAAGCAATTAAGGTAATTTGCGTGTTGAAATGATAAAAACAATTGCATGTTCACTGGGAAGTTTTGACTTTTGACTCCCTAAGTCCAAATCTATTAATCTCCCATATCCCTTCTAAGGGAGGAAAGTAGCACTAATCCTATTTGGCTGTTTAAGAAGGAAAAAAATCACTTAACTCTTATTTCCCCTCTTTCTCCAACATCTGTTTTTATCAGCAAATGCCACAGATTCTCTTAAAACATGTCTCCATATTTTTCCTGAAATAAGATAATCAAAACTAGGCCTAAAAAGTATCTAGTTCTTGCATATTTAGGGTGGGGTCTCCCCTGATAAAGAGGCAGGGGTTGGGGAGGAAGGAAAGGGAGTACAAACAGAAATGTTCAATTTCCAGATGAGTGGGTAGGGGCACTTACATGCCTTTGGCAAGTTCAAAACAGCCCTGGGATGAGCACTGGGTTATGCACGAGGCCTTCCCCAGGTAGCACAAGCACTAGAAGATATCCCAGCTTTTGTCCTACTGCACACATTTCCTGTCCTGTCATTTGCATGGATATAGCTGGACCTGAGACCAGAGGAGGGAACATTCAAGCAGACAGGGCTCATGGGTCTTGGAGAGAGCTGAATGATTTCAGTGGCTATGTCTCATCACTCTCTGGCAAGGGCCTGAGTGGGGCGTGCTGGTACACTCTATGTCCATGGCTGAGGCCAGATGAACGTGTACTGAAACCACAGGGCCAGTTTTCCAATAGTACGTATCTCTAGGAGCTAAGTCCAGTCACAGAGCCCTCCTAACAGCAATTATGGCAAACTAGCCCTGCTTCCACAGGACAAAGAGAGCTCATCTTGACTGCCGACATTAATCTTGTGACTGCAAGATCCTGCTTCAAGAGATGGCATCTGTTCTTTATGTTACAGGTTTAAATAAATTCAACAGTCATCTGCCCACTTGTAAAAAAAAAATCAGAGAATCTGATTTAGTAGTGACTGATTAGCGTGCCATTTGCATATCAAGTGTAAGCTGCCACAACCCTATTAAGAAGAACTTTTCATTACATATTAGCTGTTTTAAAGATCATAAAAATACTCTTTACTTACTTACAATTAGCATTTTACTAATTCAGGGGACTTTAAAGTATAAAAGTATTATATGTAATCCTCCTTCACATGGAAATGTCATGGTTTTCATATACATTATTTTTTGAAATTTCTCTAGCTAAATTTTTATTCACCAGCATCATCATCATTTGTGTGATGTGTGTGTGTGTGTGTGTGTGATGTGTGTGTGTGTGTGTGTGGTGTGTGTGTGTGTGTGTGTGTGGGGTGTGTGTGGTGTGTGTGGTGTGTGTGTGTGTGTGTGTGTGTGGTGTGTGTGTGTGGGGGGGGGTGTGGTGTGTGTGTGTGATGTGTGTGTGTGTGGTGTGTGTGTGTGTGTGGTGTGTGTGTGTGTGTGGTGTGTGTGTGTGTGATGTGTGTGTGTGTGTGTGGGTGTGTGTGTGTGTGGTGTGTGTGGTGTGTGTGGTGTGTGTGTGTGTGTGGTGTGTGTGTGTGTGTGTGGGTGTGTGTGTGTGGGTGTGTGTGTGTGTGGGTGTGTGTGATGTGTGAAGGTGTAGGAGGCTTGCATTTTATCTAGGTTCACCTACTGTATCCTTCCAACAAGCCTGTGAGAGGAGATGGGGGAAACCGAGGAAGGGAATGAATGGATCTGTTACTTAATGGATGTAAGAATTGGAAAAGCAGAGCTGAGAGAAAGTGGGTGTGCCTCAGGTCTGTGTCCTTGAACAATCAGCAATGCACCCTCTACATTAGCTTTTTAACTTTGGTTATGTTTTTCTTTCTCACTTGACTCCAGCTTATACAAGTTTTCATGTGAAATAATATGACCGAAATGTAGAGAGCTCACTCCTGTTTATGTTTTTTTAAAGCACGGGTTTTTGTGCTTTAGTTACTGAATGCTAGTGAGTATCTGGTTGTCTACATAGAATGTTTGTCACTGTTGACAGTCTCTGTATGCTCGGGTGCTTTCCCAAGTCTGTGACTACATTGGTCTTCTCATTCTGTGAGCTCTCAAGCCTAAAAGCATATTTACCTAAACAAGGACGTTTTCTCTACACTAACCACAATGAAAAATTTCAGAACAAATTCTGGGCAAGCATGAAACTAAACAAGGAGATTGAGGAGCATGCAGTACTTGCAGGTGAGAAAACACCCATTCTTTTATTATATAAATTTCTCTAGATGATCCCTGAAGAGATCATCTAGAGAGATATAATGAGTTTTCAAGCTATATACTGTACGAACAGTATACAGAGTTAGATCAGCGAGCCTTTCAGACACCTTGGTGCACTATAAATGCTACTCCTGGAGGTCACTTTTAAGGGATAATAACACAATTATATTTACATTCATCTGCAAAAGGCCCTACAATGGTCTTCCATCACACTGGGAATAGCATATGCTATATGACACATTTTTTTCTTAACATCTCTGCTCTCATTCACTATGCTGAATTGTTGTTATTCATACGTCAGGGCTGCAATATTCTTATAGGTAAGTGTAGGCATATAGTTGTATGAGAAAAATGGTGATGTTTTTATATTAATTTTCCATATATAATAAACATAGTATGTTTTCCAACATGATAGTAAATAATAAATGTGCTTAAAAATGTGGTGCCAAGGAGGTATGAAGGAGTGGAGCTCAGAAAAAAAGGTGAGAAGGTTAAGTACAATGGTCCCTAGGTTGGGTAGAGTTGAGCATGGCAGTGGGTGACAAAAGTAAGAGAGCAAAAGGCTGCCTCAGAGTGAGGACAAGTGAGAGAGATATAGAGATAGACAGTCGGATAGACTGGGAGACAGAGGGAAAGAACAAGATCTGGGGTGGCTGGGGGTGTGTATCTCTAGGCAACTCTAGGCAACTGGAAGCAGTAGTGGAAATGCACCACACCAAGCGTGTGTGTGTCTGTGTGTATATGTGTGTGTGTATGTGTGTGTGTGTCTGTGTGTATGTCTGTGTGTGTCTCTGTGTGTATGTCTGTGTGTGTGTCTCTGTGTGTGTATGTGTGTGTCTCTGTGTATGTCTGTGTGTGTCTCTGTGTGTATGTCTGTGTGTGTATGTGTGTGAGCGTTCCAAATTTACGTTAGTGCCTACAATCTACCTGTCTACCTGTTCGTTTCTTCACCAAGTGAAAAACCAGTTGGGTTTCTTGCCTGCCCTGGGAATCTCCTTGCAGAATTGCAGTTTTGAAGATGTGTGCTTTCACCCAGCATGCTACTTCTATTCTTTGAAATTGGCCTTGTCACAGATGATCACAAACCTGCATCCTTCTGGGCAGCGAGCAGGGGTTGGGTAGAGCAGGGGGTACCATCTGGGGATGGGTACATTTTCCCCTTTTATCTTCAGACAATTTCCTCTCAAGTTCTGGATGCTGGATTTAAACATCACTGGTGTCAGGCCAGGATAGTCTTTGAAGGAAGGTCACCACTGTGAGGGACAGACTGGTGCAGATCTGTGTACAGGGCCTCAAATTGGAGAGGGGGGTGACAGGCACAGATGACACCAGACACTCCCCATTTTAACAGTGTGCATAATCAAATGGGAACAAGAGGGAAACACGATTTTTGTCTTCCATCACAAACTTAGCTTCCCACAGGTTTACAATGAAAATACGGTTCTGTGGCCTTAAAAATGGAGCTTTAACCAATTGTTTTGGGTGAGTATTCTCTACCAATTTCTTCTCTCATGCTCAAACACACACACACACACACACACACACACACACACACACACACATTTTGAAGGAAGATGCTGTTACATCTTTAGCTGGTCCTTTATCTGGAGTATTTTCCTTGGCCACCTCCCTGAATGTCAACTTTCTTTAACTCTGACATCTTTCAATACGAGTCTTCTAAGATTTTCCCACCTAAAATTAATTTCCCTTTCCATGGTAACATGAAGAGTCCCCCTAGTGCTTCAGCAGTGTTTGTAACCTGGCTTCATTAGCAATTGATTTTTATTTTGCATTCTCATGATGCTATGAATTCTTCATTGTTAAGGAGCAAGGATCAGGGATCCAAGTCTTGCCTACAGAAAATGAATATTTCATAAAATTACATTACAAATATTTTGTGTTTATGTATGTGCACACACATATTCACTCATGTGCCATGGGGCACACTTCTAGTTCATTCTCTCCTTCAACAATGTTCAGGGACCAATCTCAGGTCTTCAGGCTTGGCAGGTACCCGCCTTCTCACTGAGTCAGTCCGCAGGCCTCCTAAGTCATCCTGGAGAACTTACAGATGTTTTGCATTAGGCTTTCTAAATTTCTTTTATTGGAAAATTCAGTCAAAGAGGACAGGGCCATAAATCTGTCTTTAAAATTGGAGAAAGAATGCTGGGAAAGATGAGGAAGTTGTGGGTGTTCATGACTGTGTCTTCATGTGAC
Source organism: Mesocricetus auratus (assembly GCF_017639785.1). Lineage (NCBI taxonomy): Eukaryota > Metazoa > Chordata > Mammalia > Rodentia > Cricetidae > Mesocricetus > Mesocricetus auratus. Next base: position 51,319,694 of record NW_024429197.1, on the reverse strand, counting down.
AGATGTCCCTGAGAGAGAGGGTGGAGCAGCAAGCTCTGCCCCAGTTAGCAGAGTTGGCTCCAGAAAACCATGGGGCAGGGAGCGCAGGAATAGTGTTCTTAATCAGATGGGAACAAGACAGAAACATGCTACTTCTTCATTTTTTCCCTCCCTCCACAGTTATTAGCATGAAGGTTAATTGAACAGTATGGTAACACAGGTATCTATCTATCTATCTATCTATCTATCTATCTATCTATATCTATCATCTAGCTGTCTACCATCTACCTATCTATCTATTGTCTGTCTGTCTACCTACCTACCTACCTACCTACCTACCTACCTACCTACCTACCTAGTCAACCTGACACATACTAGACTTACCTGGGAAGAGGGGAACTTCAAACTAAGAAAACGCCTCCATTGGAGTGACCCATAGGCAAGTCTGTGGGGCATTTTTCTAGAGCAATGGTTTATATGTGAGGGCAGTGCTATACCTGAATGGGTGGTCCTGGATTATGTTAAAAAATAAAGGCGAACTGAGGGAACCATGAGGAACAAATCAGTAAGTTGTGTTCTTCCATGGTCTCCGCTTTAGCTCCTGCCTCCAGGATCTTGCCTTGGCTTCCCTCAATGATAGACTGTGTTCACTATGTGTAAACCAAATAGGCCCGTGCTTTCCTCCCCAAGGTGCTTTTGGTCTCGGTGTTTGATCACAGCAATAAAAAGCAAACTAAGACACTGGAATAAGAACAAAGAGGAAATAAGATTGATTCCCAGCAGGATAGGGTGATTACCAAATTAATCACCTGGGCGCTGTCTCTAGCGTTGACTCATCACTTTCAGGTGAACATAGGTTGTCTATGAGAATCATTAGCTCCTGTCATAGACATGGAAACACTTGATTCACAAGGAGCTGAGTGAGGTCTGCAATACACAAGATGACAGGTGCCTGAGTTAAGTTGTCTCAGACAACTCCAAAGTGCACATTCATAGAGGATGATGAGCCCAGAGCTGGAACTCCCTTTTCTCTCTTCACAGTGGTAGTGGAAGGCAATAAAGGCGGACAAAGAGGAGATGAAAAGCCAAGTAGCCCAGACAGCACTCACTAGTTCTCATGAATAAAATGGCACTAACCTGTATTAGGCATGGGCAGCCATTAGTTTCTATGACAGCCACAACAACCCACTAACTTAGCTATTATGGACTTCATCTTGCTGATGGAGAGCACAGGTGCATCAAGGTAAAACACTCTGTCCTAAGACCATCTGATTGGTACTGCTGCATGTCTTTGTTCTGAAAGAACTGCCAAATTAGGACAAAACATTTCAAATAAGCTATATGAAATGAATTCACAGGAGCAGCACAAGATGGGATGAAGACATTAAAAGCAAAATAATCCTATATAAAAAAGACAACATCTATACACCTAAAGAACTTGTATGCCATGAATGAAGACAATGGGGAACACAAAACGAAAGCAAGGAATGGAATCAAGTGAGTTAAACTCAGAACTCGCACAATACAACAGGAGGCTTGGAAGCATGGAAGTTGAGCTAGGTCACCTAAGGAGACAAGAAGGAAACAAGTCACGGGGCTGACCAGTTCTAACTGGACTAGAGAAAGCATCACTTAACTCTACCGGGCAGAGAAAAGCCAAGGCAAACATGTCACTAACACGGAGAGGCAGCTAACTAGAGGACATCTTTTAAGACTTGGGGCTTCGGGCTGGCTACTGAGCTTCATGTTTCTGAAACTTCTATAAAAAGTGTTGATCAGTATTCCATGTTACAGACGAGATGTCACCCACATGTACTGACAGATTGGGAATGCTAGAAATAGGGGAGGATGCGACTAAATTTTTTTTAATAAAGTTGATTTCACTCAAATTGTCTGAGCCTAGAGGTGCTTCAAAATAATGCAGCTCAGTAAATTTTACCACTATTCATTAAAAACGAAAAATTGATTCTTTGAAAGATGTGAGCATTGTTTCAGGAAGTTCAAATTCAAGGGTTTGGGCATCACAATTGGAAAACTAGAGAAGCATCAGGGTTGTGTGGTAGATGATGTCAAGAAGCTAGTCATCAAAACACCAAACAATCCAATTAAAAAGTGGGGTGCAGCCTGGCGGTGGTGGCACACGCCTTTAATCCCAGCACACGGGAGGCAGAGGCAGGCGGATCTCTGTGAGTTTGAGGCCAAGCTGGACCGACAGCCTTCAAAACAATACAGAGAAACCCTGACTTGTAAAACAAAAAAAAGTGGGGTGCAGAACTAAATAGAGGATTCTTGATAGAGGAAACTAAAATGGCTGAAAGGCACTTAAGAAAGTGCTCAACATCATTAGCCATCAGGGAAATTAAACTCCAAACAACTCTGAGATACCACTTTACATGGGCCAGAATGGCTAAAATCAAAAACACCAATGACAGTCTATGCTGGAGAGGATGTGGAGAAAGAGGAACACTCCTCCATTGCGGATGGGAGTGCAGACTTGTACAACCACTTTGGAAATCAGTAGGGTAGTTCCTCAGGAAAATGGGAATCAGTCTACCTCAAGATCCAGCAATTTCTCTCCTGGGCATATACCCAAAGAATGCACATTCATACAACAAGGACATATGTTCAATTATGTTCACAGCAGCGTTGTTTGTAATATCTAGAACCCGGAAGCAACCTAGATGCCCTGCAACTAAAGAATGGATAGAGAAAATGTGGTACATTTACACAATGAAGTACTACTCAGAGGGAAAAAAAAACAATGGAATCTTGAAATTCGCAGACAAATGGATGGAACTAGAAGAAACCATCCTGAGCAAGGTATCCCAGTCACAAAAAGACAAACATGGTATATACTCACTCATATATGGATTTTAGACTAGAGAAAAGGATTACCAATCTACAATCCACACTCCCAGAGAAGCTAGGAAACAAGGAGGACCCCAAGAGAACAACACATGGTCCCTCAAAGAAGGGGGACAAGAACCCCTGAGCAAATTGGGAGCATGGGGGAGGGGGGAGAGGGGAAGATTGGGAGGGGGGAGAAGAACAGGAGGACTGAGACGGGAGGAATAGAGGAGGGCAAGAAAGGATATGCCTTGATAGAGGGAGCCAGTACAGGTTTGGAGAGAGGTCTGGAACAGGGGAAATGTTAGGGGATCCACAGGGATGACCCCAACTAAGCAGTGGTGGAGAGGCTGCCTTTGATGCCCTTTCCCTATAATGAGTTTGATGACTACCTTGGTTACCATTCCTAGAGCCTTCACCCAGTAGCTGATTGAAGCAGAAACAGACACCCATAGCTAAACACTGAGTCATACTCCCAGAATCCAGAGAGGGAGGAGAGGAAGGAGGGATGAGTAAAGGGACCAAGATGGTGCTGGAGAAACCCACAGAAATAGTTGACCTGACTTAATGAGAGCATGGAGACTCTAGTTGTCAAGCTGGGGAACCAGCATTGACTGAACCAAGCCCTCTGGATGTGGGTACCAGCTAGGAGGCCAAGGCAGTCTATGGGATCTCTAATAGTGGACCCAGTGTTTATCCCTAGATCACAAATGGACTTTGGGAGCCCATTGCTATGGAGGGATACTATTGCAGCCCAGACACGGGAAGTGGGACCTGGGCCCTCCCCCAAATGATATGAAGGACTTTGATGATTCCCTGTGGAGGGCCTCACCATCCCTGGGGAGTGGGTGGGATTGGGTTGGGGGATCAGTGGGAAGCATGGGAGAATGGGAGGGTGAGGGAATGGGGGGATGGATATGTAAATAAGAGTCCTTCTAAAATAAATAAAAAATGTAAAAAAAAAAAAGAGTGCAAGCATTCAGAGGTTTGGAGCTAAGGCTGAATGCCTAATAGCAAGACAATACAAAACTGCTTCTTAGATGGGAGTCTAGGGTAGGTTTTTGTACGTTTATAATAAACAACGAGAAATATTGCGTTTTTCTTTATTCTTTCCCCAGATAATATGGTTATTCTTCAGATGGGATAAGCATCAACAAAAATGGATTGGGAAGATAAGCGAGCCACGTGTGTACAATAAGTGGAGGAGATGAGGGCTGGTGAGAGTACCAGGTGTCAACTTCAATGTGGGCTTTCTTTTGGCATTTGAAGACGATTTCTGAAGAATAAGGTCTAGTACACACAGATGTTTAGAGAGTGTAAACTGGATCAAGAGCTTCAGTATGTTCATTCACATGTGTTTCTTAGGTCCAAGCATTATCTCCTTATTCCCAGTGGTCTGATATTCAACAGAGAAATATGAAAGCATCTGGGACTATGATTTAATTCCTGGCACTGAAAGGCCTAGTCCAGTGAGCAGTTTGCCAGGGGGCCATCTTGGGCACACCTCTGATAAGAGTGACATGATATAGGACAATCTCTTCCAGTAGGTACAGATTCAAGGGTTGAATCTATAGTAGGCCTCAGTTGCTAGCTACTATGTTCAGCATGCCACTGTTGCAAGTAAGTTTCAAAGCATTATGGGTAAGGAGCATTACCTGCAGGCATGGGCTGGATCCTGACTCACTTGGAACATCTGACTACTCAACTGTTCTAAAGCTTGGTTTCAGAGGGAAGAAAGAAAACTGTTTTATTTCACATGCTAATTTGAAATAGTCTCGGTATGTGGTAAATACTCAATAGCCAGTGTTAGACCTTTTGAAATGTTTATTATTAAACTTGATGTTTTACTCTAAAACTTACATAAATACTTGTTTAATTAAAATTTTTTGAGAGTTTCATATGAATCCCATATTTGAATCAAATTTCCTCTTCCATCTCCTCACTCCAACTCTTCCTCTGTCTCCACTCATCTTGTCCTTCTCAAATTTATTACCTCTTATTCTTGAATTACTATCATTACATAAATATACGTAAATACAACTTCTTGAGGCCAGTTAGAGCTGTTCATGTGTATATGTGTTTAGAGCTGACTATTTGGTATTGGATAACCAATCTGGGGGCTCTGCATTCTAAGTACCTTTCCTTATGTCCACAGATAAATGTTGCTCTCAAGCCTGATCAAAGAAATTTCTTTCTGCAATAGACAGCATTACAGAAAACCACGGGGTCAACATGCAGAAAACAACTGACTCTAGGTTGCCTAGCCCAAGTGATACATCTATGACACAAGTGCTATACCAAGGGCTTAGGGAACATTCTGGAAGAGTGGGTGGAAAAACTGCAAGATCCAGAGGACCAGGATGTCTGCTATCAGACTGTGTCTTCTGTGTATGACAGGGAAGCTGAGCCCATGAAATCTCAGTAACATGGCTGCTTAAGCAAGACCGAAGCAATGACAATACCAGTTGACATGCCAACGCGGATGGCGGAAAATCTCACAACGTTTCATCCTAGATGGAGAGCTAAATGCAACTAATGACTGCTGACAGAAGGAGAGACAGTCAGTGCTAGCTTTTGTTAGAGTCTTTGGTAACAGGCTCAAGAGCTGAAAAAAATGTACAAAATGTTAAAATACCTTCTGAAGACAAAAAGGAATTATTACTAACTGAATTACAGGAGTATGTGCTAGCCATAAAGGGAAGGAATGATGAAACGATTTAGTCAGTCAGACATAGAGAACTTGAAGTGTATTTCTGCAGGACTCACCCCAGGATGGTTTAAGAAGTGCTCACAGGAGCTCAAAGCCAAACACACCAGTGAGTGGTCTAGCCGTCACTTCTCTAGGTCTGTGGTCCGAAGTAGGCCCTGGCCTGTGGTTGTGTATCAGCCTTGATAATTTGCTTTCCTACCATCCTCCCACTCTGCTGAGACAGCTTGGATTTAATAATTAGGGAACAGCCTAGCCTGTGGCTATGAGCAAAACTAACTGGCCAAATGGGAATTGAAGCTGTGACCTTGGCCTCATTAGACATAGCAATGTCCTTGAGTAGACCACTTTCATACAAACAATCTGGCCACTTTCAGAGAAAATGCAACACAACACACATAATCTCACAGATCAAAACACACAAATAACCATGACTCACAACTAAAATAAAAACTAATTCACAGATATCTTACAAATCAGCTTCTAGTCTCCTGTGTGTGCCAGTACCCAGAGGTCGTCGGAATGCTGCTATTGGGCTTCAAATGTCCCTGAAGTAGAGAGCTGTTGCTGTCATTTGCATTTGTAGAAACCTCACAGTTAAGCAGCCAGTTTTCATTGGTAGAATATCTATATGCCTCAGAGGTAAATAATGTGTTGCTACCTAAAATTTGAAAATGGGAAAATTAGTACTGCTCCAGAATCAGGCTCAGATGGGAACTTGACAGGTATCACAGATCTCAAACTGATCATTTGTCTTTATAGTATAATGCAAAATAAAGACTCCCAGTAAAGTGATCACATTCTACTAGCATGTTAGCTATGATAGTATCTGGTTATATGAGGCAAGTGTGTACAATGTACAGCAGTACCCACTGTTTCAAGAACCTCCTATTACCTAGTTGTATTCCTGTGTCTCCCTGATGTCAGAGCTATGTTATTATTATTTTATAGACCTAAATGAGATATGGAGAGAAATTTACTGACTCTACTGACTCTCCAAAGGCTGTCTGGTTAGTGGGATGATGCTTTAGACTAGCAGGGGGAGTCTAACTCAATAGCTACTCTCTAACCCCAGGGCACATCCAGTCAATGGGGCTCCTTGGAAGAACTGACATTAGGAATTAAGGAACACACAATCTGCTGTGGGGAAACCCTCACTTGTCCTCAGGTTTCTCTCTTCCTCAGGATGTACTAACACAGATTGGTAGTTATATTAGTTAGCCTTTTACCTTGCTGTGACACAAGCACCTTTAGGGAGGAAAGGTTTTGGCTCACATTTCAGAGGGTCACAGTTCATCATGTTGGAGAAAGCAAAACAAAGTGTCTCTGTCTGTGACAGTGGGAGCATGTGGCATTGCTCACATGACATAGATCAGGGAGCAGAGACCACAGTCTGAACTAGGAACATGTAGAACCATGAAAGGCCCAGCTTCAGTGAGCTACTGCTGCAGGTAGACCCCATGTGGGCATATCCAATATGTGGCCTGGGGATCACATACAGCCACAGATAGCAATGAATGTAGCCCAACAAGGAATCTTGATTTGCTTAAAAAAGGTTTTTTTTAAACACAGTTGTTGAGGTTCTCAAGCAAGACTTTTTTTTGTAGATTGTCATGTTTTGTCATAAAGTCAAAAGGTTGCCTCCATAGCACCCAAATTATCACCACTAGCTGGGGGAACAAGTGCTTAAGTCCTAGCTTGTAGAGGGCATCATTTCAGACTTAAACCATGACAATAATCTCTACTCTGAAGCATTGCCCTTTCTGGAAAGTTGGTCTCTGTAAGGTACCCAAATGACCATGCAGTGGAACCAGGTAGCTGAGTTTCATTTTATTCTGAGTCCCAACCTTTTTATTATTTATCTACAATCACTGCACACCTGTGGCTTAGCATAGTGTCTGGCACATGGTAGCTATGCAATATGCATGGAGTAAACCTCTCCAAGGCCAACAGCAGGCATTGCATCTATGTGTACCCACTCTCATCTGCTGGTCACCTGAGTTGCAGCCCTGATGTGGAGGTATTTTGTAGGGGATTCCACCTTTGTATGAAGCCTGCACAGCTGAAATTTTAGAAATCAATGCATATTAGATGTAATTTACATGCAGTTCAACTCATCTATACTAAATGTATGATTCAACAAATGTCAACACTACTCTCATGATATAAAACATTTCTACTGTTTCAAGACATTTCCTTAGGCCCCTTTGTAGTCATCGCCTCCCCTTGTCTCAAGAGACTACTGATCTGCCATTTGTCATCATAGTTTTGATTTTTATAGACATTCACTTAAGTGGACTCACACAGAATGTATATTCTTTTCTTTCCTCTTTCCCTCCTTGCTCCCCTCTCTTTAAGTGCTAAGATCAAGCCCAGGTTGCACATGCTAGGCAAGTACTCTATCACTACGGCATATTCCCAGCCCTTAGTTTTTTGACAGGTCTACTACCTATGTAGCCAAGGTTGGCCTTGAACTTGGAAATCTTCTCTCTCTGCCTCTGAATGCTAAGATTCTAGTGTTGTGTCATGATGCCTCACCAGAATGCAATCTTTGATGCTTGGCTATTTCACATTTTTTGAGATGTATCCATTCTGCTGCTTCTAAGTGTTCACATGTCTATTCTTGTCTTGCCATTAAATTGGTGCATTCTTGACATCTGTCCTGATGACTTGTTCTTCTGTGTGCTTCTTCTGCCTGTGTGCTCCCAGGAAGATGAGGGCTCCTAAATCACAGAACTGTTTGCCATGTAATAGATGGCAACCACCTGGAGAACCTGCCCTTCTCACTCGGATAAATTTCTGCCCACTCAGTGGCCATATGAGGAATGTACAGGTTACCATCCATCTTCCTTTCCTTAGACATCTTATCTGTAGCTTTTATTTCAGGTAAAAAAGGGGGGGTCATGACAAAATGTGGTATAAGCTATTGTCCTGACAATATCTGTCCAGTAGGGTTGAAAACCATATGCTTTGGTGATGCTTTGGGAGGTATGGATACCCTTTGGATGTGCCTATAATCCCAAACTACTTTATCACCCTAGTTCTGCCTTTTCACTTCTCAGCTGCCTTCTTTGATTGCTGACTGTCTCCATTCACTCCTGAACTGCACAGGTACTGTTCACTGAAGAGTTAGTGAAAGGAATCTTATGGGCAATGTCTGCAGCATGCACACATGGGCTCATTCCTTCATTCCCCAGGCTCCCATTTAGAGAAGCCACTCCCATTATGGGTACTGTGTGAATATATGTCGCTGTGATTGGTTTAATAAAGAAGGTGATTGGCTAATAGCTGGACGGGATAAGATTAGGCAGAAGAACCAAAGGAAGAATGCTGGGAAGAAGAAGGGTAGAGTCAGAGAGAGTCTCAAGTAGAAGAAAAGACAAGCAAGATGGGCATGCCTTACTCTGAAAAGGCACCAAGCCATGTGGCAAAGCATAGATAAGAAATATGGGTTAATTTAAAGTGTAAGAGTTAGCTAGTAACAAGCCTGAGCTATTGGATAAGCATTTATGATTAATATTACGCCTCTGTATTGTTGCTTGGGAGTGGCTGGTGGGACAGAAGCTTTCATCTTCAGTTGCATGCTGACTTTATTTATTTATTTATTTATTTATTTATTTTTGGTTTTTCGAGACAGGGTTTCTCTGTATTTCTTTGGAGGCTGTCCTGGAACTCACTCTGTAGACCAGGCTGGCCTCGAACTCACAGAGATCCGCCTGCCTCTGCCTCCCGAGTGCTGGGGCATGCTGACTTTAACTTAGTTAGAATGATGGTTCAAAAGCAAAAATGCAAACAAAACTTTTAAGTAATACCTAAACATTCCATCAACCTTGAAATTACAACTTAAAAGTCCCATGCTTTGTAAAATAACTGGGAATTCAGAAATATGTAAAAGAAGTATCTACCACTGTTGGAGAAAAAATATACTTCACTTGTCACTTTGATACAGTGGGAAATAAGGTGACTGAACAGTCTCAGTGTTCTGGGGTCTTTGCTGAACTTCATTCTGCCTAGCAGCCCCAGAAAGAAAATTAACGATGATAAGGCTGTGGAATCTGCCCACTGGTCTCTATATATATTTAACAACGCAGGAGATGGTTTAAAGAGAGGTGGATGTCTCCTGGTACACTGACATATAATTACGAAATATCTTCACAGATGTTAAAAAAACTGAGAGGAAGGAAAAGTTGCACAAATGTAAAATTATGTTCAATACACTCCTTTTCGTATGCAGAGAAGTGTAATGAATACTTTCCAAAACAGTTTCCGTTAGAAGTGGCCCCGAGGTGAACAGGTCTCGGTTTTCTGGAAAATTCACTCATTTCTAATTCTTCGTCTTGGGGGCTGGATAAATAAGGTATCGGTGATTTTCCACCAGAAATGAAGGGTTTCTTCCTAGCAGAATGAGCTGCAGTCACATAAACTTGCTCAGAGAAGGCACATAAGGAAACCTTTTGAAGGCTGGTGGCAAATGGGTTTCAGCTCCCCTGCCATTTACAACTGGTGGGTGGAGCCTGCCCGACATGCTGCAAGGAGAGCATTCCTGAGTTCATAAGTGGCTGAGCTCAGCGGGAGGCATATGACAGGAAAGCACCGCAGCTAGGAAAAAAAATCTTTGACATTCCAATCTGAAGGTGCAGTCCTTGATTGTGAAAAAATGATCACCAGCGTCTACAAGGTCTAACTGCCCGGGAAGAGCTGGAATTGTTCACCCTGGCTGGGTTTTTATGATAAGCAGCCCTTTCAGAACTGTGTGTGCAGGTGCTTGCACTGGAGGCCTCTATGCTGCACACTGGATTGTGCTTCTCTCTGTAGCTGGGGGACAGATAATTTCCATAGTGAGAGCTTCCATCTAAGTCAAACTGTTATGTTGGTTACTACAATGAACAGAATACAAAGTCTTCGTGGTTGTCAAGACTACAGCAAGCAGAAAAAAATCAAGGTAGAAACACTAGAGGCATACCTGGGAAGTCAGGATTGCTATATGATTTTTGCTCCCCACTTCTGGCAGCCATAACCTATATTTTCTCCAGCACTCAAAACACTGGCCCTGTCTTCTTTCATATTGTCTTCTAATGCCTCATTTTTCTACAAGTCTCCATTCCCACTCAACTGTGATTTTTTTGTTTAATTAAATATTTACTTTTCTCTATTAATTTTACTTTTTTGTTATTTTTTATTATTTTATTTTTAAATTTAAATTAGAAACAAGGTTGCTTCACATGTCAATTCTAGGTCCCTCTCCCTTTCCCTATCCTCTTCCCATGCCCTCCCATCAACCCCCCAATATCCCCTCATTTCCCCACGGAGGGTGAGGCCCTCCATGGGGGTGTCCATAGTCTGTCATTTCATCCAGGGCAGGGCCTATACCCTCCCCCAAGAGTCCAGGATGAGAGTGCATCTCTCATTGTTGGATGGGAGCCCAAAGTCCATTTGTATACCCTGGATAAATACTGATCTACTACCCAAGGCTCAATAGATTACCTAGGCCTCCTCACTGACACCCACATTTAGGGGGTCTTGATCAGTCCCATGCTGGGTTCCCAGGCATCAATCTGGGATTCAAGAGCTAACCCTTGTTACGTCAGCTGTTTCTGTGGGTTATACCAGCTCAGTCTTAACCCCTTTGGTCATCAGCCCTCCATCTCTGTCATTGATGGAAGCAGAGGCAGACTCCCATGGCTAAGCACTGAGTTAATTTTACTTTTTATTTTTTCTTATATATAATATTTCTTAGCTTAGCAACATCTTTTGACAATGTCATATGCGAGTTGGGAACGCCCCATTTTGGCTGGAGAGATGGTTTTGTAGTTAAGAGCACCGATTGCTCTTCCAGGGGACCCAGGTTTGATTGTCAGCATCCACATGGTGGCTCACAACCATCTGTAACTCCAGTTCTAGGGGGTCCAACATCCTCCTCTGCCCCACCAAGCACCAAACACGTAAGTCGTGCACAGGCACACATGCAGACAAAACACACAGGCACATAAAATAAAATATTTGAAAATTAAAGAATTCTATTATGAACTGAAGATAAAAAAAAACTCAAGGAAACCCTTGTCTCTTGTCTCTGACATAGGAAACACCCAGTCCACTTAAATAAATCACTATTAAACAAGGCAGAACACTTTATTTTGCAATTTTTTAAAGATTAATTTATTTTAATGTATATGAGGGTTTTGTGTATATAAAAGTATAGGGACCATGTGTGCTCCTGAAGGTCAGCAGAGGGTATATTCAGTTTCCCAGAACTGGAGTTACAGACGGTTGTGAACTGACATGTGGGTGCTGGGAACAGAACCCAGGTCCTTCGGAAGAGAAACAAGAGCCCTTAAGCTCTGAGCCATCTCTTCAGTGCCCACATAGGGCACTGTAATACGCCTTATTATTTTTTGGTCCTAGAGAGTTTTCTTGAACTGTTTTTCCTTACCCCACTCCCTTTTGTAGGTTCCCTTTTTTTCTATATGGAAATCATCTATCTTGTATGCCCTGCCTTCAGAGTCCACATGGGAGCCAGTCACTCCTCCATTTCTTATGTGTGTCCACACTTTCTTCCAGACCGGCTGCCTCTTTCGCAGCCCGGTGCGTGGCTGTGCCACTCACCTTACCCTGCCCATTTGCAGCAGAGACACTGAACAAGCTTGTTTTGGCGTCCCTGCTCACTACTCCTGACTACTCCACATCTGCCTTCACTGCAGTTCCTTACCTGCCATGGATCTCCCCCATACTCTCAGGGTTTGCCATGGCGTTCTGCAGAACCTCTTCTTCCTATAGACTCCCTTCTGCTGGGGTGACTGTCCACGTGGACTTAGGGAGTACTTGTCTTTGACATGTGATTGGCTGTTACCCAGTGGTTCTAGGATTCTGCCCACCTCTGGAGTCTAAAGAACATTGCTCTCAATTCTAGGCTGTGATTTTAGTTCAACCTCAGATGCATCTGTAAATAGCTGTGAGTGGTTAAGTGGGGTCACCATGAGAGAAGAGTCTGTTTAAAATTAGAGAATGACAGACATATTATTTTGACCTGGGGAGCAGTGTACTTTTTCTACATTAAATTTTAATTAAGCTTTAGGTGGAGATTCAGCCTCTTTTTTCTAGTAAGCCTCTGTTGTCTTCCATCTATCTCTGTTCACTCATGGTTCCCTGTCTAGTCTTTGTGTAGCCCCACTCTTGACTTCCCATAGTCTGTTGACTCCCTCCCCTCCAGTCTCCATGTGCCCAAGCCCTGCCATGTCAGGGCCCTTTGTCAGTGATGGGCTACCCCACACTCCGAGTTCCAGAGGGTCACAGCCATGTCATCCTCTGAAATATTACACACCAGGAACTGAATTGCTCCTACCTTTGATTTAAATTTCTTTGTTGTCCACTTGTGTGTCTGTCTATGTGTTAATATATGCCTGTGTGTGCCAGAAGAGGGTGGGTGTCACGTTCTCTGGAGCTAAGTTACAGGCAGTGTGTGCGCTTAACTTCTGAGCCACCTTTCCAGCCCCCTCTTACCTTTATTATGGAAATCAACCCGACCTCTGACAGTGCTAGTTCAAGCTCCTGAACTAGTGCTGAAATGCCAGCACTGGTTCAAACATTTGAGTTGATGACTCAGAAAAATAGAGTGCACAGCTGAGCCGAGTGTACACATTTGTGTCACATCTCAACATCAAATCATAACGGAGTGATTTGAAGAACTCACAATAAAACAATAACACTCACTATGACATGCTGGGTGGCAAGTTAATAACCCTATGAAGTAGCCACTAATAGTATCCCCAATGTACTGCCAGGGGAATGGAAGCTTGCAAGAGTTAGCAGGCTGTGTTACTCATTTTCTCTTCACCTCCCAATTCCCACAGTTCCTCCATCACTCTGTCATATAACCCAGGAGTATAATCTTTAGTCACTGCATCACTGGGCTCCTGACCTTGGCTTTTCTGTTGGTTCAGTCAGAGTGAGGCACTAGTGTAGGCATCAGGAGATCCAACCGGGAAAAGAGAGGTCAAAACATGTATTTTCCCATTTCCCCTCCCTTGTGGCCATGGACAGCCAACGACTGTTTTTCTCTCCTCATGACCTCAACTCCTGTCCAATAAATCTTTGTCTCTTGTGTCCCAATTCAGTTAGTGGAAGGACCCCAGAGTACTATGGATCTGTATGGGTTCCAAAGAGACATTCTGAAATTCTAACGCATGGTGCTTCAGAGTGCTTATATTTGAAAACAGAGTTATTGGGGACATAAAGAGAGGAGGGAGGATGGTGTCTAATACAATTGTCCTATTAAGAAGATAGTACATACACACACATATATACATGTGTATATATGTATATACACATATATACATACATATATATGTATATATAAGAAGACAGTATAAGCAGGGAGGAAGCAATGGGAAGAGCCTTTTAATATGTACAACACTGCAGTTAGAACTATCTCTGGTGTTCTTTTCCACACTAGAGTAACTGTAGCTAACATCAGTTCACTGTATATGTCAAAACAGCTGGAAGAAAGGGCTATTAGGTTCTCATAATAAAGACGTTATAAATGCTTAAGCTACGTTAGTTACTCTGATTTTATCATTATAAAATGTCTACATATTGAAACATGATATTGTAACCCATAAAGTTCCAGCATGTGCCAATCAAAAATAAAAGAGTAAGAAAGGGAACAGAAGCATGAAGGCAGACAGGACAGGGAGAGCAGCTGAGGCAGAGATCCCAGGCTTGCCAAGGAACACCAAGGACTTCCGGCCATCAGTGGCAACTAAGAGGCGGCAGGCGAGGACTCTCCTCTGGGTCTCAGGTGGGAGCAGGTCCCTTCCAGCATCTGGATTTCACTACTCTCTAGAGCTCCGAGGCAACGGACTTCTGTTGTAAGTCATTCCATCTGTGTCCTTCGCTACAGCATACAAAGCCAGTGCTTCCAGCAGAATGCTCAGCAATTACCCAACTACAAGTTCTCGTTAATTAAGTTCTTTTGAGCGTGCTACTTGCTTTCCACTGTCCCCCACCCCCAACTCGCCTAAGTGAAAACAGTCGGGAACGGAATTTAGGTGTTGATACATCAAGCCTGTATCTTCCATATGACACCACTAATTATGAGTAACTCTCTAGTGCCGTTTGTCCTGGCACTAATGTCCAGTGTTGGAGTCCTGCCTCCTGTGCTAGCTGGCGAAGCTTTGACGAAGTGTGTAGAGGAAGCTGATCTCTGAAGAAGCATGCGCACATGCAGAAAGGTACAAGCGGGAGTCAGGGTCCCTGGAGGTTCAGGGTTTTCCAATGTGCTTCCCATGGAAGTAGGCAGAACTCAAGGTAGGGGTCAGGTCTCCACCTTTGTGACCATCAAGGCTTTGGACTTCAGGAACTGCCCTCATTTCTAAGGGGATAGTGAGGGAACTAAACCCCTTTTAAATGCAAATAGGCTACTCTGTAAGCACCAGTTCCTTCAGATGGAAAAGGAACAAAGAGCAGACAGATGAAAGGGGTAGAGCTAAAGGTTTCCTGTGCCACAAGGCATCCCCTGGCTGTTATCCTCCTGGGACCTTCTCTGGTCTCTGTCTTCAGCACCCTAGCTCCTGTCCAGGTGAGCAGGCGAAGGAAGCTACTGTCTCAGTAATTAGGGCTCTACCATTTCTTCTTAAGGGTGCTACTATTTTTAGTAGGAGTGACTCATTCAAACAAGTAGGTACCAGGGTGGGGAAGGAGGTTCTTTGCAAGGGGATGTTTAGATCTATTCTCAAATTTTATCTTTTCTTTTGATAATCACCACAGGTGAGGTGAGGGCACCAACGAAGACATACAAACCTCTCCTTGAAATAAAGATGTTGTAGCCTATTTGAGAGTTGGGAAAAATTATAAAACATGTGGCCAGGAGTGAAGGTGAAAAAGGAGGGCAGTAGAGACAGTGGCGTTACCAGCATTCCTCAGGCCAAGTGTGTGAGCTGCCAGGGACGGGGAGACAGACTCTGATTTTCCACTTTCCCCTGGAGAGCAGTGAACACACCCGACTAGGCACCACAGACTAGGGCGTTCTGGGAGACATTCCCTACTATGGGATGGATGCCTTGCTCAGCCCTGATGCAAGAGGGTGGGAGAGTAGTTGGTCAGGCCTCAACTGAATATGCCAGGCTTAGTTTACTCCCCATGGGAGGCCTTACCCTCTCTGAGTATTGGATAGAGAGTGGGGGGTGGTGGTGGTGGGAGCAGAAAGAGGAGAGGAGAGGGAGCTGTGGTTGGTACGTAAAATGAGGAAGAATTTCAAAAGGAAAAAGTATGGAAGCTCTGGGAGAGTCATTTCCTGATTCGGAGGCTCTGCCTTTCCCTTCTCAAAGGAAAAGTTGCACTGGACTCCCGGGACAACCGGATGCACCACCCCTCCCCTATCTATGTATTTTGTGGGTTTGCTAGATGAAAGAAGTATCCTAGAAACCCTGCCGTTTCTGGGGCTTAGAATTGACCTTTCATATGAACACAATTCAACTAATCAAAATCACATATTTCATATTGGCGTATTTTGCATATTTCTTATTCAGCTGACATGTCCTCCTAACAACCATTTAGACAACTGTATAAATACCATGGACAGTTCCATATAAACTTGTTCTACAATGCGACAGACACAGTACTGGGAAAATCTTACATTATCAATCTTTAAAAGGCAGAATTAATTATAAAATTAACTACTTTAAAAGCAAGATTTTAAAAAATCCATATTGGATCAATTCAGCTGAAGAGTAGATTAGAGGTGTATGTCTTAGCCCTCATGACATCTCATTTTGATTTTCTGTAAGGGACTCCTTGACTACAAAGTCAACAACACTGAAAGGTTAGAGCCTCTCTTTGCAATCATCCATTGTTTTTGTCAGTGACAGACATTACTGTCGTCTGCTGATTTGAAGCTTATCATTATATCTGACATGGATTCCTGAGAGTGTGTTCTATCAAAACACTGCTGAGGGTTTTCACCTACTTCTCCAGATGGTCCATGTGTGATTCCTAACTAGACCTTGACAGTCCCATGCTAGGGCTGATGCTTACCATTCTGTGTCCCCTGAAATTCCTTCCTTTTCCCCTTTCCCCTCCACATTATTCACCGCACTGTTCAAACTCCATGTCCATTGGTCCTAGTCATTTCAGGCTAACGCCTCTTACCATACCAACAATACCCAATAGAAATGCAATCTGGGCCATATGTGTCACTGTCCATGTTTATTTTAGAAAGTGACAAGAAAAAGGCAAATCTAGTTTTCACCTTACATTTTACTTGATAAAATATATGTACATTATTGCAATTTTAGGATCTAATCCGTATGTAAGTTAGTAACAACAGGTGAGATACTTTGTAATACCAGCTCCTTAGATGACAAAGTACATTTTATCAAAGTCTATCTCCATTTGGATGAGCTGGATGAGGTGGTTTGAAAGAAAATGGCTCCCATAGGCCCATAGGGAGTAGCACTATTAGGAGGTGTGGCCTTGTTGGAGGACGTGATCACTGAGGACAGGCTTTGAGGTATCAGATGCTCAAGCCATGTCCAGTGTGACAGCCACTTCCTGCTGCCTGTGGATCTGGATGTAGAACTCTCAGTTCCTCTCCAGCACCATGTCTACCTGTGTGCTGCCATGCTTCCCACCACGATGATAATGGACTAAACCTCTTAACTGTAAGCCAGCCCCAGTTAAATGTTTTCCTTTGTAAGAGTTGCCATGGTCCAAGCTAAGCAATAGTGGAGAGACCACCTCGAATGCCCATTCCTGATAATGAACTTGATGTCTATAACCATCCTGGAGCCTTCATCCTGTGACTGATGGAAGCAGAGGCAAACACACAATTAATCACTGAACAGAACCCACGGAACCCAGTGACAGAGAGAGAGGAGTGATGAGCAAATTGGCAAAGATTGGGCTGGCAAAACCAGCAGAGACAGCTGATCTGAACAGGGGAGAGCTCTTGGACCCCAGACCGACAGTGGGGAGGCCAGCATGGGACTGATCTGGACCCCCCAAATGTGAGTGTCATCGAGAAGGCCTGGGCAACCTATGGGGCCCTGAGTTGTGGAGCAGTGTCTATCCCTGGAATACAAACAGTCTTCGTGTGCCTATAGCACAAAGAGGGATGCTCTCTCAGCCTGGACTCATAGGGGAGTGCCTGGACCCTACCCAGAGTGAAGTGACAGACTCTAGATATCCCCTATGTGGAAGGATTTGGCAATAGGGTGGGAGGGTGGGGGGGGAAGGGGAGTGAGGGAGGAGGGGAGGGAGAGGGAACTGGGATTGACATGTAAAACAAGCTATTTAAAATTAAAATAAAAA
The DNA here is from genome assembly GCF_017639785.1 of Mesocricetus auratus. NCBI lineage: Eukaryota > Metazoa > Chordata > Mammalia > Rodentia > Cricetidae > Mesocricetus > Mesocricetus auratus. Next base: position 51,301,858 of record NW_024429197.1, on the reverse strand, counting down.
ATGATTAAAAAAAAGAGTTGCAATGGTCATGGTGTCTGTTTCAATGAAATAAAAACCCTAAGACACTGCCCAGTAGGCCCTTATATTAGACACTGCAGTATTAGAGTACACGTATTTAGAAGGCAGGAATAGCAGCTGACACAAAGTTGGACTCAAAGATTGCTGCTTCCCAACCTGTCTTCTCTAATTATTCTCATCTCTGCTGTGGGATGCAACCATCCTCATGCCCTGTTCCAGTCACACTCCAAGGCGTGGAATTTGAAAACTTTAACAGAGACTCAGGGTATACTTTTATTCTCCCATAGTATACATGATACTTGTTGCCTCTGAGCCTAGAGTACCACCCCAGTCTCCTGTCTCTGGACATGGTGTTACTTCCAACCAGGATGCTCTTTCTACATTTTTTTTAAAAAGATCACCTGTTCTCAAATACCATTCTGTCCTCTGCCACCTCTCAATTTGATTTAACGCCCATTTTCTGAACATTCTTATTAAATTTATGATATACTCTCATAATTAATGTGCTCATTTATCTCATTCATTGATGGTTGAGTGGTTTTGTGCAAGTGTGTGTATGTATGTGCAGTTTACATCTTAGTGGTCATTGATCACTAATAAGTAATAAGTGCCATACTGCAAAAATAATACAGGAACAGGAAATAGTATATACTAGAGATAAACTATGGATTGATCTTTACATTAGTGAATGAAAAAGCTTCTGACTTAAAATGAATTCTACACCCATCATCTGCCAAGTAAGTGAATTGCTAGGTAGTCAATGTATACCACTCTTTGGATGAAAGAAGGAAAAATGATCTATACCTGTGACATCTCATTAAGCTCCATGCCCACTCTGAAGAGGAGATATTATTACCTTTACTAATAGTGCCAAAGAAAAGGGCTCATATAGGCTAAGTGATTTGTTCAAGGTGGTATAGCTAGTGAGGGCCATAGGAGGATTGAGTTCAGGTCTGTTTCTGATGATGCTGTTTGTGTACAGGCCTCAATTCCAGCAAAGCTCTGAACCAGTAGCCTTGGATTGCTGCAAATAAAGTGTGCTTGTAGGTGTTGACTATCTAGAGCATGAAGAAGCACAAGCTACAACCCCATGCCTCTTCTGTCTCCATTCTTCATGCTCTGGCAAACACACATAGAGGTGAGTGGCCGCTGTTCCCTGATGTGGGTAAATCTACTTCCAAGTTCAGGTTTATGTCTGTGTCTTGTAGTGGTTTATAAGGAGGCTCAGCATATGGAAAACAATGAAAAACTAGAGGCGCCTGGCTTTGTTTCACAAGGGGTTTGATGCAGGCTTTCTTAGATAAAAGGTAAGCTTACAGACAAAGGATTTTTTGCTTGTTTGTTTTGTTTTTTGGCAATAAATCAAAATTGCTATTTACCAGATCTTTGAGATACACAGCTGTGACAAACACATTACAGGAATCGACTCAACTACCTTTCACAGTAGCCCTGAACATGGGCATCAGAGTATCTTCTGTGAAACATGAAACCAAGTTTCAAAGGCGTTTGGAATCATGGGGGCAAACCCAGTGCATGGGTAGAATTGCCCCCTCTATCCACGATGCACTGAAGGCCTAACTCTTGGTGGATGTTACCTTATTTGATGCAGGGCCCTCGCAGATGGAGTCAAGAAAAGATGAGGTCATCCTGCATCTGGGTGGCCCCTACATTTGATTACAAGTTCCCTAAAGAATAGAAAGGTTTAAGCACAGAAGACACACGCACGAAAGAAGGCCACAGGATGACAGAGGCAGATCAGAACTGCTTAGCTGCAAAGCTAAAGGATGCTACGGACTGCCAGCAGCTAGAAGCTGGGAGAAAGCAAAGAAGACATCTCCCGAAGGCCTGAGGGGGAACATGGCCTTGCCTAGAATGTACAAGCCTCTGGGTTTGATTTCCCATGGTGACAATGACAATGATGAGGAAGAGGAAGAGGAAGAGGAGAAGGAGGAAAGATAGATACAGGGGACAGTGTGTAGCAGGAGTAGCTTAGGTGTCCGAGGAGTAGCTTGGGTGGCCCATACTCACCAGGAGGCAATGGAGGTTGGGAAGCAATGCATGACTTTGGAGGTGCTGGGAAGGTGGAGCTGAGAACTGCTCACAGCGGACGAGGGCTGTGAGTGAGGGGGTGCTGTCTACGAGGGTCAGGTTTCTGGCTAGGGCAAATGGTATTTAGTCACAGTGCGAGACAGGAACACTTTGTGGCGGTGGATCTCAGCACCACAGGCTAGACAGACATTAGCTGAAAGGGGCTACCTACAGAGTTCTGCAAGAGGGCAAGCTCTGGAGTCAGGGAAAGGAGTTATGGTCTGGGGTGTGGCAGCTCTCTAGCTGGGCAGATCTCTGAACTCACAGAGCTTCACCTGTTAAAGTGGAGCTAACACGAACCTTTACACGTGTAGTGTGGACTTACATTATGTGAAAAGCTCATGGTAAGAAAACATCCCAAAGGTTTTAAGATTTTAGAAATCATGTTATAACTAACATATTTTTTTCCCTGGGACCCTTTCATTTCATATGTACGACTGTTTTGCCTGCACATTTCTCTGTGTAGCACATGTATTCCTCGTGCATACAGAGGATGGAAGAGGAATTGGGGTCCCAGGGAATGGAGTGAGCTACCATGGGGATGGTGGAGTCTAACCTGAGCCCTTTGGAAGAGCAACCAGTGTTCTTAACTGCCCTCTCTTCAGCCCTTCTGCCTCGTACCTTCCAATGATGTGTCTTGTTAATCACCAGATATCTAGGTCCTTGTTAATTCTCTGAAGTGGATTTAAGAAAATCACGGGAGAAATTGCCTGGCATATTGTTGGTAAGGACGAGTGAAAGCATACTGCAGGAAATAAAAAGTGTTGTCTAGCTGACAAGGAACCACACATCACCTGTCATATTTCGTGTAGCTTTGCAATTTTGATTAAGATGCAGACGAGCGAAAGCTGGGGAGTACAGAGGATCCAAAGTTTCCTTATTTGCAAAGATTAATGAGAACAGCATGTACCAGTAATGAAACAACACCCTCTCTCTCCTAACAGACGCCCCCCCTCCCCCAACCCAGGGTGGCAGAGACCATCAGGTTCTGCTTGCTGCTGGACATTTTGTCCTTTTCCCAAGGTGACAGTGTGTGGTACTTTTTAGGGCTTCAAAGAGTGAACACTCCCTAAGAGGGACTCTGTTCTCTTTCCCTCCCTCCCTCCCTCCCTCCCTCCCTCCCTCCCTCCCTCCCTCCCTCCCTCCCTCCCTTCCTTCTTCTTGGGTATTTTACCACTTCCAAAACACAGTGTCCACCATGGCAGATGCTAACTTTGTGCACACTCTCAGAACTACACAAGCAATAATTCTCACTCTTTTCTTGAAATATTGAAGGTAAAACACTTAGCACACAGTGCTAAAGATCAGGCACTTTTTAGTTAATATAACTGGGTCTGTTTCTTTCAGCTGAGGTACCGGCGAGTCTGCATGCCACCGTGATGAGAAATTTGACTTCCTTCTCCTTTAAAAACACTACTTATGTGGTTTATTCTATGAAATGAAAATAAACTCTTGAGTTAAGCCTTATAGTGAAAGGAGAAAATTGCTAACTCAGTGATAGAGATCTTGTTGAAGCTTTTCCGCTCCAACCTGTGTTTTCCCCCTTAGAGATTTTTAAAAATAAATTATTCAGAAGTGAATGGCCTGTTCCTTATTCACTCTGTCTGACTAAGATCTGCTGTGTCCCCCACATTTCTCGTCTTCGTTAATGACCCCACTGTCTGAGTCTGCTTTGTATTACTGTGGTTAAAAACAAAACAAAACAAAAACCAAAAACCAACATGATCAAAAGCAATCTGAGGAGGAAAGGACTTATTAGGATTTTAGGTTATGGTCCATCACCAGGGGAAGCCAAGGCAGGAGCCCAGGGCAGGAACCTGGAGGCAGGAACTGAAGCAGAGACCGTGGAGGGCAGAGGCCGTGGAGGGCTGCCGCTCATTGGTTTGTTCCTCTCATTGTGGGTGGCTCCACCCACAATGGGCTGGGCCCTCCTACATCAATCACTAGTCAAGACAATGCCCTACAGGCTTGCCTATAGGCCAATCTTATGGGGACATTTTCTCCACTGAGGGTGTCTTTTCCCAGGTGACCCTTGTTTGGGTCAAGCTGACAAAAAACTAATGAGCTCCCTCACCACGGACCCAGCAGCCTGGTGTCTCGAACAAGGTCATTGTCACAGCCTGAGTTGATAGCTGCCATAGCACTCTGCTCCCACCGTCCTTTGCACTTCCTCCGTGCTTGTCTCTGCACCGAGTGCCCGGGGATGCCCGCCATGGCCTCCAGCGGCCTTCTTGCTGCAGGCCTTGCTGTTCGTGCACGCGAGTCTCCACTGTAGACCAAGGCTTTCTGAACCGGGGTGGCCCCAGAACTCATGAGAATGGTCTCCCACGGTGGAGCCCCAGGTTTAGCTGGTCCCTGTTAAACTCTTCCTGCATTCTCGAAGCTCTGCATCTTATTGTTCTCTCTCTCTCTCTCTCTCTCTCTCTCTCTCTCTCTCTCTCTCTCTCTCTCTCTCTCTCTCTCTCTCTCTCTCTCTCTCTCTCTCTCTCACCCCCCTCCCTCCTTCTCTCCCTCTCCCTCTCCCTCTCCATCTCCCTTTTTTTCTCCCTCTCCCCCGCCCAAATGTTTTTCTGCACGTTGCTGACCCAGGGTTTAAACTTGCTGTCAGTTCTGATGGCTGATCCTCCAGGAAGCCTTCCTCTCCCACTCGCCTCTCAGCGTCCCCTGAGTCTTGACCTTTTTTCCATCTTACTTATTTCATGATGCACTTTTAATACGCTGGTTTACACATCTGCCTCTCTGGCTGCATTGGAAGTTCCTTGGATGTAGAAACGGCTTCTGATTTGAGGTTGCTTCAAACCCAGACCCATAAACACGGGCTGAGGAGAGGAGGAGGGAGATCTGGGGTAACTGTTCTCTGTGAGCCGTCTTCACTTCACTACCCAGGCAGCAAGGGGGAGACTTGTGGCTTTCCAAAGAATATTTCTGACTTCTCCGGTAAAAGCTGTTAGTTCAGCCACGAGTTCCAACATCTCCAGCTAATTGGCCTGAAGCCATTAGATGAACATGGAGTTAGCGCTATGCTCACTGAAGGTTATTTGCTGGTTTGTGGACAAGGATACTACTACTAATAAAAACGAAGCCTTTTCCAAACAGTGGTACTTACAGACTGAGTATGTAATGATTTGTTAAATGTGAAAATAGCATCTAAAAATTAGATGCTTTAAAAAAATCTGCAAGTCTGTACAGTTTAAATCAACAGTCACTGTCTCTGGGTGATATAATTATAGCCACTTTTGCTGGCTGTTTGTCTGTTTATCCAGTTGCACCAACAGAACACGCACTGCTGTCTATTGGGATCTTCTATTTTTATGCACAGTGAAGGCACCCCTTTCTATATGTTTATCTCTGTATGTTTTTAATGAAGCCACTCATCTTTATATGTTTATCTCAAAGGGTGGGACATATTTTTAAAAAGAGTTCTTACTAAAGGTCAGCTAAGATTATGATGAAGAAAAAGCAAATACAACAAGATAAATTAACTCTCAACTCATGAATTTTTACTACCTTGCATTCCCATAAAAACTAAAAATCACAGAAGACAGATAAAATTTTGGCTACTATTAAATTACCTAGTAAGAAGAACCAGTTTGACTTTGAAAATAAATAATTCTATTTTTTTAACAGTTGATTTATCAAACCAGGAGACTTTTTTGTAAGCATTATCAATACTAAAATGTTTTAAATCAGAAAAATCTAAATTAAAGTGATTAAAATCTTCATGTACTTTGGCAATTCAAATAGTAGCTTGGCATGTTGCTGCATGCCTTTAATCTCAGGACTTAGGATACACAGGCAGGTGGATATTTGTGAGTTCAAGGACAGCCTGATCTATTTAGCAAATTCTAGGCTAGCCATAGTCAGACTCTGTCTCAAAAAAACCTTTTTATTGTATTCTAAGGGCATAGAAATACATTTAGTATGTAACATACATTGCACTTTATATATTATTATACATTATTAATTTACTTATTCTAATTTAAATAGTTTTTGTATCAAGGCATACATATTTTTGTACATAAATACATGCTTATATGTTTCATGCAGAATTTTTTAATTTAAAGTTCTAGTCTACACCTCTATCTCTTTGGCACACTGGAAGCTCATTGGATGTGGACACTACCTTTAATTCACTGTTGCCTCCTCAGTTCTTAAAAGATCACATTTTTATGTGTTTTTATATATGCTCATGGACATATGCTTGAGCATATGTATTATGAATGCAGACAAACACATTAAACAATGAAGAGTAACAGAAGCAGGTCACTGGTCACAAGAGTGCCATAGTAAGGACATGGGCTTTAAGAAGACAATGCTCATTTCTAGTCATAGAAGATTTGTGACCTTAGAGAGATGTCTTGTCTCTGAATGTCTTCCTCAGACCAACCCAGGCTAATGATAGGAGTCTGAATTAGATGAGAGGTTGTATGTAGGTAGTAAGCCTAGCACATAGTAGGCACTCAACAATAACAGCCTACAGGGACTGAGCCATACCCATGTTACTCTGATTTTAAATTTCATATTTTTTTTGCTCCACTATCCAAGGCTAGAGTTCACATAGCTTGCCCTGTGATAGCCATTGTCCCTCATTCTTCTGCTGCCTCACTGGTAGGAGGACCTCAAAATTGAAGTGTGCACCCCACTGGTATTAGGATGCAGACATCAGCACTTCAGATCTGTGGAGTGTACAGGCAAATCTAGCACTTACCTTTTGCCTTCTTCTCTTTTACCAATCAATCACACGCTATACTTCGTTTCTATTTAATAAGCACTATGGGTCTTTTTGTTGTGTCACCTGCCATGTTCAACAGTTGTCCGGTGATACCTCCGGATCTTGACTTTGATATTCTGCTCTAAGATACTTTTTACTAAGGTATCCGCACAGACCTCACATGTTTCCCTCCCTGATATCCAGGTCTTTTCACCATAGTTGCCTATTTGTAAAACACAGAGAATTTATTTTTTTTTCCGGGATGGCTTTTCATGACCAGCCTCCCATTCCTCATGGTTTCCCACGCAACTTCTCTGCCTTATGCTTCTCTGTAACCTGCCTCATCTTTAAACAGTTGTTCAACTTGTTCACTTTACTTTTTGAGTTGCTTTTCCAGAATGTGATCTCTCTAAGGGAAAGGTTACTGTCTTTTTTTGTCAGCTGCCACCTCCAGCTTGACTTAGGAGAGCCAGTCACCTGTGCTCCTGCAGAACCCGGTCTCTCTGGGATGTTGGTGTCATCCTTTCTCATTTTCCCTGGTCCAAACTGCTCTGGAGGCACTCTCTGGGCAGCACAAACAAAATACAATGAAGTCGTGCACAAAGCAGAGCTCACTGGTACTGTAGCTTTGGTTGTTCTTTTGTTTTCTCACTAACCATGAACATTTCAGACATGTAACAAGGATCTCCCCATCACTGAGTGGGGGAGATTGTTTGATTTTATTTTCTAGAGACTTGTCGTGTCAATCTTTATCCAGAAAACTGGACATTTGCTGGACGCTTGAGAAAGGAGAGGGCAGCATGAGTTTATACAAACAGCTTCTTTGTATAAAGGAAAGAAACACTGGTCCAGTTCCAGGAGGGTGATTTATCTTCATTGCTTCTGCCCAGATCTACCAGCTTGATTTCGCTGTTGGCATTTCCTGTGCCCCTCTCTGCCACAGGTTAATTGGACTTGGGACTTAGCTAGGGGCCTCTGAAACTCATTATCTGGCATCAGGGATGTGCTTTACCAGAGGTAAGGGTCTAATTATAACAATGCTGCCTTCAGTCCTTCAGTGATGAACATCTAGAGGTCTCCCCTGACCAGGACTGGTTTCTCAATGTCTAAAACCACACACGTGCAATCATGTCTAATGCTCCCCCTGGTACTGAGAGCAGTAGCCTGTGGACTGGAGATAAGATGGCACAAGATTTTCAGCATTCTGGAAGTCTGTCTGGGCGCAGCACCAGAAGTCACACTGTGTGTGAATAAAGATGCCAGCTCTGCACAGCAATAGCCATCTCCCTTGCTGCTGTCTTTGTCCCCTTGAAAGTTTTCCTTAAAATGGTAAAAAGGAACACCTTCACCAGAAAACTAGAAGTTTTCAGTCTCAGCCTCCGTATCCATGGTACAGAGAAAGCAACAAAGAAATTGCCATTTCCACGCCATAGTAGAAATAATCACGCTGTTGTGCTGACACAACAATTTCCTCGGAAGGAGACACATATAGTAGGGAGGGCTAGTTCTCCCTAAGCACAGAGTACATTGGAGGAAGCATCCTCTCAAAAAGGGATCAAATACACACTTGTAGGTGACCTCAGAACGTGACTGTCAGAACTAATTCATACGATTCTAAGCAGGTGTCTGAAGATGTGGCAAAGTTTTGAAGGTAGGTCACAGGGAAACCCCAGAAAAGTCACTGCTTCCTTCTCTTACTTTAGATATTGTCTGTCTTGGAGTGAGTTAGACTAAAAATCAAAACAAAGCTAAAAGCAGATGTTCCCAAAAGGTTTACTTACTGGAAAATACCCACAACAGCAAATGACAGCACACAACAACAACAAAACCCAAAAACTCATTAAGATTGCAGGAAGGCTATGAATCCATAATGAAAATTCAATCCAAAACTCCTTTCTAGCATTATGCTGATATAAGACGTGGTACCAGGCATTTACTAAAGAGAGTAGAGAGTAAGATACACTATCAAGCCTTTTTAAAGGGCAGTGAATTAATTACCGAGTACTCACCACATATGGCAAACATGTACCTACGTGCTTCATTGAAACAGTATAGGCAAAGGCCCCCAGGAAGGGAGATCAGGGTTTGGCAGGAGAGACACTCAGGTGAACAGGATCAATTACAAGTGTGGTACTAAGAAATATGGAGACATTTGAAGACAGGCCCCGGAGCAAAGGGCAAGGAAGATCGTCCTGGCACAGGTTTAAGAGGAATGGCATGGATGCAAAGCCGTATCTTAAAGCATGTTGAGGGTTGACTGTCTGGAACTGACAAGACTTGAGACAAGTGAATGGTACTTGGTCTGACCAGAGGAAGCCATTTAAGAAAGCCAAGTCTTACAATACAGTCTTTCTACCTTGGAGGGTTAATATTCTAGAAAGCGGTTGGTGAAGCAGATTCACTGTGCTTTGGGACAGAATATATGAAATGGCATGCTATTTGTTCTTGCAAGCATTGACCTGAACTACATAAGGAATTTTGAAATATTCTAAGAACGTATGCCACCCACTTGGAGGTGAAATAGTGAGGGAGAAATGGAAATATAAATCTTTTGGCTCACTTGGGTGGCCACATGCTTTGAGCAACAGGCACAACCACATCTGGCCCGCATTCTTTACATCTGGTGTGTCCCACGTCATCTTTTCCTTTCTTTTCTCCTGTTCTTCTTCCTCCCCTTCCTCTTCTTCTTTTGTCTTGTTTTTCCAGACAAGGTTTCTCTCTGTGTAACTCTTGCTGTCCTTGAACTCAGTCTGCAGAGCAGGCTGACCTCAGACTCACAGGGATTTGCATGCCTCTGCCTCCCGAGTGCTGGGATAAAGGTGAGCACCACCACTGCCCAGCTTAGGTCATGTTTCTTAACTTGTTTCTGAGCTTCTAAGTTTTGGATCTGATGGGGATGTCCTTCTGTGTATATGTTTCTCTTACTGGTTGATGAATAAAACACTGGTTGGTCTATTGGCCAGGCAGGAAATATAGGCAGAGCTAGGAGATGAGGAGAATTCTGGGGAGAGAAGGCAGACGGGGTCACCATGTGAGCCCAGGAAGAGAGGTCGAGTCAGGCATTCTCCAGTAAGTCAAGAACACATGACAATACACAGATGAATAGAAATTGGTTAATAGTTTAGACAGAGCTAGCCAACAAGGAGACCTAATCACTGGCCAACAGTTTCATAATTAATATGGCAGCTGTGTGTTTATTTGGAACTGAGAAGGGTGGCGAGACCCAGGAGGACAAGAAAACTCTGCAACATGGATCTTCCATTTGTGTTCCTGTTTGGGGTTTTGCTTTGGCATGGCACCTGATCTCTGCCTTGCATTCTTCTCACCAAGTCTGGTTCATTGTTCTATCACTTAGTACTTTTGGCTATTTTGATTGGCAATAAAGAGTTGATTGGGGCCCTACAGCTTAAGTAATAAATGTTTCAACTGGGTGTTATCTCCCTAGAGGACCCAGGCAATATCTAACAAAGCTCAGACTACATAAATATGAATTCAGCCAAGGCAGGCCAGTGGGGAGCCAACCTCTGACCACTTGTTTGACTTCTACTGTTTATACACAAACAATCTGTAGTTCCCCGTAGTTTCTCTCCGCCTTTTCCATTTCATTAGACTGTCAGGAAATATTTTTGTATGTTATTGAAAGAGGCTGCTTTCAGTGATGGGTGAAATGATTTCTAAAAATAACTTGCAAATCAATTTGTTCAGCTTGTAGAAGTCCTGATAAAGAAAGGTGCTATTAAATGTGTGGAATGAAAAAAAGCCCTTTTCAGTTTGAAGCACACTACTAATATTCTGTGCAGAAGCCCCTGGTTCAGGTGAGTAAGCAGGTGTGGGACTGAGTAATCCTGGCTTCACAGATTACTGACTGTGTGGTTTTAGGTAAAATCAGAAAACCTCTTTGGAATCTCTGATTCCTCGGTTGCAAAACAAGGGAATGACATCTCTCTCACTGTACTGTGGCAAAAGCAGAAATGAGAAGCACATGAAAATGCTGCCAACAGACTGCTGGGTAGGCTCATTGGACCTTTGTGAATACATATTTGAAAGCAATACTTGAAAGAAATATTAAAGTACTAGTTACAATAGTATACATCTATTATCCCAGCACTCAGGGGGTTGAAGCAGGAATATTACAAGGTTGAAACCAGCCTTGGCTACATAGCAGAACCTTGTCTTAACCCAAAAAAGTGAATCTAAGTAGCGAGTGGGTGCTATGAAGAGGCTCTGAGGACTTCTGTAAAAAAGTTGGATTTCAATTAAGCCAAGAAAAATCTTACAATGCGCTTCATTTTCATTCTCATTTCAAGGACACAGACCAGGATGTGTTCCTGGAGAAGCGCCTCCCTTTCATAAATATAGAAGAGATACATCTACAGATCTTTTATGATCTCACTACTCTGGCTTTCTCATTTTTCTATCTCTCTCTAAGCCAGAGGAATACATCCCATTCAAAGTTTTCGGAATGTTCATCAAAACTAAAATTTCTTAACAGGAGGCACTCTATTAAGAGAAAAAGAACTAACATACCTTGTCAATACCAGCTATTTTATTAATTGTTCACAAAAAATCATTATCTCCTTATGATGTAGTTGGCCCAGAGAAGCCTAAATCAAGTAGACTAAGTCACAAGGGGACCAGCATCCTGGCCCCGAAGCCAGTGCTCTTTATGTAGTACTTAGACCAGGATATGCCAAAGAAGATGAGAGAATGAAGAGAGCATCTCCTGCCGTGGTGTTTTTCCTCCCAAAAGGTAAGTCTTTTAGTTTATTTAGTTTAGTCTTAATGTGACTGACACAACTCTGATAAGAGGAGCAAGTCAAAGAGTCCCAAACCAGGGTAGTGGACTCTCCTTGCAATGCACCAGAACAATGCTGAGATTATCAATTCTATTAGAAGGAAGTGCAGTGTGACATATGACTCCATGCTCATCCTAGTTTGGGGTGGATAAGCACCACAGGTCAGTTGGAATGATGGAGGGGGGCTTACAAATGTGGCATAGCTAATATAATCTTCATATAGACAAAGGCTTGCATTTCTGGCCGTGCATATGTGAAAGGTCCTCCCTCCACTGCTCTGACACTTCCTTCTACCCAGTATCTACACCTCTTCCCCTTGGAACAGTGCCTCAAAATTCTTGGAGGACCTCTTAGTGTTTATTCATTTAATATGTCAAAACTGAAATAACTGATAAACAGAGAATGAGTTAATCACTATGGCCTTGAGTTTTTGTGAGGGCGTTTATTCAGAAAAAAATGTCTGTAAATGTGGGGACACTATCAAGTTTTAGGGTATTAATGAGAATAAAATGGGGTGATATCCATGAAGGTGCTGGCCTCTGTGTGACTGGATCTGTGGACCTGTGTATGACTGGGACCTTTATCTGCCTCATAGTAGATATGCAGTGGGTAGCGATCACTATGTTTCGTTGTTGTTCACCACTACAGAACATATTTATTTCTTCTCTGGCTGTTGCTGGCTCTGCCTAAAGCCACAGACAAAGAAACACTGGCTTTGTGTTGTCAGACTCTTACCCTTGAAACATCGCAGGCTTAAAAACACAGTGTTCTCTACAGTCAAGTGCATTTGGAGGACAAAATAAGAACAGGACATTGGCAAGGCAGGGAGGAACCGAAGTCGTCCTTCTGTCCCTCCTGAAAGGTCAGTTTTGTTTCTTGGTTTCCTCTCAAACACATAAAGGAGCACTGGGAAAGGGGACTGGCTTCTCAGAGAGGTGTTTTCCTCGCTGCTCTTTCTCTTTTTAAGGTCAACTTCCCCTCTCCGTCATCTCCCCACCTCTCTCATGGTATCATTCGTCAACTAGAATTAAATTAAGTTTGGGTTATTTTTTCACCTAAGGTTAGTATCTAAAAAAACCCAGCTTGGTTGGAGGTTTAAAAAATGGTCAATGACAATCTTTCTTAAAAGATAAATATGAGCCGGGTGGTGGTGGCATACACCTTTAATCCCAGAACTTGGGAGGCAGAGGCAGGCAGATCTCTGTGAGTTCCAGGGTAGCCTGGTCTACATAGAGAGTTCCAGGACAGCCAGAGCTACACAGAGAAACCCAGTCTCAACAAACAAACAAACAAACAAACAAACAAACACAAAGATGAATATGTATCAAGCCATTTTCAAATCTGGAATTTTTAAAATCTTACCAGTAAGGAAAAACAAACTTGGTGAATTATAATTTCCATTTAAATATGGTTAATCAGGTTGCTCTAAACAAACAAATAAACCCTCCAAAACAAACAAAAAACCTTGTAGGGCCAGAAGGTCTACATTGAAGTTTTGCAGATTCCACTGAGAACAGAGCAGGTTCTTCTCTAACTGGGGATGTATTTTTCACTTTAATATCTACTGCATTTGTTTTGGGGAAATCCATTTTCTAACACCTGTTCTTTAAAGGACTGACAGCTTATTCTACTGAGGAAGAGAGAGACACACAGTAAACTAACATGGTAAAGTGTTCCTTAAGATAAAGGCTGACCAAAGGAAAGAACTTTGGGCAGGTGGCTGTGCCCTTCACAGAGCAAAGCTTGGAATGTACATATTGAGAAAGGGATGGAAACTGAGTATTACAATTTTTTCAATATTTTTCATTATTTATTTATTGCATGTGGCACACGATTTGTTGAATCTGGTCTTGCATTTTCCCATGTGGGTTCTGGGGGTCTAATTCAGATGGTCAGGCTTGGCAGCAAGAGCCTTTACCTGCTGGTGGTGTGGGATGTCTTTCTGTATACTGTGAACATGGTTGCTGTCACAGATTGATAAATAAAGCTGCTTTGGCCCATGGCAAGGCAGGATAGAGCCAGGTGAGAAACCCAAGTAGAGATACAGGAGAAGAACTGTGGAGGCTGAGAGAAGCCAGCAGCTGTCCAAGGAACAACAAGCCAGAGCACCACTGGAAAGTCAGGGGCCACATGGTGATACACAGATTAATAGAAATTCATTCATTTAAATGCAAGAGCTAGCTAGTAATAATCCCAAGCCATCGGCCAAATATTTATGATTACTATTAAGTCTCTGAGTGATTATTTAGAAATGGCTGCAGGACTGGGTGGAACAGAAAAGCTTCCAGTTACATGCTTGGCTACCTTTACAGCCTAGCATGTATACAAATGCCATTTTTAGGCATGTATGATGAAAGAATTCAGACATGTGTAGAGATACACTATAAAGGTCATGCCAGTGTTGGTTAGATATAGGGATCTATATGCAGTTGATGAGGACACCCTATCAACGGCTGAGGGTGTATGATGTTGGAGGCCTTGGGGTCAAGGATGCCAGAAACAGTTCAGTAGCGTGTGGAGTGCTGAAAGAGAATGGAAGGACTAGGAGAACGCCCCACCTGGTCCTCATCAAGCTGCCTTTCCTCCATTAAGGAAAAGATGTAGGAGCTTACCTAAGGAAAGCAAGTGAAACCAGAGAAAAGTACTTTGAAGGACTTTTTTGGGGGAATGTAAGTGGTTATTTATTCCTCCAGGTATTTATTCAAGAGTGGCCATTCCTGAGTGCAAGTTGGGGAATACGTAAGAGCCCATTTAGGAACATTTTGATTGCCACAACTGGAGGGATGCTATTGAATCCAATGGGTGGAGACCCAGGGAAGTTGCTCAGTTCTTCAGAGCACAGCTTGGCTTTCCCAACAGAATTACACCACCCCAGAGACCAACTGTCATAGAGTGAAGCCTATAGCTAATTTGTTCATGCCCCTGACACTCATACATCCTTTCAAAATGCTCAATTATAGAAGGCTAGCCTTTCAGCAGACATTTAAATAAAGCCCTCATAATGCAGGTCAGAGTAAAAAAGAGACAAACACCAATATAACAATAAAAACAATGGAATTTAAAAAATAAGAGGCACTAGAGATCATAAAAAACACATACAAAGAGAAATTATGATAGGTAGAATCAACCCAAAATATAATTTGGCCACACTCAGCAAGCTAGAACTGGAACAAAGAGCATTCCAGACATTCTCCTTTCAGGGACTTATCTCAGAAAAACTCTCACTTGTCACTGGACAATGCCCAGATTATTATTCTTAGCATTACTGATCAGACACAAATACCTAAAATCAATGTAATGGTTTACCAAATAAAGGATGGATAGATTAATTGTAGTCTAGTCACATAATGAATACCACCAGTCACTCAAAGGGAATGATACAGAAGTATTTAAATACATATAAGCTTCACAAATACGATAATGGTAATGTACTGAAATGTCACACTGTACCTTATTAATATGGACAATTATATGCCAATTAAAAATTCAGAATCCTTCACTCAGGAATATATATCATTGATTTAAAGCTAAAGAGGGGGTAGAAACTTTATATCCTTTAAGGAGTCGTTCCTTATCTACACACCAGATCCTTCTTGCTCTATCAGACTCAGGAGGAAAGCTCCCCTGGGAGGCAGAGCAGCCAACATGACTGGGAGGGATGCAGAGACCTTCAACTTGTCATATTTTATTCTTTTCATGCATTTTCAGCTTCCTAGTGCTTGTTATATATTTTTAGTATTTTTAGTATGCTTTAGATTACATTAAATAGTATCTTCAGAAGATAAAAGAGAATATTGTATCCAGTAAATGCTGTGATCTCGTTAAAGAAATAGGAATATAACTTAAAAAATGTAATAGTTACAAAAAAACCCAAACCCAACATGTATAGTACTCATTAAATGCCTCAAAATATAACATATTCGACGGGAGAGAAGGTGCAGTAGGTAAGAGCTCTGGCTCCTCTTCCAGAGAAGCTGGATTTGATTCCCAACACCCACAGGGTAGCTCAAAACCATCTGTAACTCCAGACATAGAGGATCTGATGCCCTCCCTGGCCTCCATGGGCACTACGTAGATGTAGGCATAACACCCATACATATAAAATAAAAATAAAGAAAAAAGCAATGTGTGTGTATGTGAATATATAAAAACAAATTATAAATGGAATTCAATGTTTTCCTTTAAAATGTCTAATTTAATTTCAAATGCAAAGTTAAATTTAATCTCAGTGGCATAATTTCAGAAGTGAAATTTCTTTTCCATAGCTAAGTATATGAACTAATTTGGCCCTGTGCCTTTGAAAGTTACACAGCTACACGCTAAGAAGTGTGACATGTCCAGTTATATTCTTACACCAACTATGAGTTGAGATAAATTTTCCATTGCTATAAAAGATGAACATTACTTTTTTTGAGACATTTAGCAGTTATGGTATTTTCTATAAATGAGGTAAATCAAGACAAACATGCTTATTAGTGATTTGGATGAACTCAGCCTGGAGACAAGTGGCTATATCAGTGCTTTAGAAATTATAACAACTTCCGTAAGCATTTAATAAATACCTTTTCTTTGGCACTACAGAATTCAGTCGGGACTTGAGAAAAGTATAAAAATTGTCACTTACGATTTAAATGATAAAAACAAAGTTGAGAGCTAGGTGGGTAAATATCTTAGTCTTGTCATATCAGTTTATCTAAAATTATCATTTTATTCATTTGGTTGCAAATGCTGTATTGTTTTCCCAAGTAGTGATATTAAAAAATATACGTTACTAGTTGAAATATGCACACTTTCTCATTATTTTATTCAAAAGGGCCCCAAATTGACAGTCTCAAGTCCTCATTCAGAGAGACACACTGTGGGAACAGAAATAATTTCACAATTTTTTTAAAGATAGGGCTGCAAATTTCATCAGGAAAAAGTTGATGTCTAACATAATTGTCCCAGTATGGCATGAATCCTCTCAGAGCGAAGCATTATACTTCCGAAATCTGTAAATAAATATTAAGAACATAACAAGTAATAAAGCAAAACAAAATTGGTCGAAATGTTTTCTTTTAACTAAAATGCTTATTGCATTTCCATGCTCGTTACTGAAATACATTTTATTGAAATAAATAAGGGTTTTTCATATAAGTGCTTATAAGGTAAAAATGCTAATACAGATGTTTACAAAAATTAAATGGAAACTGAGATTCTGGAATGAGTTCTTTTGAGAGTTGCTTCAGCTTTCTAAGGTCATGTACTCATCCTGTAATCATTGGTGATGACACCAACCCTTACTTCCTCCCCTCACTTCCCCGGACTTCCAGTCAGCCATGAGACTCCAGAGAAGAAGAAAGAAAAGGAAATGTGCTGGACCTATAGCACACCAAGCCTAGAGGCGGGAATGGATGCTAGATTCATGAGACATGGGAATCTGCATGAAGGAAAACAATTACTGCCCAGGTAATACACACATGCAAGGTAGATGTGCATGGAACTTATCCAGTTTCACTGGCATCGAGTTTCTACTCATGTAGAAGATCCTGAGGTCAGAGAGGTGGCTGGATTGTTGAAGTCACAGAGCAGTTTAGAAGACTTGAGGAAGAACATGCAGATTATCATACTATTTTCAAGACCTGTGTTGGGAGTCTGCCAGCTATCTGACCTGAAGCCAAGATGGGCACTAGAATGGAGAATAAGACCCAGTTTGTTCCAGGAGGTATTTGTGCTCTGGTGTTGGTGGTGGCTGAGCTGGGGAGCTCTGGGGATTTCTGTAATGCTTAATCATCTTACTACCAACTGTGGTGTCTCTGAGGACTGCAGCGTTACACAAACAAGCTAGGCACTATGTGGAGACCAGAACACCTGGTAAAGTAAATAAGGAGAAACTGCTAAGCTGAAGTATGGAAAGAAAAGCACATTTGTAGGAGAATTTGTGTTCACCTATCAATCTTACAAAGCCTTTAAAACAACATTCAATATGGGGAAACTGGTCCCATCATCTACTGCTTTTGGAGATCTAAGGTTCAGATTTAGATGTAAAACTGGAACGTCACATGCAATGGCTTTAATGGAGATACCTATGGTCACAGCAAGCAAATGGTGCCACAAACTAAGGCTTCATTCCCAAAGCATCATGGTACGTGAAACAGTCTGCTAAAACACCTGCAAAAGAACCCTCACCACACCCAACAATATTATAAAACCACTATATGCATGGCACGATGCCTTCTTTTATAAAAATGCAATGTGCATAGGAGTGTGTGTGACAAGCACCAGAAGGCAACGTAGTAAATGCATGCCTGAGATTATTTGTAGATATACTTGATCTTCATTGTTCCAATTTCTAGAGTTCCTAATCTGTCTGTCTGTCTGTCTGTCTGTCTCTCTCTCTCTCTCTCTCTCTCTGTGTGCACGCGCGTGTGTGTATGTGTGTGTGTGTGTGTGTGTGTGCACAGAGTTCAAAGGACAACTTCTGGTGTCAGTTTTCATGTGATTTCCATTTTTGTTTGTTTGTTTGAGATAGGGTCTGCACACAGCCTGGAACTTTGGCAAGTAGGCCAGCATTTTGGGTAGGCTTCTGGGGATCTGTTATTTCCGTCTTCCTCCTCATCATCCTGATATTACAGGCCTGACCACATTTCTGGCTTTTTCTGTGGGCTCTGTGATCTGAACTCAGATCCTCTGGCTTGTGAGGCAAGAGCTTTACTGGCGGAGTCATCTCTCCATCTCAGTCTCCAAATTTTCTACACAGAGACTCCTTTAACCTAATAACTATGCTAGTGAACTGTTCCTGACCAGGACGATGCTCTGAAACGAATTGCTGTCCACCCACTGGCTTCAGCCCACCAAATGACTCAACACTTCTGATTTGAACACAATGGACAAGAAAGGTCATGAGACCCGAGTCCATAGCCAGAACTTGCTGTTTCCTGGCTGAGCCTATGTAATTGTACCTTCAAAATGTGGCCACTGATAGCTCCTCACAGATGAAATGAAAATAGCCTAAGAAAAATGGTCAAGCACTCAGTCACTCACTTCCTAGTTTTATGTGGTCAGACAAGTTACATTACCTGAGAAGCTCCACTCATAACTGTTGGAGTGATAATAAGGTTGCTTATTGGGGGGGTCTCATGCTACTGTCACTGCCTAACCAAACATTCCATGCAGTGAAAACATCAGTGTCCTTCCTTTCCCAGGTGCTGCTTCTCACGCCCACCCCCCTTACTCTGAAGTAAGGATAGAAGTGTTCCAGCTTCAGCACCACCTGTGGGAATTTTGAATCGTATTTATTTCGATTTTTGACATGTTAAGAATGTACAGACCCTCTTTATAATCCCACTACCCTTGTATGGTTTAGACAGACAGCACATACAGAGTTGTCTCGGTTTGAGAAGATTCATGTTAAGGGTTCAGTCAGATTTCAAGGGGTCATTTGAATCTGAATCCTTCGTCACAAAGCTTCTGGTACTGGAAGCACTGAGCATTAGGAATGGCTGAGGAGGACGGGTGCGTGTGCTTGCTGTGGTGGGTGGATGGGTCATTAAGATCCCAAGAGGCTGGGCTTATCTGAGTATATTCGTGCCATACACAGGTTTGGGTTCTTTAGTGCCAATTGACAGCCACACGTCTTAAACATTTTCCTTTAATTAACCTTCTCCTTTTTCATATGTATTTTCTCACTTGCCCACGGTGCTGCTGCTATTCTCAGGAAGCAGACCGTAGAGATCAACAGTTCAGGCTTATCAAGTTTTGCACACTAAGCTTGGAACTTTGCACACAAACAGACACCCAAGCACACTGACTTCCCCTTCTGCACAACCAAACATAGAAACTTAAAGACCAAGACTGAATTGTCAGGAGGTCTGGGCCCACTGACACTGGGGCTTCCTTTTGTAAGGGTCTTTACCACAGGAGCACTGGGAGAATTCTGAGAAATAGATCAGCCTATTGGAGGATCTCCCTGTTGTGGTAAGGTAAGCTTGACAGGTACCGGAGGACTGACTGGGATGCATGGTCTGTAAGCATCCACTGGGAAGACACATTGGAAAGGAAGAGGCCAATGAAGGGTCCATTGCAGCAGATGGTGCCTGGTCCACTCCCTGGTCCTTTGGTGTGCTCTGACTTGTAACTGCCAGTGAAGTGACAAGGACTTAACTTTGCACACCCAGCAGCCCTTGGCCAATGATTGACAGAAGTCAATCCATAAACGCTTGCCTTTGAAGCAAAGAGCTCTGGCAGTATTTCTTACTGTTGCTCTAAAAATATGACCAAATACCCTCAACGATGAAAGAAACATAACTGTATTATTATTATTATTTTTTTTTGGTTTTTCGAGACAGGGTTTCTCTGTATTGTTTTCGAGGCTGTCGGTCCAGCCTGGCCTCGAACTCACAGAGATCCGCCTGCCTCTGCCTCCCAAGTGCTGGGATTAAAGGCGTGCGCCACCACCGCCCGACCATAACTGTATTATTTAAGAGCTTTGAAGATCAGACATTTTGAAGTGGTTCTTGTTGGATTAATATTAAGGTGTTGGTGAAACTGATCCACTTTGGGGGGCTCTTGCCTCCCTGGTGGCATCTGGATGCTGTTTGTATCCCTTGGATTTGTGTTTTATTTCTTTTTCTTTTTGAGACAGGATATCATGTAACCCAATTTGGCCTTGAACTCTCTTTGTAGCCAAGGCTACCCTGGAACTATGAATCTAGTTGCCTCAACCTCCCAAATTTGGGGGGTTACAGGTATACATCACCACCCTTCCTTCCTTTCCGATTCCTTGGCCCTGCCTTCATCTTCAAAAGTAGCAGGGTAATAACTTCAACTTTCCCTGCGACTCTGACCTGATGCCTCTCTCTTAAAAAGACCTTGAATTTTTTGGGTCTACCTGGATAATTTAAGATATCCTTTTTAAAATAAAGATGGATTGATTTATTTCTTTTGTATAGAGTGTTTTGTCTGTCTGCTTGCTTGCATGCCAAAGAGGACACCAGATTTCATTGTAGATGGTTGTGAGCCACCATGTGGTTGCTGTGAATTGAACTCTTGATCCCTGGAAGAGCAGCCAGGGCTCTTAACCTCTTCAGCCATCTCTCTAGCCTCAATTCAAGACCCTAACTTAGTACATGTGAAGTCCATCATATAAGGCAACGTATTTCCAAGTTTTGGGATTAGACCACGGACAGGGACCATCACCTTTACCTGGGAAATAAGGTCTCATCGCCTTCAGTGGCTCTACAATGTACTTCAGTGGCCTGCTTCCTCACCCTTCCTTATTTCCCCACTTTCATTGTTGGTGTTTTTTAGAGCTGTTGAGTAAGCCCCTTATACTGGAAGCCTTGTCTTGGGGTTCTGCTCCTGGACAGCCCTTAGTAAGGACATGATGGGAAGAAAATCCGAGGGAGCTAGAGGGGTGAATCAAGGAATGTGGCCTGGATCATTATGGCAGAAGAAAACAGTGGGAAGCCAGATGGCAATTTGACTTAGACAAGATGATACCAACTTCCAAGTTAGTGGTTGAAACGTTAGGTCAGCAGAGTAGAAACGGTAGTGAGTAGTGTAGAGTACCTCCTCGAAGGCACAGTTCCGAGTCATGCTGGAGAATATTGGTTAATGAGTAAACAAAAGATCCAAAAGGCACTGCCATCGTTCAAAGAAAGAGAATCATTTCCACCTCAGGGGCGGGCCTGGAAGTCCAGAGGAGCCTGAAATGTCTAAAATACTAGTTCACACTTTCCTTCTTAAAATCATCATCTCACAGTGTGTACTTTCTATCTTGTAGACAGAGATGTCTTGGAAATGTACTCTGTGTTTACACATTAAATCCCATCACCACCACCTGAAGCAAACACTTCAATCTATTCTCAATCTGTAGTTGAACTAGAAACCAGAGGAATTATATAACACAGACAATGGCAGCAGCAGGGTTTAAACGGAGTTGCTTAAATTCTTATCCTCACATTCTCTTGCTTTAGTTCTGATCACAAGAAGAAAGGATGGGGAAGCTCCAAGTCTCCTGAAAACGAGCTGTCCACACTTTGGTTTAGTTTACTAGATGCTCTCTCATCAGCCTTCACGGTGAAGTCTCATTCCCTTGTACACTCTTCAGACAACACCAGACACCGTTTCAGTCCCATTTAATTCATTTCATTCTCCCAACTTAATCTAATTCATATAATTTAATCCCACTTTTATACAACTCAGATCTGGAACCCTTGGGTCAAATCATCTAATAGCCTCAGATAAGCAAAGAAAGAAAAATATTTCAGAAACCTATGCTGGATAGAAACCAATGACAAATTGTCTGGTTACGAGAGTAAGCATCTCTTATTTCTTATTCCACCTATAAATAGCCATATGACATTAGACTAATTCCATAATCTCTATTACTTCATTTTTTGTCCTTTGACTTATTATTTGATAGTTCCATACACATATAATGCATTTTGATCTAATTCACCCCTCTTAACTTTTTGTATTCTATTCCCACTCCCATTGCACCCATTCTTTCCCCCAACATTTCATTTTATTCTTCATAAAAACTGTTTTCTTTGAGAGACTTTGTAAGGTTAAAAGAAAAGCTCTACATGAATTTGCTTTGATTTCTAATTTAATGGTAGTAATCATGGTGACTCATAGCCTAGTGAGCTTGTTTTTCTAATGAATGCAGATTTGAGTCAAACTTTTCCTAGTGAAGGTTTGGTGTTCCTTAAAGCTTGGTTGTTCTAGAAAATGAGAAAAACTATCTTGTTGCCAAGCATTCTATTCACTTTCCCTCGATTGGCACCAGTGTATGTTGAGCTATCTACCCTAGTTACTTTAATGAACCCATTTTCTACATTTATATCTAATCTCTTCATCAGAAACTGGTGAATTTGTCTCTGCTTTTTGGATAATTCTGAAAGGTAAACAATGGGTAATGTGATGGTTTTAATTGTCAACTTGACACAATCTAGAATTGCTTGGGAAGGGAGCCTTGAGGGTTTGCCTAGATTAGATTCCACTGTGGACATGTCTGTGTGGGACTATCTCTGTAGTTTACATCATAACAGCTAAGATAACAACCGATGTCTGCAAGTTGCTTTGCCTATAGGTATACGTCTCAAACTTCAGTCATTTTAACATTAGCATGAGGGGTTGCTATATTTTTTATAATTTACAAAGACTTCTGCTTTAGTTTTATTTGTGTTACCTAAATAAGTTTATTTAAAAAGTAAACTTTGGGGCTGGGGAGATGGCACAGTGGTTCAAAGCATTTACTATCTATGGCTCTCCCAGAGGACCAGAGTTTTGATGCCTCCTATCCATCCACATCAAGAGGCTGGCAAACATTTGTAACTCCAGCCCCAAGGGATTTCATGCCTCTTCTGTTCTCCACTGGCACCCGTGCAGGCATTTGTACACATACACACACACACACACACACACAAATAAAAACAATCTTTAAAAAAGTAAACTTTATATCACTATATAACTTTTTTGCCATAAGTAGAAAGTAAATAAACACACTGATTTAGTTATTCCACAAATTATACATATAACATTTAACAACATGTTATGTGAGCATGTGTGATATGGACCTAGAAGGAATCAGGGGAAGGAGTGGGGAGTGACTATGATTAGAATACATTGCATGAAACTCTCAGTGATCAAAATGCTATATTAAAAGCAAAATATGGACTAGAGGGATAGCTCAGCCATTAAAGGGTAGGCTCACAACCAAAAGCATAATATTGTGAAACATACACAGACACATTTTTCTTATCTATTTTAATATATATATATATATATAAACTTTTAGGATGTAAACAAATAGAATGAAGAAAGTCTAAGGCATCTCTTCATTGATTAGGTAGGTGCCTGTGGAGAGGGAGAAGACACACATATATCAGTGAGAATTTAAAGATAAGCTATAGTATGAATGCTTTAGTAAAACATGTAGGTGAGGGACATGTTAAAACAGACTGTAATCCCAATTTGCATGAAAACTTAATCAACAAGTGAAGTAAGCCTTGAAGATATTGTTGCTATTCTATAGATGACGAGGCCATGGCTCTGGGAGCTCAAATGAATTGCTCCATAATTATGAGGTGGTGAACCTTATCACAGGGACTCAAACCATAAGCTCTTCCCTGGCACCCATTTCCTTGCCTGGAGGAAGGAGCATGCCAGGGGACCTGAACCAAACGCTGAAGATCCTCCTCAGTCTCTTATAATCAGGTCAAAGAGGTGAGAAGCACAAAGTGACGTGTCTAAATGGCCTTAGGAGGAAGTATGTAGGTGTGCTGTGAGATAATTGACTCAGAGAATAATGGTGAGTCCTTGGCCAGTGAGCTCACCGCAGTGTGGGTTGAACAACTTTGCTGGTATGGAAGTGAGATTACAACTGCATGATGAAGATGAATGGAATCAGATAACCTGAAGAACAGACAGAGGGAAAGGCATTCCAAGTAACATCCTGCTGACATTTAGCAAAAAAAATTAAAGACACTCTGGCCTTGGTTCAAGGCAGATTGGGGAAGAATTATTAGAAAGTGTCAAGGCCACTTTGACAGGCAGACCTATGTGCTTCTCAGTGGAATTAGCTACTCCTCTTGTGTCTTTAAAAATGAATTATTTCCTTTAAACACGTATAGCATCTGGTTTACAGTGTTTGTGCTCTAGGAGAATGCTGGGGTGTGTGCACTTATATTTAAAGGAAGTCCTTCATCTTTACTGGGATATCATAAATCACTCGAATGTCTGGCAACTTAACTGTGTTGACACTGAGATTCTGTGCTGTGTTCATAAAACATGTCAGCCTCTGTTGCTGAAATATGGTCCTTGAACCATACTGTGCTCTAAGCTGGAGCTTGTTAAAATGCAGTTTCCAGGGCAGGAGGTCTGAGGGGCTCTGAGACACAGCCTCTACAGTGCCCTAGTGACTCACAGCATTGAAGTCTGAAGTAGGGGATTGAGGCACAGAAAGACATCAGTAATGGCAAGAAAGAGGCTGCATTCACAAGAAGAAAGAAAGGTTTAAAAATGTATGAATTGAGAAACCCTGTCTCGTAAAACAAACAAACAAACAAAAACAAAAATGTATGAATTGAGATCACACAGAGACGAAACAAAAGACAGACATGAGAATTTAGACCCAAATAATGGTGAACTATAAGAAATGATGTACACATTTTTTTTTTTTGCTGATTTGTACTTTCTATTAGTAACTTGCCTTAAAAAAATAAAAGTGAGCCGGGCGTTGGTGGTGCACCTTTAATCCCAGCACTCGGGAGGCAGAGGCAGGTGGATCTCTGTGAGTTCGAGGCCAGCTCTGATCTACAGAGTGAGTTCCAGGACAGCCTCCAAAACAATACAGAGAAACTGTGTCTCGAAAAACCAAAAAAAAAAAAAAAAGTGGGTCTTAGAGAGATGGTTTGGAGGTTAAGAATGCTTGGAATGAACTCAGGTTCAGTTTCTAGTACCCATAAAGTAGCTCACAGCTATCAAAAGAGCCAAGTCCTTTTCCAGCCTTCACAGGCACTGCATACTGTGAGTGTGTGTGTGTGTGTGTGTGTGTGTGTGTGAGTGTGTGTGTGAGTGTGTGTGTGTGAGTGTGTGTGTGTGTAAAAAATAATAAGAAAAAATAAATCCTTTAAAATAAAGGTAATGAACCTATATTCTAAATTCCTCTTCTGTCTTCAGAATTCCATTTAATTCTTTCTGGAAAAAATAAACATGAGCCAACAAGTCATTTGGAAATAAGAAACTAAGGAACTGTTGAACAAGACAAAGACAAGAATTTTACCTAAGTGAGAAGTAAGTAAGTCAGTGTGACTTTCATGACCCTAAAGTCCTTGTGAGAAGTGTGTGTGTGTGTGTGTGTGTATGTGTGTGTGTGTGTGATCTGTGCATGTGTATCCATCAGCCGACCTTTCTTTTTCTCTTTCAACAAGGCCACAAAGATATAGGAATAGACATTTTCAAGACTTCCAGCTGAGACAATACTTTTATGATGAACCAGATCTCTTTTCTGAACAATTATTTTCAGTGGCTTTATTTTAAGCTCTGGCTGGGACAATCTCAGCAGTGTCACTCAGGTTGAAAGAGGCCCCAGCTGCTTTTGGAACAACTCTTCACCTGCATGCTCACTTGGAAAATCTATCCTACACGTTTCTGGCAGTTCACCCTCACTCTGGTGACTCCCCATGTCAGCTCACAATAACAGGAAAGAGACTGGAAATCCCAGCTTCCATATTTCCTAGCTGTTGGAGTGTTTAGGCAATGGAAGCAAACATTCCATACTCTTTCATATATGTGTGTGTGGGGGGGTGTACTTTAATCAAGAGTATTAAGTAAAATAATTAACATAGAACATAAAGGAGATTTAAAAGTTGGCAGATCCAGTCATTAATTTACTCTTTAACAACTCTGTACCATCTATTCACGCAGAGGACATAACTATCAGCCATATTCCCTTATCTGGGATATTTTGAAGCACCCTGAATGGTACAAGTGATATAAAGGCCAGGTCTTACCAGGGTGACTGCAGTGATATATTTTCATAAAAATGTCTCTTGAATCCCCAGATACTTAACTTTTCCTGGATTTTTGCAGCCAAGTTAATAAAATGCTTTGAGGTCACTTAATGTCCTTAACCTGCTGCCCTACTGCATACTTAGTCTATTTAGGTTTAATTGGCCCACAAGAGAGCAATGTCACCAACTTTACCAAGTCTTGAATTTCCCATGCAACTAGCTTTTATAACCCAAGCTAAATGCACGGCCTTAATCTTAAGTTATATATTTTACAAACTCCGACTCAGAATAATGTGTTGTAATCATTTGCTAAAAAAAGCCAACAACCTTAAAACAACCATATTCACCATAAAGGTTGGAAGGAACATGTGGCTATAGGTTGATAACATCTGCTGGCAGTTTTGGGTGCTGGGTCATCAGGGAGCAGTAAAGTTCTGCAAAATTTCCTTCTCCCCACTGCAAATCTCTGTTTTTTTTTCTAGAAGATTTCTAGAAAGAGGCCCTCATTCTGAAGGGGAGATGGGCTCAGAGCTCCCCCATATACTTTAAATCCTCTCTGCATTACTTATAATACCCAACACAATGTAAATTATACATTTGCCATATTGTTTTAAGAAATGAAAACAGGACTAGAGAGATGACTCAGCAGTTAGGGCACTGACTGTTCTTCCAGAAGACCTGGGTTCAATTCTCAACATCCACATGGCATCTTATAACTGTCTGTAACTACAGTTTCAGGAGACCTGAGACCTCAAGCTCAAGACAGTCAGTCAACACAAAACAAACTCCATGGTTTTTTTTGTTTTGTTTTTTATTTCTCTCTCTCTCTCTCTCTCTCTCTCTCTCTCTCTCTCTCTCTCTCTCTGTCTCTCTTTGGTTTGTTAGTTTGATGTTGTTTTGTTGAGAGAGAGAGAGAGAGAAAGAGAGAGAGAGAAGAGAGAGAGAGAGAGAGAGAGAGAGAGAGAGAGAGAGAGAGAGAGAGAGAGAGAGAGAGAGAGAGCACACAAAGCTGGGTAGGAGATGAGCTTGAGGTAGAGGGTCTAGGCAGTGGAGAGAAGGAAACAGCAATGGAGGTGTGAACAGAGCTTGGCCATACATGAACCTTGTGAGCCACATGGGTAAACTATAAACTTTATCCAAAGAGCAGTGGGAAAGGTCAAGGTAAACATGAGCAGCTTGAGGGCTTAGGAAGGTTGCTTAGGAAGGAGTCAAGCTGGGGGGTTGTGGATTGGAGGCTGTGGACTGCAGATGGCCACTGGCTAGGAGGCTCCTGCAAGATGCAGGGAAAGCTGATTCCATCCTGAAGTAGGTCACTGGAGATGGACAACTGCAAACGGACTGAGACCAGCATTTGACTCGAAGAGTGTGTGACTGGATGAGTGTTAGTTAAAAATAACAAAAAAATAAATACTATAAATAAAAGCTCTTTGGGATCTTCCATCCCATTCTCTGGAGATAGATCTCTTAGCCACTCCAGGCCAAGGGTAAGATTAACTTAGCTGTATTTAAAAACACCTGTCTCTTCTTAGCATTTCTCAAAGTAAGATCTGGGAATTTTTTTCCATTAAACTATGTTTATAAGATTAAGATGCTACATTTGGCCCTTTGTAGCATCAACCAAATAGGCAAACTATTTAGTGAAAAAATGTATTTTGATAAAATGTGCAGATTTTTTTCTTTTTTTAAAATTCTTTTTTCATGTATTTTAAATAATTTACTGAACTTAATTTTATGTGCATTTGGTTTGAAGGTCTCAGGTCTCCTGGAATTGTAGTTACAGACAGTTATAAGATGCCATGTGGGTGTTGGGAATTGAACCCAGGTCCTCTGGAAGAACAGTCAGTGCCCTAACTGCTGAGTCATCTCTCTAGTCCTGTTTTCATTTCTTAAAACAATATGGCAAATGTATAATTTACATTGTGTTGAGTATTATAAGTAATGCAGAGAGGATTTAGAGTATATGGGGGAGCTGTGTACATTATATGCAAACATCATGATATGTAAGAGACTTGCATATTTCAAGATTTATGTTTTCTTGGGACTCCTGGCATCATCAAATCTCTCCCAGATACCAAGGGACCACTACATTTTTTTCTGTATGTTTTTATTTCTTCAGGAACACTCAGAGCTTTTGAGAGGCTGTGAAACACGTGATTACGTCATGGTTCTTGATGGCCGATGCTCTGTGCTAGGCTCCAAATGTACTGAGTTTTAATTTGGAGCATGGGAAATGCAGAAAGATAAAATCCCACCAACAAAAGCTCTTTGGGATCCTCAGTGACGTTTAAGGTGTTCTAAGAATGAAAGTCATCATCAAAAAACATTTAGAGGCCAACTACTACCAAGAGTGGAAAACTGAGAGAAGGCTTAAATAGCGCTGACCGAGGAAGCTGACCTCTAACTTAACCTTGCTGTGTCTTCAGATCAGAGCCACTGTATGCACAGCACAAGCGTGATGCCTCAAAGTGAAAATATGAAATCTGTATCTGCAATTCTGAGGACTCCATGTCCATTAAACAAAGTGAGAAAACAGAGAAAGTGAGTAATACCCAGAGATCAGAACAAGATTTGTTATGTGGGCAGGAAAGCAGGAGGCTGTGATGTGGGCAGGCGGAAAATAACACAGGATGAGAAGTGACGCAGAGGACACCCAGAAGCTCTGAGCCCAAGTGCCCACCCAGAGGGACGTCAGCATCCCCTGTGGACCTGTCTTTCCTTTCAGTATTGTTACGTTTTGAACATTCTGTTTAAAAATTGAGAGCAATGTACTAGCTAAGCAAGTACATCCCAGCAGTCACCCATACTCCATCTACAGAGGCCAGAAGAAAGTATAGCAAGCTGCTTTGTGTCCTGAACAGTCCTAGTGTGCCCCCCCTTTCCAGAAGCCACAGGGAATCTCAGTGTGAAAAGCCCAAGGGGCAGCCAGAAGAAAACTAAATGGATCTACAGGGAATGAATGACCCAGGAGATGAAGGTCAGGATCAAGGCTTAACACTAGGACTCCCAGGACGGAGAGGAATGAATTTTGTGTCTTATTTGACTCCGATAACTTAAATTCAAAAATTCACAAGAGGAGTAACTACCTTAGCAGTGAATGCTATCCCACTGTTTGAGTGGAATGATTTTCAGAGAGTCAACTCTAAGATCCCCCAATGGGCAAGAGGAACATGAACTCACTCTTTCTGTAGGTGAGTATGTGAAACCCCTGTTTCCGTATAAAAATCTCGAAGTCGGCTACCTAGAACATCTATTAACAAAACCAGCATGGTCTCCTAGGAGAGGTGTGTGAAGATCCCAAATGAGAAGCAGAACTGGAGAAGGAAGTGACAGAGGCCTTGTGTATTACCATAGGATTTGGCCCTGAACTGTCTTTCAAATACGTTTTCTGTCGTATATAAGTCTTCACATAAGCCTTCTAGGCCTTCCTGAACATTCAAGCAAGTTCCTGTCTTGGGACATGGTCCTGTATTTACTGTCTTCTTAGCCTAAAATGTTCTTTTCCAGTCCCTGGCATTTTAGGCTGGATGATTCTTTGTCACCAAAGCCTGTCTTGTGCATGCTAATATGTTTAAGGTGGGTGGAGAGATGGCTCTGTCAGTAAGAACACTTGCTGTGCAAGTATAAGGACCTGAGTTGGAATCCCTGACACCCATCCATGTAAAAGCCAAGCTTACAGTACAAGTATCAGTCATTCCTACAGAAAGATGGGAAATGGAAACCAGAGTCCCTGGAAGCCTGTGGGCCACTCAATCTGGCATACACAGTGGAAAATCAGCAAAGAGACTGCCTCATACTAAATGAAAGATGAGGACAGAAACCCAAAGTTACCCTCTGAACTCTCTGCAGTGTGACATATGCACCTTACAAACACACACACACACATACACACACACACACAAAGATGTTTAAAATCATTTCTGGCCCCACCCTGTACAGCAAAGGTCAGTAGGAACCCCATCCTTGGCTGTCACAATTAAAACATTCCAGATGCCAAATGTCCCTTGAGAGGCAGTTACCCCTGGTTAAGGATCACTGCCCTAGATATCTGCCTGGTTCACTCTGTCACTTAATTTAGGTCTGCACTCAGATTTCACCTCTAGGGAAACTTAGTCAAAACACGGACTGAAACAGAAGCCCTCACTCCATCTGCCCCACCTTCTATCTTAGTTTCTTCCTACTATTTATCACAACCTAATGTTCCATAATACTCTGCTGGGTAGCCACTTGTTTTAATTGCTACCGTACCCCTAATACCTAGTGCTCAGAGAACTGAGAGATGTTTTGGAGAGAAAAGGAAGGAATGAGGTACCAGTACTGTTTGGAGACTCCAAAGAGGGATGGCAAGTTCTCTTGGGGGAAATGAGGACTTGCCACAATGGAAAAAAAAAGGCTTCAACGTAACCGGTTAAACATGGCAGTGGTCATTGTCCACGGATGTCTGCTAGTCTCAGAGTGAAACTCATGTTGACAGTTAGGGAAGTATCTGATTAAGGGTTGGTCGCTTTTACTCATTACTAATTTGGAAGTGTGTTTCTAGTTTTAAGTTGCATCATCATACAATCACAGCAGGTCAATAACAATTGGGCTGACTCTGGGCGAGGTATATTCAATCATGTTCCAAGGTCTTTACTAAGAGCAAGAGCGAGGTCCTCCACAAAGACTCACTGCTCTCTTCCTGAATTCCTGCAGGCACACTGGACCCAATTCTAAGACACTGACTTTCTTCTGGAAGGAACTTCCAAGTATTGAAGAGAAATATAGGTGCTAAGTAAATTTCACATTTTGGAGAAGCCAAGGGCAGCTCTCTCTCTCTGTCTCCAGGCAGATCTTTTTGGAGGAGGGGGCTGGGACTTTATACATTATTTAAATTTAAATTAGCAACAAGCTTGCTTCACATGTCAATCCCAGCTATCTCTCCCTCCCCTCCTTCCCCTGCCCCCCCACCAGGCTCTCAAGCCTTCCCCCACCCAGACTCCACTTCATTCCTCAGGGAGGGTGAGGCCTTCCATGGGCAATAGCCAGAGTCTGTCATTTTATTCAGGGCAGGGCCTAGGCCCTCCCCCAAGAGTCCAGGCTGAGAGAGCATCCCTCATTGTGGGAGGGGCACCCAAAATCCATTCGTATGCCAGGGATAAATACTGATCTACTGCCCAAGGCCCCATAGATTGTCCAGGTCTCCTTACTGACACCCACATTTGGGGGTTTGGATCAGTTCCATGTTAGCCTCCTAGCCATCAGTCGGAGAGCTGGAGGAGAGATACCGTAATAGAGGTAGTCATTATAGGTTTAAGGAGATATCTGGCACTACTGAGATTTCCAGAGACCTACAAGGATGACACCAACTGGCAAACTAAGCAATAGTGAAGAGACTACCTTAAATGCCCATCCCTGATAAGAAATCCTGGCAGATCTTACAGAGTAGCCATCCCTTTAAGACTTGGGTCTAGTCAGCTATTAAAAGATGTTTTATTGAAGCTCAGCTCCTGAGAATCCCCAGGGAATGAGGTCTTCCACACACATTAAATATAACTTTTTAACATTAAGTAATTCCATACTCACATTTTCCAAATGTAAGAGGATGGAAGTGCTTTGGTAACTTTTTTTAAGACAATAATAGAAATCTGGTGTGTGTGTGCACACACATTATAAGTGTACTAGTGACATATGCTCATCTTTCAGCAAAGTGTTCTATGAGCACAACCAAAGGTGGGTGTGAGTTTCAGAATTTGGGATCCTAAGTGGCCCAAAGGCTTGCTTTCTCCTTCAAGGGCTTGTGCAGGACACCAAGAGACATGAAGGTAAAGTAGCAGCCTGCTCTTTAAAAAACTGACCACCTAGTCAAAGGCTGACAAGACCCTTTGGCTTCTGGGGTCATCAGCTTCTTCTTTATTCCTTTTAGTCTTGTCAGTGGTTTCACCACTGGTTATTTTGGGGATTCATCACTCATCTTGTTTCAGTGTTTGAATGGAGGGAATATTCATCATTACTTGAATAAGTTTTATGTATAAATTTATTGTGTATACCTAAGGTATATCATGTGATGCTATTATGCATATACATATCAACTAAAATGCTTTTAGATAATGGAACAAGTTAACATATATTATCTTGAATAATTACTCACTTTACCTCTTGTGGCAAGAACAGCTAGACACTACTACACTATTTTTTAAAAACTGTGTTAGATTTATCTATTTTATGTACACAAGTGCTTTGCAACCATGCATGCATGTATGTGTACAAACAGTGTGCCTGGTACCCTCAGAGTTCAGAGACATAAGATTCTCTGGAACTGGAGTTATGTATGGATAATTTTGAGCCACCATTTGGATATTAGAAATTAAACCTGGGTCCTCTACAAGAACAGTCTTCTTATCAATTGAATCACCTCTTTGGCTCCACTAGTGTTATTTCTCCTTTTGCAGATGGGCTGTGATGATTATTGCTAATTGTCTACCTGAGAGAACCTATAATCACAGGGGAACCATGCCTGTGAGGGATTATTTTGAATTTGTTTAGTGATGTGGGAAGGTCCACCCACTGTGGGTGGTTCCTTTCCTTGACTGGGATCCTGGACTGCATAAGTGGAGAAAGGGAGATGAGCAGCAGGGTGCATTCACCCCTCTCTGCTTCCTGGCTAATACAATGTGAGCAGCAGTGCGCATTCATCCCTCTCTGCTTCCTGGCTAATACAATGTGAGCAGCAGTGCACATTAATCCCTCTCTGCTTCCTGGCTAATACAATGTGAGCAGCAGTATGCATTCACCCCTCTCTGGGTGCTGAATGGATGCAATGTGAGCAGAGCACACATTTATCCCTTTCTGCTTCCCAACTGATGCAATGTAAGCAGCAGTGAACATTCATCCTTCTCTGCTTCCTGACTGGATGCAATGTGAGCAGCTATTTCAGGATCCTACAGCCTTGACTTCCCTGATATGATGGATGGTAGCCTTGTGCCCCGAGCCAGAAGACTTTCTCCTTGTATAGCTTTAGACAGAGTATACTTTATCACTGTAACAGGAGAAGAAACTAAGACATGGTGTGTCTCACTGTAGCCTACGATGGATTCAGACCTCAACACTCCTGCTTCAGTCTCCTGAGAACTAGGGTTTTAGGAATGCTTTGCCACAGCCGATTGTTAATACACTATCATTAACTATAATTTTTATGTTGAAAATTAGGTTTCTAAGCTTGTTTATCCCACATATCTGCTGCTTTGGACAGAGACAAAGAAGAAGCAGTGATTGGTTATAGGAAATATGGGGAGGAAACAAAGAAGAGCTGTAGGTTAAAAGGCAAAAACACATGAAAAGAGGTGTAGAAAACCCAGTCCCAAGGTGACCCCAAGTTCTCTGTTCAATTCCTCCTTTACAACTGCCAGTACATTACTGTCATCAGGAAATGAACATTTCTTGACATTTGTCACAAGTCTGTATTATTCTGAAAGTCCCAAATCTAGTTTTGAACAGAATTCCAGATACCTACGAAGTGACCTTTAATGGGTAGTGAGTTGGGTATTTTGTATAGCATTTTAGGGACACATCAAATTACTCTTGCATTTTGCTCTTCCGTGGTGCACTGGTGGGCAGGAAGATGATCAGATAGGGCAACCCTGCCCTTCAAGTCCAGCACTGAAATTGCCTAGCTGGACTCCAATTTAGAAGGAACCTAGCAGAAAATACCTACATATTACTCAACTAGGGAGAAATGTATTTATTGCTAAAAGGCTGCTGTCAAAATGTTTGCTTTGGAGATCAGTAAGGATATTGTAGCAATTTTAAGAAGCCTATTTGTATGATTATGTTTTTAGGATTCTAGAAAAATGAATAAGCACAAACTCTCCATTTGAACTCTCAACTGTTCAGCAATATGGCTGTGATGAATAGCTCGGCATCTTGCATGAGATTCAGGACTTCCTTTTATTATTTTCTTAATTGCTCGGGAGACCTTCTTTCTCTCTTTTTTTATGACTAAGAACTCTGAAACCTCTTGCAGTGAACACACCATACTAAGTCTTTCCACACAAGAGTCATCAAAGGCTTAGTTTTTCAATGATTTTAACTAAATCAAAGTTCTGTCAAAATTTAGTTGCAAGAAGAAAATGCATGTGTGTTGTAAGATCAAATGTAAAGGTCAGTGTGAATTGGGTATCAGTTGAACAGATCTGGGGGTATCTCACATGGTTATAGCACCACTGTGTCACTTGGATAGGCACCTGTGACCCTTGTCAACCAGGTTTGACATTATATTAAGGACACTGCAAGACCACACTGAAAAGTAGTGTCTAAACAACTTGGATCTGCAGTATCCACTGGGAGAATGCCTTTCTATCTGTACACCAAAGAAAAAGAGGCCAAGAACTTGAGAGTGAGCAAGGGGGGTTCATGGGAGGGGTTGGAGGGAAGAAAGGAAAGAGGGAAACAATCTACTTATATTATAATTTCAAAATAAATATTATGAAAGGTGACCCATTTTCATTTCTCTTCAACTTGGGGAACTTTGGAGTATGATGTCAACTTATTTCCCCCATGACTCTTTCCGAATTTATACTGGCTTTTTGCCTTTTGAAATTTTAGAGCTGGTCTGAGAAAGTGGGACACATTTCCCTTGACATATTTCAAGCTATATGAGAAGCAAAGACCCATCTGCAATAAGCCGTTAAACTGAATATTGGCAGAAAGCAATCAAGTCCTCCGCAGAGTGGATCTTACCCAACTCTCCTCCACCCACACTTCACATAACACCCCAAATGCGAAGGCTCATGATGCATCCTCCTTCCGGACATGGAGCTCTAAGAAACGACTGATTGCTGGGACATCCAGGGGTATGGTTTGCGGGTCTTGTGTTTGTTTACAGTCACAAGACACTTTCTGCCTTGGTTTCTGGCACTGTGCTTCGGGAGGGAGGGGCTCACTATTGTTCAGTGTGCTTACTGCAACAGTCTTATCACCAAATTAATGGATGAGGAAGTGCAGCTAACTTCTTAAGACCATTAGGACAATGAACTACCCTGTTCTATTACTTTAGTATCAGTCTAATTCACATCTGAACTACACCGTTCCCTGTTACTATTTGTTTTACGGGTTCTTTCTAAGACATTTTATTTATTTACTTTATTCAAAGGTGGAAGGCATGTGATGAAGCACGTGTGTGGAGGTCAGAGGGTAACTTTTGGGAATGCTCCTCTGCACCAGGTGGGTTCTGAGAACCGAATTCAGTTCACTAGTCTTGGCAGCAAGTACCCTTAGCTTCTTCACTGGCTCACATGTGAGTGCTTTACAGGCCTCCCATGTAAGAGGAGGGTAGCCTTTGACCATCTTTTTTTTTAACCAAACTTTTAATTTATTGCATTGTGGTTTGTAAAAATTCTACTTCTTACATTTTTTTTGTGGCTGTCTAGTAAGAAGGTTCCAGGAACTTGATAATGATTTTGGTTTGTATGATAAAGGGGAGATTTCACATTTAAGATGATACATCACTGTCACATCTGTCAAATCAGTCATTTAGAATATTTTAAAGTCATTTGTGCTATGTATATATGTCTGTCACAGGTCATGGTATGTGTTTAAGGTCATCTCACTACTAGTTCACTTTGTTCTGCCATTGGTCATCTTGCTTCCTAGACCTTTGTTGATAATGATAGCTGAGGCTGAGACATAGAGAAACTGGATTCCTTGAGGACTCACATTAAAATTCCCGTTAAGGGGAATCAAGATGGTCTCCAGGCAGCTAGAGAAAGAAGGGCAAGCTGTAAAGGCTTAGGAGTTTATAGAAAGTCCCCCCCTTTCTCTTTCCCTCCCCCGCCCCAGGAAAATTTCCTCTTGTCCTCTTGTCTCTCTGCCTCGATCTCTTCCCAAGACAGGGTCTTGCTATATAGCCCAGGCTGGTCTTGAAATTGAATTTTCAGCAAACCTTATCTTACCAAATGCTGAGGACTTTACTTCATTTTGCAATTAAGGTAAAATCCTGAATACTTGTATTTATTCTTATTTTATTGCAGCATTTTAAGATACGGTCTCACTATGTATCACTGATTGGACCATTACTTGCTATATAAACCAGGCTTTGAATTCACAGAAATCCAACTTCCTCTGCTTCCTGCATTCTGGAATCAAAGGTATGTGCCACCATTACTAGCTTCAGTATTAAAAAAAAAAAGTTCAGCAACTTTAGGTATGAAGTTAAATGGACTTCAGACCCAGGCAAACTCACATAAACTCTTTGATGTCTCCAAAGACTTCATCACATATTATCATTTGTTATTTGGATGATATGCTTTTGGGTTCTATCTGGGCTCTGTCCTACTGCTTTAGCTGTCAACCTGACGACAGCCTAGAGCAGTAGTTCTCAACCTTCCTGATGCTAAGACCCTTTGATGTTAGTTCTTCATGTAGTCCTGACCCCCAAGCATAAAATTATTTCGTTGTTACTTTGTAACTGTAATTTTGCTACTGTTATGAATCATAATGAAAATATCTGATATGCAGGATATCTGATATTGATCCCAAAGGGGTCAAAACCTACAGGTTAAGAACCACTGGCCTAGAGTCACCTAAGGAGGGAATCTAAAACGAGGGCAGCCCAAATTAGATTGGCCTGCAGACGTGTCTGTGGGAGACTGTCTTGATTGTTAACTGATTTACATAGTTGATTGTGGGTGGCGCAATTCCCTGGGCAGTTAGTCTTGAGGTGTATAAGAAAGTTTTCAAAGAGTGGGGCTGTAAGCAAGCCAGCAAGCAGTGATTCTCCGTGGCTTCTGCTTCAAGATGCTGCTTGAGTTTCTACCCTGATCTCCATCAACGATGGACTCTGACCTGGAAGTGCAAGCCAACTAAACCTTTTCCTCCCATAAGCTGCATTTTGCCTGAGTGTTTTACCACAGCAACTGAAGTCAAACTAGAGCAGGCTCTCTTTAGTGTATACTTTAGAAACTGTTTAGAATACATGCTGATGCACGCATTGTTCTGTGTGGTCGAGCAAGATTTCTGGGTCATGGTCTTCATGCAAGACAGCCCTAAAGTTCTCGTAGGTCCCACTGGAGCTCTGTGAGGCCAGGGAGAAAACAAGTGGAGGAGTAGTCCAAAGCATGTAAACGCCATGTTGCTAGTGTCACATTGCTAGGACCTCTCCAAGCAGCAGAAGGGAGGCAGGGCAGGGGAGGGAGGAGAAGGAGGAAAGGAGGGAGGGGGAAACGGGATTGGGATGTAAAAAATAAATTAATAAGAAAGTATTGTGGCCAAGAAATGCAAGGAGTATTCCATTGTATTTTAGAAACCTCTGGGTGTGGAAAACAAAAGTCTGATTTGAAGGCTTTTGAGTGGACTTACTCTCGTCAAGGTATCAGGTACTATGAAAAGAACCACAGAAGATGGTACCCAAATCTCAGCAAATGAGTAAAGATGCAAGTACTGACTTGAGACAGCCTTGTCTAAAAACTCTAATGCGGGAACTACACAGTGAACAGATAGGAGATCCGAATGAACTCTTAACTCGCCCTTGAGTGCTGCTGGGCTACAGACCTGTTGGAAGAGGGCTGTGGCTCACATCCATCTACAAGTCATATTCTTGACACCTGGAGCTTCTTCTCAGAGCTTTTGTGTGGAGGAATGTTTCACACTGAACATGTTTTGTGCACAAAAATGGAGAAACTAACAAGAAAAACCTCCATCATATTACCTTGGTATAGTTTAAGACAGCGCATTTCTGACTCTACAGAAAACACTTAAACAGAGCTCATCCTTATTTCATCTCTGTAGTTCTGAAGCAGTTTTCTCTTTGGTTTTTGGGTGTAGAGTGGCGTGTGTGTGTGTATAAAGTGTTGTGTATGTGTAGACTAATAGTATGTGTAAAGTGGTGTATGTGTTTATAGAGACGTGCGTGTATGTAAAGTGATGTATATGTATGTACACAGTGGTGTGTGTGAGCATGCACGCGTGTGTGTGTGAGGACTGGTGTGCATGTGTGTGTGTTGTATCTCTGAACACTGAACACATTTCCCCATTGCTAGTATAATCATGGTGTGATTGTCTTTTATTTTCCAAACACAGTGCTCAATACAAGCACCTACCACAATTCTGCTCTGGCATGTATACAAGAAACACTCATTTCAGACCTTTCTCCTTGCCTGTTATATTCCATGGCAACTATTTCATTTCCCTTTGTAAATCTTAGAAAAATCACTTGTCTCAAAGCGAAGGGAATTTCAAGTGTTTCAATGCAAACTAAAAAAGGAAAGAAAGAAACAAAGGAAAAGGAAAGAAAAAAGAGTTAAAAATAGTAACTAATTCAGATAATTTCCAACTCTTAAAATTTCACTCTAAATATACACTCATGTGGGTTATTTTGAAAACAAACACCAATCCTACATATTCATAAAGACTCAGTGTGGCGACCCCAGCTGGATCCCAGGCGTGCATCCTTTATAGTATAAATATTCTGAAGGCTGATCTCTGTTGACACTGGCTAGAGGAGCTTTTGTATGCATCTGGAATTGTTTTTCATTTTGGAGCTAATGTTTTGACTTAATTGGAGTACCAACAGCAAAAGAAGGAAAACAAGGAGACAAAAATATTCTTGATAAAATAAGCACACATTAATGTCGTCTCCCTGTTTTGAAAATGAAGTTTAAAAGCTTCACTCATGAGATGATGGTAAATATGATGAAATCAAAGAGGTTAATAAAGAGATTAAGTAATAAATGGAAAGAAATCTTAAGCAGCACTGAAACAAGAGGCCTACAAATGTGCATTTGACTTCCATGTGTCAGACACTCATGTCCCCGTATTCCTATTACTTCCCAATGAAGCACTCTACCACCACAAAATAATCATTTCTACTAGGTAACATCTTCATTTTTAGGATATTTTCATTTTGTCTAAGATGAACCTTACATTCTAGGGCTTATTTTATTTTTTATAAAACTCTAAGTCTGTATATTTATAGAGAAAACATTGATCACCATCTTCACAGAACTGTTTGGTTGAAATAATTACCGAATTACTGACATTTCCTTCCTCCCTCCCTCCTTCTCTCCCTCTCTTCCTCCTCTTCTTCAGACAAATAGGCTTTGCTCTTCAACCTCACTCCAGGGCCCCCTTCATTCTTCATCTTCTAATATAAGATAATGTCCCATAACATCTTTTCGAATTCTTCACACCTCAATGGCTACAGTCTTTCTCGAGAGGAGAAAGCATTATAGAAACCATCAACTGTTCTTGTGCTTTGTGTGCTTGTTACTTTTACAGTTGTGCTTAAGCCAAATGGAAATTGTGGAGAGTGGTTTTAGGTCATTTCACACGTAGTATGAGGCACAAACCTGTGGATTAAGTAATCCTGGAGCAGATGAACTCAGACACTGATGTTTATAATGTCTCAGATTCAGGGCTATTGAAATAATATAAAATATAAATCTTCACAGGAGTTAACTTAGCTGTGAATACTGGGTTCAATACATATTTTGGGATCTCTTTAAAATAAAAATATGTATTGTGACTTGCTATAGAAACATTTTGCTTTCTTTGGCACCATTGCCTCTGTAACAGAAAAGGTGAAAACAGGCGATTAATATTTCGTTTGCAGTTCTCAAGCAGCATCTAAAACCGAATGACAAATCAAGATAGGCACAAAAGGAATCATGGAGTGTTTCATAAGGAAGAAGCCACTGTGACCAGGTGGCCATCAAGTACAGAAATGTGAACTGTGCTGTCTGTTAAATTATCAAAGAAATAAGGATATTTCAGTTGCATCTTCTAGGCTCTAGCACTCATCTTTAAAAAGCCTTCATGACAATATAGTGTGAGTTTCAGAATCACAGACGCAGGCAGAATCGTGGAGAGAATGACTTCCAAAGATCCTTCACACATTCTTATTACTGACTCTGGCTGGGAAAATCAAGGAGATGAGAAATGTCAAAGATAGAGTTTCTAGAACATTTGGAGGTGCTAGAATCAGGTGAAGGCAGGATGGGAAGACAGGTTTTAAGTGATGTTGTTAAGGGTTAGTTTCCTGTCCTAATAGAATCTGGAAGGTCACCTCAAAAAGTAATAAAACCTTTTCTGCAGTGCAATAAGATTGCTCAATTTTTAACTCAAGGAAAATCCCAAAGCAAAAAGCACATAAAATACCAGGGCTTGGGGGTGGTAGTGGTAAAATTATCATCAAAATTTAAACACCTGTCAATCTAAGCAGTGCACACGGATTCATTTTTAAATCAATTATATTGCTTTTTAAATGGCAGATGCCACTTTTATCATGTACATTCCTACAATCTAATTCACAATGAAGCTGCAAATAGTTTGTGACAATTATTTTCAGTAATGCTTTATCTAGCATTGTGTTTGCTCTATTTCTGTTGCACAGTTGTGAAGGAGTTTTATTTCATATTTCTACTCAAAAACAAAGAAAAATAAGATGCATCCAAAAGAGCAAGCCCACGGAACATCTGGTATACTTTCCTCATTTTAAAAATAACATTTAATGTAGGTGTTTTTATTCTAAATATTCTATCACCTTTCACTTAATTTACAATCCAGGCTTTTCCCTCATCCTCTGTCACAAATAGCTTCTTCTTTCACCAACTCAAAGTGACTTCAACATAGTCTCTCTGAAATAAGACGTTTTTGCCATACGCCTTTAGGATCTGCTGCAATACCACCAGGGACCCCGGAGAAATATTATCCTATTTCCCTCTAAAGATGGATTAGAGAGACAGGCTTTTTATTGTCCTATTCATGGGACTCTCACTGAAGCTTAAGTGGAAGGGAATTTCTGTGAATAATTAATAATAGAAGTTCAGAGTCACAGCCAAAGAAAGAAAATAAAACACATGGCAAAGTTAATTTTGAAAAGCCTTCCATCTATTGTTGCTAGGAGAGAAATGGCATACATTGCTTACTTAATTCAACAAG
The DNA here is from genome assembly GCF_017639785.1 of Mesocricetus auratus. Taxonomy (NCBI): domain Eukaryota; kingdom Metazoa; phylum Chordata; class Mammalia; order Rodentia; family Cricetidae; genus Mesocricetus; species Mesocricetus auratus. The sequence goes on along the minus strand of NW_024429197.1, from coordinate 51,260,840 downwards.
TACTGATTAATAGTGTACTAGACACTAGCCCTGGCAGATATCTTTAGTGATATCAGCATTTTCCCCACTCAGATCATTACTGATTTTTTTTTTTACTTGAAAGCATTTGATATTTAGATGTCTGGAATGCAACCTAGCTCATGATGTAATCTGATTTGCGGTTCATCTATAGTTAAGTTTAGTATCTGCTGCATTCCTCTATTTTAATTTCCAAGCAGCCATATTGGTACACACACAATTTGTAACCCTTAAAGAGAATGAAAACTCACTGAAGGGGAACTAAAGGGAAGCCTTCTTAGAAGACTTCTAGGAATGATCCAGAGTCACAACATTTGGTGACCACAGGATCAGAACCAACTTCAAATGTGGTTAAGTGCATAGCTTTGAGTTGCCCGATCAGATTCTGGGGGTGGCACTGGAAGGAAGAGAATGGCACTCCCACACAGCAACATGTGATAATGTCTTGATTTTCCAACATGATAAAATTTATCAAGTCACTTCCTTTGAGAAAGGATGACTTCAAAGTTAAGATTAAAGGGAAGATTCAATAGAGCATTTGAAAAACAACTTGCACAAATTTGCTCCCCAAAAGATGAGTTGGGGAACAGTATAAAATGTTTAAACAGTGTGGTTGGCGCTTGGTTATTTTTTTCTTTCTGTGGGGGATGGAAGGATGAGGAAAAAGTACTTTCACATGGTAACATCATTGACATATATGTCTTTCTCCTTTCAGTAAATGTCCCTATGGCATCTATAAATGGGGGACACGGCACTCACACCCAATCTAATTACTTCTATATGCCTTTACTTTGCTCATTATTAAGTTCAGAAATCATTCAGTCTTCATTTAAATTGGGAAATAAAAATGAATTAAGTTTTTTCCACTTTCTCACTTGTGAACACATTCTAATTTTTTTGTATATTTAGAAATTTAAGCATCTTTGAAATTAAGAGGGCATACTTTAGAACCCCAAACCAGCTAGATCATGCAACACTAACAAGACCAGTCAGCAAGCCAGTTTGATTTAACATCTTTTAACAACTTCAAGGACCTGCCTAGCCTACCTTTTTCCCTTTCTCTTGTCTCTCCAACATGCCATTCCCTGTGGGCAGTCCTCCACCCTCAACACCCTTCAGTCCTGGTCTATACCCAACACCTCTGTCTTACACTGCAGTTATGTCTATCCACTATGTTATATCCCAGTGGGGTAATTTTGCTCCCTCCTCCCCACAGGGGCATTGTGCAATGTCTGGGGATATTTTTGGCTATTCCAATTGGAGGATGAGTGTGAGGATGGGAATGCTGTTGAATGCCTCAGGGTGCTTGTGACAGTGCCTCATGACAAAGAAATGACACCTAGGTTGAGAAACCCCCGTGTGACTAAACATCTGATAAGTAGTTAATTTTACACTGCACAGTTTAATTACATATAACTCAGTCAGGTGTTGTCCACTCAGCCTCCCGCCCCCCAACAACCATGGCACACAGTTAAAAGAGCCCATGTTAATCTGCACACGCCTCCTTCAGAATGAGTGAAGAGTTTAGGTAAAAGAGTTTGGCTCGACATTTTATTTTTACTGTATTTTGGCTTAGGATGGAATGTGTACAATCTCTGTTCCATGTTTTGATAAAATTCTCAGATTTGGAGGTAAACTGTCTACAAATAAGCCGTTTCCACAGTTTCATTTACACACACCATAACATTTTATTTCATTTTATTCAGGGCACTTTTTTATGTGCACAGTATTTTCTTCTGTTTTAAAGGAAATGCCAACAAGCATGAGGAGATGGCATATGAATAAAGACTGATGCATTAACAATATAAAGAAGGAGCCATAACCGCAGTATTTCTGGGGTGAGTGTTTGAAGGGGATAGACTCCTTGTGCCCTCCACACTTTTAAACGCTTCTTACCTGAACCAGAGGAACTAGAATGCACACATGGACAGCCCGTCACAGCACCTAGTCCTCCTTAGCCAGACACATAGCTCAAGCTGAAGATGCTTCTAGTGTAAGGTAAGACTTGAAAGAAAAGTCTACCTATCCCTGTTTCCTGGCCCTTTATGTACAGATTTGGATAGCATGGGGCAAGCCAAACCAACAAAACACAAACCCCAAAAAAGAAAAAAGAAAGCCCTTATGCTCCTAGTGCACAAGTTACTGCTGTCCTCCTCACCCTCCCCTGATCCCTTCCCCCTTTGTAAGATCCTGGTCTCATCACGTAGGCCAGCCTATCACCTTTACACCCATGGCAACCCTGCTCCCTCAGCTTCACAGAGTTGGTACCACATGAGCGACATCTGCTTCTTTACTAGGTGGGCTTGTGAATGTGGTGATTGCTGGACTTTTGATTCAAGCATAACTCCAAGGAAAACAACCTCGCCAAGGAACAACAAAAACAAACCCAAACCAAGAACCACGTGTCTTCATCAAAATTTCTGCTTTGAGCTCTATAGCACCCCCAAATGCTTCTTGCTGTAATCACCCATCTCATGACAGAAGTCAACCAAAAAGTTACACAGGCTCATACTTCCTCTCAATGAAATATTTTAATTGCCAGAGAAATACTGGAACTTCAAGAATGTAACCAAATAAACGATGGCAAAATCTAGTCCTGAAACCAATGTGCTATCTTCCTCATGGTTTAGAAGAGTTAGTGTTAGTCTAATGAATACTGATTTTGTTGTCCCTCTTGTTTTGTATTTACAAAACTCAAATTAAACTGGCATGTGTCTCCAAACAGCAGTAAGAAGCCCTAGAACCCCTCCTGAAACCAGAGAAAGGACAGAGGTGCTTGTGCCTGGAGACCTGAGTGACTGTCTCCAGACTGAGCAGGAAGTGGATACGAGGCTGGCTGACACACCCGTTTGGCATTAAACATCTTCTGCTTGTCGTGCAGATGACTCACTTCAAATCATCGCAGGACTCCTTCTTCACATATGCTTAACATAGCCGAATTCATCTTCAGTTTGCCAACTGTTCTACAGAATTATTTTGCACCCTGTAGAATTGATCTGTTTACCTCAAGGCAAGTCAATGTGATATATATTTTCTTATATAAAAGGAAAAGACAAGGAACGTTTCTGGACTAGCTTTGAAGTTCTAATAAATGCACTTGGGCACATTCTGTCTCCTTTTCTTGTAAGAAGGAAGGCTTGGTGCCTGGTAGACTTTTGTTTATTGCTTGGTGCATGGCAGATCATCATGCAGCTCCAAGCTTCCCTGCAGTCAGTGCCAGAGTTATTGCTCTTTTCTATTTCACCGAGCCTCCTAAATATTTTGGGATGGAACTTGGTCAAGAGTGAAGGAGCTAAGACTGAGTATGAGGCAAGTAGAAAGAGTTATTTTGTGTATCCAGAGGCCTCAGCACCTCTGTGTTTTCGTCAGGAAGAGCTGCTCAGCTTTAAATGCTGTCGTCTCTACTTTTTAAGTTGCCATAAAAATTAAGACATTCCTATGTGGACAGAAGCAATGAATGGGAACTTTTATGGAGGGACGTTTTGTTGCCCTCACAAAATAAAATGCAAAGGAGGTGCCGGCATTATCATTATCTTCATGGTGAAGAACAACTTCCCTACGTGTGGTATTAGGCACAGTCATTTCACAGGAGAGCCTGGCCGCGATTCTCAAATTCTTTGTCTTTATCTCCCGCTGTAAGACGTTCTCTATACTTTATGGTTTACTTACTTAGTTTGCATTGTCTATCTTCTCTAAAGTGTGGAAGCTCCAAGACGGAGGTGGTTTGTACCTTGCATGTCTTCCTGGGGGAGCCGGCGTAAGCAGAGCAAACGCTAGCATGAGTGGGCACTTGTATCTACTGACTGGATTCTACATGTCACACTCATGCTCCAATTTTTAAAAGGCATTCAAGTAACTTTGTTGCAAATCCTTTGCTAGAGAGAATAATTTTAGAAACAATACACATACCTTAAAAAGAGGCAATTTTTTGTTTGTTTGTTTTTTCGAGACAGGGTTTCTCTGTATTGTTTTGGAGGCTATCGGTCCAGCCCAGCCTCGAACTCACAGAGATCCGCCTGCCTCTGCCTCCCGAGTGCTGGGATTAAAGGCATGCGCCACCACCGCCCGGCTAAGAGGCAAATTTTTTTTCTGGAAAAATACCCTTATTTAAAAGTATGACTAATTACTACTATTAAAAAGCATAAATCATAAATGGAGACAATTACCATCTCTCTATGGGTGAAGTGGCTGTTTGCAGTGTTCATGGCATACTCTCACCACGGGGAGAGGGGCGGCTCGCCCAGAAGGTCTAGCCAGCTCTGGGAAGCAGGTGAGGTAGCTGAGACTCAGCACGACCCTACTGCTATCAGGGTGAGGGCATGTGTGTGGAGGCTACACCCATACTAGGGACAGCCATTCCGGCCCAGACCTTGGTGAGTACATCATTCTGTTCTTTGTGTATTTAAGGTTTTTAGAAAAGCAGATGGTCTCTCTTGAGTTGCTTTGTGTGACTGACATTTCTCATGAATTAGAGACAGAAAAATTAAATGGACTCACTCCCAGCCTGAATCATTTCAGAAATGCCGAATCCAGCAGAATAGTATCTCATAAATCCAGGCAAATAGGCATTAAGGGGGATAAGCTTGTTGTGGGTGAATACAACACATTGGCATCTCTCAGGGCTCCAGCCCAGGAAGTATAACTTATTTATTTATTTACTTATTTTTCTTATGCTTTATTACAGTGAAAATATCTAAGTTGCCACACATGTAGTTGCAGAAGATTCTCCACTGTAGAGGAAAATAGGTCAAACAGGTAGGCTCAATTTTCAAAGACCGTGTTCAAAAATGTAAAAGGTTGTTAATATATTTTTACCTTGTTTGCACAAGAAGTTCAGCTGGAAAATTTAGGGTTAGGAAGCTCCAGATATTAGAAGATGCTTAGAGTTTTATGCATCCAGTGAACTCCATCTTCGCTGAGTGTGTTCACTGAAGGGATGAAGGGCATTCAGAACCAAAAACTGTTTTTATTTGTTTGACTTGGGACTTAGGCTAAAATAGTAAAGATTTACACCAGAAATGAGCTTTGCTGTTTATAAATCAAAAGGTAAAACAACTGCCTTCTAACACCCAGGATGCTGCTTCATAGAACACAGCTGATCTATTTAGCGACAACATGACAAAATACCAAACTCACATATTAATTGTGGAATCTAATGCCTGAGAGTTTCCCCATACAAATACACAGGTGTGTATTGATCCTAGGTTTGTTGCATCTTCTCTTGTTCAAATTGATTAAAATAGAAATACCCTACATTTGAATTAAAGGCTTTAAAAATACTTAAAAGTGCTATTTGATGGATTCCTTGGCCAGTATGAGTACATTTAAGTTCACAGTGAGCAGTGTTTTAAACCATCACTCCTTTTCCCTTCTATCCTTAAATATCTTATATATCTTGGGTTAATTTTGACAGAATAGTTTAAGCTATCCCAGGGTGCCATAGAATTGAAATATCACAATAGTATTATGAAAAATAGAAGAACTATATGGGATCAGAATAGTCTAGAGTTTTTATTACTTGCTACCAAGAAAGTGGTAACAATTTATCTATTAAACTGAATTGTATTATGTATTTCATGTGTGTGTTTATGTGTGAGTGAACCTTCTGGGGAATGTTCTTGTGTATATGTTTGTCTTATTGGTTGATGATTGGTCAGGCAGGATGATAGACAGGACCAGAAGACAAGGAGACAAGGAGGATTCTGGAAAGTGTAGGCAAAGAGGAGTTGTCATGTCTTCCCAGAAAATGCCACTAGCTAACAATAAAGGTCTGTACAGACAGGCAGGAAGTGACATAGCTGGGCAGAATCAGGATATAAGCAGGGACAAAGAGGATACAGCTCTCTTCTCTGCAAAAGACGCTGAGCAGTCATGATGTTGCAGGCAAAGGAGGTGCAGGTCTGGCATTCCCAGTAAGCCAAGACCACATGGAAATACATAGATTAGTAGTTACTGGTCAATAATTAAAACAGACCTAGCCAATAAGAAGCGATAGTCACCAGCCAACAGTTTCATAACTAATATAGCGTTTGTGTGCTTCTTTAGGGCAGAGAAGTGCGGTGGGACCTGCCGGGACAGAAACATTACCGTAGCATGAACCACTGCCAAGTGCAGAAGTAGGAGGGTCTTAGATACTGGTCCTCACCTCCATCTTGTTTCATGGTTACCACTGCAGTATGTATGCCAGGGTGGTTGGATCAGGTGTCTGACTCCCATTTTGCTTTAGGAGCACTGAGATTACAGGTGTTCATCACTGTGCTTGAATTTTACATAAGGATTTGAACATAGATTGTCATATATGTGACAAGCACTTAAACCACGGAGCAATCACCCCCAACCCTTTTCCACAGTTTTAGTATAAAGAAACAAAATATAACATTTGGTCAATGCAAAAAAAATAGCAAGCACGAGAAAGAGAACAGAGACAGAAAATCAGATAATGGATTTAAACCCCAAATGTACCTATAATTACATCAGATTGGAGTAGACTAAATGTTTTGCTTAAAGAAAAAGATTTTAAGCAACAGGTTGAAAACAGCTTACAGGCGACATTTTTAAATATGAAAAAGTGGAGAGTAAACAGCAGAAAATTCCATATAAGCATTAAAGACAAAAATAGCCTTGATCATTATGAACCACATCAATGATCAGCATAGCATGACACACAAACCCTACAGGTTCAGTGGTGGCACACATAACTTGGTGGTAGCCAATAGATCTCTAATTGGATTTAAGTCCTACTTAAAAAGAGAAATACCATGCCTGATACAGGAAACCTAGCTAGCTAGTCAGTACTAGTGAAATCATGGATATTGGAGGAGAAGGTACACCCACTAATTGACTAAACCAGGGATAATCCCTAATAGTAATGTATGAACATTTTCGTTATAACCTTAGATAAGTGTAGTCTTCACCTCTCATCAAGGAAAACCACAATCAAAATGCAGAGTTGTCGAGCTCAGTCCCAATGGATACATCTACAAAACACTCCCACATCTAAAGCTCAGGGAACATTGCAGAAGACAGTGTGGAAAGATGGTAAGAGCCAGGGGATCAGGGAGTTTGCTGATTGTGTCTCTAATAGCATCAGTAAAACCTCAACATTGTGACAGCCTAAATGTGAGCTGAACAAGGAGGACACCAACAAACATGCCAAATCGGACAGAGAAAATCCCAGGAGGCCTCAACCCTACACGAAGAACTACTGGCAACTGGGTAAAGCTGGGGGCTGAGAGGTGGTTTCCCCCGCAAAGGAGAGCACACCAACTGTTGTCCAGCACTCAGCGGTCAACCCTTAAAAACATACATACAAGAAATATTATACGAACTCAACAGGTTATATATGACATGAAGGCAAGTGGGGAGATTATGCTGGAGGGGGAAGGGAGAAACATAATTATAACACAGTATCAAAAATAAACAATGAAAAGAAGCTCAGATTAGCAATATTAAAAATGAACACAGTAGACTTTAAAGTTAGAGTAATTATTATCATCAGGAGGGCCATTGCATAACAATGCCAGGGTTAGCCTAGTGTGATAACACAATTCCCAACTAATGCATTTGACAACATATATACAGAAATAAACAACTAAATGGAGAAATAAGGTCATCTACAGACTTAGTGAGGCCTTCTAGAAGGTGACAGGAAAAGCATAAAAAAAGCCAGAGCTGAACTGACTGAACATTTATCTGAATCCTATGATGAACAAGGATGCCCAATGCCTTTTCTTCTTTGCAACTTTGCACCAAGGTCTTTGTCAGATTCACCAAGGCTCATTTGTGAGAACAGGAAGACAAATGGAGTTCTGTGTTCTACATACCTAAATATGTTAACAAAATAAATCAACCTAAGACTCTGTCAAGATACTCTCTTCCTTCCTACATTGATGAATAGATCTGGGTGAATAAAATACAAAACGTCATTAACACACGACTAAAAATATCAAAGACAGCGGATTATCAAAGATGATTACATTTATATTATGCTACATATCTAGATATCCTGTTGTTTGACTGGGCATGTTTGAGGAACTTATATAATTAAAACAAGAATAAGCCATTGAGGATTAGATATGAATTTTATAATTTTAATGTCCTTTATTAGTAAACTTGCCATCACTTATTAAAGAGACATTCTTTTAGTTGATACTTTTTGATATTAATGATTTAAAGGATAAGAGTAATGTACTCGAGATGAATAAGTTTTGATATATTTCATTAGAAGATATAAAAACTATTTTTGATCGTTTAAAAATGTAATTTTTCTTCAAAGAGTTTCATTACTACAACTAAAATAAAAAGAACAATACAAATCAGCTAGTTTCAAATAAAAAATTCTTAGGTGAATTTGTCAATTTAAATTTGATTTTTGAATATTTTACTTGACAGTTTTGTAAAAATTAAACTTTTTCAATTATAACATGACTCATTGCATGTAGAGCTAGTAAATACGTGCGAAATTAGAAATAATATAAATTGCTTCATTGTGAAAAATGTTCTTCAGCTGTCACGTACAGTCACTACAAACTATTTAGAAATTTAGAAAGGAATGCTTTAGAAAGGAATAATTTTCTGGTTCCAAGAATTAAAAGTATTTAAAAGGTTAAGAAAGCAAATAGAGCCGGGCGTTGGTGGCGCACGCCTTTAATCCCAGCACTTGGGAGGCAGAGGCAGGCAGATCTCTGTGAGTTCGAGGCCAGCCTGGTCTACAAGAGCTAGTTCCAGGACAGCCTCCAAAGCCACAGAGAAACCCTGTCTCGAAAAACCAAAAAAAAAAAAAAAAAAAAAAAAGAAAGCAAATAGAACCTCTGATCATTTGGGAAACAATTGGTTCTAATCAGCCCAATAAAACATTAAAAAGAATAGTAAGAAATAAGGATTAGGAAGGCAAAAATAAAGCTGTCATACATTGTAACAAACACAACGGACACAATCTATATACTTATGCTATTTTGAGAAGAGACATATCATGATAATTTGTCATCCACTTAAATGCTTCAGTCATTCCAATCCTTCACTTGTGTTTGTTACCACTATCAACATGAACACGATTCACAGACCATCACAGAATCAAGTTGCCAATGCTTTTGTTCCAGAGATGTAGGATGAGGTATGTGGAGAACTTTTTCGGAGTTTGCTGATGTCAGGGTAAACATGCACACTTAGAGCAACAGACCTCAAGTGAGAGTGTCCGCATCCAGTGTGCACTTGTGATGGTCTAAAAGCAATAGCGATTTTCACCAATGCAATAAAGCAAGAAAAAGGAGTGGCAGGCATGAGCTGGAAAGACACAAATGAAGACACTGTCAAAATTGGCAGCAATATGATTACATGTACAGAGGAAAAAAAAACACGCTTATCTCCAAATAAGCTACTACATGAATGAGCAAATCAATTGTCATATACTAACAAAGCATAAAAATAAATGATTCTATTCACAACATTAAGAAATGTTTGTTTAGAAGTAAGCATAATAATTCACATGGCTTATTCAGAGAGTATTTGTCTTATTAGAGAAAATAAAGCTGTTCGATTCAATGAAACGGCATAGGATTGTTATGAACAGAATCAGTCTATGTTGTAAAGAAGTCATTTCTACAAGCTGTAGGCTGAATCTAATCCTAATTAAAACTCTGTCAGATAATCTGAGAATTAAACTAACTTAAAATATATGTAAAAATTTAGAAGGGCAAAACATGTTCTGGAAGGAAAAAGTTTATGAATGTGCACTGGGGGTGGAGAGATAACGGGGCAGGAGTAAGATCCGATGCCTTCTGGACTCCAAGGACATTGCTTGCATGTAGTACAAACACATACATTCAGGCAAAACATTTACATACATAAAATGCAAATAGTAAAACATTTCTTAAAAAAGGATTTACCCTACCGGATATCCCCATTCCTATTACAATTAAAATAGTCTAGTATCCACACAAGGATATATAGCTAGGGAAACCACAGACAGTCCTGTCCACACTGTCAATTTATGACTGAAGGGAAATTCATAGCGGGAAAAATGCTAGTTTTCCCACTACATGATGGTAGGTCAATCTATCTCACTTCACAAAGTTCAGTTGCTGGTAGACAACAGACACAAATCAGAGAGGCAAGAGTCTCACTCCAAATAACAGTCAGTAAGAACTAACTACAAAGAAGTCTGATATATTAAGGATTTTATTATAAAAAGTACCATCAAGAATGAAAGGGTAAGTTACAGTGGAAGAAAATACCTGCAGAGTTCTTGTCCAACCAAAAAAGAAATTGCATTCTGAATATGCAAACACATATCAGAAAGAAAATATTACTTGATTTGAACACTTTACAAAATATATCCAGTTACCAAGTTAAGCATCAGAAAATGTATTCATTAAGTAAATGCAAATTAAAGTGAGAATGAAATATGATATAGCTCATAGAACAGTTAGAATTTAAAGTATAGACAACATCAAATATTGACATATGAAGCAAGTAGAGTTAATGAAAGATAAACTGATTTAACTACTTTCAGAAACTGTTAGACAGTATTTATTGAAGTTTAACTTGTCCATACCCTAGAACCTATTTTTGACACATTCTTGACAGAAATGTAGACAGATGTATCCTAGAGGACATTTTGTGTTCAGAATGTTTATAGTTGTATTGTTTCTAATAGCCAAAGGCTGGAAACAACACAGTTAGGTATCAAAGGAACAAAGAGTGGAGAAACAGGGATATCCCTATGATTCACTACTATAGGACAAATGAAGAGAAATGAAACATGAGTAGACCTCAGCAATAATGTTGAAGTTGAATTTAGATAAGAACATGCAGAAGAAATGAAACTAGACTCCCCTCTCTCACCCCGTGTGAAAACTAACTCAAAATGGATCAAAGACTTTAATGTAAGACCCAAGACTCTGAATCTGTTACAGGAAAAAATAGGGAAAATACTTCAAGATATCAATATAGGTAAGGACTTTTTGACTAAAACTCAAGGAAGTCAAGAAATAATAGCAACAGCCGACAAATGTGTGAGGTTCTCCAGCTCAAAAGATGAGATTCAAAAGAGGGACAAAGCTGAACCCTCTGTCAGATTTACTAGAACTGACAAGGAGGAGTTGGAAGGAAAGCCTCAGCCAGCCTTGGGAGGAGGATGTGTGTTTTGGTAGAGGAAAGGGGTCCTTGGTCAGCTGACAGCACCTAAATTAGACAGAGATATTCTATCTTCTTATAGCCTCAAGGGCATTCCTGGACAAGGGGGTAGATCTAGTTAGTATGCAATGCGACAATGGTTGCTTGTCCTGTCTGTAGTGTTTTTCTGTTTGGGGCTTTGGTACTAGGAAGGTCAATTCTCAGATTGGGGGACAGGAAAGAACTTGACTCTTGAAGAGCTGTAGGAGAAAAAGGCTTGGCTGTGTGTGGCCTGTCAGTTCTTCACAGCCTCTGTGAGAAAATGCGACTGTGTCCAGAGGGTCTGCCCGAACAGAGAGGTATCTTAAAAAGTTAAAAAGCTGCTGCACAATACAAGAAATGAGTGAAGAGATAGCCAATGGAATGGGCAGCTTGCCAGCCACACATATATCTGACAGAAGACCAACATTTAGAATACATAAAAGACTAAAAATATTACATAACGAGAAATCAAACATCCAGCCAACAAATAATGAAAACAGCAGAAAGTTCTAAAAAGATAAAATCTTCAAGTGGTCAATAAACATGAAAAAAAATGTTCAACCTCACTAGCCATCATGGAAATGCAAATTAAAACTACATTGGGATTCTATTCCACCCCAGTCAGAACGGTGGTCATTAAGAAAACAACAAATACTTGTGAGTATGCAGACAGAAATACCCTTAAACACTGCTGGTGGGAATGTAAACTAAACAACTACAGGGTGGATATCATGCTCCTCAAAGGGCAAGAGGGATTCCAACATTGCAGAGATCCTTGCACATCAATGTTTATTCCAGTACTGTCCACAATAGCTAGCTCAGAATCATCAACAGAGGGATGCACGAGGAAAATGTGATAGACACGATGGATTTTTTTTTTAGTCACACAAAAAAATCAAAGTTATGTTACTTTCAGAAAAATCTGTAGAACTGGGGAGAGTCATAGTAAACAAGTTAACTCAGTCTGAGGAAGACAGAAACTGTGATATTCTCTCATGGTGGGTCCTAAACCTTATACAGATACATTAAAAACCATATGCGTATAGATAGGTGAAAGCGGAGGTAAAAGTGTCATGGGAGAAAATGTCACGGGGAACAAATGGAACTACTGGGAAAGGGAGCAGGGAAGGGGGGAGCAGGGCGCGGAGGAGGGATTTGCTGTAAGAATATTGCATCCTTGCAGGAAAATGTACTCATGTAATCCGGTGCCACGTACAATGAAAAACAATAAAGCAGAACAATCAAGAATAAAAACCAGGAAATGCAAATCAAAGCAACTCTGAGATACCATCTTGCTCCTGTCAGATTGGCTATAATCAGAAACACCCATGACGGTTCATGCTGGAGAAGATGTGGAGAAAGGGGAACACTCCTCTACTGCTGGTAGGAGTGCAAACTCGCACAGTCATTTTGCAAATCAGTATGGCGGTTTCTCAGGAAAATGGGAACCAGTTTAACCTCAAGATCCAGCAATTCCACTCTTAGGCACATACCCAAAGGGTGCACATTCATACAACAAGGACATCTGTTCATCCATGTTCATAGCAGCATTATTTGTAATAGCCAGAGCCTGGAAGCAACCTAGACGCCCCTCGACTGAAGAAAGGATAAAGAAAATGTGGTACATTTACACAATGGAGTACTACTCAGTGGAAAAAAAAACCAATGGAATCTTGAAATGTGTAGGCAAATAGATGGAACTAGAAGAAACCATCCTGAGTGAGGTAACCCAGTCACAAAAAGACAAACATGGTATGTACTCACTCATGTATGGATTTTAGACATAGAGCAAAGGAGTACCAACCTACAATCCATACCACCAGAGAAACTAGGAAACAAGGAAGACCCTAAGAGAAAAATACATGGTCTCCCGAAGAAGGGGAAAGGGACAAGAAGCCCTGAGCAAATTGGGAGCATGGTGGGGGGAAGGGGAGAGGGAGTTAGGAGAAAGAGAAGGGGAGAAGAGGAAGGGGGAGGAGGACAGGTGGGAGCAGGAAGATTGAATTGGGGGGCAGGGAGAATAGAAGGGAGCGAGAAAAGAGATATCCTAATTATTATAGGTTTAAAGAGAAATCTGGCACTAGGGAAATGTCCAGAGATCCACAAGGATGACCCCAACTAAGAATCTAAGCAGTAGTGGAGGGGCTACCTTAAATGCCCTTCCTCTGTAATGAGACTGGTGACCTCATATGCCATCCTAGATCCTTCATCCAGGAGCTGATGGAAGCAGAAACAGACACCCACAGTTAAGCAGTGAATGAACTCCTGGAATCCAATTGCAGAGAGAGAGGTGTGATGAGCAAAAGGGTCAAGGCCAGGCTGGAGAAACCCACAAAAACAGCTGACCTGAACAAGGGGGAGCTTATGGTCCCCAGACTGACAGCTGTGAAACCAGCATAGGACCAAACCAGGCCCCCTGAGCGTGGGTGTCAGTTAGGAGGTCTGGATAGTCTATGGGGCCTCTGGTAGTGGATCAGTATTTATCCCTAGTGTTTGAATGGACTTTGGGAGTCCATTCCACATAGAGGGATACTTTTTCAGCCTAGTACATGGGGGAGGGCCTAGGCCCTGTCCCAAATGATGTAACAGACTTTGATGATCCCCCCCATGGAAGGCCTCACCCTCCTTGGGGAGCAGAGAGGGGATAGGGTGGGGGGTTGGTGGGGAGCCATGGGAGGATGGGAGGAAGAGGGAACTGGGACTGATATGTAAAATAAAGTTGTTTCTAATCTAAATAAAAAATCACAAAAAATAACATATGAAGGACTTTTAAAAAGCACGTGTTGTGTACACACAAATTTCAAAATTGGCAAAAGGGGCCTCTTCTCTGGAAAACAGGGGGACCCCAGAGAGCTTTCTAAAGGAGGCTCTGAGTATTTGCAATACTTTATATTTCTATCAAAGTGAGATTAACCTGAGCAGCTTTGTGAAAATTCATGAAGTGGGAGTTAAACACAATGGACTGTTTATGTAAGACAGTTCAGTAGGAAGCTGGGAGGGGCATGGAAGTGGTGTGGTGACTGTTACAGCTGGACATGGGGGTTCAGAGTGTTCCTTTATCTGTTTTCTATACATTTGAAACTTTCCATTACAAAAGGGACAGCAGCAGCAGCTAATTTGTTGAGTCCTACAAAGCTGTACATGGATTTTACAGCCCTCTTTCAAACCCGTTTTACTGGCTGTATTTGAAAGCAAATAAACACTGTTAAAACTGTCACAAAGGGCAAGAATTAAGGAGATGCTGCATTGTATAGGTTTTTCCTGACAGGTAGACTATGCCTCAGCCTTCCCTGGTGGGAGCTCCCAGGTCACTGGCTGCCTCAAGGCTTCCCTGCTGTGCCCATAAGTACCTCTCTCCCCTCAACCTGCCCTGCATTCTTGATTTGTGACAAGGGAGAGGGGGCTCTGCAAATTTCCTTTACTTTTCCCACCTGGCCCTCTTGTCCTTCTAAATACAGGATGCTAAAGGGGGAGCGACTCCTCTAAGAGGATGCAGGAAGATGCTGTTTGTTCTGGGCTTTTTACTTCCTGTTTCCTGATCCTTTGTGTGTCACCCCCGTGACAGCAGGGATCCAGTGCAGAGTTTCTAACTCTCAGGGGTTTTGTCGCTTTGTGCTCCAAACACAGGCTGAGCCACTACCTCCTCTGGGTCTTTCAGTTGTAATAATTTCAGTATTTTCCTTTTGTTTCCTCAGTCCCTAGAGTGGCAGTCCATTCCTGCCATTTTATCTCACTCGTACCTTTCACTTGAGATAATTCACAGCGCTCTACCTAGTTAACCATTCTTTATGGGAAGCCTGCTTTGCTTAAACAGCAGGCATGATTTCTGCCTCTTAATTGGATCTAGACCGACAGAGCTTCCAGAGTTTCACTCTGCTCTTGCTTGCTGCTCTCAAGGTAATTATCGATTATCTTCTTACATTGGGCATACGATTGAATAAAAAAGTCAACTGCACCCCTGTTACCTTCTAGGTACATGGAACAATTTTATCTGTTTGAAAATTCAGTTATCTCAATTAGCATTTTAAAACATGACTACTGGAAACCAAGCCATTAAACAATAGTGTTGTTAGCTTAGTATGTAAAATGGGATAACAGGAGCTATAAACCACATTATCTCTCGCATGTTTACACTGGTCATAAAGCTTGCCACTGTCAGTGAAAATGATTGGGTATTGCTTGAGATTTAGAGATTTTCTTCCACCTTGAATCAATTTCCATTAAAGTTCAGGTACCATTTGGTATATGGACTTTATCAGGGAGCTGTCGAATTTATAAGTGGGCGAGCAGAAAGTTGCACAGTGAATGACTGAATACTGCCCAAAGCAAAAAACTCCATGCTGGGAATTCAGTCACAGATCGTTGTGCAAAGACGGACAGGTATTATCCTCGGGGAAAAATTCAATAAATGATAATGAATTCACCTGGATTAGACTAACTGGGAATGAAAGACAAGAGATTGGCAGCTCAGCTCTTTCATATTGACAGTCTGTCTTCAGCGTTCCATCTTTTCTGTGGGCTTCAAGACGGGAAATGAGGTCCTTGAATGAGGGATTCTCATGGAGTCTTCTTCACCTAATGCACAGTCCTCAGCTAGGAACCTGGGGGAAGACCTCATTTTGTTTTGTTTGTTTTGCTTTCATCAGGTCATAGATAGACACATTTTCAGTTGTTCAGAAAAAAAACTTTCTGAGCAGAATTGGATAGGCACCCACTCCCGACGCTATTTAACAACAGATGGTATCTGCATACCGAAATGCATCTCCAAAGAGTAGATTCACTAGTGTGGTCCTGGTGAATTCTCACCGCACTCCTACAGAATAAGCAGGCATTACTGCTACCCCCTTTTTTTTTCTAAAAAAAAATCCTTTGTCCGTATTCTGTACTTTCACAAAGTAATAACCTACAAAAATCACATTCCACATGCAGGATCAGCACTGAAAGAATCTGCCGAGGAAGCAGTTAGGGTTGAGCTGGACAATTACTGTGGAGGTTATATCACGAGGTCAATCCGCTCTGTTCAAATCTATCACGAGGTCAATCCGCTCATCACTTCTGTTCAAAGCAAGCTTGATCACACTCTCATTTGTAATTCACCTGATAAATTATACAGGATTTTAGTAGGCTGCTTTTTAGGGAAACTATTTAAAACACTGCAGGCCTAATTTCTTGAATTTTTTAAAACAATCATCTTTCACTGCGCTGCAAGTTTAACTATGAAGAATGAAATGTTTTCCTTCCTTCAGTGGCATTTCTCAAGCTTTGCTATCGTCACAGGACAGAAGACAAAGTGTGTTAGCCATGGGGGCTCAGCAGAGCTGTGTAGATAAAGTTATCTGAAACTGATGTTGCAATAAAAAAGACAGAGGGATCCCACATCCATCACGATTTTGCTAAACTATCTGTTAGGGAAACTGTTTAACGGTGGCCCTCTTTTAAAGAATCCACCAATATGGGGCTGGGGAGCTGTTCGGTGGTGAAGCTTTGCCATCCAAGAGTGAGGGCCTGAGCTTAGATCATGTAAGCTCCAGGTGGGCAGAGTAATCCATCTGCATTTCCAGCCCCAGAAGGTGGAGACGGGATCCCAGGGCAAGATGCACGGAAACACTAGCATGTCATGGAGTTTGGATTTGAAATCCTACCTAAGTGAGTACGGTAGAAAAGCAACAGAGACAACAGCCTTGGCCACACACACATACATACACAGACACACACACACACACAAACACACACACACACACACACACACAGAGAGAGAGAGAGAGAGAGAGAGAGAGAGAGAGAGAGAGAGAGAGAGAGAGAGAGAGAGAGAGAGAGAGAGAGAGAGAGAGAGAGAGAGAGAGAGAATCGATCTCAATCGTTAAAATTATATAGTCTGTTCACGGTCTGTTTACCCCAAAACACATTACTTTCCTGATTCAAAAAAGCATAGACATTTGGATGGAATTCTTTATAGTACCAAGGTGGATGGACCAACGGCACACACGTATGGATATCTTGATTTGGGGAGTTCCCAGTCTCAGTTTACAGCTTCCACCTATGCATGTGGCTGCCGGTGCAGAGAATCTCATACTCTTACTGCAGATGGGCTGACAGACCTGATTTGTGATGTTTAAATACACCTGTTAATTTCTCAATACATTCTTCAGCATTCAGACCAAATTCCCTGTCTATTTCCTAGGACCAAAGCCACAAGAACTTGTGTTACTGAGAAACTGGAAGTTACCATCTTAGTCCAAGACAGTCTATCCTTTACGTCTGTCTTTTTACTTCCTTGGCACATGGTGGAAATAACTGTTCTTGCTTCTGCCCCAAGTCAACTCTTTCACTTGTGTTTCTGAGTCCCTCTCTTCCTGCTCTTCCTGCCTGTCTCATGATGTGGCTACAGCTCTCCAGCACCTTCAGTTCTTGTAGATCCCCAAACAGTGCTGGATTTTGTGAAGACACTCAGACAGACAGATCTGTTGGAATGTCTAGGACGGAAGGACCAGGTGGGGCTGGTTAGCCCAAGAATAAATGCTCTAGGTAATGGGAACAGGCAGTCTTTTCTCTGCCAACTTTCTGTCACATGGGCATTCAGATTTCAAGTTGCCATGATAGATTTCCCCAAACCAAAAAGAAACCTGGATTTCCATATGAAAACTGATAATCTTTTAGTGTTGGCAAGTTTGAGCAATAAGGTGCGTGGGTGAAATGAATACCTCATGGGCTCCCATCAAGCATTTCATCTTTTGCCTAAAAATTCACTTATCTCAGCTTCCCACTGAAGTGCCATGTGATTTTACTCACATTTGCCAAGCATCCAGCCTGGGACTGTTGACATCTTCCCCACAGCTAGAGTTCTCTCCTCAGCCAATTTTAACACATCTTCCAGTCACTGGACATGTACTTTCCAAGGTCATTCATCAGTAAGGGGCTAAAGACACAACGTTTTGGAATACCTATGCATACACTTTTATACATCTTTCAAACAATGGTTCTTGTATACAAGCTTGAAACTTGTTAGAAACTCATAGTCTCATGCCCTTTCCAAGATCTATTAAGTCTAACTCTGGGGGTTGACCGCGCACTGACAAGCTCTCCCAGTATTTCTGATGACCATAAGTCTGAGCTTTGCTGCCCTCTGTACCTGCCTAAAGATAAATAGGAAGGAAAGTTAATCTATCCCTTGGATCTTGCTGCTCAACCTCAATCCCCTCTTCTACTTCCTAGGGAAAGGCTTTTTGTAGATGAAACACTTTTTTAATTTTTCGATTTTCATATTTTATCGGCTAACTTTTACATATAAGAACCTTGCCTGTTAGGAAAGTAAGTCAGATCATTTTCCTCATTCTAACAATCTTAGAAATGTGAAAATCAGTAGTAAGAGATGTGTCAGAGTTAGTATCAGTCTGGTTTCCTGACACAAATAATAGCCTTTTCTTTTCTTCAGTATTTTAGCAATAGTATTTTAAAAACACTTGTACCCATTTAGCAGAATAATGATAGGAGGTTCTCCTCTAGGGCCTAGGGCTTATCCAGCCATGTGTTCTTGGCCAGATAACGGTGCCTTGTATGAGTTCCATCTTATGGGACTTAAATTCAGTTTTAAAAAAGTGGTTGGTTACTATCATGATGTTCATGCCACGATTGCATAAGTGGGCATGTTTTGCCAAACCAGTCAGTATTGGAGTTCAGAGGATTCACAACTGGGTATGATTGATGGTTACTTTTCTCCTCTAGCTGTGTGCAGAGTTCCTTCCAGCACTACACAAGCTAGCCAGTAGGGATGAAGCTTCCAGGTTAGTATTGGACTCCTAATGACTTACTGTTATACCCATAGGGCAAAGTATCTCTCAGCTTTCATCTGAAAAGCTTTTATTTTCAGCTGATAGTGCTTAACACAGAGACCCACACACCGGTCAAGACACAGAGAATGAGACTTGGGAATGCTCAGCGCCAAATCAAACATTTATAATGAACCCCTTGCTCCCAATTCTTAAGAGTCATTTCAGGAGTATGTATGGGAGTATAGAAGCCTGAGGTGGTGAATGACTACAAGGAAAGTGTCTTCTGGACACAGCAGGGTGGCTCACACAAGGACTCACAGCAGTTGTGACTGCATATGCAAGACCTGTATTTGTCCAAGCCAGAGTAAATCCATCATGAAGTTGGGCACTGAGTCTCACCCCCAGCCAGGGAGCGATTGGCCATTGTTAGCTATGTGGAGAGAGAGATGGTTCTCTCTAAGGGTGTAGCCTCTGACAAGTTGACCATCCTCTTGTGTTTTACATATCCAAGGATATTTGGTCAGTACAAATTGGCTTTTATTTTTTATTTTATTGGACATGAAATTGGGTGTGTGGGGAAGGGTGGACCTGGGAAGAGTGGGGGAAGGAGAATGAATATGAAACTCTTAAAATTAATAAAATAAAAAGCACACTTGTAATAATCGGATATATTTGGTGCAGGAAATCTAGAAAATACAGAAAACACTAGAGAAGAAATCAACCACAAGGCCACATTCCTACTGTCCATAATATGCTTTCCTTCTAGCCTTTTTCCTTTTGAACACAGGAGTGCACAGTGTTTAACTACCATCCCTTTTACAAGGGATGGCCTTTTACAAGGCCAAGGAGATACAGGGTTCCTTGGTTCTCAACCTGTGGTGATCCCAACCTTCATGAGGTCACCTGTGAGGAATAAATTGCATGTGTCTTTGTTCACCAGACTTCTGAGGAACTTTAAAATAGATGCACATATAAATAAAATAAACCAGCTGACTTTTCCAGTGCTATAACAGAGGAAATTGATAATCCTTATATGAAAATATTTAGTACACCTTTTACAACTGGGGGCAGCTGAGGCAATTCTAACTGTAAATAACATGCATAGACTCAGTGTGACTAACTGTAATAGACTTCAATAATAATCCTCCATTACCATTACTGTACTGTGTCAAGCAGAATTGATATTGCTTTTAAAATAAAAGAAAACAGTACTCAAGGATAGGCAACAGGAAGCTTTTGATTTTTAGCTATTGATCCAGAGAATTGTTTATCGTGGATTCTGGCATTTCTCTAACTTCCTGTTTTTCCTGAAGTTCATATTCTGAAGCCGAGGCTGAAGTGCTCCTGAGAACCCATGGAAGACCAAGGCGGTGCTATTTCTGATTTATGGAGCTCATTTGCAGGTCTTCATTTCAGCTGTCCTTTTCATCTGGCTGGTTTGCCTGACTGTGAACAAGGCTGTTTCCCAAGGCATTCTCAGTTCCATGTGAGCAGTTGAGGTAACTTCCTTTATCTTTTCCTGTAATGTAATTCTAATACTGAAATCAACAATATTACTTCATGGCCCAGTTTTTTTTTGGTTCCTATTAATTAACAAGAACTGTTGAATGTGAATGTCTTTTGTGTGTCAGTAATGTATGTTGAGCCTTTCCAAGTAACTAAGAAATGAACACTTCATAAAATAACAAAATATTTTAACATTTAATCATTGAATTATTGTTTTAAATTTTAGTATTACTTCATATTCAGTTATTTACAAGGAATAAAATTTCACAGATAAGGTTGAAGAACCTCTGTGTTCCTCCCTAAATCAATCTTCAATCATCTCTCTTCATTAGTACCCTGAGTTTGATATTTATCACCCTCACGCATGTCTCCGTGTGTGTATGTGTGTGTGTGTGTGTCTGTGTGTCTGTGGGTGGGTGTATGGGAATATGAACCCATCTGTACATATATGGAGGAGAGAGAGGATTAGGTGTTTTCCTCTATCACTCTCCATCCATCTACTTTTGCTTGTTTGTTTTTTGAGGCAGGGTCTCACTTTGTAGATCTGCATGTCTTGGAATTCACCATGTAGACCAGACTGATCTCAAACTCACAGATATTTGACTGTCTCTGCCTCCTGAGTGCTGGGATTACAGGCCAGAGTCACCAGGCTTTGCTTCTCCATCTACTTGTTGAAACAGGGTCTCTCATTGACTCTGAGGCTTGCAATGGCTAGGATGGCTAGCCATGGATTTTCCTGTATCTTTCTCTCAAAGCTAGCATTTGAGGCATGATCATGCCTAGCCGGTTATGCGTGGTTTTATACTGATGTTGGGCATTCAAACTTAAGTTGTCTTGCTTGCACAGAAAGCACTCATTCACTAAACCACGTCACAAGCCTCTACCTAGTGCACTGTTTATAGCATTACTTTCTTTTCATTATATACATATATGGGTACACATGTACAATTTGTCTCAATCAATAGTTACATAATATCCATATACAATTTACCCCGTTTGCTCCTTTATTCCATTGTGCATGTTCTTACATACACATTTAGCTTCTCTAAATCTCAAATTCCTCCTATGTAAAAACAAGGAAAATAACCCTACCTACAAGAGTAAAATGTTTAGCATAGTGTTCAGCAGGTAATAAGCATTTGGGAGAAGTTAATTACAGAATGTTCTTATCTGACACAGCACTCTGCCTTTCTAGAGATTAGCTAAAGCCAATTCTTACCTTATCTGAAAATTCAGTTTAATTCTGTCTTTAGTAAATGTCAATATTTCTACCTTCTTCGTGTGACAAAAAACAGGCGAAGCATAAAGATAGCATCATGGACTGATGTTACACATGGATGGTGCTGATACAAATGCACACACACACACACACACACACACCTCACACAGAGGCATTGTGTCAGAATTCATGAGAACTGCTCTATATCAAACCATTTGATGCACATAACACTATGAGGCGGGCTCCTTCATCACATTCATCTTATAGATGACTAAACCGAGGCACACGGAGTTTAACTGTCTGAGATCACAGGGCTGATAAGAGGTGCCACAGCAGGATGCCCCAAGCACAGCTTTTCTCATGAGTCTCTGACTGCTGACACTTGCCACCTGCAACCTCTTTCCCTATGCAGATTCCTCTGTTTTATGATTTTCCAAAGGCTACAAGCTCACAGGAGAGACATATGACAGTGAATGTCATGTCTGCTGCAGAGGCTATCTGATGGGCTATTTACTAAAAATAAATCCCCAGAACTATTTGCATTGGAAATAGTGCACACTCGGTCCAGCTGGAGTAGAGAGAATTTTTTTTTGCAGGAGAGTGGATCTTTTGTCTGGGTCCTACCTGAACATGCAAGCACCACAGAAGTCATGTTTTTCTCTTTACCATCAGGCTGGAATTAAAAACAAAAGCTTAGCAAAATGACCAAAGAGTCTCTGAACATTTACCACACAGTTTTAAAACTTTTACCCCATTGATATTGTCAAGTAAGGCATGCTAAAAACCATTGAGATACCTGTGGCGGTTTGAATGAGAATGGCTCCCAGAAGCTTGTATTGTTCAATACTTAGTTCCCAGTTAGTGGAACTTTTTGGGAAGGATTAGGAGGCGTGACCTTTTTGGAGGAAGTGTGTCACTAGGGGTGGGCTTTGCCAGGCCAAGTAAGTGGGCTTTGCCAGGCCAAGTAAGTTTCTCTCTCTCTCTCTCTCTCTCTCTCTCTCTCTCTCTCTCTCTCTCTCTCTCTCTCTCTCTCTCTCTCTCCTTTTGTGGATTAGATGTGAGCTCTCAGTTACTGCTGTAGCATCATACCCGCCTGCCTGCTGCCATGCTTCCTGCCCTGATGATCATGGACTTATCCTCTCAAACTGTAAGCAAGCTCCAATTAAATACTTTCTTTTGAAAGTCGCTTTGGTCATGGTGTCTCCTCACAGTAATTAAGAATGATTAACTAAGATTCTGTGTAGTCATAGGAAGCAGAAATAGGTGCCATACAGGTGCCAGATGTGGATAGGTAGAGACAGAATTAGGGTCTTCCCAGTTTAACCTGATAATCAACTTTTGGCAGGATTTGGCAGTCTTTTCATCTAGGCAAACCAGGCCTGATTACTTTTTTGTTGTTCCTTTGTTTTATAATATAGCTCAAGAACTCCCCAGCTTCCTGATACTGCTGGGTTGACCAGAAGGAGGAAATCTCCAGGTGAAGAAGGGAAGGGGACTAGTTCAACCTCAATAGAGGACCACCCAGCATGCTTCTTCCTTTCCAAATGGGGAGAACACAGGAGGAAACAGCACTGTACAAGTAAGAAACAAGAACCCTTACCAACTCTGCAGCATCTGTCTCTCTGAGGATCTTGGATTAAGGGTGGAGACACATTTGATCAGCACAATCAGCTCCCAGGGCTATTTCCAGACACCATCAATATGCCCCTAAGATTTCCATGAATCAGCAAAATCAATGTGTGTGTTCCAACTATTGACACAGCTCACCTCTCTCTCACTCTCAGCTCCAGTTGCTTAGGTGAGGAAGGGTTTCATCTGCAGTCAGATTCACTATTTGTTTCCAAAAGACACAAAAAGCACATTTCTTTAGGCCTCTTTCCCTGTGTGAATGATAATAAACCAACTCAAATCGGGTGCTGGCTGTGTTTTGTATCACTTTTGATATCCTGCTATGGTGTGGACGTGCCGACCAAATGCCCATGTATTAAAAGACTCAGTTCCAAGCCTGTAGTACCATTGGGATCTGGTGGAGCCTTTAGGTAGGTGCCTCTCTGTGAGTTGGAGACTAACATGGTCTACATAGTGAGTTCCAATCCAGCAAAGACTTTTATAGTGAAATCCTATCCAAAAACAAACAAAAACAGGACAAAACACAGGTTTTCTTAGCAGAGGGATATTGGGCCACTGGGGGAACACTTCCAAAGGGGGAACTGGGACCTTGACCCCTTCTTGTCTCTCAGTTTGCTTCATGGTTTCTGTGAGGGAGGTGGCCTCCCCCATGTGCTCCTGCCATGATGGACTGTGCTGCCACAGGCCCAAAGGCAACTGAAGTCAAATGACTGTGGGCTGGAACCACTGAAACCAAACTCCAAGTCAACCTTTCCTCCTTTGGCTCCCCTGTCTCTGGTATTTGTCATCATACACGGAAGACCGACTGACACAGATTCATCTTTTTAAAAGATGACGTGTGCACTAAAGAGATCACCAAAGTGGGGTCTACTGCTTGTGGATAAGACAGAGGTGGAGAAGCACACATTCAGCTGCTCTCCCTGTGCTAAAGTCAAAGGGAGTCATTCTTTTCTCATTAGGAGATAACACAGGCTTTCCAAGAATGGAACAAGAAGTTGGGCATGTTGGCACATGCTTGTGATCCTAGCACCTGGGAGGCTTATGCACTTATACAGGAGGACTGCCGCAGGTCTTCATCTAGCTTGGGCAGCTACATGATAAGTTGAAGGTCAGCTGGTGTGGCACTGTGAGACTCTGTCTCCAAACAGCAAGGAATGGGAACACACAGCATAGATTAGGTCTAGGGTTAGCCAGAACTAGCAAATAAAAACCCAAGGTTCTCAAGTGAATTTGCATGGTAGAAAAACAACAGGCCATTTTTATTATGTATTGTTTGCCCCAGGACATTGAATATTACATATATGAACAAATTATCCAGTATTTGTGGAAATCCAAACTTTCTTGAGCTTCCTGTATTTTTTTCTAACAACCTATTAGGACAGGCCCTATAGACTTATAGGCCACACGGCAGCAGTATGCGTATGACCATTTGGGGGAGCCGGTAACATTAGTCTTCTTTCCCAGTGTACACTTTACACTTGGGCAAGTATGCTAATGGAACCATAACCCAATTTTCCAACCTGGGATCACTGTTCTTGAGAAAGTTCAGTGGAATATGCCAATTTGGAGAATGACTTATGTATGTAGTTTCCAGACCCCTTAGGAACTCAAGGCAAGGCAAGAGAATTCTAGTTATCCATGACCACTGGGTGCTGCCAAGTAGACCAACGTTTAATAAGAGCAATGTCACCAAGGAATGACACAGACATTAACAATTCTAACTAATAGCTTTTGAGGCTAGTTGGAGCGTGATGTTTCACTGGATTCCAGAATTTATGAATTTTCATTGAGGAGACTGGAGAGATCTAAGGAAACAGTGATTTCTGTGTCCGTTCTAGCCATCTAAAGAACACCTTTACTTAAATACTTTCTTGTACATTCAATCACATCTCCAAATTCAACAGAGTTCATTGCTTAATTTACTCTTTTTTTTCCAACACCCTTGTTCTCCTATGATCCTGTTCAACTACAGATGCCATAGAAAGACTCCAACAATCCTGGACAAAAGGCCATAGTCATCCCAGACACCATTTTACACAGCAGACAACCAGATGCCGTTCCTCATAAGGCTGCTGTCTTTCAGCTTAAGATGTTAACCACTGAATCACCTTAACAGCAAGGGGGTCTGGACTAAGCTGTTCCTGCACAGCCATTTTCTTTTCTAAATTGACTCTCCTTGCTAGGTGAGCTATCCTTCTGAAATGCAAGTGTGAGAAGGCTTCACTTATTAACTAAACTAAAGTGGTTCGCCTAGAGAAAACAACCTAAATTGCCTCCAGGCAAATGCACAAGTCCTCCAAGCTTCAGCTTTGGTCTTTATGTCTTTGACCATCACGTTTCCTAACAACAGATCATGTCAAAATGATCAGCCATCATCTGATGCTTTGATGCCAAGAAAGCTTTGCATAAATTGCTCCATTACCTGATAACCTCCACCTATGCTGTCTTTGGAAGACCCAGACCTTGTGTGGGTGTTAGCCATGCATCCTGGAGGTGTGTTTCCTTCTTTGATATACAAGTTCTTGCCTGTTTCCTATTCCACAGTACACAGCATGGGCCTCTGCAACAACGGGGCTTGCCACCTCATGCTGAGTTTATATTCCACTTAGTATTATGAGCTCGAGTGCAAGGACCATTCTTTTCTCACCTTTCAGCCCCTGGGACTCCTCACAAGCATTGACCACAGTAATTACAGCAGTAGATAACACTTTAGCAAATGCTGGTAAGCGTTCCTGTGCTGGGCTATTTTCTAGACCCACTTCTATTTTAAATTTCTAGTGCTGACAACAACAGTTTCATTATCTCTATTTGACAGGGCAAAAAATATAAGCAAAGCTGAAGAGGGCTGGTCAAAGTATTTCAGTAGGAACCTGGAGGTTTACATTCAGTTTCAATGGTGAATATTTTTATAAACGTTGATGCTCAATCTTACTTGGGAACTACTACCAAGAACCTGAGGGCTGGGACCTGGACAATCTTATGGAAACATGCAGGTGGTTTTCATGTACTGCTAGAGATGAGAACCAGGGATTCACGTGCTTCTTGCAAATCTTAGTACTAAGAAAACAGAACAAGAGCTGAAGAACATTTTTTTATGGGGTGGGGGAAACTCAAGCTCTATATTCATGGTCCCATCAGTACCATCAGCACATGGACCTTGAAGATGGATGTGATGTCAGTTCCACCTGACACATCACTCCAAGCCCTTCCTGAATGCTGCAGAAGGGGCCATGCTTCTTTCCCTAGTCAATGCACCCTGGGAATTGAAGGTAAGTGGGAAGGTGGAGATGGCTCCTTTCCAATCTGGGAGACAGAGTCAGGCTCAGGGTGTATCCAACATTTCAGAGCCCATGCAATGTATTCCCACCTAATCTCTATAGACAGGTCAGGCCCTGCTCCTCTCTGTATACCAGCTGCTGCTTTGCAAAGAGCTGATTCGCCCACAGATGAGAACCACTTTCCATGTAGTCAAAGGTTGTCAATTGGTAGAATCAGACCTTAAAAAATGTTCATTTGATGAGAGTGTGACAGGTATCTGGTTATACGGCAGCAGAGTGGGCTGCCTGTCAGGGAGGAAAGAGAAAAGAACTGGAAACTAGGCAGAAAGACTTGATTCAGAATGGAGAGACCATGGTAAGAGGGCTGGCTTTCCTTGTCATATATGAAAGACCTAGGAAAGATGAACCAGTAAGTACCAAAAGAATCCAATGCGGGAGAATGATGAGGCTCATGAAGCAATGGCAAGATCAATTCTGACCCAGAAGTTGATGGATTACAGTAGGATCCCAATGAGAAAAGGCAAGGATTTCCGAATGGCTGTGCCAAGAATTTGCTGTTTCTTTCAAATGTACACTGTCAACAGAACTGCCATAGGAAGCAAAATGTCATTTGTCATAGGATACGTAGTCAATCAATCCTGGGACTCAGCCCCTGGCTCAGCTCCTTTATAAGCAGTGTCTCCATGGGATAGCTTTATAACCTCACTAACTCTAACTTTATCCACATACAAATACTCTCAATAAACACTTCCACCACATGTTATGAGGAGAAAGAAATGAAAAACTCACTTCGACCATAGTTATCACTTATAAAGGGTGTTCTGATTAGTGTTATGTTAACTTGACACAGGCTAGAATATTTGGGAAGAGGGAACTTCAACTGAGAAAATATCCCCACCAGAATGGCCTGTGGGCAAACCTGTAGTGCATTTTCTTAATTAGTCATCGGTGTGGAAGGACCCAGCCCACTGCCGGTGGTTCCATCCGTGGGCTGATAGTCCTGACTGCTCTAAGACTGAGCAAACCCTGGAGAACAAACCATCAAACAGCCCTCTTCCAGGCCTTTGCATCAGTTCCTGCCCTAACTTCCCTTGCCCATGGATTGTGATGTACAAGTTTAAGATAAAATAAAATAAATTCTTTCTTTTGGTTATCACTGCAATAAGCCCTCACTAAAATCAAGGGTATTTGTATATGTGTGTAGTCAGTTCAGTTACTCTCCCAGTGACTCTAGGCAGTAAGAACTATTACCACACATTGCAGATTAGGACACTGAAGTGGAAGAAACTGGATGATTTTCCCTAAAGTTAGATAAATAACTAGTGGTCAGGCTGGATTTTGAGCTAGGATAATTTGAACTCAGAGTCTCTGAGTATGTGCTGAGAGTGCTTGATGCTTGAGATTCTCTCTGGGGATTAGAAGACAAAATGAGGACAATGGCAGATGCAAGAGAGATGGAATCGCCAGAATCTTTAAGATGCATCGTTTAAAGGAGGTTCCTGTTCTCTCAGATGTCAGCAGAATTTAGACTTACATTCACCTTCACCTCCTGCGTTTTCTTCAAGCTGTGGGCTGGCAAACAAAAGCCTTGTATGAAGACACTGAGGGCACCTTTTGAAACCCTCAGACCACCAAGGGATCCTCTGCACCAACAGAGGACAGGGACAACAGCTGAATCATTCCTTCAACACTCCCAACTTTGCCCGCAAGGACAGTGCCTCCAGTTTCTCAGATTCCTGAGTCCCAGTATTTTAGAACCCTGGATTTTATCTATGTCAACAATCAATAAGTCTTTTAAAAATAGATTTGGCTCCTATGCTAGGGAGTCCTAAGGGCAGGAGAGGAGATCTAAGAACGAAGGGAGAAGAAACTCTTAAATGATTACCATCGCTCACATAAACAGTTTCTAAATAGTAGTACCTGGCCTTCGAAATGGCACAGGACAGTGTTTACTCTAAAACACCGTATTTCTACGATGTGGGGCCGGCTCACCTTTGGCTTGTCAGGGTAGTAATTAGGTGCTGTTACAGTGGCATCTCAACTTCTGATGCATCAGCATCTTTCAGTACTTCCTTGGAGTTTAGAATTTCTCATCCTTTCTGCCAGCGTTTGCTTACTGAAGCCACCTCTTTAGAGTAAATTATTGCATCAAAACCACTGCCTCACCAAAGGTATGCAGTAGTGAGAGCATGCACACAAGGACCAGATGGGCATCCCACATCACCTAGACAGACTGGATGGGAGAGAAAACGAGTCTCCCCAGATTCCTCTGTTCCAGTTTCCTGATGCCTTACCTTCCTGACTGCGGCAGACACAGCAGCTGTTCTGGGAGGCCAGTCTTAGAGAACAGTCTGGGAATTTTTGTCAGAGCTGCAGCCTGCCACTCCAGCCTTCCCATTGCATTTGAAAGCACTCGGATCCTTCATTAAGCATTACTCTCTTTAAAATAACAGAGCGTTTTGCATCTTCTTTGATTAAGTGCAGAATGATACAAATCATCTCGCCATCCTTCAGTGTGGATATATAAGGACCAAAAGACTCGAGGAAGGCAGCGGAGTCGGCAGTTAAGAACATAAGCTCTGAGCTCAGATGGCGTGGGTTTAAATCATAGTCCTGCCTCTTGCTTGCTTTATAACCCTAGGCAAGGGCCTTAATCCCCAGTTACTACATAATATGGTTATTATAGGATTATGTGAGATCATATATGTAGAATCCTTACTGTAATACTTGGTCCACAATATTGAATGGATGTCAGTTTCTTCTTGTACTGAGTTCTGATAGAATTATATTTATCACACTGCATTGATTAATCCTCTTGACTACAAACCTAGAGGATGCCTATTAAGTGTCAATAAAGGGTACAGGGATATCACAAACCTCAACAAAAGAGATGCAGGCAAAACTTTGAAGGAGAAGTAAAAATGAATATAATTCAACAAAGCATAGTTTTGTTGTGCTGCACTATAAAAACAGAGTGCGAAACACGTGAACGATACAGAATGCTGCAAGAGGTGGAGCTGGCCAGGTGTGCCCTAGGCCACTCAAGGATAGAGGAAACCTTGGCTGAGAAACTGCTCCATTTTCCTCAACAAGGTCACCCCTGCTGCGGGTGAGTCTGTCAAGGTATTTTAGCAAAGTAACACATTTGAAGACATCGTGATGGAATCATCTGGCTCCCCATTTGGTTATCTATGAATGAATGTGTTGGATAGACCAGTCAACTTGACAGCTCAATTTCTCATTGTAAATTAATAGGTCACCGTGATTATTATAATTTGCTTTCCATGTACTTGCCTACAGGCCAATAAAACAGAGTTCACTCAGTATTGGAGATGTAGCTATGATTGTTTTAGGGGCTCTAATTGGATTTGTGTACTATAAAGAGCAGTTATAATGAGCATGTCAATGCAAGTTTATATGTTTGCAGCGACTTGCACAATCAGGCTTACAGTACTGGGCTGCACACTAGATTCTTGAGCATGGCATACTTACCAAGCTACATGGTCCCTGTCCCCAGTGCCTGTGATAACCTTGAAACCTGAGCATTCAAAAACCATAATCTGTTTCATAACTGTGAGTTCCTGAAGTACAATGATCATTTCTAGTCTGATTGTACCTCCAACATACGCAGCTGAGTGCCAGGCACACACATAGTTGATATATAATAAATATTTGATGAGGGAATCCATCAAAACATGGATGTGTCCTTCAGAGTTGTTTTAAAAAGCTAGACAAACAAACATAATAAGAAAACAATTCCAAGGGGACTCTAAGTAGGGGTGAATCATTCTACAGTGATCTCTGAGCATGCTCAAAGCTTAACTGTTTATAGTCTAACACTGAATAGCTTTTTCATAACGGCATCCTGTACTTTAAACTGGAAAAAAATCACGGCAAACTTAGAAGCTTACATCATCACCTACTTAGTGTCAGAGATGCCATGGGTCAGAAGTCCAGGCCCTACATGGCAAGCCAGGATTCTCTCCTGGGGCAATAACAGTATTATCTGACAACTGGGAGGCATTAATGATTATTTAAGATGTCAAGATTATTCTGGAACTGAAAAAAACTGTTTTATCTGCTTTAATTTTAAACTAGAGCCTTAAAACTTTGACTTGAGTCTGTTTTCTCAGAAAAGCATAGCATTTCTGTATTTCTTCTTACAATTGCTCCAATTTAACGAAGACCCTGGGAGATAAGAAAGACAGTACCAGAAATGTCTAAACCCAGGACACAGAATCTGTGCCGTGGCCTTCCACTATAGCTTCCTAAAAATGCAAATACCTGCCTAAAGATTCTAGAGCCATCCAATTCCCTATCTAAACAACTGAGTTGCTGAATAATAGGGTACACCACCCTGGAAAGCAGGAACATGTCTATTTATTTCAGTATGCTGAGCCCCTACTACTGTCTATGTCATGTATTTTCATACACAGGATGATAAATTTCAGTTGCCAATGAAACCAAGCATAGCAGCACAACATATAACTGAGTGAAAATAAATACTGATAATTTAGGGTGTTCATTCATCCATATATCACTTGCAAAAAGAAGGGAAACATTTAAAACAGTGTATTTTGCCTTCTCTTCTTCCCTTTCTTCCTTTAAGTAAACTTAAATTTCCATGAGGCTACATTTTCCTTTTCTAGCAAACAGAAAGTAGAAATATGACTGCAACAATTGAAAAACTAGCTCGAGGAAAAGGCCATCCCAAGAACTGAAACTAAGAAACATAAAAATAAACCCAGTAAGCTAAATGAGATTTTCTAGACTTTTAAAGCCACGGACAGCCCAGCAAAAATCTTGACAAAGTTCAAGGCACAAGAACAGAAGTGAAGAGACTGCATCCCTGAGCCCATGTTAGGGTAACTATAATGTGGAACAGGAACTTTGTGGAATATTGAAGTAAATCATTTGTGATTTACCAATAGCCATGAAGTCTGGCCAATGGTCTATACCACACTGGTGGAGAATAGACCCTGTAACTCCAGTTACCCAAACCCACTGTTTTTGCTTCTTTATGCAAAGAAGGATCTCAGACTTCCTCTGGAATAACCTTAAGTGACCTATTCGTGGGGTGAGCACGACGTGCTGCCCTTTAAACTGGGACTGTCCCATACGCAATCCTGCCCTTCCCTCCTTATTTGTTTCTATTGGGTCTTCAGTGCAAAAGAATAAATCAGGAGTTAGAATACAATGTGACTCAGAAAATAAATTCCTCATGCTGTCAAGGAGCACTAGATGGTGTTTTTCTTGTTAGGTTATAGAACCGGAAGGTCTCAAGGGAATGGAGTTCAATGAGGTTGAGTTATACAAGTGAGGACCCAAGAGGACAGGGACTTGTCAGATTTTCTTGCCCTTAAAAATGGAGGCAAGCTATTTTAAGCTGTGATAAAAACCAGTACTTGAATTAAGACAGTTATGTTACTTCCTATTTCTCGCTTATGTCTGTCAGTAGCTCCCGGAAGCTGGAAGTAAAGCCTACCATATTTTTCTTCTGAGAATAACAAAAGTCATTTGTCCTCCTTGGCTCACCAGCTCACCCCAACCTGCAATGCACCTTTCCTGGGGCATTTGCAATGACCCACAAAAGTGCTTGCTTTGCAGTCCTGTTTCATGTGGGGATGGCATAACTATCAGTATGCTGCCTATTGATCTATGTGAAGATACTCTTGCCAAGCAAAAGGAAACAAAGTACAGCTGGCTTACTCTGCAATTCTGTCACTTACAAAGAAAAGCAAACAAAAAACAACAGCAAACTGGTAATCAGACCAGGAATATAAAACTTAATGCCTCCGTCTTACTTCTGATTCTTACTGTCCCTGCGGTATGGTGACTGGTCGGCATAACTGGAATGCCAGGAGACTTTCTGGTCTCCAGTGTTAGAACTGCCAACAAGAAGTGCTTGATGCATTAGCCACTAAACATTGTGATCACTGTCAACATTTAATAATGAGATTGGACCAGACGACATCAAAGAGAAGGTTCACATTCCTGATGGAGAACCTCCAGGTTTTCAGTTGCCAAGGGTTTCCACCTCTGAAATGATCCCATAAGCAGAACTATAAGCAATATTCCTTAGTCATTCCATGGGACAAAGAATGATGGAAGGAAAATGCCATTGTTGCAGCCAGATGGACCCTTTTATTACAGGACGGAATACTGAGAATGGAAGAGATTTTTTCAGCCCCTTTTAAATAGAGCACAGTCTGGTTGGATTTTGCTTTGATGCTTGTCAATTATTCGATAATTTTTACTGAGCACCTAGGGTTTGCTACAGATGGACATGTGTGAACAAAACAGACTTTTGCCTCAAAGAAGTGCATACTTCACTATCTTCCGTGTTTTTACTATAATCCCTGAGATCCCTGGGGTGGAGTGGGGGTTGAGAAAACTACTCTGGAGCCCCATCAACTTGCCTACAAATGCCCTTCCATATAGCCTGTGGCCTTTGTTTCAACACGATAATTGAACATTTTTTTAAAACTTGGCTTCACAAGCAAAACAGACTTTTTATAATTCAATCGGAACCATGGAACTTTATTCTGGTCAGTGTTGGTTTGAATGACAGATGATTTCTATTATTTTCAATCAAATTTTGGAAATATGTTGCCTGCTATTTTACTGATTAAACAGAAGCAAAAAAAGATAACTCCCGTAAACCCATCAAGACGTCCATCGCGTAAAGCAAGCACTGCTGGGGTACCAGCCTTCCTTTCTCCATGTGTGATGCTCATCAGCCCAGCCCTCCTGTTTAGGATCTGCTCCCCTCCCCATTTATTCAAGCACACTGAGCCAGCAATCTTCTCTTTCAACACGTCACCGAATCTTCCCTGTGACGTGTCACTCCCATCCAAATGTGCTATTATTTTTCTACTTAAAATATAAGCTATGTGTGGTGGTTCATACCTGTAATCCCAACATTCAGAAGGCTAAGAGGGCTATGGTGAATTCCAGGCTAGTTGGTACTACAAACTTAAGTCCCTGTCACAACATAAAATAATAAGCAAATCATCAACAGCAAAACTTCCCAAACTTACATCTTCCTCTAGTTTCTACTTGTTTGTTCCCCACTGTAAACACTGCCAATTTTTATTCCCTCATTTCCTTTTAAGATGTATTTTAAACTATAAATATATGTGTATGGGTATACACACATGAATATATGTGCTTGCAGAGTCCAGAAGAAGATACTGGATCCCCCGGAGCTGCAGTGACAGGCACTTGTGAGCTGCCCCACATGCATGCTGGGAACTGAACACAGTTTCCCCTACAAAGACCAGTAAATGCTTTTAACACTGAGTCATCTCTCTAGTCTATTCCTTCATTTCTTAAACGTGATTTCCAACTTTCACTACATCA
This sequence comes from Mesocricetus auratus, assembly GCF_017639785.1. Classification (NCBI taxonomy): domain Eukaryota; kingdom Metazoa; phylum Chordata; class Mammalia; order Rodentia; family Cricetidae; genus Mesocricetus; species Mesocricetus auratus. The sequence goes on along the minus strand of NW_024429197.1, from coordinate 51,226,905 downwards.
CTTTATCAAAATTGCTTCTATCAAGGCACTATTGCCTGTCACGCTGCTAACTCCAATGTTCAAACCCCTGTCCTTATCCTCCACCTCATCATACAATCACCCCCTTCTTGAGATACTTTCTTCATCAGCTTCCTCATTTCCCAGGTTGCTTTCCTTCCATTTACTGCTGTTTCCAGGTTCCTTTGATGGGTCCTCCTTTTCTTTCCTCAGTGCTGTGACGACCTCATGCCCCATTCTTCAAACCCTATCTATAATCCTTCTTGAATTATTTTATTCAAGACAGTGAATACAATGTTTCACAACATTATGGACTATCTGTGATCTCTACGTTTATTTAACTTTCTGAAATTGTATTTATAATCTAAATTTCAGATTCATATCCAAATGCCTACTTTGCATTCCCTTAGATATTTAATTTAGCCATGTAGATGCACAACTTCAATCTAAAATTAAATTTGTAACATACATTGGACACCTGCTTCTCTGGTGATATTTATCTCAACTAAGGCAATTCTTCCTATCACAGGAACAAAAAAAACTTTATCATCCTTTATCTCCTTCCTCTCTCTTAATTTGCAGTGAACCCATCAGAATATGGTATTAGTTCTACCTCCAATATATGTCTCAAATCTGAACACCTCTTTCTACCGGTTTGCTTCCTATCCTCCTGGCCAGGCCATGGCCACTTATGTGGATGATGGCACCAAGTGGCTACCCATGTGACACTATGTTCTCACCCTTGACTGCACAGCCTATCTCAACAGCCCTACTCCTTCTAAGAAAGCCAGAATGAGCATGAACATTCTCAATGTTTAACATTGATCACTGTACACCACTGTCGTGTTCACAGGTATCATGAGAAGGTAAAGTATGGTAATTTGACTCTACACCTTCTGGCCCCAGATGGATTCTTGTATGTTTCTAAAGTTCCTGTGATTCTGTTGCCAGGGATGTTTTATTGCTGTAATCACCAGTTCACTGCCCAGAAGGCATAACTAAGGATGGAGTGAAAGTTGTGTGATATACTCTAGGCTGTGAACCTTGGTGCACACTGTATCTGGCCACCTAGAGAAGGTACCTTTTGCTCTTGGCAAAGATGCCTACTGCCTATCCAGATATATGTATCTGTTTGTACTTACTTGTGTACAATCTTCTCTAAGTTGAACTGTACAGGCTAGAAATCTTTTAAAATCTATTTAAAGACTCTGAAGAGACCAGTAGTCGACCTGGTTGCCACTGTGCACATGGGCTCAACATCCTCTCCACCAAGACTTACAGGGAACATTTCCTACTTCTATTTCTTTATGTGATGGGGAACAAAGCAGGCTAACTCGTTTGAATTCTGAATATGGCAAAAGCAAACATATTGTAAGGAGAGGCCTCAAGAAGTTGCTATGTGAATCATGGAGAACTGATCTGGTCATGGCTTTATGCCTTGTTTATGTGCTGAACATTAGAATAAGGACCCCAAGGATGAACTTAAGTTTCTGGGATTAAAATAATGTACACATACATTAGCATCTTGAGATTGCTATTGAGCATTTAACAAAGACAGTCATACTAGAACAAGCCTTCCTAAAAGGCCATTTGGACTCAATACTAAAATGTTCATGCAACTATCCTAGACTTGCTTCCTAGCAGACCCACTTAGCACCCCTTACTGTCTCTTCCTGACTACAGTTTCATTTTGACATGAGCTCAGATCGTGAAGCATCCCATTACCTCATTAATATTCACACTATCCTGCAAAGCAAGAGGAAGGCCATCTGCTCCCATTTGTTTGATGTAGAAAGCTGGGGACAGATAAATGCATATGTAATTCATGCAGTGTTGGAGCCTTGAGATAGCAAGAGCATCACTGCATTTAGAAATAGGGAATAGGGCACAGGAACTGAAATTTACCACTGACCACTCAGTGTGTCAGGAAGATGCTCAGACCCACATTTGTTTCCCACGACTGAGCAGATTAAACAGAGATCCATTCAGGGGGCATTGCAAATACTTAGTATTTTTTTAAGGATGACAAAAATAGCTCTTAGAATTTCTATAACCCAACTCGAGGACTTTGAGCATCTTAATAAGAGGCTCCATGATGACAATATTTTTTAAACAAGCTATTCAACTACAAAAGATTCATCTTGTAATCCACATTTGTAAGAAGCTGAACTGAAATGGTGGTTTGGCACTCTTGGTACTGTTTTACTGAAAATAAAGAACCAAAGCCCACAGTGGGACTGCGTAGAGGAAGGGAGTATTTCCTGGTTGTGGCATGTGACAGAGGCACTGGTCTAATATAATCACACAATGAGCATCACTGGAAATCCCACACACTTGGGGCTAGCCTCTCAGAGTCACCCAGAGATACTGGGTGAAATGTTATCCTGGTTTGTGGTTCTCTGCCAGTGAAGTATGCGCTGCTCTTTCCTCCAGCTTTTAAATTCTTCCCCCTACAGCACAACACTATCTGGTCCTGTTCTGTTTATTTCTGTTAAGGGTCTGTGACTTGCAGAGCATTAATACATCAAAACATATGTTTCCTAAGCCAGTTACCACATCTCACCTTCACTTAGACTTTCAAGGTCAGAGCTATTTATGGCTGTCTGTATAACTGAACTTAAAATAAAAGGCAGCAAAAATAGTAGATTTGTAATGGTCCTTTGTAGTCAGTGTAAAAAGAGCAGCCTGGCTCATCCGAATGCCATTTAAATAAGTCAGCTTCTTGCTCAAGGCTACAGAACTCCATCTACCAGGCCACCAGTTACTATGTAGCTGATGCAAGCAAGACTCCAGGGAGAAGATGTTTCCTGGGCCCCTAGGAAACCACTAGAGCTTTGAACCAATTGTGCATTAAAAGCATAGTCACATGGCTAAGCTGTCAGGTTGGTGGAGTTACCGGGCATGCTGGACAATGCCAAAATAGATCATTTCCGGTATTATTATTTACTGTATAAAGTACCATTAGTGTCAAAGCTGTGTTCAGGAAGATGAAAAGGTTGCTAGGGCCTGGAATGGGCAGGGCTGTATATACTGGGGGAAGCAGGTGGGTAGGTCTGATTGGTCCACAGCTAAAACGAATAAACCTAAGGGCTAATGCCAGACAGCAGATGAGGCAAAAGCTCACACCACAGGGCCTGGAGAAATGGCTCAGCAGTTAAGAGCACTTGCTGCTCCTAACAGGGGATCAGAGTTCAGCTCTCAGCACCCACATCACCCACCATGGTCTGTAACCCTAGTTCCAGGAGATCCAGCGCTTTCTTCTGGTCTCCACAGGCAGCAAGCATACATGTGGTACATAGACACACATTCAGGCAAAACATCCATACACTTTAAAACCAGCCAACAAACAAAATGCCCGTGTTAGGTAGTGAAGAGAATTATGGCCTGGGTGTATCACTGGAAGAAGAAAAGAAGGGGCCTGGAGGCTAGGAACATCTCTCTTAGATGAGACAGAGGATACTCTGGAAGCAAAGCAGTGTGATGAGTGATTAATCCGCCAGATGCTAATCATGCGGGCCTCACGTTCATGGACACCCCCCCAGGCTCTCCATAGTCAGGAAGTAGGGACCCCAAACAAGTTCTGTATCTGATGAAGACTTCAGATTCAAGGGAATCAGTCTTCTCCCAATGACCGACTTTTTTCAAAGTTCCCAGGCAGGATAACAGCTTCAGGGTTGACCTGAGGATCCCAACTGCTTTCCATACAAGCTTGCCTCAAGAACAGTATGGCACATGTTATATCTTCAGGGGATCCCAGGCTAGCAGTAGACTTTATAAAGCACATAAACCCATACAATTGTAGAAAATATTTGTCAGCGATTTATCTGATTAGGATATCTATATCTATATCTAGTAGCCAAAACCACTAAAGCAAATAACCCAATTTAAAAAGAAACATGAGACATTTACAGACATTTCCTCAAAGAAGATATTTAAAAGGTCTCAAATCTCTATCTTAAAAAAGCTTAACATCATCATCCATCAAGAAAATGCAGGTAGAATCACCCAGGGGTACAACTTCACGCTTATGAGCACTGGCATGACAAGAAGGATTTTAAAAAAATGATACAGAGAAACTGGAGTGGGATGTGGTGGCTTCCATCTGTAAACACAGCATGGGGGGTCAGGGTCAGCTTGACTGCTGCAAGCTTGACATATAGCAGGAGGAGATGATAAAGAGAAATTAGGATCCTCATGCACCGCTGGTAAGAATGCAAAAGAGAACGAAGTCTGGCAGTTCCTCAAAATGTTAGACAGATCATGGTAGCAGCTGGCCAGCAATTCCATAGAATATCCATAGCATCTTTCCACAAAGCCTGTGAACAAATGTTCATTGCTGCATTATTTCTAATAACCTAAAAGGAGAAACAACCCAAATGCCCACAAACTGTTGAATATACAAGATATGTTAAATTCATGTAATGGGATATAATTTTGCCATTAAAGATATAGTCCTGTGAAAACATTATTCTATGTGAAAGAAACCAAACACACAAGCTACATATTACATGCTTCCATTTATGTGAAATGTCCAACATGGACAAGTCTTTACAGGCAAAATAGATTGTAGTTACTGGGGGGATAAGGAGCCATTGATTATAAAGTAATACTATTGTCTTAAGGGCTTCTTTCTGGGGTACTTAAAATGTTCTGAAATTAGAAGTGATGATGTTACAAATCAAAACATCCTAAAAACCTCTACAGTGCACGCTCAGGGTGTATATTGTGGCAAGTTAATTTTATTTTAAAGGAGCTGTTACTTAAAAGTCAACAGAGAAACACAACAAAATACTTTGGGCCATAGCTGGAACAATGCAGCTTGGAGAACTGAGGCTCCTTCTTCATATAAAGGGGCCTGTCTTCATATCTGGACTCTGATGGGGGAATAAATTACTTCTAATGAATTCTGTTTCCTACTTGGGAAAACTGTCACTTACCAGGCCAGCCTTAGCATGTGGACCACTGCATTTTAGGACTTATCAGGACAAGAATGTTCATTATGAACAAGTTTTCATTACTACCAATATAAACTTCCATGGCCCTGGGCCAGGCATCAACTCTGCAAATGCAACTCAATAGTTAATAAGGGAAGGCCTAATCTAAGGCAAAAAACAGATAGATTCCAGAAACCAACACAGGAACAAGCCCAAGGAGATGAACAAAGGAGACACTAGGATTAAATATTGATGCTGTATACAAGCAAAAGTAAATACAATTTCAGGGGCAGACATAGGAGAGCTTGGGATAATTTCATGGTTGACAGAGGCTCGGTTTTGTAGATAAGGAGACACACTTCCTTTATCCTCTGCAAACATAAAGGGAGGGCAGGATTATGTCCAGACACGAAGATATGACTGTTAAGGATTTGTTGGGCAAATGCATATTTATATGGCTGCAAAGGAGACACAGAGAGGAAGCCCCGGGTGTCAAACAAAGGCCTGAAATAGCAGGGGGCAAGCAATGCAAGCAAGAGAGAACTTTGGGAGAGGAGGATGGCACACGGACTCAGAGAGAGACACCTGGAGTCCCATGTGGCTTGCTTTTTGGGGGGGCGGTTGAGACAGGGTTTCTCTGTGGCTTTGGAGGCTGTCCTGGAACTAGCTCTTGTAGAACAATCTGGCCTTGAACTCACAGAGATCCTCCTGCCTCAGCCTCCCGAGTGCTGGGATTAAAGGTGTGCACCACCAACGCCTAGCACATGTGGCTTATTAGTGGCAGGGCCTGCAACTGGGCTCAGCTAAATACCTACTCTATTCAGTCTCATTCAGTTTCAGCTCCTCTGTGAAGCAAACTGTCCCATGTTTTAAACATGTGGATAAGCAAACATAACCCCAAGAGGTTTAAACAGGACATCCATGATCACACTGCCATCTTAGTCCTAAATGTACTGGTTCTAAATCGTCATACTCAGAAAATAAAGTGATGGATTTCAGGAAAATATTGTGTTCAGTGCTGATTCTAGGCCTACTGAAATAGAAATCTTGTTCATTTGTTCTCTCTCTCTCTCTCTCTCTCTCTCTCTCTCTCTCTCTCTCCCTCCCTCCCTTTCTCTTTCGCCCCCTCTCTCATGAAACAGGTTCTCACTGGGAAGCTCAGGCTAGCCTACAACTCTCTCTGCAGTCCAGGTTGGCCTGTAACTCTGTATTTTACTGCCTCAGCACCCCAGAATGTTGGGGTTACAGGTGACAGCACACCCAGATGAAACACTTTTTTCTCCCTGCAGTGCTCATGCCCAGTTCCACCAAATACAAACAGAGAACATTCCAGAGCATCACAGGCTCACCTGGCCCTTTCCAACGTCTTGTGGAAAGGTAAAGAAGCCCTTTATACTCATTCCATAGGAATTAATCCACCTTAATCAGGTTTCTCAATGGAAAAACTGCTCCAAGGGAGGTAAATTCAGGGCTTCCCTACCTGCCCATCTCTGCTGCTGGTCAATCCATGATTATAAACAAGTCTTCATCCATGAATTCAACCAACAGTAGATTAAAAATACTTGGAAAATAAACTGTGTCTGTATTGGACACATATTTTTCTTGTCATTATTTTCTAAACCGTACAGTCCAACAACCACTTATACAACAACTTGTATTAGGTAGATGTAACTGAGAGACAATTGGGAATATAGCAGCAACTTATGCAGTTTCTATGCAAATACTAGGCCATTTTATGTGACTGTCCTTATAATTTCCCATTAACAGAGAAGCACAGTTATGTGAGCTGCTGGGGACATCAGAGATAACCCAGCCTTTCATTTCCAGAGAATGGAGCCTTGGTGCAAAGTGGCTGGTACAGTCTTACACAGCCAGGGTGTGGGCTAAAAGGCACTCTGTCACTCTAGGCTTGCTCCCTGCCAACACATGGTTCTGAGTGCGTCCGATAACGCTGTGAACATGGCATTAGATGTGGCCTGATGCCCAGACTCCTCCCAAACCACCGATTTTACCTTTATAAAAACCATGTCTGCATTACTTGGTTCACACACAGAATACTTCACAGAAAGGAAGCCAACCTAACAGAATCACAGCCTCAGCTCTCCTGACTGCATAACCCCCTTACGGCACTCGTGTTTCTTTTCCACCTCCTGACGGATGCATGAAAGCATGAGTTGAGGTAAGCTCAGGATAAAACCATCACCCTTTGTCCTAGTCCACTTCCTCCCATGGAACATCATGAGCAAAAGCAAGCTGGGGAGGAAAATTGTGTTTTTTACCTTACGGCGGACAGTCAGTCCATCAGGAAAGGAAGTGAGGGCGGGAAATCAAACGGGACCCAGAGGAAGGACTGATGCAGCGACCATGCAGGAATGCTGCTTTCTGACCTGCTCCCTATGACTTGCTGAGCTTGCCTTCTTATACAGCCCAGGCCCACCCGTCCAGGGATGGCACCACCCCTAGTGGACTGCACCCCGCTCCATCAATAACTAACCAGGAAAATGTCCCACAGACTGGTCTATGTGCCAATCCGATATAGGCATTTTCTCAATTGATGTTCCCTCTTCCCAGATGACTCTATCTTGTGTCAAGTTGACAAACAAAACTAACCACCACCCTCCTAACCATGTCAGAGCCACAAAAGAGCACACAGTTTGCTGAACACTGCTTTCTTAGGGCTCTACACATGTCAACATCAGTTAGATCACCAGTTACCCCACTGGATGCAGTCTGCATGGATGCGAGGGAAGAACACTACACATGGACACGTCTCAACAGTTTTAGGAGTCCCTATTGTTAAAATCAGCATGGTTTTACTTGTACTTAATGATCTCTTTGGAATTGTGGCTCTGAAACTAAAGTCACAATAAGGGAAATTAGTGGCAAGGTGCAAGGGATCCACTAGCCCAAAGAGCAAAGAGCTGGCAAGATGACTCCATCTAAGGTAAAGGTGCTTGCTCCCAAGCTTGGTGAGCTGCATTCTATCAGCTCTGGGACCCACGTACTGGGAGAGAAGTGACTCTTACAAGTTGTCCTCTGATCTATACATGCGTGCACACACACACACACACACACACACACACACACACACACAGAGAGAGAGAGAGAGAGAGAGAGAGAGAGAGAGAGAGAGAGAGAGAGAGAGAGAGAGAATGAGTGAGTGAATCACCCATTCCCTGCGAAGCCACAGAACTAGATCAGTGAGGTGACTTCCAGATCTGCCCTTATTTGTCCCTTTGGTCAGGCAGATGTCCTTGAGCACTACACAACTAACACAGTCCTGCTGAGGAGAAGAGAATATGCCAAAGAAACTTTCTAACACACGTAAAAGCTCAAGTCACAACTCATAAGTCAAAAGGTGGAAGATGATCTTTTTAGTGAATGGAAGATGCAAGCAGTGTGAAAGTGAGAGCTAAGTATGTGCCTTTCCTCATTTGGTTTATTTTATATGTAAATGTGCGTACACCTGTGTATATGTGCACATGCATATATACTGAGTTGTTAAACCTGACTCTGTGTCACTATGGACTTTATACTGAGCTGTATTCTTAAGGGCTGAGGATATATCTCAGTGGTTTAGCATGTGAAAGTCCCTGAGTTCCAGTCCCAGGACCTCAAAAACAAACTATTTTTTAAAAACATGAATCATGGTAAAAAATATTTGAAAGGTGCTGACTTAATAGAGTCTAATAAGAAAAGTGACTCTAATTTGGAGGTGTGATTCATCTTTGTTCCTAATTGTCCCCAGAAACACTAAGGTCTAAGAATCAGGATGCACTTTGGAGACAGACGAACACAAGTTCAAATTCAGTTTAAATCTAAACTGAAAATCATCTAGATTTCCAGATCCCTTGGATCTGCAGATGGAAATGATGCCTATTTCAGAATGTTGAGATGGGCGAGCACCTGCTGGGAAGTGCTGCCTAGTTTCAGATCCTCTCTGCCCTTGACTCTAGAAGGCCAGCAGGGCTCAGCAGTCTCCAGCAGCAGAGGGAGGCAGATGCAGCTGCCAGCAAAGGTGTTCACTGCCAGAAGCTGAGAGTGCCAAGGAAGCCTAGTGTCCTGCAGTAAACTTTAAATGACTTTCTGGCATGCCCACTGTTCCCCATCTGTCCAGAAGAGCTATCTCCCAATGCATGCTCAAGTTAAATCACAGCTTAATTAAGTTGATTAAAACATTGAAGTGAAACATCACATGTAGTTAGTGAGCAGAGCTAGGTGGTATGGATATGGTTAATACCCAGTCTTCTGTTAGTGTAAACATGAAATTGCTAGTTGGCCCAGTTAGCATACGCAACAGTGTATTAGAGCTTCTAAGTACAGAAGTAATATGCTAAAACACTGATATACTAGGTTATCTCAAACATACTAGATCTTCTTAATATATTAGACCATCCAAGTCACAGATCTGTTTCTCTATAGAGAAACAGAAATCTTGACTGGTAGAAAATTCCCCAACGTCTCATGGCCAGGGAATACATGGCAGACCTAGAATCTCCATCTCAACACTTCCTCTTCAGAATAAACCACCCATTCAACAAAAGCAAACACTTCCTGATGGTATTTAGGTATGGAAATGGGAAAGATGAGAAAGCTAAAGTTGGGATTCTCAGCATATATTTGTAAGAAATCTCCATGTTAGTCATCAGAGTGAACTTTAAAGATGACACAAAAGACATAGGAAACTGGCAATCTACACAGGAGAACCGCAATTTGTTATAAACATATGTTTCAAAGCAGAACCTCCCAATTAATCAGAGAAATGAAAATGAAAACTAATCAAAATTCTTGATTTCACCTGTGGAATTGGAAACCATTGGAACTTTTAATATTCAAAACTGAAGAGGAAACAATGCAGTAGAAACTTTAAAAAGCCACAAGACTCTTCTACGTTGAGGTACTGCTTGTACAGAAACCCATATGTAATCTGTTGTAGCCTTTTTTATAGCAATAAATAACACAAGATAATAAAACTAAACAGTGTCTAACATATTACAGGAGGAGGACAAACTCTCAATAGGCTAAGACCTTTTAACACCATGTTAAATCATCTATAGTCAATATAATTTTTAAATAGTGCATGCCTAATATCTTTTCTATTTGTGCAAATATGTAGGTATACACATATACAAATCTGTACATGTGCAAATACATATGTATGAGAAGTCTGGAGGCCTAGAAGCAAAAGTTATGTTTGGATGGTACAATGAAGAGACTAGATTTTCCATTTTTAGTGTTTTCATATTTTATAGCCTTGTAAAATAAATGTTATTTTAGTTTCTTGTAAAACTACAATTTAAAAAGGCAAGTCTAATATTTAACGTGTCACATATGAGTTCCTATTAGAATTGCCTCTTAAAATGGATTTGACTAAAAAAATTGCTGTTGGTAGGATGCCTGTGGATGAGGGTCCTTTCTTTCACAGTCAAGCTGCATTAAACACTCTGGGGGTACATTAATGTTTTGTGTCACTATTACTTGCTACATGCACTATCTTTTAGCAAACCCACAGGATGAAATGCACTTCTGACAATATAGCAGATTAAATATTCAGAAAAATCTCTTCTAAATATATTTTACCCCCAAATCCTGGATAACTTCCCCAAACAAACAAATTCCTCAAAACAAGACAATAACAACAAATATAGAAGCATGTTGAATAAATTCAGAAATAGTATATGGAAAAACAAACTTAGAAAAAATGGGCAAGAAAAAGATATGAAAAAATGCAAGATTAGACAACAGAAAGTATAAGAGCATAACAGAAAGAGTCCAGGATCTAGGACTCACAGTCAAACAAACTGAGCCTCCAGTACAAAGAAAATGGCTGTCGGCTTGTAAAATAATGTAATTGCATTCTGCATATGATAGACATATTTCAAACGAAAGAAGATGGGAAATCAAAGATTGGGAAAATTAAACCTGCCAAATGCCTCTAGGAAAGAAATGAATATAACAAGCCCATTCTTCTTCAAAAGAAATTTATTTAGTTCTTGTGTGTGTGTGTGTGTCTGTGTGTATAAGTGCATGTGTGTGTGTGTGCCTATACACACACACACACACACACACACACACACACACACACACACACACACACACACACACACACACAGAAGCCAGAGGAGAGCAACTCTATCACTCCCTACCTATTCCTTTTGAGGGTCTCTTCTTGATCCCCGGTTGCATTTTACCCACTAGGCTGGAAGTCAGAAAAACCCTGTAATCCCCACCACTCCCACCTACTGGGGGCTGAGGCTGAAGGTGTTTGCAAACCCACCCATCCCCTACCCCCCCAATCCTCCTGCCCTGTCTGCTGGGGGCTGGGGCTGAAGATGTGTGCTGGACACTGAGCTTCTTACTTGGGTGCTGTGATCTGAACTCCTGGGCTTACGCCGCAAGAGCTCTAAACTTTTGAGTTGTCTCTTCACCTCCAAACTTGTAGTGGTTTTGTGAAAGTTAAAATGCAGACTTGTACCCGAATGGTTCCACCAAAAAGGAACAGGAGAGGGGCAGGAAGGAGGAAGGAGGGAGGGCGGAGGGGTGGAAGAGAGGGGCAAGAGAATTGCTCTTCTGCATTGCCAGTGGACTCAGGGTTGAAACCAGATTACAATATTTTTGGCTTTGGGGGTCCCCCAAAGGCCTCGGATGTGTGAATCACTACTAGTTACTGACTGGTTAATAGTAGAAAACAAAGCAAGGAAAACAGCATGTTTCATCCCTATGTAAACGAATACACAACACTCAAACAATTCTAGTTGGTTAAAGATTTGTGACCCTACATTTTCTTTCTGTTAAAAAAACGATGAGCAGTTTTCGCATCTGTTTAGAAATATACCCTGCCTAGCTTGTTAGTGCACACCTATAACCCAGCACCCCAGCAACTGACCAGGATTGAGGTTGCCAGTTCAGCTGAGCAACACAACCAGACCAGGAAGATAGGAAGGGAGGGAGCCAGGGAGAGGACAGAGGAAAGTTAAAATCCTTTTATTTATATAATAATGATCTTGACTTACTTGAAGTTTGTACATCAGCTTTACTAATTTATATGCCAGGGCTGGAAGGGCTTAAGTTTTCTAACACATTCTGAGTCTTAAGCAAGCTTTGGGTTACACACTGGTGTTTATAAAATTATTTATGATTTAATGAAAGAAATACTATGTAAGGGATATTTATAGTGTTTTAATTCTAATTTTCTCAGGAATATAACAGCTTAAACTGCAAAAGCTGTTGTCAACTTCCAGCAGCACTCACATTGGATAAAGCAAGGTGTGCCCGGATGACTAGAGCCCAGCTGCTCTCAGCGGCCTTATTTGTATCACTCCCTTGATTAGAACTCAGCTGACTTGCTGTCAGATTAGCGTGCCAAGTCTAAGAAGTTAAATACCATGGACGGCTGCTTTCTGGGCCAGTGACAGCCTAGTACAGTGACACATCAAAACCAGATCTTAGGAGCCAAGCCAGATGCTCCCCCAAAAGTCTGCATGTCCTGAAAGGAGACAGCTCTGCACCGTTCAAATTACTGACCAGATAGGAAGGGGCCAGGGTCTCTATCATTATAACCAAAAATGGCTTAAATAGAAGGCACACTTAGTACAGGCATTTCTGAGCCTCTTCTAAATGCTCTCCTGATTTCAAGCAAAATTCTAGGCAGCAAAGTTTCAAGACAAAAAAAGAGGTTTCACTGGAGTTTGTGATAACATGTGAAGCACAGATATTCAGTGTACACCAACAAGATTTATGTGTGTTATAACATGGCAAATACATTCCACCCAGAGACGCAGCAACCTGCTGCTTAACCCAGTGAGCCACTAAAGTAAATTCGACCTTCAAGGAATGCTTTTATAAATCCAACCTGGAATCACTCATTCTGATTCACTTTTCATTTAAGAATGGAACAGTAAAAGAATGAAACCAATGTACACTGACCAAGCCACATTTGCCACATCTGCCAAGGACTATACTTGATGCTTGTTACATAGAAGGGTATGAAATACTTTCCTGATATTCAGGGAAGTCAGGAAACTACTCAGGGTACTTGTAGGATAGGTTTCATGGGAGGGGAGATAGAATGCAGTGGTATAAAGGGTTAGAGGGGAGTAAAGGAGCAGGAAGGGTTAAACTGGGGCATGGGGTCAGTGAACAGGGTAGAGGAGGAAGTGTAGAGATGGATAAGCAACACTGAAGACCCTTAAAAAGACACACAGAAACCTACTGCAGAAGAAGGTACCTATTATAAATACACAAACATTGAGAGATAAGATGGAGTTACCCCATAGCAGGGCAACAATACCTCCACTAGATACCACAGGCTATCAAATAGAAAGCCCAGTACCAGGATTATTTGTTTTGGAGTCATTGGCCAGAGATGTCTCATAAACCGCCCAAACTACATGCTATTTCTTATGCTCTTGGTTATCCACCACAGCTTGACCATACGATCCTATTTCTGAAGATGCCATCTAATTGAGTCACAGAACACAGAGAAATCAAACTGCTACTGACCTGAAGGCTTTATTTATCTCTACAAGCTAGTTTTCATAGTGCTGAAAAGCACCAGACCTGCTACCAGAGGAGAAAACTAACCAGTAACTATTCTCAGCTATGAGGCTACAATAATGAGCGAACTGGCAAGACATATGTACTGGTATAATAATGGCACCAATATCATGGGAGTAACCAACCCCCCTTTAAATTGGATTTTATTCTCCCTCCCCAAGATGAAACCTATACCTGGCACCAATATCCAGTCAAGAACCTATTCCTAGATAAGTGAAAGGCCCCAGAGTACTTATTATTTTGCTAAATGGGCAGAGTATTAAACCAGCCCTTAATGACTCATTATTATACATATAGATCAATGATCTCTCAGTTCCCACCTGAGAAGCTTCAATTTGCAGCAGATGGTGACTAACACAGAGGCCCACAGCTGGCTGTGGAGCAGAGAGTAAGCGACTGAAGAATGCCCAGCCCTAAAGGGAATGTACGTACTATATCCCTTTCAGTGGAAGACCACACATCCAAGAATATTGGGCAGCACAAATTGGTCCTTAAGGATTAAAAATAAGGACACAAAGTTGGGTAGGTAATGAAGAGGGGTCACATCTGAGAAAAGTTGGGGAGGGATAAATATGATCAAAATATACTCTATTAAATCCCCAAAGAACTACTTAAACATAACAACAGCAAAACCTTTCCTGTCTGGCCTCTATATCATGTCATGACACTATGCAACTTTTTAAAGAGGGTAGTGGTATCACCAAAGGAACTTCAAAAACAAACAAACAAGCCCAAAACCTGAAAGGCACACACGGGGCAGCAACACTTTATGAAAAGAATTCCCAATTTCTCCATGTTCACAGCCGATTGCTTCCTGGCACAGATCAGATCATCCATCATGGAACCAAATTACGATTTCGAGCTCCCTTATTGAAGTGAGTCATTTGAAAGCTATTTCACTGTGTTGAGCCCAGAAGAGTTGATTAGCTGTGTGAGGTTATCTAAAAATGTGTTTTCCCCATTTCTCTCAAACTCTCTTGTCCCGTAAATGCAAAAACAAAGCAACAAATCGAGCTTACAAAAAATGTTGCATTTGCTCTCTATGATACCTATATAGTGCACTTCTCAAGGAGGTGAGCTACACTGGGACTTTCTAAGGGTCCAGATGACAACAGAGCGCTGACTCCTGTCAGATAAATGAGCTATTCTGGCCAAAGTGAGCTCAGCACAACAGAAGGCAAACAACTATCCTCAAACCAGCCCTCTTGAGACATCTGTGCTCAGAGCTGGGGAGCGAGCTCCATAGGATTCTGAAACCTGGAAGGTGATAGGGCTGCAATTATTTCAAAGTTCCAGCAGTGGTTCCAAAGAGAAATTGACAAGGTACAGTTTCTTGAAGGAAATCAGCTTCTTATGAACCATCCCACTTGAAAATGTATGACTGTGCTCAAGCAAGACATAGCTCTGTTGAGAGAAGCCCTATCTACTCCAATTAGTTATCAAATGCCAAAAAAAATGATGATGATTGAACAGAGCAATAGCGTAGTGTGAAAGGCCAATAAGAGAATCAACACGTGGAAATATTTAAGATTCTAACCACTATCTTTATAATAAAATTAAGCTACACTCAGAATTTCCAAATTAAAAAGAAAACAGACTTAAGAATAAAATTATGGATACAAAAAAACATCCAGTAAGGAATGTCAGCTTGAATTGCTGACTTACAAATGATGAGAGACATGACATGACAATCATCTAATTAAGCAGATAAAAACTCTACCAGGTCTACTTTAGTGAACAGGTTATAATTGCCTGAGTGTACTCTGTGGCTTGTGTTTAAAAAGTTAATTCCCACGTGCATGAAGCCAG
This sequence comes from Mesocricetus auratus, assembly GCF_017639785.1. NCBI lineage: Eukaryota > Metazoa > Chordata > Mammalia > Rodentia > Cricetidae > Mesocricetus > Mesocricetus auratus. The sequence continues at coordinate 51,211,609 of NW_024429197.1, read as the reverse complement.
TTGCATTCTTATGCTGACTGAAATTAGAATACAAACTCTGAGTTCCAACAACATTTTCAAAAGTGGCCAACGCAATTTTCAACCAAGCATGTGTCTAAGTACAAAAGGTCCAATAGAGCATTAAAAAATCCTGAGGCATAGTTTCTCAAAAGATATTTTACTGTTGATGTGCCTGGGGTATTTCTATGGTGCCAGAGAACTTCCTTGCTTCTCAAAAATATGACTGTTCTTGAGAACTGTCCAGTACTCTGTTTGAAGTAGACCACTAACTACTAAGCAAATCACTCAAACACGCTTGAGGAGGAGTTGCGGGACAGCCTTTTTGCTATTAAGGTAGAGCACAGAGCATAAAAACATGTCCTTGCCAAATGCCATGAAGGACATGTCCTCAGCTGTCACAAGTGAATGCATGCTTGCTATATACTGTGCTAAACAACTTTATAAACTAAAGTTCTCAATGAGCACACACGGAAATAAATGTTAGGAGAAATATGTTTATACTATATATACATATATTATATACTATGTAAACATGTCTTGGGCCAGAGAGAAATCTCAACAGGGTAAGGCGCTTGTAGCAAAAATCTGGTGACCAGAGTTTGATTCCCTGAGTCCACAAAGTGCGAGAAGTTGTCCTCTGACTAACACATATGGTGTGGCCAGTAATCCCATTCACACATCGTTCACATGGGCATGATGAAAATGATTAAGACATTTCTCTTTGTTTTAATGTATACTCTGTCTATTGTCTATGTTGGTATTGCTAGTTATTTTCTTTCCCACTGTGCTTTTATTCTGTGATTATTACAAAATTATGACCATAAACCTAATCTATAAAGGAATTATGCAAATTTAACTAAATAGTATCATTTTTCTTTATGATCAAATCTCCTACTGCTACTCAAACATTTTTATGCGTGTGAAAATTTTCCCATATGCAAACATGAAAAGTCTCTGTTGTGAACCTGGATTTTCTGTTTAAAACCACATTCAAAGATGACATTTTTATAGCTAGGATATAAATCAGAATGCTGTGTAGTTATGAAACTACATAAAAATTCTTTGGTGCTGTTCATCTTATTGTTTTCCTTTCAAAGTTATATTTTGTCAGGTCAATTTGTTTTAAGCTTTTTACAAACCTGCTTCCTAATTAGGCGATACTACCTCAAATTCTCCTGTGAAAGTACATGGGGTCATGTGTATTATGGTGTGTAAAATGGGCTACTGCAGTACAGAGGCGGGTGCCAGTGATTTCCTTCACAGAGGATGCTGATCTGTTTCAAGTAAGACCACCTAGCTCATGAAAAGTAGGCACAGGTCTGCAGTGTCACTCAGCCTCAGAGTGCTTGCTTATCACCATGAAATAAAAGTGACTTAAAGAGAAAGGACCAATAGTTGCAGCCACTGTGATGAAGCCAAGTTGCTGTTAAGCCCAAGATGCTGCTGGAGGGTATAGGTCTTATAAAACTAACTTCTCCCCTAAGCATCTTTAAAGAGATGGTTCTTGGCGTCCATCATATGTTCATCTAAAAAACAAAACCCGTCACTTACTAAGAATATGCCCAGAAGAACTAAATTGCTCACAAAAATCACTGGGTCAGTTTTCCTAAAAACATGTCAACACTGAGTCTGCCCTGGGGTACTTATGTAACCTGCATTTACATTGTTCTTTTTAACTCTGTAGTAGCTTGGAAACTTGGTAGACTTGTCAAATAATGTCCCCCAAATTTCTATTTTCTACTGTCGTTTTCATTGGCTCTCACAAAAATGCAATCTGTTACCACTATAGGCCAAAGATCATTATAGTTTAAAAAAATACACAAAAACAAAACCAAGCTGCCAATTGCCAAACTATCTGCTATCAGAATGATGGCTAGGAAAACAGTTAAGTAAAGATTACTTCCACCAACCTTTGCCTGGGCTTCTGGGGCTGTCACCTTGACAACTTTATTGCGACTTATCATTTGCTTCACCCATCTTTCCACTTGGACGTTGAACTTCATGAAAACCACATAGACAAAATAGGCTGTTAAGAGGAGTAAGCTTTCCCACCACATGATAACGTTATCCAGGAAAAATATGATCAACATGATCAAATCAATGATGTAGAAGGACACATCCCGAAAGAGTGGCCACCATGTCAGATTTAAGATTTCTCTAGAAAACAGAGCACACATGCCAATAACAAAGAGGATATTGAACACTGCCGAGCCTACGATGGTGCCTATGCCAACATTGCTGTGAGCAATGAAGACCCCTATCAGAGATGTGAAAAGCTCTGGGGCTGACCCGCCTGCAGCCATGAAGGTGGCTCCAGCCACGTCATCGGAGATACCCAGTTTTTCAGTGATGACAGTCAAGGAAGGAACAAAGAACTCATCACAGACGATGGCTAAGGCGACGAACATGTAGACCATCCCACAGACATGGAGGATGACGGCGCCTTTCCTGCGCTCCTCCAGGGAAAAGATGTCCTTTGGGTAGTCTCCCTGGGCATGATCGGTGCTGTTCTCAGCTTTGTCCTCCTGAGAAGCCGGTGGCTGTGGAGTGTTATCTTGAACCCTGTCATTCAAATCTAAGAGAGTTCTTTGACGATGGCCCTGTGCTACTCTGGGGCCACTCACCTCACTGGCTTCTCCTGTGTTGCTCTGAGTGTCTGTCTCAGTAAAGGCACTGATTGAAAAAGAGACAGTGCTCATAGCTACCAGGCCCATGACAAGGCCAATGACTCGAATTAGCTTCAGTTTTTTCCTGGCGTTACAATGTCTCCTGCAGCCAGATGGTGACTCACCGGACCACCGTTTCTCCAGGAGCCGGACTGTGGTACTTTGGTGCAGATCCATCCTGGGTCTTCTGGTGATATGGTCGTCTTCACACTTCAGACTTGGCTAGATGGTTCTGTCATACTGCTCCTTGCTTTCTAGTTAATGGTGCTTGTGGGGCCCTTCTTACAATTAGGGATCCTTATTCTTCACAGGAAGATTTCACCAACTATGCTTAAATAAAAACAACAAGGAAGGTAAGTAGGTCACCAAAATCTTATCTTTTCATAAAATAACTTTGCAGATAAGTCTTGTCCTATATATAGCATGTTACTTAACTTCTCTGTGCTTCAGTTTCCCTATTTTATTTTCTAAAGATTTCTTTTAATTTTAATTATGTCTCTGTGTGAGTATGTCCGCATGTGAATGCATGTGTCTTTAGGGGTCCAGAAGAGGCCTTAGAATTTCCTGGAGTTGGAGGTACAGGCAGTTGGGATCCATCCAACACGGGTTTTGGGAACCAAACTTGGGTTCTTTGCAAGTTAAGAAGTGCTCTTAACTTCTAAGCCATCCCTCCAGCCCTGGGTTTCCTTATTTTAAAACTGGGCAACAGAGCTAGGGTGAAGAACTTACTTAGCATGTGTGGGGCCATGAATTTGATCCCTGGGTACACACACACACACACACACACACACACACACACACACACACACACACACGAGACAGAGAGAGGGGAGGGAGGGAGGGAGAGAGAGAGAGAGAGAGACAGAGAGAGAGAGAGAGAGAGAGAGAGAGAGAGAGAGAGAGAGAGGGAAGAAGGGGGAACAGTTATAGACAATTAAATTCCTTGCCAATTAGAATTGCTTTTATTGCAATTCTCTCTCTCTCTCTCTCTCTCTCTCTCTCTCTCTCTCTCTCTCTCTCTCTCTCTCTCTCTCTCTCTCTCTCTCTGTGTACTGGGGGGAGGGGCTAAGGATTACATTCAGAGTCTCAAATGCTCCAGACAATAACTCTGCCACTGAACTACACCCTCACATATTGCTTTAGAATGAGTTAAAACATAAGTAGCACTTGGAAGAAGTGGTGGTATCTAGAATGAACTCATAATCACATATGTATAAAACCAAGTAAATATTTCAACAAATCTGATGTTAGGTTTAGACAGCTGAGATGTGTGTAAGTATAAAAATTTTATTGGTGAAAGTCAATTTATCCATTTGAAGCCATGTAACATTTTTCAGTCCTAAAATGGTCCCACTTCTTTCAGAACTAAGTTCTTGACAACTGACCATTATCCATTATGCTTTCTTCTAGAGCAATTATGTAATTCGGTGCATTTTCTGATTGAACCTATCATTTGGACAGGGTGGTTTGGGGAGGAGGTAATACTGCTTTCCGGTTCACGTAATAATCCCAAGATGTTATTTTTCATGAAGGTGTCTCTTATCAGATACAGAAAACCTGCTCTTTAAATATTTAAGCTTACAAAGAATACCCCGGGGACAGAAAAGGCTGTTTTCTCAAAACATCTAAACACTGTTTTCAGCTGGAGCTTCAGAACAGCAACAACCCAAACATTTTGGTCTTATTTTCAATAGCTTAACCAAAGCTCAGCGCAATGACCAGGAGGCTGTTTGGAGAGACCAAGTGTGTATATCGTAAACAACATGCAAGTTGCAGCAACACCTCTGTCCGTCAAATCTTCCCCCAGTAGCTCCAACACCTATCCTTTATGCCAGACATGCAAAGCACAGTTTTGATTCGCTATTCCACAGAAGAGATGGGTAAAGTACCCCACACGACTGCCCCTACAGTCAAGATTCTCTCTCTAAACAAACCTTTAATTTCCCTGTTTTTGTTTTGTTTTTCGTTGCCAATGATTTCATTTTAGGAGCATTCGCCGAGATCACTTCAGGTGTAAAATAAGCTAATTAAACACACGCCACTCACACACTGGGATTAGCTGGAGCAGAGAAAGACTAGCAGTCAGTGCAGGCTGAGTTGTCACTGCTCTTCAGATAACCCAAGCCCATCGGATGCCATGCAGGCTGCAGATGTCTATGCTTAGCACCCGTGATTAAGCAACTCTAGGGACTGTCACAGTGCAGGGTCAGGGCTAGCGGCAGGGTTTGACTCCTGGGGCACAAGATCAGCTCCAGGGTGAGCTCTGAAAACCCACTGCCTCGCTCTCTGGGATGTGCCCCCAGCTGCGCCCCAACTTTGCCTTGAATGATCTTAAACTTTTTCCATGCAGGGTCAATAAGAAAATAAAACGAAAGGGTAGCCGGACCACATCTGCGAGCCTGGAGCTGTGATGCCTCTGTGATGCTTGCTCCACTGCTCCTTCCGGGATAGCTAGTGGTGGGGGAGCGCCTTTGCGCATCTCCTCCAAGTCCGGCTCTAGCCGGTGCTCTGGATCCGAGACCAGGCGGGGTGGGCCACGCAGGGGCTGACAACCCGCGCTCCCGAGCGGAGAGAGTTGGCTAACTAGGAGCTGGGCCTGGGGCGCCACAGCCGCTGCGGGGCCACCTGTGAGGCTGCGGCGCAGCAGCGCGATGCGCACGACCCGCCTGGGGACCAGCAGCTAGGTGGCTGCAGAGCCGGAGACCCACACTTACCCGCACCGGTGAGCAGGGCTCACACGCCGGGTCGCTCAGGCTGCGCCTCCGCCGGCCTCTGCCTCCAGCGCCCGGGCCCGGGCTCGTGCTGGCCGTCGCCTTCGCCGGTCGGAGCTGGGCTCGCGAGGACACTGGGCAGCGGCGAGCGGTGGTGAGCTGGGCAGGCGGACAGGCGGACTGCGTTGGGCCCCTCCCTCTCCGCGGCGCGGGAGTAGCCGCAGCTCCGCGCCCTCCCGCCCTGCGCGCCTCCTGCGCGGGCCACGCCCGCCGTTGCCGCTTGTCAGATTTCTCTGCAGTGGGGACCGGGTCACGGTGTGCAAGCAGGCAAGGGCACAAAGGAGAAATCGTACAGGTCCCTGCAACACCCGGTTCCCAAAGCTCGAAAGTGCTGTCAAGTTTGGGGTCGCTATGGTGGCCACCTCCTCTCCAATCATCTGCTGGGATAGTGATCTCTCTTTACTATACAAAGGTGGGAAAGATGGTCATTAGAAAGGTACAGGCCTAAGGCACGTTCTTGGCCCCGGGGGGGGGGGGGAATTGAAGCCTCAGGTTTACAGGGATGAGACACTAAAGGGTCTTTTGTCTGGCAAGCTAACCTTTTGTTACCTTTATGATGACACTACCCAAGACACTGGGTCACTTTGTACCTGACAAGACTCATGCTTTGCCTCGGATTTCCAACTCAGTGCTTCTTCCTGCCTTGTTTGCAAAGATCCTCTTAACCAGGAGAAACTGAGTCCAGCTCACTGGAGATCAAGTCAAGAGTCTGGGCCAATGAGTAGGAGGTGGAACAAACTAGTTGTGGAGGGAAACATTTTTTAACATGATGGATGGGGATCCTGGGAAAACCTTGGAGGTTTTCTATACACTGGGTATCCTTCTTGATCTCCATCTTTCTGTCTCTGCAACCCATCAGAGGTTTACCCAGACGTCCATGGTTGTCTTGCCAAGTCAAGGGAAGCCTCGGGAACCTAGAGTCCCTCGTTTTGCAGCCGAACCAGATGATCAAGACTATTGTCTTACCGAGAAGTTAAAATTTTTGTTTTGAAAGTCATGGACTGAACTAAAAAGAAAACAAACAAGCCGGGTGTTGGTGGCGCATGCCTTTAATCCCCGCACTAGGGAGGCAGAGGCAGGCGGATTTCTGTGAGTTCGAGGCCAGCGTGGTCTATAAGAGCTAGTTCTAGGACAGGCTCCAAAACAATACAGAGAAACCCTGTCTCGAAAAACAAAACAAAACAAAAAAACCCCAGAAAAACAAAAAAAAAAACAAACTTTTACTTTTTGTTCTGGGAGATTTCAAACATGCACAGATGTAAGAAAAGAATACAAAAAGTCTTTCTGGGGCCATCATTGCCTTGCAAAATTATTGACTACCTGGACAGTTGTGTTTTATTTATACCTGCCCCCTTTCCTAGTGCCTTCACCATGAAGCAAATCTCAGACACTTCATTTTATTCACAAACACTTAGGAGAAGGAAGGAGTTAACCAATACTCCAGAAATGACCCAGACAGGCTCATATTGATCATGAGTCAGCTTCAACATCAGGAGGTCATGGTGGGAAGTTGCTTGATGCCCACCAATAGAAGTTCATAATGTTTCCAAAACAACCCAACAGATTGGTAGCTGTTGATAGCAGAGACAGAACCAATTCATACTGCAAAAACACTTTAGGAAGAAGAAAACAATCATGCATTTATTCTACTTTTCTGTACAAATGGAACCCTTTCAGCTTTCCCTGGCCTTGTTTTTTCCTTTTTTGACTGAGCAATCCCCCTTCTCCCCAGGCAGCAGACACTAGGAAGAAGACACTAGCTGTGTAGCAGTTTCCTCTGACATTCAAATCTTTCATGTTAGTTGGAAATTTAAAACATGGAATGTAAAAGAAGGAGGCAAAACAACAGGATAGTTTAAGACAGGAAGTTTAGAGGAAAGTGAAACAACTGGTGTTCTAAGGGGAAGTGGAACACTCCATCCTACAGAGAAGCAGCTAAGGGCCATAAGGCCGGAAATAAACAATCTAAGATAACTTCAGGAAGCCCCTGAAACAGACCAAATTCACTACCCTACCCTGAAGAGTACATAAGCAGTAAAGACTACTAAGTACTGAGGGGTATTCTCAGACCAACTAAGGGAAAACTCACAGATAAGACAAGGTCCAACAAAGTCTCCCAGACAAGCTTAGCTGCCTAGAAAGAGGCCTAGACCAGACCAATCACCTGGAAAAACCAGATATCTGTTGAAGTGCCTTGAAAACACAAAGAGCAGGCAAGTTGCCCAAAAGAAGCTTGGATGGAATGAGTGACACACATCCTCCAATTTATTGAGCTGTGGAGTATGGTCCAGGTATTGAGCTTTTGTGAACTGTCACCCTGGAAAAGTGTGGGATTTTGGTGATGTAGCTGTGTTTAAGTTATTTCTATTCCTGCAATTAACCCACCATCCATATTCATGTAAGTATCTCCAATAAACCTTACTGGTTCACCAAGTTGGACTTTAGTGCTTGTGGTAATTTGAAATAAAATGGCCCCCAGAGGGAGTGACACCTTTAGGAGATATGGCCTTGTTGAAGTAGGCATGGCTTTGCTGAAGGAAGTTTGTTACTGCGGGGGTAGGCTTTCATGTTTCTTTTGCTCTAGCTTCACTCAGTGTGACATGACACTCAGTCTACTTCCTGTTTCCTGCATATCAACCTGTAGGAGCTCCTTCTCCAGCACCATATCCGTCTGCCCGCCACTGTTCTCTCCACCATGATGATAATGGACTAAAGCTCTGAAACTGTAAGCCGTCACTTGTAGAGGGAGGCGTTTTTCCATCTATCTCTGCTCCACTGTGCCAGTTTCTCTCTGCACACTGGGTCCCTACAGCTGCCTAATAAAATTACCACTCTGAGTCTTAACATCTGTTAATCATTTAGCCAATGGCTTAGGCTTCTTACTGGCTAGCTGTCTCTTAATTAATAACCCATTTCTATTAATCTGTGTGTCACCACGTGGCCTTGACTTACCAGTGCTGATGTCCTAGTATCTTGACTGCTGGCAGCTACATGGCATCCTCCCCCGTCTTCCTTCTCCCTGCCTCTTTGTTTGGAATTCCCGCCTAACTAAATTCTACCTGATCCATTGGCCGAAACAGCTTTATTCATCAACCAATAAGAGAAAGACATAATCATAGCATACAGAGGACATCCCCCATCAGCCACCTTAATTAAATATTTTCATTTATAAGAATTGCTATGGTCATGGTGTCTCTTTACATCAATTTAAACTAAGACAGTGGTCTCTTTGATTTGTCATCCGTTCCTAGCTGGGGTGAAATTACTGTTTGTTCCTGTCTCTTCAGGGATAGTGTCACACAATACTTAAAACTCAAGAGGCAGAAGCAAGTTGATCTCTGTGTTGGAGCTAGCCAGAAAATTTTCAGGTGTAATTATGTCATATTGCTTTCTACCTCTATCAGTGTTGTTCAACTCCCTTCACCTTTGGCCCAGAGAGGTCACCAACTCTCCATTTGGTAGAAAGTGGAGTAAGACTCAGATGAAGACCAGAGTCTGCAGTATAGCCCAGGTTCATACTTGGCCACATATAACAGAAACTTAGCTTCCATGTCTTAACCAAACAAAATTATTTTTCTCAAGTAAAAAGAAACCATAAGGCATGCTATGTAGCAGTTTTTTTTATAACTATGATGCCAGTCTTAGAATCCAGAAGTCCACGCTCTCCCATCTTAATGTATAGCTTTTCTCTTTAGTGCTGCAGAGTTGTTGCCTCTTTGGGGTTATCATGTCCGTGTTCCAGACAGGAATTAAAAATAATGAAGGGTAAAAAAAAATTAGACTTCCCAGCTGAGCTTTTCCCTTTTTATTTATAGAAGAATGTTGTCATACCACACCTCCATGGGAGTGGACATGTCTGTTCATGGTCACACACTTAGCTGCAAAGGAGTATGAAGTGTTTCCTTAACTGTGTTCATATTCATGTTTTAGAGAAGCAAGACTTTGTTTGAAACAGAGGAGAAAATGGATGTTAAATGAACAGCTAGCAGTATTTGACAGCTTTAAAGTGTCTTAATTTGGCAGTTGAACAAGAACTTGACAGTGAACCGCTGTGAAAATCAAGAAGGCTGGAAGTGCATCACTGTAGTGATGGAGAGCCTTCACTTGTCTGTGCCACATTCCCCGAAGCCAGAACCAAAGGACAGCTACATCCGCCCCCTTGTTACCTGATCACTGAGAAAGGGGCGTTCTTGAGAAAACTTGGGCTGTCACACAGAAGCTTGAGCAGCTTCTTTGTCAAGAGTCAGTGGTAACCCTCTTTAGATAATTGCTAAGAAGCCTCCTTTAAAAATGATAAATAGCCTGTTTCTGCCATTTTCCAGCCTAAATGAAGAGTTACTTAAGGATGGCTTTCTTTGGCTCATTTTGACGCATATTATTTACCCAATGAAAAATGTCTATTTTTTGAAAATACTGAAATTTATCAAGATTTTGAATGGAGAAATAGGGGTTCCTCCTCCTGGTATTTTACATAGAATTGCAATTTATACATTACCCATGATCTTCCATTTCTAATCAATGTCAGATAATTAATACCAATTGCTTTCTTAAAAATATGAAATATGGAGACCAGGAAACCAGCGGACCCAGGGAGACCAGGGGACCAGCTGTTGCGGCAGGATCAGGTACAACAAGCCCTGAATCCGGGCCTGTGTTCCAGTGCCTGGGGATTGCCTAGGAACTGCACAGAGCTTCCAATCCCGGTGGGAGCCAAACACCCCAGACTCCAGATCTTCTTTCCCACCTATGAGACCAGGAAACTAGCAAACCCAGGGAGACCAGGGGACCAGCTGTTCTGGCAGGACCAGGTAAAACAGGCCCTACATCTGGGACTGTGTCCCAGTGCCTGAGGATTGCCTGGGAACTGCACAGAGCTTCCAATCCCAGCATGATCCAAGCACCCCAGATTCCAGGTCTTTTCTTCCAACGACAGGACCAGAACGAGGACAAGAAATAGAAGCACTACCAGATTATTGGACTTGCTAGAACCCACCAAAAGGGAACTCTGGTCCCCTAACCACCAGACAGGTAAGGGGCTCTTTCTGCACCCACCAGAAGAAGAGATGGGAAAGAGACAATACAAAAACACACTCAGCAACAGAAAAACAAATATGACACTGCCAGATTCTAGAGACTCCACACCAGGAAGACTCCAACATTCCAATGCAAATGAAGCAGAAGAGAATGACCTTAAAACCACCTTCATGAAAATGATAGAGGCCCTAAAAGAGGATATAGGAAAATCCCTAAAAGAAATGGATGAAAAAACAAACCAAAAAATGCAAGACATGGAAGAAGAAACAAAGCAAAAAGTGCAAGAAATGGAAGAAAAAACAAAGCAAAAAGTGCAAGAAATGGAAGAAAAAACAAAGCAAAAAGTTCAAGAAATGGAAGAAGAAACAAAGCAAAAAGTGCAAGAAATGGAAGAAAAAACAAAGCAAAAAGTTCAAGAAATGGAAGAAGAAACAAACCAAAAAATACAAGAACTGGAAGAAAAAGCAAAGCAAGAAATGGAAGAAAAACAAACCAAAAAATGCAAGAAATGGAAGAAAGAACAAACCAAAAAATTCATAAAATGCAACAAATGGATGAAAAGATAAACCAAAAATTGCAAGAAACAATGCAAACAGTGCAAGGGTTGAAAACTGAAATAGAGACAATAAAAAAAAAACACAATCTGAAGAAAGGCTGGAAATAGAAAAGCTGGGCAAATGGTCAGGTACTACCGATACAAGCATTACCAACAGAATACAAGAGATGGAAGAGAGATTCTCAGGTGTTGAAGATACACTAGGAGAAATGGATTCATCAACAAAACAAAAATCTTAAGTACAACAAATCCTTAACACAAAACATCCAGGAAATATGGGACACCATGAAAAGACCAAACCTAAGAATAATAGGTATAGAAGAAGGAGAATAAAACCACCTCAAAGGGGCAGAAAACATATTCAACAAAATCATAGAAGAAAACTTTCCCAACCTTAAGAAAGACATGCCAATGAAGGTACAAGAAGCTTACAGAACACCAAATCGAGTGGATCACAAAATAATAATCAAGACCCCAAATATACAGAATAAAGAAAGAATATTAAGAGCAGCTAAGGAAAAAGGCCAAGTAAATTATAAAGGCAAACCTATCAGAATTACACCTGACTTCTCCATGAAAACTCTGAAAGCCAGAAGGTCCTGGATAGATATTTTACCAACACTAAGAGACCATGGATGCCAGGCCAGACTACTACACCCAGCAAAGCTCTCAATCACTATAGATGGAGAAAACAAGATATTCCATGAAAAAACTAGATTCAAGCAATACATATCCACTAACCCAGCCCTACAGAAAGTTTTGGAAGGGAAACTCCAACCCAAGGAAGCTAACTACAACCAGAAAAACATAGGAATTAGAGAATCCCTCTCTACCAACAGCCAAAAGAACAAAGGGGTGAAATTCCACACATAACCCCACCACCACCAACCATTCCAAATAAAAGAAGAATGAGCAGTCAATGGTCATTAATATCCCTCAACATTAATGGCCTTAACTCACCCATAAAACGACAGAGGCTAGCAGAATGGATTGGAAGACAGAACCCATCCTTCTGCTGCATACAAGAAACACACCTCACCCTCAAAGACAGACATTACCTCAGAGTTAAAGGTTGGGAAAATTTTTTCCAATCAAATGGACCAAGAAACGACCAGGGGTAGCAATCCTAATATCTAACAAACTAGACTTTAAATTACATGCTCATCACAGGCGAAATCCACCAAGATGAAGTCTCTATCCTGAACATTTATGCCCCAAAGGCAAAGGCATCCACATTTGTAAAAGAAACATTACTAAAATTTAAACCACATATAAAGCTCCACACATTTATAGTGGGAGATTTCAACACACCACTCTCACAACTAGACAGGAATACCAGACAGAAACTCAACAAAGGAGCAAAGGGTCTAATAGAAGTAATGGCCCAACTGGGATTAACAGACATCTATAGAACATCCACATAAAAATAATATACCTTCTTCTCACCACGACATGGAACCTCCTCAAAAATCAACCACATACTTGGCAACATATCAAACCTCAGCAGCTTCAAAAAATTGGAATAACTCCATGCATCTTATCAGACCACCATTCTTTAAAATTAGAATTCAACAACAACACAAATTGCAGAAAACCTACGAACTCATGGAAATTGAATAACGCACAACTGTACCATTCCTGGGTCAAAGAAGAAATAAAAAAATAAATTAAAGACTTCCTAGAATTCAATGAGAATGAAGACACAACATACCCAAACCTATGGGACACTTTGAAAGCAGTGCTACAGGGGAAGTTCATAGCACTAAGTGCCCACATGAAGAAACTGGAGAATAGTTACACTAGAGAATTAACAGCACAGCTGGAAGCTCTGGAACACAAAGAAGCAAACTCCCCCCAGGAGAAGTAGATGCCAGGAAATAATCAAATTGAGGGCTGAAATCAATAAAGTAGAAACTAGGAAAACAATACAAAGAATCAATGCAACGAAAAGTTGGTTCTTTGAGAAAACCAACAAGATAGACAAACCTTTGTCCAAACTTACCAAACAGCAGAGTGTTAACAGGAAAATTAACAAAATCAGAAATGAAAAGGGGGACATAACAATGGACTCTGAGGAAATTCAGAGAATCATCAGGTCATACTTTGAAAACCTGTACTCCACAAAATTCGAAAATTTAAAGGAAATAGACGACTTCCTGGATAGCTATCACTTGCCAAAATTAAATCAAGAACAGATAAGCAATTTAAATAGACCTATAACCCCTTTGGAAATAGAAGTAGTCATCAAAAGTCTCCCAACCAAAAAAAAGCCAGGTCCAGATGGCCTCAGTGCAGAATTCTAACAGACATTCAAAGAACAGCTTATACCAATTCTTCTCAAAGTGTTCCACACAATAGAAGCAGAAGGGTCTTTGCCAAACTCTTTCTATGAGGCTTCAATAACCTTGATCCCCAAGCCACACAAAGATACAACCAAGAAAGAGAACTTCAGACCAATATCCCTCATGAACATTGATGCAAAAATACTCAATAAAATACTGGCAAATCGGATCCAAGAACACATCAAAACAATCATTCACCACGATCAAGTAGGTTTCATCCCAGGGATGCAGGGATGGTTCAACATACGAAAATCCATCAACGTAATCCACCATATAAACAAGCTGAAAAACAAAAATCACATGATCATCTCACTAGATGCTGAAAAAGCCTTTGACAAAATCCAACACCCCTTCATGATAAAGGTCTTGGAGAGATCTGGGATAACAGGGACATACTTAAACATAATAAAAGCCATATACAGTAAACCAACAGCCAACATCAAACTAAATTGACAGAAACTCAACGCAATTCCTCTAAAATCAGGAACAAAACAAGGCTGTCCACTCTCTCCATACCTTTTCAGCATGGTACTTGAAGTTCTAGCTATTGCCATACGACAACAAAGGGGGATCAAGGGGATACAAATTGGGAAGGAAGAGGTCAAACTTTCACTGTTTGCAGACGATATGATAGTTTACATCAATGACCCAAAGAACTCTACCAGGGAACTCTTACAACTGATTAACACCTTCAGCAAAGTGGCAGGCTACAAGATCAACTCAAGAAAGTCAGTAGCCCTATTATATACAGATGATAAAAGGACTGAAAGAGAAATCAGAGAAACATCACCCTTTACAATTGCCACAAACAACATAAAATACCTTGGGGTAACGCTAACCAAACAAGTGAAAGACCTGTATCGTAAGAACTTTGAATCTCTAAAGAAAGAAATTAAAGAAGCCCTCAGAAAATGGAAAGATCTCCCATGCTCTTGGATAGGTAGGATCAATGTAGTAAAAATGGCAATCCTGCCAAAAGCAATCTACAGATTCAATGCTATCCCCATTAAAATCCCAGCACAATTCTTCACAGACCTTGAAAGAACAATAATCAATTTTGTATGGAAAAACAAAAGACCCAGGATAGCCAAAACAACCCTGTTCAACAAGGCAACGTCCGGAGGCATCACCATCCCTGACCTCAAGCTCTATTATAGAGCTATAGTCCTGAAAACAGCTTGGTATTGGCACAAAAATAGACAGGTAGACCAATGGAATTGAATTGAAAACCCTGATATTAACCCACACATGTATGAACATCTGATCTTTGACAAAGAAGCTCAAAATATACAATGGAATATAGAAAGCATCTTCAACAAATGGTGCTGGCATAACTGGAAGCTGGCATGTAGAAGACTGCGGATCGATCCATGCCTATCTCCATGCACAAAACTTAAGTCCAAATGGATGAAAGACCTCAACATAAATCCAGCCACACTGAACCTCTTAGAAGAGAAAGTGGGTGGTACCCTTGAACGAATTGGTACAGGAGACAGCTTCCTGAACATAACACCAGTAGCACAGACAGTGAGATCCACAATTAATAGATGGGACCTCCTGAAACTGAGAAGCTTCTGTAAGGCAAAGAACACAGTCAGCAAGACAAAAAGGCAACCCATAGAATGGGAAAAAATATTCACTAACCCTGCATCTGACAGACGGTTGATCTCCAAAATTTACAAAAATTACAAAGAACTCAAGAAGCAAGTCTCCAAATCACCAAAGGATCCAATTAAAAAGTGGGCTGCAGATGAGTCTAAAGTGGCTGAGAGGCACTTGAGAAAGTGCTCAACATCCTTAGCCATCCGGGAAATGCAAATCAAGACAACTCTTAGATACCATCTCAGTCCTGTCAGAATGGCTAAAATCAAAAACACCAATGACAATCTATGCTGGAGAGGATGTGGTAAAAGGGGAACACTCCTCCACTGCTGGTGGGATTACAAACTTGTTCAGCCACTTTGGAAATCAGTGTGGAGATTCCTCAGAAAAATGGAAATAAACCTACTACAAGACCCAGCAACTCCACTCTTAGGCATATATCCAAAAGATGCCCATTCATACAACAAGGATGTGTGTTCCACTATGCTTATAGCAGCATTATTTGTAATAGCCAGAACTTGGAAGCAACCTAGATGTCCCTCAACCAAAGAGTGGATAGAGAAAATGTGGTACATTTACACAATGGAGCACTATTCAGCAGAAAAAAAAAACAATGGAATCCTGAGATTTGCAGGCAAATGGATGGCACTAGAAGAAACCATCCTGAGTGAGTTAACCCAGTCACAAAAAGAGAAACATGACATATATTCTCTCATATATGTATTTTAGACATAAATCTGGGGAGTGCCAGCCTACAATCCCATGGCCGGAGAGTCAGGGAAACAGAACCTTCATTCAGTGGCTGATGGAGGCAGAGGCAGACTCTCAAGGCTAAGTGCTGAGCTGAACTCAAAAAAGCCAGTAACAGAGAGAGGGAGGACTGATGACAAAAGGGATTAAGACTGGGCTGGTTTAACCCCCAGAAACAGCTGACCTGACAATCCAGCATGGGCCTGATCAAGACCCCCTGAATGTGGGTGTCAGTGAGGAGGCCTAGGCAATCTATGGTGCCTTTGGTAGTTGACCAGTATTTATTCCTGGCATACAAATGGACATTGGTTGCCCATCCCGAAATAAGAGATGCACTCTCACCCTGGACTCTTGGGGGAGGTTCTAGGCCCTGTCCTGGATGAATTGACAGACTATGGACACCCCTATGGAAGAACTCACCCTCCCTGGGGAAAAGAGGGGGTATTGGGTGGGTGTTGGGAGGGGGTGGGAGGAGGGGATGGAAAGGGAGAGGGACGTGAGATTGACATGTGAAGAAACCTTGTTTCTAATTTGAATTTAAATTTAAAAATAATTTTTTAATAAAAAATATGATATATGCCAGAATAAAAAGTATCTTTATAAAAACAATACATACATAAAAAATAAAAATGATAAATATATACTATGCATATGCGAACATTGGTTAGCATCATGCTTATGCTTCCAGTAACAAGCGCTTTGTTTGAATATAGAGTTTAGTGGGAGTGGTTAGTAATTACTGGTTGAGAATTACCCAGTGGACTCTCTGGGAAATTCCATGGGAGCCTTTCAAAAACTCCTATAAAGTTTCTCAGAGTCATGGGTCACACTTGAATTCACTTTAATTGCCTTTCCCCTCATCCTACCCACAGACCCTTCCTCTCTGCCCACCTTTTATTACAGTGTCTAGTTTCCAAGCTAGCCAAAGCTGTGAAGGATGCAGTGTTCACAGCATTAGCAGTCCCCAGGTTTCCGTCAGGCTGAATATGAAACCCTGGCTGAAAGCTCGTGGAGTCCAGACCACAACCCTGACATTTCCCCCTTTAGGAGCCCTTGAAGTCAAGAATCATTTGGTGCTGTTCAGCCTGCGCAGCAGATGAGCGTCTGTGAGATGAATAGTCGGGAGCTGTCTAGTGCTAACGTCAATCTGGAAGGAGTAGCTTTTGCTGCGCTACTGGGGACTCAGAGATCACGGAGGCCTTAAACTCTGAGTGGGCTTGTTCTTATACACTTGAACCCTGGTGGATTTTGCTGTATCACCCTTTTTCTGGGTGGTACCTTGGTTCCTAAGTGGGGACACTGCTGTTTATGGGCATGGAAAACATGGACCTGCTTTTAAGGCTTCAGCTTGGAAGACCCACATAATGGCTGCTCACTGTTCATTGGCCAACAGCGTGGCCAATCTACGTTCAAGAGAACAATGGAACAATTATTCTACACAGCCATCTCGTGTGACTACCGTATCTGGCAACAGGTATGAGAATAAAAGAATAATGTCTTAAGCACTGCCTGGATTTTTCACTGGAAACAGCTTTTATTTATCTTTTCATTCTGCTACATTTTTATCAATTATTAAAATTCTCATTTTGCAGATGAAGAAATCAAGGGCCTGAAAGATAAAGGAGCTTGCTCAACATCAAACAGATCACCCTTGATTTGAGCATTGTCTTCCAAGTTTGAGTTCTTAGCAGTATTGCTCATGGAATATGACAAGGTTAGTGCATTTTGCTGTTGGCCTGATGCATTCCAGCTACCACTGGTCAGTCCACAGCCAACAGCAGTCTGCTATTTGCTTGCTTAAAAACCATGGTGTAAATATTAAAGTGAAATCCTGGCATCTGTAAAGATGTCCTCCTTAGGTCCCTAACCTGAGCTGACTTGGCTCTCCTTTGCTTTTGGCAGTGAGTTTTTGTTTGTTTTGCTCATCTGTGGCCTTTCTCTTCCAGTTCAATGGGAACTCCAAGGGGGGAAGTGTCTGTGGAGCTGAGGTGCAAGTTTAGGATTCTCTCCCTTTCACAGAGGGCATCTCAGCAGTGCTTGCCCCACATCCCAGTGATGGTTTTCTTCTGCTGTCCTACTATTGAGTGAGGAGAAATGATGAATGCCTAGTATTTTTGCAACGGGAACAGAAATTTTTCTGGTTTTGAAATGCCCAGGAAGTTAAAAGTGAGCTTCTCTTTGCAAGCCCAGCTTAGTCTCCTGGTTTGTGACCATCAAGCCTGGGCACAGACCTGAGGCAAAGCCAAAGGAGGGCGGTCAGGTCTATTGATTTCAGCAGTGACTTAGAGTCTAAAGTTTTGGCTGTCTTCCTGGTTCCAGTCGGGACTTCTTGAGTGACCTCCAGGGTGGCCCTTGGTCTCTCAGAGCCACATTGGCTGGGAATTACAGACAGCACTGATGATACCGCAGGAAGATGCCTGGAGTGGGAGCAGCCTGCTTAAAAACAGTGCCTCTGCTGCCTTCATTCCTATGTGCTGTCTGTGGTTCATTGAACTCCAGTTCAGAATTTGAACATAAAATGAAAGTCACAGTGGTAAGGGGGAGTCACATGCTTCAGCCTCAAAGGAGACAAGCCTTCAAGAGTGTGCCATTCCCTAGCAGTGGGATCAAGATCTGTCCCTGGCACATGAGCTGACTTTTTGGAATCTATTCCCTATTGAGGGGTGGGGAGATGCTTCCCTCTCAGCCTTGATGCAGGGGAGGGATCGCTGGGTCCTGCCTGAACTTGACATGCCAGGCTTCCTTGATTCCTTTCTGAGAAGTGGAAGGGGGAAGGGGTAGTGGATGAATGGAGGGAATGGGAGGAGAAGGGAGAGAGGAAAATGGTTGGTATGTGAAACAAACAAATGAAACGAGTGTGCCTCTGCCTTTGGCTCTTGATTATGGAACTAAAATCTTTGTGTCGTTCAAATCGTAGCATTGGAATGAATAACTTGAGTCATTTTCCCCAGGTTAGGGGATGTCAAGCTGTAGTTGGAACAAATACTGGCCCCTGTATGATGTAGCTTGTGAGGCTGTGGCTTTCACAGCATTCCGTGTTCACACGTCTCTTTCCCCGACTCTGGGGTCACTTAAAGAGGCTTGGCTGGGTTTGTTCACCTTCTCGGTGACTTCCTGGGCAACGACTGACAGCTCCTCTTCCCTCCCATCTGCTGCTCCTTTGTGTATTCCTCAGCTGATTGGGAACCACGGTGAGAGGACAGGGGATCCTGCAAGCACTCCAGGGCTTCATTGAGAAACTGCCATTCTTTCCCCATGACTCCTGCTTCCCAGATCCACTATCATGTTTGCTGTATTCCTTTGTCTATTGGAATGCAGCCCAGTGTGCCTTCTAAGGGGCCTAGGAAGAAAAATGTCTCAGAATGGTCCCTTCTTAGAAATGCTAAGTTCTTCCTCTTAGAACTTAACCCTCTTAGGGTCTTGTCACATAGACCTCGAGCTTGTGTTCTAGCTGCCAGAGCACCCTGTGCGTTGGGATGTCCGTGCATGTGCTGCTGGTATGAGCACACTGGCTTTGGAAAGGTGTTTCTTCACTGCTGTTGGATGTTTTGTTGTTTCTGTAGAGAAAATTGGTGCCGTCTGGATTCCTGGTGATTTTTGATGGGACCTGTTTTTAACGCTGGTGCTCTAAAATTTCTGATACTATGTCTTGGAGTGATTCAGGTGGATATATTTAAAATTTATTTTATTTATTTTGTTTGAAAATATATTTTTCACGCAATATATTCTGATTATGGTGTTCCTTTCCCCAACTCTTTCCAAATCCTCCCCTCGGCTCCATCCACCTAAAATCCACGTCCTTTACTTTTATCATTGGAAAACAAACAGGCACTGAAAGAAAAAATAATAGAATAATATAAAAAACAAACAAACCTGAATAGGACAAAACAAACAAGTTAACATAAAAACAAGAGCCAAAGAAAAAGCACAATGAACTCCTATAGACACAGACATACACACACACATTGACACACAGAAATCCCCTAAAATTACATCTGACACCATAATATATAAGCAAAAGACCTGTAGAGCAAGAAAAAAATTAAAAGATACTCAGAAAAATTACAAAACAAATTAAAACAAAACCACGAAACACCGTAACCATTGAATTCTCTTTGTGTTGGTCATCTACTGCTGGGTGAGGGGCCTGACCTTAAGAGTGGTTTGTGTACCCAGTCAGACTCCGTTGGAGAAAACTGATTTTTCATTTGGGAGTGGTTATCAATGGAGATAACTTGTGGGTTAGGGGTGGAGGTTTGTGTCCACTTTCCCTCTCAGCACTGAGACCACATCTCCGTAGAACTGCACAGGCCCTCCCTGTGCATGCTGCCGAAGTCTCTGTGAGTTCATTGTGTGCCAGTCCTGCTGTGTTTAGAAGGCCTTGATTCCTTGGTGCTTTCCATCTTCTCTGGCTCTTAGACTCTGCTGTCTCATCTGAAGGCTTCCCTGAACCTTAAGGGGAAGGATTTGATGGAGACAGCCCTTTAGGACCAAGTGTTCCAAGGTCTCTCAGTCCCTGCATTTTGTGCAGTCATTGATCTCTGTATTTATTCTCATCTAGTGCAGGAGGAAGCATCTCCAATGATGGCTGCATAAGACATTGATGTATGAGTGTAGCAGAATGTCAGAATGTCATTAGGAGTCATTTTTGTTGCTATATTCCTTTAGCAGAACAGCAGTATTTGGCTTTTCCCTAGGTCACTGGCTTCTTAGTCTCAGGTTCTTGGTCACCCCAGCAGTGTTGGGCTTAAGTCCAGTCAGACATAGGTTGGTTGGTTCCATAAGATTTGTGTGTTTCACTAGCACATCTTATATGCAGGTCACTGTTGTAGATAGAAGGGTTTGTAGCTAGGTTGGTGTTTACCTTTCTCCCTTGGTAGTAAGCAGAGTACCTTCCAGTGCTTGGAACACTAGTCAGTAGGGAAGAAGGCCCTGGGACCAGCTAAACTTATCCTTATTCAATGGGTTGTACAGGTATTGTCTTTATCAATATGGCTTTACCATCAGTTTGTAGAAAACAACCAAAAGCCTTGGCAATAGCTTGGGTTTGAGAGCTCCTTTGGGACCCATTTGGCTAACAACTCAATTAGATGCAGCCCATTCCTAGAACTGGAGGCTTCATTTGGTGAAAAGAGATGCCCAACTGAGGGTCAATCTCCCTCATTATTTTGTGATTCCATTTAAATCGCCTTTATATAAGCATATATTTTAGGATACTTTTACTGTATTAGGTTTCCATGTGATTTCTCAAATGGCCCTTAGTTCTATCTGTTCCTTCCTGAATTCCCTTCTTCAATCCCCTCTTCCCTCTCCCACCCTGTTTTATTCTCCCCTTGCCCCACCCCATCCATCCATAACCGTCTATTATATTTCCTCTTCCTATGGAGATCCACCCCTCCCTCCTAGTCCCTTACTCTATACCCAACATATAGTTATATGGATTGTAGCCTGCTTATGAATGACTTAGCAGCTAACATACACATGTAAACAAATACATATCTTCTTTGTCTGTTTTAGTCTGGGTTGCCTCACCGAGGATAATTTTTTTCTAGCTCCATAAATTTACTTGTGAATTTCATGGTTTCATTTATTTTAGCAGCTGAGTATCACTCCAATGTGTACATGTACCACATTTTCTTTATCCATTTGACTGTTGACAGGGATCTAGTAAGTTTCCAGTTTCTGCCTATTATGAATAGAGTAGTAATGAACAAAATTTAGCAAGTATCTCTGTAGTAGGATTTAAAGCCTTGGGGTATATGCCCAAAATCTAGTATAGTTGGATCTTGAGGTAGATATATTCCCAGCTTCCAGATTAACTGCCACACTGATTCCCATAGTGGCTGTACAAGCTTGCACTCCCACCAGCAAAGAATGAATGTTTCTTTACCCCCTCTCCTTGCCAACAATTTGTTTTATTGATCTTGGCCATTCTGGCTGCTGTTAGACAAAAATCTCAAAGTAGTTTTGATTTGCATTTTCCTCATGATTAAAGGATATTGAACATTTATTATTTATTTAGTTGTTTATTTTACATCCCCCCTTCTCCTCCCAGTTCCTTACCCCATCTCCCTCTCTTCCTACCTCCCAGTCCACTCTTCCTCCAGGAAAGGGAAGATCTTCCATGGATATCAGCAAAGCATGACATATCAAGTTACAGTAAGACTAGGCACCTTCCCATGTATTAAGGCTGGGCAAGGCAACCCAGTATGAGGAGTAGGGTCCAAAATGCCACTAAAAGAGTCAGAGACAGTCCCTGCTATGCTTGTGGAGTTCCACAAGATGACCAAGCTACACAACTGTAACATATATGCAGAGTCCCATAGGTCAGTCCTATTCAGACTCCCTGGTTGTTGGTTCAGTCTCTGTGAGTCTCTATGAGCCCAGGTTAGTTGATTCTGTGTGTTTTCTTGTGGTGTCCTTGACTCCTCTGGCTCCTATAATCCTTTCTCCCCCTCTTCTGCAGGATTCCTTGAGCTCCCAATAATGTTTGGTTGTGGGTCTTCATCTGTTTTCCATCAGTTGCTCGATGAAGCCTCTCTGATGACAATTGACTAGGCACTAGTCTATGAGTACAGTAGAATATCCTTAGGCATCACTGTATTGACATTTTTTTCTCCAGTCATCTTTGGTTCTTTCCTAGGTCATGGGATCATTCAGGCTGTGGGCCCTGGTGCTCCAGGCAGAGTCAGGGGTAGGCTTACTTCCCTGGCATGTGTTTTAGGCTAGACCAACCATTGGTTGGCCACTCCCTCAATCTCTAGGCTAACTTTACCCTAGCACATTTTACAGGCAGGACAGACTGTATGTCAAAGGTGTGGTTGGGTTGGTTTCCCACTCCCTCCACTTGAAGTCTTGCCTGGTCAAAGGAGATGGCCAGTTCTGCCTATGTATCCACTATTGCTAAGAGTCTTAGATGGGATCATCCTTGTAGATTTCTGGGAGATTAGTGCAATGTTTTTATTTGATCCCAAAATGCCCTCCCTTTCTAGTAGTCTCATTCAGTACTCTTCCATTACATCACCCTCAACCTTATAGTTCATGTTCCCATACCTACTGGTCCATAGTCAACTCACAAAATCTCTTCTGTTTCCCTTCCAAGGGAGAACTGGGTATCCCTGCTTGAACCCTCCTTGTTACCTACTGTGTGTTGTAGCATAGTTATCCCCTATTTTCTGCTAATATCCACTTATGAGTGAGTACATGCCATGTTTGCCTTTCTGGGTTTGGGTTTCCTCATTCAGGATGATTCTTTTTCTGGTTCCATTCATTTGTCTTCATGCAGAGTATAATGATATGATATGATAGTATATATAAACCACCCCAAAAATTCTAGCAGGGAACTCCGACAGCTGATTAACACCTTTAGACAAGTGACTGGATACAAGAGTTTTTTTTTAATCAGTAGCATTCCTATATACAAATGCCACAGAGGCTGAGAAAGAAATACAGAAGTCAACACCTTTTACAATAGCCTCAAATAATATAAATATTTTGGTGTATTTCTAACCAAGCAAATGAAAGACCTGTATGACAAGAATCTCAAGACTTTCAAGAAAGAAAAGGAGAAGATATGAGAAAGTGGAAGGATCTCCCATGCTCATGGATCAGTAGGACAGCACAGTGAGAATGAAATCTTACCAAAAGCAATGTACATGTTCAATGCAATCCCCATTAAAATCACAGCACTATTCTTTACAGACCTTGAAAGAACAATACTGAACTTCATATGGAAAAAACTTAAGACACAGGATAGCTAAAACAATCCTGTACAATGAAAGTACTTCTGGAAGTATCACCATCCCTGATTTCAAGCTATGTACAGAGTTACAGTAATAAAAACCACATTTTGAAGGGGGGCATACAAATCAGACAGGTGGATAAAGGGAATCAAAGACCAAACATAAATCTACACACTTATGGAATCTGCTTTTTAACAAAGAAATCAGAATTATACAATGAAAAAAAGGAAAGGATCTTCTACAAATGGTGCTGAAATAACTGCATGTTGGCATGTAGAAGAATGGAAATTGATCCATATCTATCACCCTGCACATAACTCAAGTAGAAGTGGATCAAATCCCTCAACATATATCCAGATACACTGAACCAGATAGAAGAAAAATTGGGGAATTATCCTTGAATGCATTGGCACAGAAGGCAACTTTCTGATCAGGACATCAATAGGGCAGACACTGAGACTGACAATTAATAAATGGGACCTCAACGAGACTGAAAAGCATCTGTAAGGCAAAGCACAGCATAGTAGGACAAAACAGCATCCTGCAAAATGATCTCCAAAATATACAAAGAACACTTCTTTAAGTTATTCTCAGCCATTTGTGTTTCTTCTTTCTCAATTTAGATCTGTAACCCATTTTTAACTGTGTTATTTGTTTTTTTCAATGACTAGTTTTTTTCCTTAGATATTTTCACATTTTATATAGTAGCCCTCAATGTGTAGTTGAAAAAAATACTTTCACATTCTGTAGCCTGCTGTTTTGTTCAGATTATGTGTCTTTGCCATACAGAAGCTTTTTGGTTTCATGAGGTGCCAGTTATGAATTGTTGAACTTAGGGCCTATGCTATTGGTCTTCTCTTCAGGAAGACTTTTCCTGTGCCAGTAAGTTCCAAACTATTCCCCCACTTTCTCTCCTATCAGATTCAGTGTATTTGAGTTTATGTTGAGGTCTTTGCTCCATTTGGAGTTGCGTTTTGTGCAGAATGATAAGTATGGATCTATTTGCATTCTTCTATATCCAGTAATAATTTCTGGCTTCTTCATCAAAAACCAGATGTCTTCAATTAAATTCCATTATCAACACGTCTGTTTTTTATGCTAATAAAATTCTGCTTTTATTACTGTAGCTCTGTGATAAAATATGAGTTTGGGGATGATGATACCTCCAACAGTTTGTTTTTTTAAAATTACCATTTAAGATTGTTTTAGCTATTCTGAGTTCTTTTGTTGCCATGTAAAGCTAAAAATTGTCCTTTCAATTCCTTGAAAAGTTGTGTGGGAATTTTGATAGGGATTGCCTTGAATTCTTAGAAAGCTTTTGATAAGATGGCCATTTTTACTATGTTAATCCTATTGACCCATGAGCATGGGAGATCTTTTCATCTTCTGATATTATATTCTTTAATTTATTCAGTGTCTTAAAGACTTTTTAAAAATTATACAAGTCTTTCATTTGCTTGGTTAAAGTTACCCCAGGATATTTTATGTTTTTGACATTGCAACGGTATTGTTTCCCTG
This sequence comes from Mesocricetus auratus, assembly GCF_017639785.1. NCBI lineage: Eukaryota > Metazoa > Chordata > Mammalia > Rodentia > Cricetidae > Mesocricetus > Mesocricetus auratus. The sequence continues at coordinate 51,186,628 of NW_024429197.1, read as the reverse complement.
ATTTCTTTCTCAGTCTGTCATTTGTATATAGGAAAGTTACAGGTTTTTGTGAATTAATTTTGTATCTTACTACTTTGCTGAAAGTTTTTATCAGCTCTAGGAGTTTCCTGATGGAATTTTTAGGGTCACTTATGTATATTATCACATCACCTGTAAATAAAGATACTTTGATGGCTTCTCTTCCTATTTGTGTTCCCGTATCTCCTTCAGTTGTCTTATTGCTCCTAGCTAAGACTTCAACACTGTATTGCATATTTACGGAGATAATAGACAACCTTGCCTTGTCCCTGAATTTGGTGGAAATGTTTTGAGTTTCTCTCCATTTAGATTTATGATGGGTGTGGGCCTGCTGCAAATCTCCTTTAGTATGTTTTGGTATGTACTTTGTTTCCCTGGTCTCCCTGGGACTGTATCATGAAGGAATGTTAGATCTTGTCAAAGGCCTTTCTGCATCCAATGAGATGGCCATGCTATTTGGTCTTTTAGTCTGCTCTTGTGGTGGATTGCATCCAATGAGATGGCCATGCTATTTGGTCTTTTAGTCTGCTCTTGTGGTGGATTGCATCCATCGATTTACATATGTTGAACCACCCCTTCATCTCTGGAATGAAGCCTACTTGATCATGGTGGATGGTCTTTTTGATGTATTCTTGGATTCAGTTTGCAAGTATTTTATTGAGAATGTTTTGTATTTGTGTTCAGAAGGGAAATTGGTCTGTAATTATCTTTCTTTGTTGGACATCAGGGTGACCATGGCCTCATAAGTGCAAAATTGGACAACATTCTTCTGTTTCTATTTTGTGGAATTATTTGAGGAGTATTAGGATTAATTCTTTGGAAGTCTGGTAAGATTTTGTGCTAAAATGTTCTGGCCCTTGGCCTTTTTTGGGGGGGGGCTTTTATTAACTAAGAGTTATGGGTATATTTAAATTATTTATTTACTCTTAATGTAACTTTTGTAGGTAGTATATATCAAGAAAATTACCCATTTCTGTTAGATTTTTCAATTTGGTGGAGTACAAATTTGACTTGCTTGGTTAAATCTACCTCAAGGTGTTTCATGTTTTTGAGGCTATTTTGAAAGGTATTGTTTCTCTGTCCTTTGTACATAGGAAGGCTACTGGGCTTTATGTGTTAGTTTTTTGTGGTTTTCCTTCTAAAATCTTTGTAGAGCTGTATTTGTAGTTACATACTACTTAAATTTAGTTTTATCATGGAATGTCTTTCTTTCTCCTTCTGGCATCTATGGTCTCTTAGACTTTGTAGAACATCTGTCTGGTCTCTCCTTGCTTTTAGATGCTCCATTGAAAATTCAGGTGCTATTCTGATAGGTCTTACTTTATGTGTTACTTGGTTCATTTCCTTCATAGCTTTTAGTATTCCTTCTTTGCTCTGTACATTTAGTGTTTTGAGTATTATATGCCATGTGATAATTACTTTTCTGGTCCAGTCTTGTATGTTGATAAGCACCTCATTCTTTAAGTTAGGGAAATTTTCTTCTATAATTTTGTTGAAATACTTTTTGTGTCTTTGACCTGGGTTATTTCTTCTTCCTCTGCTCTTACTGTTCTTAGGTCTTCTTACAGTGTCTGAGATTCCCTGGGTGTTTTGTGCCTGGGCTTTATATTTTATATTTAACATTTTCTTTGACTGAGGTATTCATTTCTTCTATCTTGTCTCCAATGCTTGAGATTCTCTCTTCCCTCTCTTGTATTCTGTTGGTGAAGCAGGTTCCTAAATTTTTAATTTTCAGCTTTTCCTCAATTTGGGTTTTCTTTGTCAAATTTATTTCCACTTAATTGCATTCCATTGTTTGTGTTTTCATAAATTTCATAATGGATTTGCTCATGTCCTCTTTAAGGTCCTTGACCATATTCATAAGAACTGTTTTTGTAGTTGCTGTCTTGTGTTTCAGCTATGCTGCATATTTCAGGGTAAGGATTTCAAAGACACAATTACTCACTTGACACCAAGTCAAACTTACAGTCCCATCCTAAGACTATTAGTTTCCTGTTGCAGCTACAACAGTGCTACAAAGTTTGTGTCTTATGGCAACACAAATTTGTTATCAGAATTCTGGTCAGAATGCCAGATATGAGCTACTTCTTTCCTTGAAGGGGTATCTTGCTGATGTAGCAGGGTACTGAGTTCCTATAGCTTTCTCTCTTTATTTTTGCAGTGCTAGGTATTGAGCACAGAGCCTCACATATACTAAGCAAGTGTTCTCCAAGGCAGTTACTCTTTTATCAAGGCTGTTTTTGTTGTTGTCGCCATTGTTGCTTTAATTGAGAGCTTTATTATCGTTCCTTTATTCTTGATCAAGTACTATTTTTCATCATATAGGTTTGCTAGATTACTGAGTTGAACATGTTTGATTATTTCCTAATTCTCACATGTGCAAGGCTGTTTTAAAAAATTATTTATTCATGTCTTTTTAAAGTGAATATGAGAGCTCTGTCTTCATGTACACTGGAAGAAGGAATCAGAACCCATTACAGATGGTTGTAAGGCCCCATGTGGTTGCTGGGACTTGTACTTAGGACCTCTGGAAGAGCAGTCAAGTGCTCTTAACTGCTGAGACAGGCTCTGATTTTTCTTAACCCTATCTGGCATTAAAATTTGCTATGTAATTCATTTATACTTGTTTGAAATGTTTTAGGCCTGCCTTCTCATTTGAAATTGTTTAATTGTTTTTAATGTTCCTTTGCATTCTTTCTGGTGTTCGTTTACATAATATAATCACATTTTATTTGTGGATTTGTCAACTCTAGACAAAAGCATTGACTGATTGATGAAAGCACATATATACACCCACAAATTTAAACTTACACATGCCTTCCCCACAGCATAGAGTAAAGGAACCCCATAAGACATTTGTAGTCTTAGCTCTATATGAAGTTGCATGGTCTGTTTAATTCCTTTGAAGCATGGCTTACCCATTCCTATGGGTTTTTATTTTTAATTGTCTAAATTTCATTAAATTGTTTTTGCAAGGAGAGTCTGGGGCTAAAAGTTTTTTCTTGTTTTTTGTTTGTTTGTTTGTATGTTTTAGTTTATTTTCTTTTTTGAGCTAGGATTTCACTATGTAGCCCAGGCTGGCCTCAAACAGCTTCTCAAGTGCTAGGATTACAGGATGTACTACCATGCCCAGCTGAGAAATTTCATCTAGATGAAACTTTTTGCTTCCATTGTAAGTAGCAATACATTTAATCAAATCACCTATAGCATGCCCACCACAGCTAACGTGGATGCAGCCTCACTGTCTTTCCGTCAACTAGTGTTGCTGGTGTAGAGGAACATATTTCTATTTTTTCTCACATGGCAAATCTCATCGAATATCTATAACTAACACCCCTGCCCCCACACCCCCCAACAATTTGCTGAATCTTCACTTCTGCTTAAAAGCACGTTTCCCTTACTTTCTTTCATCTTCAAGAACAATTACCATCATGTACACATTGTCAATGTATTGTCCACTATGCCTTTTGCTCGCTTTTTCACTTTCCTCTTTTTAAGTATCTATGGTTTGCTTCCATTATTTCATTTTTCTCAATGGACTTTTCAAAGAAAGCTGCACTGGTTTGAAAAAAAATCTGCTCTTTCTAATACTCATATTGAAACTTAATCCCTTTTATGACACATGAAGAGATGCGACCAGATGGGACCTTTAGGAGGTCTTATGGTTCTGTTCTCACAAAGGAATTAATGGACGATGGGCTAATAGTTTATATAAAACTGTGAGCTATGAAAGCTTCTTGGGCCAGGTCTCATGCAGTCCTTATGTCTTCATAGGATGTCTTGTATGACATCTGGGGACTCAGGCAAGAAGACAAACATTGTTAGAGCTGGCGTCTCAAACGAGTCAGAACCATACACCTGAACAAGCCAGTTGTGTTTTATCTCCTCTGTGCAACTGTGTAATTAGCTACAGAAAACAGACTAGGGCAATATACTGTACCACTTCATCTTTCAAAACTTCTTGTAGGTGTTTATCTTCTTTCTATTTTCAATATGGAGTTTATCTCCATTCATTTTACTTTAATTGACTCATTTTCTCAGCTCTTCTGTTTCTTGTTTCTATATCCTGTCACTATTTCATTTCATTTTCATTTAACTGTACCTGCAACTTCTTACACTTAGGACATCACAGTGTGTCTTTCTTTGAGGTAAATATTTCCCTGATATCTTCTTTTACCTTTTCTTTGTATTTTATTGACTCTCTCTCTCTCTGTCTCTCTCTGTCTCTGTCTGTCTCTCTCTGTTTGTGTGTGTTTGTGTGTGGTGTGTGTGTGTGTGTCTGTGTGTGTGCATCATACCAGGGTGAGAATGTTGGAGAACATTCCCAGTTAGTTGGTTCCCTCTTCCCTTCAGCCATTTATGTCCTGGGGATTCAACTTAGTCATCAAGCTTGATGACAGGTGTCTTTATCAGCTGAGCCATCTCACTGGTCTTTTTGGCATTTATAATTTCTTTTCTGTATATTATCCATCTCCTTTTTGTCTTCGACTTTTTTTCTATCTCTCGTATGTGTTGTTACATACACATTTTGTGAAACATGGGTAGTATCCTTTAATTATTATTCATGGTGCACACTAGTAAATTCTCTGCCACCCCGAATTTGTTTCATAAAATATGTGAGAGGAGTGGGAGGTGAGGACTGGGGGAATCACCTGGGATATATACATACCTGAAAGCTCAAGACCTTTGCTTGAGTCTTATCTCAGGGTAGGTCTTAGTCTTTGTATCCCTTCAGTGGTAGTGGGAAGCTATTTCAGTTGAGCTCTGAGGGTAATCTCCCCTTAGACCTCATCATGGTGGCCAACAGAGTACAGATGCTTTATGTTGAATGATAACGCTATGCCATACTCTTGGCAGTGATGCAACTGTTTGATTCTCTCCCATCCACCATCTTTATCCCACCTCAGCTTTCTTTTTAACATTCTGTTTGGGCTTCCTTGGGCTGCCATAACAAATCCCCACAAATGGTGCCTTAAACCAATAGAAATGTCTTCTCTCACAGTTCTGGAGGTGAGAAGTTTAAAATCACAGTATTGACATGATCCTGGCTCCAGGGGGAAGATTTGCTTGATTGCCTTTTCCTGGCCTCTGGCAGCTTCCATCAATCCTTGTCATTCTTTGCAACTTAATCCTGCCAGCCCTGACTCCCTCCCCTTGCTATTCTCCATGTGTCTTTCTAGTCTCATATCTGTTTTCAGACATCAATCTTTGGATTTAAAGTCTGCTTTAAATATGGAATGATCCTTAACTAATTTTATTTGAAAAACATTATTTCTTAAAAGGATTATATTCTGAGGTGTCAGGGGACACAGATTTAAAATGAAGGGGTATTTTTCAACTCGCTGCATATGAAATTTCAGGGTAGGGTTGAAAAAAGTAAGCTTGCTCATATTCTGATTGTTCCAGCCCTTAATGTACAAGAAACAAACTGAGGTACCAGCTTGTCTCCTATTCTTGCTGTTGGTCTCTGAAGTCCTAAGGTATCTCCTCTCCTAACTCTTAGCCATTGAGGTCATAGGGTGAGATCCTCAGTATTAGTTCTGGTCTTCAGTTATTTTTCCAAGAGGGTGAGTAGACTCCTCATCATTACAACTTACTTTTGCTAGTGTTACTGAGATTAAGAATATCACCTATTATTTATCTCTTGTATTTTTTCTTCATTTGTCCAAAATGAAGAAATTATATTATATTTTGTTAAAAAAAACCTTCAATTTTAGTTTTAGATAGAACAATTTTTTGGTTTAGTTTCCTGTAGAATTATCTTCACAGTAGCATTTTCTCATACTTTTGCATAGGAGGCATTTCAGTGAAATGAATGAAGAAAACAAGCACGTGTGCTCCTATCACTGAATGACTACCTTGTTCAAAGGGCTTCATAGTGCTGCCTCTTGTGTGCCAGGCATACATGATGGTGACAAGCCTAGTGAAGCACCAACAGATAAAGAGAGGAGTAGAAAGTTTGTCAGATGTACTTTGGTGCAGCCCCATCAGGTATGCTCCAAGAGAAGCATACACAGTTGAGAGGATGATATTTGGCTTGTTCTGATGGGCCATAGGGGTGGACTCTATCTGTAGCCACAGGCTTGCTGCTTGCTAATTTGTTAGGTGGTGACATGTCTGCTAGCAGCTGTCTCTAGGGACTGGCTGTTTGGAATGTCGTTAGGAGTTAGACTCTAGATGTTTGTATAAGGCATTGAAGCCACTGGGTCAATCTTCAAGCAGTCAGGCTGTTAGAGACTGGGAGATTTTTGCTTTTTATTTTTGGCTGTTTTGTCTCTACATCATGTGCAGGTCATAATTCATTTAACAATCCTTTCACCACTCAGTTTTTCTTTATTATTATAAAACTGCGTAAATGAACATTACTCTACACATAATGGTGTGGGAAGGAGACTTTTTGCCTACTCTGAGGTATACTTTTGTTGCTTGAAATGAACTGTATAGGAACTCATGCATATGTGTTTTTCTCACACACGAGTGGATGGGAAGGATGAACCTTCCCTGCTAATATACTTCCATAGACTGATCTATTTCTCTTACCACCAGTCAGCCTGCCTGACAGTTAATCTACAGGGAAAGCCAATGTACTGCTAGCTGTATCCTGATGAAAGCTTTTGACAAAACTACCGAGGAAGAGTCATCATCTTTCTTTAAGTACTCCCCTTTCTTTCTTTCTTTCTTGTCAGTTGTCTACAGACCAAGTTCATACCAGAGCGCAATAGTATTTTATTAATAATAGGTCTCTTATCCTCTTTAAGGAGAGACTCATGCAGACTTAGGGTCAATAGTTCATGGTCGTATTTCTTGTTCAAACATCGAAATACTTCTGTACTACCTGGAAAATTGATTATAACAACAAGGGAAAAGCATTAAGGTTATTTTATAAGTATCATGAGTTCACTGGTTCAAGATAAACAATGTAGGCCATCTTAACAAGCCATGATAAATGAATCTCCTGTCATGCTACATCTAAGACTTGTAGCTCTGGGGCCAGGTGGACAACTAGGACTCAGAGTAGATATACAGTAAATTCTTGACAAACTCTCTACCATTTGGGAAAATCACATTGGACCTTAGTTGCTACTACTTTTGAATAGTCTTAGTTTTAGTTGTCGTATGATTTTTGAATGATGGTGTTGTAATTCTTTCATGAGGGCACCTGCTACTGTTTCAGAAAATCAGAATTTATAGCACACTAGTGCATACTGATATCGAGAAAGGAGGAGTCACAAAATTTGGAGGTGCTTTTCAATATCTGTTATATGCAGTAAACAGGAATCATTCATATTTGTGAGAAAATAACAAAATAGCAATACAGAATTAAATAATTAGAAATTAAATATTGAACTAATATTTTATTAGAAATATGTTCTTCAAAAACTGATGATGACTTAACTAAGGGAACTTAGAAGTTACTGATGAGAAAACATTTTACAAACATTAACAATGAGTGAAATCAGGCTGGGGAAAGTGCCTCCATGAGTAGAGGACTTTTTGGATAAGCCTGGGGTCCTGGCTTAGGATCTCTAGCACCCAGTTAAAAGGGAGGACACATCTGTAACCTCAACTATGGGGGACTGTCAGAGAATTCACGGGCTAGCTTAAATGAAGAGCTCTGGGTGTTGTGACAGATTCTGTCAAAAAATGAGGACAGTGACTGAGGAAAATACCTGATGTCTACCTCTGGACTGCACTACACATGCTTGGTGAATGGCCATAGCCACACACATCTACATAGGCACACCACACACACACACACACACACACACCTGAATGAAACAGAAACATTGGAAGGTTTGAAAAAACAAAATCATTGAAAGTCCTTAAAATAGTGCACAGCTGGGGCATGAATATTTAGTGAAATCTTAATCAGTGAACGATGCTGACACAGACACAGAACTCTACCTATAAACTTAGTTTATTAGAGAAGTATTTTCTGAAATGAGAATGCTCCTTGGAAAGGAATGACTCAAGATAGTAACACTCCAGGAATTATTGATGAAGTTTCGACGGCGCTGGGTAAGTATGTGAAATAAATTCCTTTAAATGAAAAATTCAATATCTTGAAGGGAGTTACAAGTTTGTTTTCTCTTTAATCTTGGGAAGCTAACATCACTGTGGCTCCAAAATTGCAAGTCTTTGTAGGTGATGTTTGAGAAAAATTGTTTCAGTCAAAAATATTGACAAAAAAACCTTTTGATCTTCATATAGATGTGATAATGCTGTATTACAGAGAACATCTGGGGTTTTAGCTATAGTTTTAAAAAATTCTGCCTATTTTCATTTGGTACTGTCTAAATCAACACATTTGATCTCTTCTGGGTTATGTAATAAATCAACAAAATAAATGTTTCTCGGTAACTTTACATTTACTTTACACAAGTTTACATTTATTCATCAAATACATGAGACAATAAACAAATATTCCTAAAGATATGAGAGATGGGATTCTAAAAATTAAGGAAATACTGCAAATTCACCTCTATTGAGTATATATAGTATTGAAGCTAAAAAGCAGCTGGGAAATATGCCATTATTAGAAATCATAAATTAAGGTAGTCTCATATTTGAAAAAAATTCTAAAAAAATTGAACATCAAACTATCTTTACTGAGATATAACTCATATCATCTTTGAAAATTGAGCAATTTTAGTTGTCTTAATGAAGAAATTAGATTTAGTAAAGAAGAAATAATGTTGACAATAAACTGCGGTCTGAAAAACCTGAAGTGAAATAGGGGCTTGTGACTCCTCCCACAACTTTCTCTATTCATCCTGTCTCTTCCATCTTGGCTGTCTTACATTTCATGTGGATCCTAAGACCAGCTTGTTGACTTCCACCTAGAAGACAGCTAGAAGTTTCATAGGGACTATATTGAATTGGTAGATTGATTTATGGGGAACTGCTGCCTAAACAATACAAATCTTTCAATTCACAGGTTAGAATTCGTTCCATTTACTTAGGCCTTCTCTAATTTCTTCAGCAATGTCATATAGATTTTCAGAGTACACATTTTGTGTGTCTCTCTCTCTCTCTCTCTTTTTATGAGACAGGGTTTCTCTGTATTGTTTTGAAGGCTGTTGGTCCAGCCTGGCCTCGAACTCACAGAGATCCGCCTGCCTCTGCTTCCCGAGTGCTCGGATTAAAGGCGTGTGCCACCACCGCCCGGCTTATTTTGTGTCTCTTTAATTGCATTTAATTCCAAGTAGTTTATTCTGTTCAATACAATTGCAAATGGAAATAGTTCAGCTTTGAACTATTGATTGTTTGTATATAAAGATACATTGATTATATACATATATAAGGTAATAATATATATTATAATATATGCAATATAACACATTAAATATATATTATCTTATTATTTCTTATTGAAGGCATCTATTCATTCTAATGGAATTTTAGAGGATTTTATAGGATTTCCTATATTTAAGATCATCATTTGTAATAGGTAAGTTAATTCTTTGTTTCCATTCAGAGAAATTTTAATTTAATTTCCTAATTGATGTGGTTAGAACTTCTACTGAAATGCTGAATTGTAGCACACACACACACACACACACACACACACACACACACACACACACACAAAACCCCAGAGATAGATACTGGGATTCAAGTAAATTGTCAGATAAGGAGAGCAGCACTAACTCTTACCTCTACCTCAGACTGAAAGGGTGATTCTGGCTCCAGGAATCTTCAGAATGTTGTGCTTTCTCCACAGATCCTCAGAGACAATAGCTCTCCCTGTCTGCAAACTAAATCTCACATGAGAACCCTTGCTTTTACTTTTTATACCTCCCTAGTGATTAGGATTGAAGGTGTGTGATTCCAAGTGCTGAGATTACCTTTGTGTGAGCTGTTTCTCTTTAAGAATGGATCAGTTTTGTGCAGCTCAGTGTGGCCTTGAACTAACAGAGTGAGATCTATCTGCCTGTTTTCTGAGTCCTGGGATTAAAGGTGTGTGCCACCACTGCATAGCTCTATGGCTAGCTAATATGGATGCTGGGATTAAAGGTGTGTATCACTGTTGCCTGACCTCTATGGTTTGGGACTAGCTTTGCATTCTGAACCCTCAGGCAAGCTTTATGAAATCATAAATAATATATCATCACACTGAGCAAGAACAGTAAGAGCTGCCTTGTTCATGATTTCAGGGTGAACACATAGTCTTTCTTTTTTTTTTGTATGTCTCTTTTTTTATATTTTATTTTCCAGTTTAAATTTAGATAAGAAACAAGGTTGTTTCACAAGTCAGTTCCAGGTCCCTCTCCCATTCCCTCCCCTCTTCCTGTGCCCTCCCCCCAACCCCCCCCCCGTTATCCCCTCTGCTTACAGGTTTACAGAGATGGCTTTGTCACATTGGCTAAGTTCTCTCCCACTCCTAGGTTACTGAGTATTTTTAGCATGAAGGCATGCTTGGTTTTACCAAATATTATTTCTGTATCTTATAAAATGACTGCAGTTTTTGTCATTTTTTCTATTAATATTCTATTTATATATTATATAAATTAAATTTGAGATATTTGGAGATTTCTTTTAAATAAGCGACATTTTATCAAAGTTGCTGCTTTCTTTAACTTTTAAAGAAATGCTTTAGCAGTTAAAGCTAATGCATTAATTTCACATATTGACTGAAGACATGACCCTGATGTAGTATTCTTTTTGGCAACAGACTATTCTTGTCAGCTGTCAACATAACATGACATGTGATGGAATGATGTCAATAATGGAATGGCCTCACATGGAAGTCCCACCATTTATCATAGAAATTATTGATATAAATTGCTTCTGTCATTCATCATATTGACTTGTTCTTTTTACTTGTATGTTTAGCAAGGGCACTTATATTTTGCACTTTGGTTGTCAGTAAAATCAGACAAGTACACAGCATAGTCAGAGCTATTTTCATCCACTCAACAGTGCTATCAAACAGGATAACTTTATTTAAAAGCTACATTCCAGGAACTGGAGAGATGACTCAGTGATTATCAACACTTATTGCTCTTGCAGAGACCCAGGTTTGGTTTCTAGCACCAACACAGCAGCTCACATTTCAGGAGAGTTGATGTCTCATCACTTCTGGGCTCTGAAAGTACTGTACACACTTGTGGTACATATATGCACATGCAAGAAAACACTCTTACACATAAAAACTTAAGAATAAACAAACAACAACAACATCCTACATTCTAGGAGACTTTCCAAGAATGAAGATGCATATGACTAAGTCTGCAGGTCTATGATCCAAGAGAATTTTGAAGATTAAGAGATGTCATCAAACCATTTTCCTACCAAAAATGTGAAGCCAAAAGATTATTGCCTCACTTTCATTTGACCTTGGATTTTAAGCCAGGTTAATGGTTATAACATGTGCTATCACTCATACATTAGGATAATTCAAACTAAAAATATTAACTAATGTTTAGAAATTTGGTATATATAAGATGTAAAATGAAAAAATATACAGGTGTGTGATTCAGAGCATGACATTTCAAGATAGCACTGCATGTTGAGTACTGTGGACTAAAAGGGTTTGGAAGGGCCTCAGAGGCAACATCCTCAACACTCTACCTCTTTTCTTCTTCCATCTTCAAAGCAATCCACAAACATTAAAAAGACCCCCTCTGCCTTTTGCCTGAAGCCCATCACCAGGCAGGACCGTGCTCCATGCCTGTTAGGAAGCACAGCTATGCAGCGAGGCGAAGAAGAATCTGGGCAGACACACTTTACAGCAACTACCTAGAAACTGTGTTTCCTAAACAGCACTGATTTTCCTCTGGAGACCATAAGGGAACTAAAAGCAGGAGAAAAGGCTGTCATCTCTGATTTTATTTTGTATCTATTGTTTTCATCCTGGGCAAGTCCTGTTGTACTCTGAGCATAGGCAGGTGAATGAGTCATTCTACCTAAAAACTAGACACCTAACCTCTTTCATGCCCCTCCAAAGCATGAAACAAAGAACAGCTGAGACACCTCACTATTTTTCCAATTATCCTACTATATTCCTTTATTATAAAATAGACATTTTATAAATGTTTGTTTTGCAACATCTTGTAAAGGCCTCCTGAAAAAGCAGGTATCCAGATCTTGTCTTAAAACCACAGTCACCTTGGAGTCCTGGGATAGCATAGCCTCACAGATGTGTTACCTCATGAACAGATGACCCTCTCAGGAAACCATCAAGCAATAGAAATCTTATGGATTCACCTTGTAGGAGTAGGACTGAGATACTGACCAGTCAGACCACAGATTAGCCAGTGCTGCTCTCTGTCCCAGCCACTCCTCCATTTAAACCTAAAATGCATGTCAGTATCTTAAAGATGCACTGAAATTCTTGGTTTCCATCACAGCACATTGATTACAATCCTGACCAGCACTTCAGCCACGGCCCACTTCATTGTTGGCTTGAGTAACAGGACCTTATTTATTGGAGACACTCTGTTACCTCAAGTCAGTACTCTAGCTTGCACTTGGACTATGGCCATACTGAGATAGAGCACTATCTTAGGCTATGCCACTTAGTCCAGGCTAATTCCTACATAGCTGACTGTCCATTCTTTATCTGACCCAGCCACTAAAGTTCTATGAGGTTTTTCCTAGGTCTTTTGGTCCTCATCACTGATGGATCCCATGGAGCATAAAGCTTTGAGTACAGAAGTGGCTCAATGGTTAAGAGCATTTGGTGCTCTTTTTGAAGAGAAACTGAGTTTAATTCCCAGCTTCCACGTAGGGCAGTTCATAACTGCCTGCCATTCCAGTTCCAAGGGATTCAATAGCTTTTTCGTTTGTTTGTTTTGGTCTGTGCTGGTGCCACACACACACACACACACACACACACACACACACACACACACACACACACACACACACGCAAGCCCACACAGTGTACATACATTCAGGGAAATCAAACATTCATACACATAAAATGAAAAGAATGAACATTTAAAAGTATATTTAAAATCTCTGAGTAAACTTGTTAATGCCTTTCTTTTGTTAATCTCTCTTTTGTTATAATGGCACCCTTTCTTCCCTGTTTTGCTGTGAAGACTGGGTAGCCTCCTCATGGATTGGTGGGTATGCAGCTGTCCATTAACTGGAGGTGCATTATGCACTGGTCTCTCTTTTCCTTGTAGTCCGGGTTTTCTCACTGTAAGGTAAAGACTCTAGTAGGATAAACTCTGAAGTTCTTCTGTTCTGAATTTCTAAGTAGAACATTTTTTAAATTCTAAATTTAAAACGTCTATAAACACAAAATCAGATGTTGAAGCAGACACAAAAAAAGGAGAAACATAGATGGAAATGCAAATTTTATATTATGTCTCATATTTAATTTGACGTTTTCTTTTATACATAAAAAGACATGTAACAGGCACTTAAAGTTTCTCCATCATGTGTATACTGGTCCCTTTAGGAGGAAGCAATCTTGCTGGCCTGAGTCTTGAATTCTAGAGTTCCAAGACTTGAGGCAGCAAAGTGGGTTTTATTACAGAAGCAATCAGGAAGAGAAACACACTGAGTTTGAAATGGATGAAACAACTTCTTTTGCTCTATGTCTGCAGATAGCAGCATCTTCTAACTTTTCCTGTTACTACAGGGAATGTTTTTATAATCTGGGCACTTATCACGATGACTTGTTTTGCTTTTATACCATTCTTTATGAGGAACTGATATATTAAAAAGAAAATGGATTCTATTAGAAAAAAACAAAGGGGAAGGAAACCAGGTACTGTAGGAGGCAGATGAAATGAATGGCGCAAGTAGACTTGTAGCTGCAATCAAATCTAAATATAAAAGAGTTACTATGGCTACAAAGGTGGCATATCTGAATAGAATGGTTATGAAAGTCTTTTAAATGCTAATTACAATGGGAGGAAGTCTGTCATTTCAAAATGCAGACAGTTCCCCCACTGCTTGTACTTTTATGGTTTCCCAGCGGAATCTGTTTTAAACAAAACTATCACTCTGCAAGATGGAAAATGCTTTGAGATCCTTTTGGTAAATGCTATTTTGTGACAGTCCTCTCATGGGACTCTATTCTTCACTTATTGGGAGTGAAAGCCTCAGGAGTCTTGTTATTGGGATGAAGAAAGAATATGTAGATTCATGTGACAGTCAGTCTGCTCTAAGCTGTAGTACTGTGAGGACAACCAATTCTGCTGTCCAAGAACTTCTATGAGGAATCATGTTGAGTGACTCAAGTTCCTTCCATATCCTTCACTCTGTAAGAGATAGCCACTGTGCTTTGTAGCTAGCCAGGGAAGATGCCAACCTAGAGTATGTGACCATGAATGACTGCCAAGTTTAACAGCAACTTTTCTGAGTGGGAAACGACCAACTCAAGAGTGTTTAGGGAGGTCATTCTTTCTAGGTCAGAGTCAGGGCTTATTGGGGATGTGTACTTTCCTCCTGAGTATGCTGATCTTCTCCACATCTGGCCCATTCATTGTCCCTGGTTATACATTAATAAATACATGAATTAATGCATGTGACTCTTCCCTTATGTTTTGTTCTTATTCTCTCTCTCCCTTGTCTCTTTCTTTTTCTTTATTTCCTCCTTTCTTCCTTTTTTCTTTCTGTCTGGGGTTGTGCATGTGTGTGTCTGTGTCTGTGTGTGTGTGCATGCGTGTGTGTGTGTGTGTGTGTGTGTGTGTGTGTGTGTGTGTGTGTGTAGGCTGGAAGTCAACTGTCAACTTCTGGCATTTTTTTTTAGATAGAGTCTGTCATTGGCTTGGAGCTTTCCAAGTGGGCTAGTTGTATTGCTCAGTAAATTCCAGGAATTCACTTGTCTCTGCCTCTTCAGTGTTCCTATTTTAAAGTGGGTTCTAACACTCTAACTCTGGATCTTTTTTTGTTTTGTTTTTTGTTTTGAGATAAGGTTTCTCTGTATTGTTTTGGAGCCTGTCTTGGAACTCCCTCTGTAGACCAGATTGGCCTTGAACTCACAGAAATCTGCCTGCCTCTGCTTCTGCCTCCCAAGTGCTGGGATTAAAGGCTTGCAACACCAATGCCCAGCCTCTTATGCTTTCTTGACAGCTTTACCAACCGACCTATCTTGTCAACCCTAGTTCACACATTTGTAATTATGAGAAGGTATTACGTAAAGTTTTAACATTGTCCACAACATTATCTGGAAGATACTATGATCAATAGGATAATTCCTTTTCTGTATACCTCTCTGTAATAAAATAACTAATTATCTATTTAGAAAAAAGTCAAAACATCGGATTCTGTTGAATTTTCTATCTCTCAAGTGCAGGTTAAACATTTTGAGACATAACAGAGTAAAAAAAATTAAGGACTGAAATTTGTGGACCTGGTTGGAGGTCAATTTTGTTAGCATACCAATTGATAGCCAGGAGAATATTTCACAGCAGGGGCAAAAGAATCCAGACTGCTGGCTGAATTTCTAGGGCAGCAAGAATTTTAGCTCTAAGAGTCCTAAGGAGGCCATGCAGGGTCGAGTCTCAGAACAGGTTCACTGGCCACAGGGAGGATGGCTATTTAGGACAGAGGGACCACAGTGCCTCAGACCTGGTCAGCTCATGAAGTAAATGTATACATTTTGAAAATGTAGCATATTAATAAACTTCCTGTTTATAATGTCTATTTAAAAATCTGTGTGAAATAGGAAAGACTATTTGGAACTACAATGAAAATGAGCAGTAGTTGTAAATATAGAAACTGTATCAAGTACGTGAATTAACTAGATGTAATTAATAGTCACAGGTGGAAAATCTATTGCATCACATGCCCTCATATTCATGAAGAAAGAGGCCTATCTAAGTATTCCAAGATGCTAACTTGGCCTACTGTCTGGAAGATGAGAATTAAGCTATCGGGTCGAATAAAGTAGCTAGCTATAAGAAAAGCCATGATAAATTTTTATGCTTCCTATATATATAATCAGTAACTTTTTAGAAAGCAAAATGAGCAGTAAGATCTAGACATTATCCTATAGTAAAATCCACTTGATAACTAATATTAAATACAACATTAAAAAAAACGTGTGATGGCCATATGAGGAAATGTAATGTTTATGTAAAACTTACCTATAAGGGCAGGACTGGGAGGTGAGTGGAATTAGGGTGCATGTGGAAATCCCAAAGAATCTATAAAGAAATTACATTAAATAATAAGGAAATATACAAAATATTAAGTCATATTTTACTTCTTTTAAAATCAAAGGTAGGAGCTGGGGAGAGGCTTAATGGATAAGGTACTTGCCACACACAAACATAAGGATCTGAGTTTGATCTTTAGAATCCATATAAAAATAATCCCGGTTCTGGGAAGATTGAGACAGCAGGATGGGGCTCACTGGCTAGCCAATCTGGGCTAATTGGTGAGCCCCAGATCCCAGTGAAAATCTGGTCTCAAAACATAAAATGGATGCTTCCCAAGAGTGACATCCAAGGTAGACATCTGGGCTCTACACAATACATGTGTACATGCACATACTTGTGTACTCTGCACAAATCACATAGACAATCAATCATCAATCAATCAATTAGTCAGTCAGTTGAAAAACAAAAATGCCTATTGGAAATATTTCCAATACAATTTTAGAACAGATTTTTTTAACCTTTTCCTGGTCCCCTCACTTGCCAGTAGTGACACAATTATCAGTTTGCTTTACCTTTGCAAATATGTCATTTTCTGAGTGTTTGCATGCCCCTAAAACTCACACATTGGAACATAAGTCTCAACACGATGGGGTCAGGAGACTGGGCTTCTGGCAAGTGACTGGGTTACAAGGTTGGGGCCCTCATCAATAGAATTAGCGCCTTGTAGGAAAAGGGCAGAAAGCTAGCTCCTCCTCTGCCACAGAAGGGTACACTACAGTCTTAAACCAGAAGAACATCCTCTTCCAAACTTGACCATGCTGGCATCATGTCCTGGGCTTCCAGCCAGCAGAACTGCAGGAATTGAATCAATGTTGTTTATGAGCCAGCTTATCTACAATCGTTTCTTACAGAATCATGGATTGACTAAGATAAATTCGTAGGAACTTTAGTTCACTTACACTAATCGAACCTAAATTTCTAGGGGTTTTTGTTTACGATAAGGTGTGTTTCTGTGATACTGGTCAGTTTTCTTAGATGCACTAATCTTTTCCTCTCTTCTATGGTCATCTTTGATTTAAAAATTAAACTGAATTTATTATTCTTCATTTGTTAACATTTTTTTATTATTTTACTATGTTGTCATAAAATTTCAGCACCCAGCCTTGATTACATTCTGCTATGAATTATCTTTTCCCACTTTTCTGTTATTTTAAACTTATTTAGCCATTTTATAACTTATATATATATATAAATATTAAATATATATTTATTAAACATATATATATATATAATAAATATATATTAAATCAAATAAGGCATTGCTATTATTGTTTTATGTTCAATACTCCATTTTTGTATCAGTTGCATCATCCTACTTTTATTTCTACATTTTTCTACCTAAAACCTTTCTCTTTGAAAAACTTTCTTTAGTATTTATCCCATAGAGATTACCTGATAAAAGTTCAGTTTTGCTTGAAGCATGTTTATTTCACCTCCCAATTTGAAGAATAAATTCACCGCATGAAGTTATTTAAATTAAAAGCTATTTTCTTTCATTATTTTAACCCATCATTTCATTATCCTCTGGTGTCTAGAAGTTCTGTTGAGAAATTACTGTATATTGATTCTTATTGGTTTTTTAAAATTTGAGTTAGAAACAAGCTTGCTTCACATGTCAATCCCAGCTCCTTCTCCCTCCCCTCCTTCTTTGCCCCCCACCAAACCCTCCACCCCAGCCTCCCATCCAATCCCCACTCTGTTCCCCAGGGAGAGTAAGACCCTCCATAGGGGAATCTCCAGAGTCTGTCATTTAATCCAGGGCAGGGCCTAGGCCCTCCCACATGTGTCCAGGCTGAGAGAGCATCCCTCAGTATGGGATGGGCACCCAAAATTCATTTGTATGCCAGGGATAAATACTGATCTACTACCCAAGGCCCTGTAGATTGCCTAGGCCTCTTTATCCACACCCATTCAGGGGATCTGGATCAGCCCCTCTCAGCCATCAGTCTGGGGACCAAGAGCTCCCCTTGTTCAGGTCAGCTGTCTCTGTGGGTTTCACAGGCCTGGTCTTGACCCCTTTCTTCCTCACTCCTCCCTCTCTGTCACTGGGTTCCAGGAGTTCAGTTCAATGCTTCCATCAGCCACTGGATGAAGGTTCTAGGATGGCATATAAGGTAGTCATCAAACTCATTATCAAGGATGGGCATTTAAGGTAGCTTCTCCACTATTGCTTAGTTTGCCAGTTGGTGTCATCCTTGTAGATCTCTGGAAATCTCACTAGTGCCAGATCTCTCATTAAACTATAATGACTCCCTCTATTATGGTATCTCTCATCTTGCTCTCCGCTATTCTTCCCCTGACTCAACCTTCCTGCTCCTCTATGTCCTCCCCTCCCCTCCTCTTCTCCCTTTCTCTTTTGCCCAGCTCCCTCTCCCCTCCCCCATGCTCCCTGTTTCCCAGACTCTCTGGCAGTGGGATTGTAGGCTGGCACTCCCCTGCTCCATGTCTAAAATCCATAGATGAGTGAGTACGTACCAAGTTTGCCTTTCCTTTTCTTCTTTGTGTCTTTTACATACTGCATCTTGACGTCATTCATTTCCATGCCCCTTCATATCTACCCTTTGCCCTTGCAACCACCCCCCAATAAAATAAAATTTAAGAAATAAAAAGAAAAAAGGAGGAAAAATCTTGTCGTGGAAGCTGTAGTTACACAGTGAGTCATGCAGTAAACCCTGTGCCCATTTATCTTTACTTCCAAGTGTTCATTGCAAAGAGTCATTGGTCAGGTTTGAGGCCTCTGGTTTCTGCTATACTATCAATGCTGGCCCTCAATGGGACTCCTCTTGGATATCCTGCTGTTGTACCATGTCCTGAAGGTCCCACAGCTTTGGGTCTGCAGGACCAGCCCCTTCACATGCTCCCACAGATCACAAATAGGGTGAATATTGGGGTGGATCAACTCATAACCCTGGTTCTGGGCTTGGATAGTCATAGGGTTGGTCAGCCTGCCAGCTCTCCCTGTCCTGGGTGAGCTAGTTCACCCCTTGCAGCAATGGTCAAGGGGTGAAACCAGATTTCCTGCTTTCGCATCCTCAGGGGCTGCTTTCCTACACCTGTCGCATCAGGGCCAGTTCTCCATATTGCCCAGGCAAGGTGCAGGGGTCACTCTCCCTAGATCTGCAGCTGGTGAGGGGGCAGGGACAGCTCTCCTGCTTTTATGACCTCAGGTGCAGCTTTCCCACTTGCCATAGGCAGAGAGCGGTGAGGGAAGGGCATCTCTCTTCCATCCACACCACCATATGGAAGATGAGGGACGGAGCCAGATCTCCCATGCTCAAGCTCTTGGGACCACTTCAGCATACCCTTGTCAATAGGGTCAGCTCTCCTGTGCAGAGCCCACTTTCCTAAGTGCTCCAGCTGGTCAGCTCCCTTATCTATTTGTGGCAGGCAGAGGGGTGAGTGATAAGGGGCATGTGGCCTCATGACAGACAAGTAGTAGGGACAGTCACAACTTCCAGGCTGGTTCATCCACAGCTCCGCCAACCGAGTCAGCTCTGCTGTACTGTCTAAACAAGGTACAGGGAGGGTCCACTCCCTTGTTATCTGGAGGCAGTAAGGGTGAGGGGTTAGTGTTAAACTTTTTTTTTTTTTGGTTTTGCGAGACAGGGTTTCTCTGTATTGTTTTGGAGGCTGTCGGTCCAGCCTGGCCTCGAACTCACAGAGATCGGCCTGCCTCTGCCTCCCGAGTGCTGGGATTAAAGGCGTGTGCCACCACCGCCTGGCCAGTGTTAAACTTTTTAAGGTAATATACTTTTCTTTCAGATGCTCTATGTAAGTAGTTATTTTTACCCATTTTGTAAATTCTTGGTCATTATTTCCTCATGTTCTTTCCTTTTGGTAAAAAGTTAAATTTGTTATAGATGTTTAAAATATATATCTATTAGAGTTTTCCTAATGTTCTAATTTTTTCCTTAGTGCTCTCCTCTAGATATTAATTTCAGTTGTTATGCCTTTTAGTCTGACCCTTTTATAAATTTCAATTCTATGAAGAAATTATTTATCATTACATCTGTTTTTTTAATGTATTAATACTTGTTCATTGAAAATCTTTGTTATCTGCATTACAGGAATCACATGTAGCTCTACATGTGATGTATAATTTTTCTCTTATTTTATGTCATATGGTAACATCTTTTCATATGTACAGTAATTGTGGTTGGATTTAGTTGTTATTTGTTTATTACCAAAACCTATAAATGTTTTATCTCTTTTACCATTTTCTTACACAGAAACAATGGCTAAGGTCATCTTACTTTATTTAGGTTCATGTCTGTATAAGTTTAGACATACACACGAGTCTGTGCATACTCAGTTCTCCTTAGACACTGGTGTGTACCATTACAGCAGCTTCCAAATGTGAGGACGATGGGGTATCTGTGTCCTTTGTCTGCAAAGTTTTGAACTCTTGCTTCTTAGTTGAAATCTCTGTTTTGTTTCTCAGAGGCTTTCTGTTGGATGTTTTAGCTTCCTGCTCTGTGTAGTTTCAGAATTTGATAAATGGTTAAAGGAAAATCTAGTCAAATGGTATTAGATATTTCTTTGTCCTTGACATCAAGGTCTTAATCTAAGAGATCTGTAATTCTGAAACTTCAGATCCATAAAGACATCAAATCTTTGTTGGATTTCCTACCCCGCCTCTGTGCCCCCCCCCCAAATAAGCCTCTGTGTATACTAAGCCTATGTTCTCAAGGGTCCTGTGGTGGCTCAGGAAAGTGATATACCATCAATCACACATATGCAACAACACACTTCTGTCTATTGTTCTCCCACTCCAAAATCGTTGCTTTTGGGTGTGCATTTGGCACATTTACTGTCTAAATAAATGGGCAAATGGCAGCATATGTCCACAGAAGCAGGTCTTGGAGGAGTGGGGACAGATACCATGTCTGAACACAGTTGCTCAGTTCACGGTCCTGAAGTGGTTGAAGAACTGTGTGAGCCCCACTGAGCTCTACTGCATACTGCTTAGATGAAGTTAAGAAACACCAATGACCAAACTCTCTCTGCCTATTATGTGACTACACCAAAATTTTACAAATAATTCCAATAGCATGAATTCTTTTTGAAAAACGGAACCCTGATTTTCTGAGTGTTTCCCAACCCACAGTTGTGAGGTGAGTCAGTGAAGGGACAAGTTCAGCTATCTGTAAAATTCGATGCTCATCCCTACTTTTGTTTTCTACAATGTACTGCCTCCTCTTATGTTGTACCCTTATGTGGCCCCAAGTCTCTGGAGAAAAGAATCTGCAGCAAAGAACGGCACTCACTTTTGCTCTAACCTTTTAGAAACCCCATTTTGCAGCAAATCACTGAACACTCACAGTTTTTCACCACTTCTTGGTGAGATATTTGCTTAATGGCCTAGCACTGGACATTAGTAAGATTAGAGTAACCTTTGAAACTGATTCAAAAGCGGGGGAGACATGGAGGGATGCTCTCTCAGACCGGACACATGGGGGGAGGGCCTAGGCCCTCCCTGGATGCTATGACGACTTTGGAGATCCTCCATGAAGGGTCTCACCCTCCCGGGGGAGTGGAGTGGTGATTGGGTGGGGAGGGCTGGCGGGGTAGGAGGGGGAGGGAGCTGGGATTGACATATGAAGCAAGCTTATTTCTAATTTGAATAGAAATAAATAATTAATTAAAAAGGGGGGAGTCAAATTTTCATGTTATGCTGGTTTTCTGGGAATGGACAAGGAGAAATTCCCATGATCCAGTACTCCATTGTTTAAACCTTTTACTTTGTGGCTTGATGTGGTTGAGTGTTTTTGAGATAAATGGATTGCTAGGTACATAAACAGATGATAAATACATATTATGAAGAGGAGTAGATTCATCAGCAACACCAACACAGCTGAGGGAGAGAACAAGATTGAAATGGGAAAGGTACAGAAGGGAAGGGACTTAAAAGGGATAGACAATATTGAGAGAGAATTCTTGGCTGTAAGGTAAGACCAATTCAAAGGGAGGGAACTTGCAATTGGGGGCACTCATGAAGTTGAAGGCACTGTACTCAAGGAGGATGCCACCCTTGAAGGTTGCTGTCCTAACCTTGCTAACATTGCTGATCTTGTAGGTGTGTATATCAGACAAACTCAGGCCTTCCAGCTTAAACACATACAATTCTGGGATGGGCATCCTATATCAAAGAAAGGAGCTGTATTGACTACTCACAGGGTCCCTCATAACTGCCCATTATCAAGGAATTTCTAGCATGTTCTAGAGAAGGGTCTCAGGAGCTCCAGAGCAGTGGTTTTCAACCTTCCAAACACTGCAACAGTTTAATAGAGTGAGTGACTCCCAACCATAAAATTATTTCCATTGATACTTAATAACTGTAATTTTGCTAGTTATGAATTGTAATGTAAATATCTGACATGAAGGATATCTGATATGTGACCGCCAAATGGGTTGAAAGCCACAGATTGTAAACCACTGCTCTAGAGTCAGCTCTGGAATGGACAAAAAGGAAACCGTATCACTTCACTCCTTCCCAAAATGTTATGGTCTGAATGCTTATATGTGTTAACCCCAAGAGCCCTTCCCCAATTAATATGTTGAAACTTAACCACCAAATTGATATTCTTTGGAGGTGGTACCTTCAAGACATGTATTTGCTACTTTTCTATTTTTACGATAAAAAAACCTTGGCCAGGTCAACTTATAGAAGGAAGAGTTTATTTGGCTAATGACACCAGATATATGAGTTCATCATGGCAAGAAAGCATGACATCAAGCAGCAGTCATGGTGGATGAAACAGAAGCCAAGTGCTCACATCTTGAACCACAAGCGTGAAGTAGAGAGACTGAACTACAAATGGCTCAAATCTTAAACTCCCGAAGCCTAACTCCAATGATGTACTTCCTCTAGCAAGGCTATACCTCCAAAATCTACACAAACAGTTCTATTAACTGGGGACCAAGTTTCAAATGCCCAAGGCAATGAGAGACGTTTACCACTCAACCAACCATTGGACGTAATTAGGTTAGGAGAGCATATCCCTTACCAATGGCATTAATGTCCATTTGAAGAGACAATGAAGAGATTTACTCACTATATCAGGACACAGGGAAAACTGATCACTTTTGTGAATCAGGAAATGAACTCTCATTGTATGATACCTTGAGCTTAGGCTTCTCAGTCTGAAGAACTGAGAGATGAACTTCTGTTGTTTACTAGCTACTCAGTCTATTACATGTAGCTCTTGAGCACTAAGTGTCTCTATTTCTAGCTACTTTGGAAG
Source organism: Mesocricetus auratus (assembly GCF_017639785.1). NCBI lineage: Eukaryota > Metazoa > Chordata > Mammalia > Rodentia > Cricetidae > Mesocricetus > Mesocricetus auratus. The sequence continues at coordinate 51,163,239 of NW_024429197.1, read as the reverse complement.
CCTTTAATGGTTTTTAAGTATGCATGACATTTGCTTATTTTGTGCATTTATTTGGCTTTTCTGATTGTTCTCTATGGGAATGCCATCATACTCTCTGATACCTCATTGTCCAAACTGAGCCATGGGATGACATCACATACTAGAAAGGGTAATTTAAAACAAAAAGGATCTTTGGTTGGTGATATATCAAACTAAAAACAAAACAAACAAAAAACATTATTCTGTTCTTTGAAAGATGAAGAAATGTTGTTGGAGTAAGCAACTTGTCATAAAGTCGGGAATGGAAACCAGTTTCAGCTCCAGCATAAATAGGGAGTCCTTCACACATGCAGGAAGCATGAGGCATCAGAACACCTTCTACCTTTGATCAGCTCAGACAGCACCCATCACTTGATCACCTCTAGACATTACAACCACCCAGCTCCTGTGTTTGGATCTATGGACACCAACACTTAAGGTAATCATTTAGCTTACCTTGGAGACATGAGGAAAATTCTAAATTTCAGATGTGTATCATCCAAAGAGATGCTCAAAACTTCTGCACAACCATCCCAATGAGCCAATCTCCACTGAACCCACTTTGCTCTTAAAAAAACTAAAGACTCAGTCGTTGCTGTGACTTTCTTTCTAAAATGCCGTTATCACTTAGGTATTAGATACCTTTGGATAAATTTAGTAACAGATTCCCTTCTGTGGGATAAAAGTGTGAATCCTTTGTTTAGGAAAATCTTTGAGGTCTCAGTTTCTAATAGAAAGGTGAATGAAATACAGCAAGTGACAAACATTCAAAAGATCATGTGTGAAAACTGCTTTTTCCCGTGCTCAATATGCAGTTGCAAATGTGGACCTGAAATGTGATGGAAGATAAAATCAAGAGAGTTCTAAAACATTGTGCCTTGGCATAAGTGGTTTGCAGTTTGGGGTCGAGAAGAGACATTGGCCCTTTTCAAAAGGAAAGCAAAGTTATAGTCTGTAGCTGATCTGAAAGGACTCCCTATTAAGATAATCACTGCAAACACTGGGCCCTGACATATAGAAAGAATTTCAATTCTGAGGATAAGGGCTCTCTTGGAACGCATTTCAATTTTAAGGGAATAATCAGATGATTAAGAGTTGGAAACGTGTCTCAAGAGGTCCTTGGGATTCCTCTACAAACTCTGAATGTAGCACTTCATTTTTCTAACTCAATTCTTCCTTTTCCAATCTGTTATGGAAAACAAAATCTGGCCTCCCAGGATACATTGCCTGTGTTAATGGAATAATCACTGGAACGGTTTTGAGTTCATTGGATGACCTTTGGGATGCCTTTCCTAAAACCTGTTCTTGCTCAATGACTAGATCATTTAAAATTCAGCACTTTATTAATGTTTTTGCATAATTAGAAGAGTATTATGCTCTTTTCTCCTTTCAGTTCATGCCATTTCAAACGTTTCTAGATACTAATTCATTTGGTTTTTAATGCTGTGGAATCATACGTATGCTGTAGAAACTAGAAAAATATTTCCATGTATAAATCGGCACACGTTGCAGGAGCGTCACAGAATTCTAAATTAAGGGAGATATGATACACTCAAAGTTTATATGTGTATATATATGCTAAAATATATAGTATAAAATATTAGGATTACAGTATAAAATGTATTTTAGTATATATACACATATGTGTATATATGTACATATACACACATATATATTTGTGATATGTTGAAGACATTATGAAAATTATGATATTTTGTACCCCTGAAGCTACACACCTGATATTAAATATTTTGCTTCTTAACATGCCAAGTCCATGAAATCATGCTGTATTATAAGACAGAGAAATTTTTACAATGATAGTAGTCAATGTAATGAACAATGATACACCAATACTTCCATGTTAGACAGGCATATTTTGCTCTATTTTAATAAGAATTTGTTATTTTCTGGTGGCTTTGATAACTATTCTTAGGTTTCACAGTTTGTGCAGCCAGCAGTCATAGTGGCTTCTTCACTCCTCATCTATGTGTCCTTTCCTTCTAGGAATACACTATATGACTCTTCCTTCTCCCCAGACTTCACCCTCCTCATTTTCTCCTGGTTGGCAAGTGGCCTTTTTTCTACATGGTTGATCAGTCCAGATGCTTAAGACTTTGTGGCTCTTCTATTCCAATAGACTCCCAAGACCCCGACTGCCAACAGGCAGGAGAAAAGACTGACGGCACCGACTGATATCACCCTAACCTCAGAGTACACATGTAGCTTTCAAATGTGGTAAGAACCACTCAGGTGGTTCTGCCTAAGTTACAAAGTGAGTTGGTAAATCTAAAATCCCTCCCCAGGTGGTGGCATAGACAGTGTCTGCCCCTCTTCTCAAGGTCCCAACAACAAACTGAGACATGATTCCACCACAGTTCATGTCTTTATTGGGCTTAATTACAGAGCATAAGTGAGGGGTTATGGATGGGGCATGGCATGTGGATGCTCCTCCTCCAAAAGGCCAACCTGGAAATTCTTTATGTAGCAGGGATTTCCTATAGCCACATAAATGGAGCCCCATTTTATGAGTGTCCCTGACTTAAGTACTCTAGCTCCTCTCTGAAGTCTAAGGCAATTAAGGCAGGGTTGCATACAACAGGTCGGACAAAATAGCTAAATGCTCAGGTGAGGGTCTCATGGCTCTTGCCATACTTATATAAGGGAATATAAACAGTCAACCAGCCCAGCTGGGATAATCCTTTTGCAAGGGGGCACAGCAGAACTTCCAAAATAGTTATTGCCTGGCTCAGAGGACAGTCCTATATAACATAACCCTGGGAAGTGTAATTCCTGAGTGAGTGGCTACTTTCTTAGGACATTTCAATGCTGCAGAAAGAGAGGGATGTAGAGAAACAGCTGACCTGAACAAGGGGAGAGATCTTGGACCCTAGACTGATGGCTGGGAATCCAGCATGGGACTGATCCAGAACCCCTGAATGTGGGTGTCAGTGAGGAGGCCTACATGTTCTATGGGGCTTGGGGTATTAGATCAGTATACATCCCTGGCACTCAAATGGATTTTGCGAGCCCATCCCACAATGAGGGATGCTCTTTCAAACTGGACACTTGGGGATGGTCCTAGACCCTGCTCTGAATGAAATAATGGACTCTGGAGATCCCCACAGAAGGCCTTACTCTCCCTGGGGAACAGAGTGGGAATTGGGTAGGGGGCTAGGGAGGCTGGTGGGGAGCGGCGAGGAGGGGAGGGAGAGGGAACTGGGACTGACATGTGAAACAAGCTTGTTTCTAATTTAAATATAAAATTTAAATGTTTTAAAGTAAAAAAATAAAAGAGAGAGAGGGATGCCTTTTGGTGGCAGCTTCCTATCTCCACCGTACCATAACAAACCATTAGTCTGGGTCATAGCAATTCTCACTAATATTTGTAGAATAAGTGACTAGACATGTATGAATGCAGTGGTTCGAAGTAGCTTATGATAAAAAGTACAATGAGAGTTTTGACTAGTGTTCTCAGTGCGTAGAAGCAGCAACCCCATCATGTGGTAGGTACCTAATTCACAGTAACAAAGCAATCATCCAGGAGGTACTGTGCTTTCTCAAGTTCAATATCACTTTGTAGGATGAGCTCCATTACTCTTGCATCTCTGCTTCAGTGTGTTGACACATTCCAAAAATGCACCAGCATGGATGGAAGAAATGACTATAGTGAATTATTCGTGAGTTGACTTGGTTTTATCCTGGTGGCTTAAAATTACACTGTGAGTTAATTGCCCAAAAGAAACTGTATATCGAAACACATGAACAACCAATCAAAAGTGGCTAGAATTTAAATAAACTAGTCATTAGTAAAGAGCTTTGAGAGAACTTACTGTTTGACTACATGTACACACATATGATATATGCATACATGTACATGTGCCCCGTAATGCCCTATATAATCATGGCCTCATAACATTATAATGGAACTGAAAAATTCTTACATCCTAGGGACAGTAATGTTGTTTGTGCTTTACCCATGTGTTTGTAGTGATGCTGGTGTGAACTTCCAATAGTGAGTATAGCAAATACCATAATGTACAACCTATAACACTTGATAGTAAATGAGTGCATGGCTGGTATATTTGCTGAACTGTCCTTTTGTCATTTTAGGGTGTACTCCAACTTACAAAAAAGATTCCATGATACAACGGCATCAGCTTTCAATTATATTGTCATTAAATAATTTTTACATTGGTCAAATGAAGGATTCAATATATGGACTCAGACATCTATAGAACGTATCAAATAATTATAATTGTGTTGTTTGCATGTTTAAGATAACTAGCATATTTCATATTATAGTTTAGTGTTCATTAGAAAGTATGTGAGCTTGACTGTATAATGAATCAGTTTCCCAAAGTCTCTAGAGTTCAGACTTATTACAGAACACTTTCATAGGCATATCTTTCTTTAGGTTAGGGAAGTTTTCTTCTATGATTTTGTTGAATATGTTTTCTGTACCTTTAAGTTGAAGTTCTTCACCTTCTTCTATACCTATTATTCTCAGGTTTGACTTCTTCATGGTGTCCCATATTTCCTGGATATTTTGTGTTAAGGATTTGTTGGTTTTGAGATTTTCTTTGGTTGACGACTCTATATCCTCTAATGAGTCTTCAACACCTGAGATTCTCTCTTCTATCTCTTGTATTCTATTGGTGATACTTGCATCTGTAGTTCCAGACCGTTTACCGAGCTTTTCTATTTCCAGCATCCCTTCATTCTGTTTTCTTTATCGTTTCTATTTCAGCTTTCAATCCTTCAACTGTTTGAGCTGTTTCCTTAATTTTCTTGTTTGTTTTTTCTTGGTGCTCTTTAGATTCTTTGAGAGATCTGTTTATTTCTTGAATTTTTTCCCCCATTTCATGGATTTTTTGTTTGTTTTTTCTTCTATTTCTTTAAGGGATTTCCTCGTTTCTTCTTTGAGGCTCTCCATCATCTTCATGAAATAATTTTTAAGGTCTGTCTCCTCTTCTTCATCTATGTAGTGCTTTTCGGGTCTTACTGGTGTTGGATCCCTGGATTCTGGTGGGGTCATATACAGTAAACCAACAGCTAACATCAAACTAAATGGAGAGAAACTCAAAGCAATTCCTCTAAAATCAGGAACAAGACAAGGCTGTCCACTCTCTCCATATCTCTTCAATATTGTACTTGAAGTTCTAGCTACAGCAATAAGACAACAAAAGGAGATAAAGGGGATACAAATAGGAAAAGAAGAAGTCAAACTTTCATTATTTGCAGATGATATGATAGTTTACATAAGTGATCCAAAAAACTCTGCAAGGATACTCCTAGAGCTGATAAACACCTTCAACAATGTGGCAGGATACAAGGTAAACTCAAAAAAATCAGTGGCCCTAGTATATACAGATGATGAAGTGACTGAGAAAGAAATCAGAGAAACATCACCTTTTACAATAGCCAAAAACAGCATCAAATATCTGGGGATAATGTTAACCAAGGAAGTGAAAGACCTGTATATCAAGAACTTTGTGTCTTTGAAGAAAGAAATCAAAGAAGATACCAGAAAATGGAAAGATCTCCCATGCTCTTGGATTGGTAGGATCAACATAATAAAAATGGCAATCTTGCCAAAAGCAGTCTATAGATTCAATGCAATCCCTATCAAAATTCCATCACAATTCTTCAAGGACCTGGAAAGAACATTAATCAACTTTATATGGAAAAACAAAAGGCCCAGGATAGCCAAAACATCCCTATATAATAAAGGAACTTCAGGAGGCATCACCATACCTGACTTCAAGCTCTATTATAGAGCTATAGTCCTGAAAACAGCTTGGTATTGGCACAAAAATAGGCAGGTAGACCAATGGAACGGAATCGAAAGCCCTAATTTTAACCCACACACCTATGAACACCTGATTTTTGACAAAGAAGCTAAAACTGTACAGTGGAAAAAAGAAAGCATCTTCAACAAATGGTGCTGGCATAACTGGGTACTGGTATGCAGAAGACAGCAGATAGATCCATGTTTATCGCCTTGTACAAAACTTAAGTCCAAATGGATCAAAGATCTCAACATACATCCAGCCACACTGAAACTTTTAGAAGAGAAAGTGGGAGATACTCTTCAACGAGTTGGTACAGGAGACCACTTCCTAAACATAACACCAGTGGCACAGGCACTGAGATCGACAATTAACAAATGGGACCTTCTGAAACTAAAAAGCTTCTGTAAGGCAAAGGACACAGTCAAAAAGACAAAAAGGCAGGCCACAGAATGGGAAAAGATATTCACTAACCCTACATCTGACAGAGGGCTAATCTCCAAAATTTACAAAGAACTCAAGAAACAAGTCTCCAAAACACCAAAGGATCCACTTGAAAGGTGGGGTACAGAGCTAAATAGAGAATTCTCAGTAGAGGAGGCTAAAATGGCCAAGAGACACTTAAGAAAGTGCTCAACATCCTTAGCCATCAGGGAAATGCAAATCAAAACAACTCTGAGATACCATCTTACTCCTGTCAGAATGGCTAGAATCAAAAACCCCGAAGACAATTTATGCTGCAGAGGATGTGGAGAGAGAGGAACACTCCTCCACTGCTGGTGGGAATGCCGACTCATACAGCCTCTTTGGAAATCAGTATGGAGATTCCTCAGGAAAATGGGAATTAATCTACCACTAGACCCAGCAATTCCACTCTTAGGCATTTATCCAAATGAGGCAGGTTCATACAACAAGGGCATCTGCTCCACTATGTTCATAGCAGCATTGTTTGTAATAGCCAGAACCTGGAAGCAACCTAGATGCCCCTCAACTGAAGAGTGGATAGAGAAAATGTGGTACATTTACACAATGGAGTATTACTCAGCAGAAAAAAACAATGGAATCTTGAAATTCGCAGGGAAATGGATAGCACTGGAAGAAACCATCCTGAGTGAGGTAACCCAGTCGCAAAAAGACAAACATGGTATGTACTCACTCATATATGGATTCTAGATATGGATCAGGATAGTGCCAGTCTGCACTTCCACAGATAGAGAGTCTGGGAAACAGGAAAGAACCTAAAAGATATGCATATATGCATAGTACCCAAGAGAAGAGGATGGAGACAAGATCCTCTGAATGGATGGGGAACACGGCGAGGGGTGGGGGGGAGTGGGACCTGTGAAGAATAGAGGGGGTAAAGAGGAAGGGAGTTGGGCATGGGGGAACAGGAAGTTGAGGGGGTGGGGGTAGAATAGGGGGAAGAGGGAATCATAGGATCGAAGACAGATCAGGCACCAGAGTGACCTCGAGTGATCTAAAGGTATAACATCAATTGGCAAGCTAAGCAATAGTGGAGGGACCACCTCGAATGCCCATTCCTGATAATGAACTTGATGTCTATAACCATCCGGGAGCCTTCATCCTGTGACTGATGGAAGCAGAGGCAAACACACAACTAAGCACTGAACTGAACCCAAGGAACCCAGTGACAGAGAGAGAGGAGTGATGAGCAAATTGGCAAAGAATGGGCTGGCAAAACCAGCAGAGACAGCTGATCTGAACAGGGGAGTGCTCTTGGACCCCAGACCGACAGTGGGGAGGCCAGCATGGGACTGATCTGGACCCCCCCAAATGTGAGTGTCAGTGAGAAGGCTTGGGCAACCTATGGGGCCCTGAGCTGTGGATCAGTGTCTATCCCTGGTATACAAACTGTCTTTAGGTGCCTATAGCACAAAGAGAGATGCTCTCTCAGCCTGGACTCTTAGGGGAGTGCCTTGACCCTACCAAGAGTAAAATGACAGACTCTAGATATCCCCTATGTGGAAGGATTTGGCAATAGGGTGGGAGGGAGGGGGGGGGGAAGGGGAGTGTGGGAGGAGGGAAGGGAGAGGGAACTGGGATTGACATGTAAAACAAGCTATTTAAAATTAAAATAAAAAATGATAAAAAAAGAAACCTAATGAGACTATGAGATCAGTTTCAAGGAAGCACCAATTCAAGGTCCCACTGGAACAGTAGATAGTGCAGTAGATACACAATAGTGGATCTTGTGGTTCAGATCATCATTTCCAGAGGTTTCTACATTTCAAAATAAAACACAAGTTTCAGTAGCTGCTGCATTCTAGAAGTTACAATTTCATAATCTATTGATTGAGGAATAATCTATTGGTCATACCTGTTATGAACTTGACAGTGTCTTAAACTAGGTTTTTATGTTATTTTTTATATTGCATCAAAATGTTTGTGTAGCATACTATCTGAGGGACCTGCCTATACACTGGTGGACTTTCCAAGGTTTATCACCATAGACTAGAGAGTACTGGCTGAGATTATAAATACACAGTTGACGATAGACATCTTTTGAGTCTTTGTGAAAATTATTTAATGAGGCTTGAGATCTTTAAAATTCATTTCCTTCAAGTTCAACACTGATACTAGTCTTACTTCCTTTTTGTGATGTCTGATCTTTTTGTGGTGATATAATGTTTATGATCTAATAAAGCTTGCCTGGAGATCAGAATTCAAAGCTAGCTAGCGACAGCCATAGGGGCCAGGCAGTGGTGGTACACACCTTTTTTCCCGCAGCCATACTAGTTAGCCATAGAAACTGGGCAGTGATGGTACATGCCTTTAATCCCAGCAGTAGAGAGGTATATAAGACAGGAGCAGGGTCTCAGAGCTCAGTCTTAGACAATTTGTTTCCAGCCACACTGGGGACAGGATCTCCCCAGCCTTGGTAGAGGTAGGATGTCTCTGGTGGCTTGGCTGCTTCTCTGATCTTCAGCTTGAACCCCAATATCTATCTCTGGGTTTTCATTACATCTTTTCTTAATGGAGGTGACCTCTGATAACCCAACTATAAAAGAAGATTCAGCACTGATAAAGATGATGCTATGATTCAAGACAGATATTCTGCAGTGTCAAGAAATTGATTGGGAAATTATCAGGGCACATGGATTAATTAGATCATTTACTGACCTGTAACCCACATTATAGTATCTTTGAAGTAGTGTGTGTTTTTAGTGGGTTTCTATTACTGCAATAACACACCATGACTGAAAGCAACTTGGGAAGGAAAGGACTTATGTTTCAATATCAAATCCATCATCAAAGGGGTCAGGGCAGGAATTCAAGTCAGGAACCTGGAGGCAGGAACTTATGCAGAGACTGTAGAGGAATGTTATTGGCTACCATCAGTCTGGTCTGGAACTTATGGTCCTCTTACCTCAACCTACTGGGATAATATCCAAGGCTAAGAAGGGCCATTGAAAAACTGTATGACCTATTGAAACTAAGAAATTAGTGACCTGGTATATTTGTTAGGATTCTTATTACTATGATAAAACACCATGACCAAAACAACTAGGGGAGGGAAGGGTTTGGTTCAGCTTACAGTTCCATAGCACAATCCATCAGTGAGAGAAGTCAGGACAGGAACTAAACCAGTGAAGGAACCCAACGCAGGAGCTGATTTCTCCTTCCTAGCTTAATCAACATGGCTTTCTTAGAGCACTCCGGATCTCTAGCTAAGGGTTGGCAACACACACAATGGGCTGAGCCCTCCCACATCAATAACTAATTAACAAGATGCCCTATAGACTTGTCTACAGGCCATTCTTAAGGAGGCATTTTCTCAGTTTAGATTCCATTGTCCCAAATGACTCTAGCTTGTTTCAGATTGACATAGAACTAACCAATACAACTGGGGACCTCAAAGACTTGTGTTCTCAATCCAAAAGAACTTCTTTATTTTTTCTTTTCTAGTAATTTTAGATTTACTACAAAAGTTATAAGAATAGTACAGAGAACATTTGCATACGTTTATGCAGAGTGCTCAGGTGCTAAGGTTTATGTATGTGCATATAATAATATAATATTTATGTGCATATTTTCTAACAATCCTTTAAGAGAAAGTTATAGTCATCATATTCCTTTACCCCTAAATACTTCTATGTGTGTTTCTAAAAGTAAAGAACTTTCTTACATAGCCCGAGTGCAATTTTCAAAGAGGAAAAAAATCATCAAGTCCCTTGTACAATATAATAAATACTTCTTGTCCATTGTCTTGGAAATGCCTTTTGTAGCATTATAATATCCAAGGTCAAGTTTCAGAGTCTCTGATTATATTTTTCCTGAACTTGAATTCTATGAATAATTTGTAATAACCAACCAACTAAGTTCCAGGCAGGAACTGACAAGATCCAAGCAGGGAGCAAGTGGTTCCTGTGAGTAAGAGCTCATGTCTACTCCAGGGATATTGCTATGTTAACATGGAAACGGTTAGGCATGCTGTGATGCATGTGGGAATTCAGAGCGGGCTCTAATATGGAGTGCAGAGTCCAAGTTAAAATCAGAGATGGAAAGTTCTCATCAGTCTCATCACATCTCTCCATATACTATGTGTTAGCCTCTCTGCCTTACACTATGCCAGGTCATTTCTTTGCTTTGACCCTTGATGAAGTACTCCTTGCTTATAAAGATCATGTACTGAAAAATAGATATTTTTAATCCTCAAAATCAAATTTTCCTGTTGAGAGTCTCACCCACTGAGAGGTATAGGGCAACCTCCTGAGGAAGAAGGTGACTGGCATGGTGGCTAATATGCCTTGAGACCATTTTATGGACATGCCCACTGAAGTCTGAATTGCTTCCCTTGTTTAAATGATCTCTTTATCATTCTTTATTGTCAAAGCAATATTTGGTAAATACTTTCATGGTATGATTGGATACTGTTGAACAGTTCAGAGAATGCAAACTTATGAAGAAGAGATATCTGCTTTGAATGTGTTACTAACGCAAACCTTCAGATCCTATCAGGGAGAGAGGAGAGTGAGCAGATGGTGGGACCACAATGTATGATGTTCAGTGGACCTCCTCCTGGCCTCACACACGAGGCCTGGGTGCAGCTTGATCTCTTCCACACTGTCTCTCGGCTTTCCTCTCCATACTGCTCACTCTTTCTTGCACTGTTTCTCATGGCATCTAGAGTTCTACTCTGAAAATAGTCGTTTTCCAGATTGCCTACCCTGACTTCCCACAGTCCTATCCTACTTCATCATAAAGGAAGCTTTTCCTTTTTCTTAGTTATCACCCAACAGCCAAGGGACACTGACGGGTACCAGTGGCAGATCCTGCAGGTCATCTGAGAAACAAGATCTGCTTCGACTGTCCTCTGTCCATTCCCACTATGACCTTGCCACATTATCATAGGAAGTTATTACCAACGTTAGTATTCTAATCAAACTAGCTCTTTGTTTCCAATCACCACTGTTTTGAATGTAGGATGAGGTGGATGAGCATGGGCAACTGAGTCTATGGGGTGCTTTCCAGAAAATACTACTTCTAAGTGGTTGAAGGGTTATTCTAAATTCTTTTTCTTGTTAGGGGTGTGCAAGTGACCAGTTCTCACACTGAAGAGGTCTCATATGCTTTATTTCTGTATCTACCTTATCCCAGTTTTTCTACATTTCACGGTGTCTGGAGTGCAGTAAATGCTTTCATTCAACATGCATATTTAATACGATGTACTTTTTCTTTGCCCTCTTTCTCTCCTACCTCCAATATCAAACACAAATTAGAAGTGCTCATTAAACTGCTGTGTCACAGGCAAGGGACTAGGATGTGTTTTGTTTCCTCACCTCCATACTCTAGAGACTCCCTTTGTGCTTATTAGCAGAGCAAGGAAAAGCCATCTATTTAAAGAGGGCCCACTAGGGATTAAGCATGTGTGACAAACTCTAGAATCATCTGTGTGGAAGACAGAGTATTGCTAATACTGATTCCTGTTTTCTCCCAATTCTTATCCAAATAATCCTGGTGTGTTCATCCCTCTGACACTGAATGGTCTTCTTGGAGCCTTCAAAATGGAGGCAGCAGGGGATTTTTTTTAAATCAACTCTAGCATGGATTTTATTATTTTTTCCTTTTTAAATTTTAAATTAGAAACAATCTTATTTTATATATCACTCCCAGTTCCCTCACCCTCCCATTCTGCCATACCCCCCACTGACCCCAACCCATCCCTCTTCTGCTCCATAGAAAGGGTGAGGCCTTCTATGGGGGATCATCAAAGTCTGTCACATTATTTGGCACAGGGCCTAGGCCCTTCCCTGTGTATTTAAGAGGAGGGAGTATCTCTCTATGGGGAATGGGCTCCCAAAGTCCATTCGTACACTAGGTATAAATGCTGTTCCATTACCAGAGGCCCCATAGACTGTCCTAACTGACACCCATGTTCAGGGGGCCTGGTTTGTTCCTATGCTGGTTTCACAGCTGTCAGTTTGGGGACCATGAGCTCTCTCTTGTTCAGGTCAGATGTTTCTGTGGGTTTCTCCAGCATGGTCTTGACCCCTTTGCTCATCACTCCTCCCTCTCTGCAACTGGACTTCAAGAGTTTGGCTCAGTGTTTAGCTGTGACTCTGCTTCTGTTTCCATCAGCTACTGGATGAAGGCTCTAGAATGGCATGTAAGGTAATCATCAGTCTTATTATAGGGGAAGGGCATTTAAGGTAGCATTTTCCCTATTGCTTATATTCTTAGTTGGGGTCATCCAGTATATTTCTGGACATTTTTTAGTGCCAAATTTCTCTTTAAACCTATAATGGCTCCCTCTATTAAGGTATCTCTTTAGTTACTCTCCTCTAGTATTACCCTGACTTAATCCTCCTGGACCCTCATGTCTTCCTCCTCCTTTCTTTTCTCCCCTTCTCTTTCTCCTAACTCTCCCCATGCTTCCGATTTGCTCAGGATATCTTATCCCTTTCCCCTTCTCCTAGGGACCATGTATGTCTCTCTTAAGGACCTTCTTGTTTCCTAGCTTCTCTAGAAGTGCAAATTGTAGACTGATAATCCTTTGCTCTATGCCTAATATCCATATATGAGTGAGTACATGTTTGTCTTTTGGTGACTGGATTACTTCACTCAGGATGGTTTCTTCTAGTTTCATCCATTTGCTTGCAAATTTCAATATTCCATTGGTTTTTTCCTGCTGAGTAATACTCCATTGTGTAAATGTACCACATTTTCTTTATCCATTATTCAGTTGAGAGGCATCTAGGTTGCTTCCAGGCTCTGGCTATTGCAAATAATACTGCTATGAACATAGTTGAACAGATGTCCTTGTTGTATGAATGTTCATTCTTTGGTATTTGCCTAAGAGTAGAATTGCTGGATCTTGAGGTAGACTGATTCCCCAAATCCTGAGGAACCACCATACTGATTTCCAAAGTGACTGTGTAAGTGGAAAAACTCTGCCAGGGAACTCATACAGCTGATAAACACCTTCAGCAAGGTGGCAGGATATAAGATTAACTAAAAAAAACCAGCAGCCCTTCTATATGCAGACAATAAAATGGTTGAGAAAGAAATCAGTGAGACATTACCCTTTGCAATACAAACAGCATAAAATATCTTGGGGGTAACTCCAACCAAACAAGTGAAAGACCTGTATAGCAAGAACTTTGAGTCTTTAAAGAAGGAAATTAATGAAGATACCAGAAAATGGAAAGATGTTCCATGCACTTGGATAGGTAGGATCAACATAGTAAAAATGGCAATTTTGCCAAAAGCAGTCTACAGATTCAATGCAATCCCCATCAAAATACTGGCACAATTCTCCACAGATCTTGAAAGAACAATACTCAACTTTATATGGAAAAACAAAAGACCCAGGGTAGACAAAAGAACCCTATACAATAAAGGAACTTTCATAGGTATCATCATCCTTGACTTCAAGCTCTACTATAGAGCTATAGTCTTGAAAACAGCTTGGTATTGGCACAAAAATAGACAGATAGACCAATGGAATTGAATTGAAAACCCTGATATTAACTTACACACCTACAGAGACCTGATTTTTGACAAAGAAACTAAAATTATGCAATGGAAAAAAGAAAGCATCTTCAACAAATGGTGCTGGCAGAACTACATGCTGGCATGTAGAAGAATGCGGATAGATCCATGTCTATTGCCATGCACAAAACTTAAGTTCAAATGGATCAAAGACCTCAACATAAATCCAGCCACACTGGACCTCTTAGAAGAAAAAGTGGAAGATACCCTTGAATGAATTAGTATGGGAGACCGCTTCCTGAACATAACACCAGTAGCACAGACACTGAGATCGACAATTAATAAATGGGACCTCCTGAAACTAAGAAGCTTCTCTAAGACAAAGGACACAGTCAGAAAGACAAAAAGGCAGCTCACAGAATGGGAAAACATCTTTACCCACCCCAAATCTGAAAGAAGGCTGATTTCCAAAATATACAATGAACTCAAGAAGCTAGTCACCAAAACACCAAACAATCCAATTAAAAAGTGGGGTACAGAACTAAATAGAGAATTCTCAATAGAGGAATCCAAAATGGATGAAAGACACTTAAGACAGTGCTCAACATCCTTGGCCATCAGGCAAATGAAAATCAAAACAACTCTGAGATACCATCTTTCTCCTGTCAGAATGGCTAAAATAAAAAAAAAACACCAATGACAGTTTATGCTGGAGAGGATGTGGAGAAAGGGGGAACACTCCTCCACTGCTGGTGGGATTACAAACGTGTACAGCTACTTTTGACTTTATTATCATTTAATAGAAAACTGTTTCATGATGATTCAATTATGAGTAGAAGTTGTGGGGCTATCTTGAGTGGATTTCTATATTTATACTGAAAGGGACTGAAATACGAATTAAATATATTTTTTAAAATAGGAAATGAGGTTGTTTTCATGGCAATTGGAATGCAAAGTCATGACAGGGAGGGTCATTTTTCTCAATTCACATTTGAACTAGGAAAACCAGATCCTGTCTCTGCCCTTAGTTTTCCCTGATACACTTAAACATCTGGCTGAAATCTGGTTGGAATGTACAGACTGGGTGGATGTAAAGGATTTTTAAAACATAACAATCACAAACACACACTGCCTGTGTTGTGGAGCGGAGGGTTACTGTCTGAACACATCATCTGCCGCCTTGCTGAAGGTGTGAAAGGGGAACATGAGACATGACGAGGGTCTGGTACTCGAGGCTAGAGAAGCCTTGGCACCATACTTTCTAACTGCTTTCCAGATGTGAGTTAACATATCTTGAAGTTGTCTTTCCAGATCAGTGGTTCTCCACCTCCCTAATACTTTGACCCTTTAATACAGTTCCTCACGTTGTGGTGATTCCCCAACCATAAAATTATTTTTGCTGTTACATCATAACTGTAATTTTGTTAGTGCTATGAATTGTAATGTAAATATCTGTGTTTTCTGATGGTCTTAGGCGACCCCTGCGGCTAAGGTTGAGAACCACTGCCCCAGATCATTGATGGATGTCCAGCAGCCTTGTTAACTGCCAACAAATTCCCACACTGACCAGTCGCCCTGGCTCTGCTCTTTTCCTTGCCTCTTCCTTTAATCCCTTTTTCAACTCATTTTGGTTCCTTCACAATAACTGAAAGCTGACTCACCCAGAACGCTCTCATCATAATGACTGTCACCTTCATGTCCTCAAAAACCTTAGAATATGGTGGTTTTTGTAATGTTTTGTTCTCTCTGGTTCTATGCTCACCCTCAAATCTCTTTCCATTCAGGGCTGAACACTTAATAGTCACTTACTCTAAACACTTTCACCAATTAGGAGCCTTCTTCATCAATCACTGCCCACTTCAAGCAGAAGTTTCTGTGACCAAGTCTGGATGTAGCATTAATCTATGGGTATAAATATAAATATTTAGGAGGCAGTTTGACATCACATAGCAAACACTTGTATGCTTTTCCCTAGACCTATGACTCATATGGCTTTTGACCAGCTTTACAGTACCAGCCATAAACTCTCTCCTGCGGAGGAGGTCTCAAATCTAGCCAGAGAGAGGTTGGTTGGTCTCACAATACTCAGATTGCTAATGGTCCAGTGAGCACATATTCCCTAACAGACTGGTACTGCCCCAACCCCCAGCAGACTGAATAGCATCCTCTGGTATTGTGAAAGCCAGCCAACAGGAAGGAGGCTTTGGTTTTAATTCTAGATCAATTTCTCTATGTCATGCAACCATTAGGGGTGTCTTTAGCAGCAGGGTCTCACTATCTAGCTCTGGTGGCAGCCGAAGTCAGTTGCAATGGTTTGTATTGTTTTAGGGGGCCTTTTTCGTGTCTCCCCTGACCAACTCCTCATAAAGTATCTAAGATCTGGCTACAGGATTTTTATTTAATAACCTAAAGCGTCTGGGAGCACTACTATTTATTTATGCAGGGTACCCTTCAAAGTTTTTTTTTATTTGTATTTTTAATTAGCTTACAAAATAGTAGATTCCATATGGCCTTTTCATACCTCCCTCATTTTGGTTAGCCCTCCCCACCACCACCTTTCCTCTCCACAACCTCCCCAACTTCTCTCTCAATTCACATCTTCCCATTCTCCCCACCTTCATCCATATTAAAAGCTATGCCACCTTCTCCAAAGTGTAAAGGCCATCACAAAAGAGTGGGCAGGAAGAGTGAGAGATGATAAGACCATCCTGAGTGGCTAATGAGATTAAGTGATTCACCGTTCAGGCATTTCCAGTAGAGGGCCTGGCATATTGCAAGGACTCACAAGTTGGTAAATTATTTTAATGGCCAAATGGATAACCCTTACAATCCTTTAACTTCACAATTCTTTATGGCCTCTGTTTTAATTACTTTCATCCTGAACAGCTTCATCCTGAATTGTTTCTGGGAAGACTGCGAACTCCAGCTTTTTGTTTGACTATCTGCATCTGGTTCTGAGCCACTTTTTGCACAATATTAATTTTGCAGAATTAAAACTTATGATGTTGCCTTTTTCTTTTAATGAGGATTGAGTAGGAAAAAATAAAAGGCCATATGTGCAATGCAGAACATAATTTTAATTAAAAGATGGAACTTGAAATTTAGGGCCTGGCTTTTTAGGTTTCTATTGCCGTGAACACCAAGACCACAGGCCACTCTGGAGAGAAAAAGGGTTTATTTCATCTTACAGCTTAAAGTCTACCATGAAAGGAAGTCGGGGCAGGAATCTGGAATCAGAAACTGAAATGGACCATGGTTGAATGATACTTACTGGCTTGCTCTTCATGGCTCGCCCAGGTTGTTTTCTTACACAGCCCAGGACCGCCTTTGTTGGGCCCCAGCCCCACCGGGTCTCTGTGAGTTGCTGGTCAGCCTACAAGTGCAACCTGTTTTCCAATCCAAGTGCTTCCTGTTTTCTAACTCTGGCTTACTGCCCCGGCCTTGACCCTCTGACATCAACATCTAGCAGGAGGAAAATATGCTGTCTTCTACCTGGGGTTTTTCCACTGTGCTGTAAGCCTGTATATAAGACTCCTCCCTCCTACAAGAGAGAGACCTCTTAGCACTTGCAATAAAGACACACACACACACACACACACACACACACACACACACACTTTCCTGGCAATAAAGGCAGCACATGCATTCTCTTAGTACAAACAGCTGAATGTCTTGTCTTTCTTTCCATGATACCTTGGACTTGCCTGTGGTGTGGGCACCGCACACCTGTCCATGAGTGTCACTGTGCACAATAGTTGGACTCTACTACATTAATACTTAATCAAGAAAGTGCCCCACTTGCCTACAGACAAGGTCATGGAGGTCTTCTCCTTCCCAGATATGTCTAGTTTTGTGTCAAGCTGACAATATTTTTAGGTCTTATTTGGATACATATAATACACAAGCCTCCAGCATAAATCCAGGGAAATGCTAGTCTCTGATAACTGATCAACGTTTTGTAAGCATAGAAGTTTTCAATTTTTTTTTTTGGTTTTACGAGACAGGGTTTCTCTGTATTGTTTTGGAGGCTGTCAGTCCATCCTGGCCTCGAACTCACAGAGATCCGCCTGCCTCTGCCTCCCGAGGACTGGGATTAAAGGCGTGTGCCACCACCGCCCGGCTGAAGTTTTCAATTTTTACTACTTAAAAAAACTGAAGGGCTTCTTTTCTTTCACCTTTAAAGGGGAATTTATAATTTTCTTATTTAATTCTTCTGGTATGAATGTTCTTTTTATTCCCATTTTTTGATCACTACAAGTTTGAGGTTTTATAGAATTGTGGTTTTCTACAGACTTAATGTTTCTTTTTTTCCTTCCCATCCTCTTTTCCTTCTTCTCTTTTTCTCTTCTTTGGCTTTTTGCTTCTTTTTCTTCTTCTTATTTGATGCCCTTTTGAGAATATGTCAGCTTTTGGTCACTGTGACAAAATAACAGAGGAAATCAGCTTAAAAAAAAGGAAAGGTTCTAGACCCTCTCCCAAGAGTTCAGGGTGAGAGTGCACCTCACATTGTTGGATGGGAGTCCATGTGTATACTCGGGATGAGTACTGATCTACTGCCCAAGGCTCAATAGATTACCTAGGCCTCCTCACTGACACCCACATTCAGGGGGGTATTGATCAGTCCCATGCTGGATTCCCAGGCTGATGCCTGGGATTCAAGAGTTAACCTTTGTCAGGTCAGCTGTTTCTAGGGGTTAAACCAGCCCAGTCTTAATCCCTTTGGTCATCAGTCCTCCCTCTCTGTTACTGGCTTTCTTGAGTTCAGCTCAGTACTTAACCGAGGGAGTCTGCCTCTGCCTCCATCAGCCACTGAATGAAGGTTCTGTTTCCCAGACTCTCTGGCCATGGGATTGTAGGCTGGCACTCCCCAGGTCTATGTCTAAAATCCATATATGAGAGAGTACATGCCATGTTTCTCTTTTTGTGACTGGGTTACCTCACTCAGGATGGTTTCTTCTAGTGTCATCCATTTGCCTGCAAATCTCAGGATTCCATTGTTTTTTTCTGCTGAATAGTACTCCATTGTGTAAATGTACCACATTTTCTCTATCCACTCTTTGGTTGAGGGACATCTAGGTTGCTTCCAAGTTCTGGCTA
Source organism: Mesocricetus auratus (assembly GCF_017639785.1). Classification (NCBI taxonomy): domain Eukaryota; kingdom Metazoa; phylum Chordata; class Mammalia; order Rodentia; family Cricetidae; genus Mesocricetus; species Mesocricetus auratus. Next base: position 51,144,382 of record NW_024429197.1, on the reverse strand, counting down.
TTACAAATAATGCTGCTATGAACATAGTGGAACAGACATCTTTGTTGTATGAATGGACATCTTTTGGGTATATGCCTAAGAGTGGAGTTGCTGGGTCTTGTGGTAGGTTTATTCCCATTTTTCTGAGGAATCTCCATACTGATTTCCAAAGTGGCTGAACCAGTTGGCACTCCCACCAGCAATGGAGGAGTGTCCCCCCTTTCACCAAATCCTCTCCAGCATAAATTGTCATTGGTGTTTTTGATTTTAGCCATTCTGACAGGAGTGAGATGGTATCTCAGAGTTGTTTTGATTTGCATTTCCCGGATGGCTAAAGATGTTGAGCACTTTCTCAAGTGCCTCTCAGCCATTTTAGACTCCTCTATTGAAAATTCTCTATTTAGTTCTGCAGCCCACTTTTTAATTGGGTTCTTTGGTGTTTTGGAGACTTGCTTCTTGAGTTCTTTGTAAATTTTGGAGATCAACCCTCTGTCAGATGTGGGATTAGTGAATATTTTTTCCCATTCTGTGGGTTGCCTTTTTGTCTTGCTGACTGTGTCCTTTGCCTTACAGAAGCTTCTCAGTTTCAGGAGGTCCCATTTATTAATTGTTGACCTTACTGTCAGTGCTAGTGGTGTTATGTTCAGGAAGCTGTCTCCTTTTCCAGGATTTTTCCACTCTCGGTGACAGCAGGGACCCACAAGAATCATTTGGCCAGCTCTGAGTGTGCAATCATCCAACCCCAGTGCACTTCAGGCTCACCCTTTCCTACTGAACTACATTTTGGTAACCATGAACCGAAGAGCAAGAAAGATCATTGATCAAGAATTTGAGACTGGACAAGTTATAAACAATAAGAATTTGCTTCCTACAATTTGGGAGGTCAAGAAATCTAAAGAATTTGGTGCTGAAGTACTAGCATCTGCTAAGGGCTTCTTTCTGCTTTCAAGATGAGGCCTCACGACAGCATCTCTTGGAGGGATTTTTGTCCTTTAGTCCCTATTTAAGCCCATCAATCTCTTGCATCTTGAAAGTCTGAGTCTAATTCAAGTCCATTGATTTTTGTGGCTCTCTTGAATCTTTCCTAGTCCCACAGCAGCATCTGAAATGCCTCCCATCTGCTGGACCTTTAAATAAAGTAGAGCTAGCTGCAAGCAATACTGAAATGTGAAGAAGAAAATGATCATGGATTATCCAAGCATGTCCTCACATAAACTCGAAATTAAACCAGCTCAAACAATTGTGCTACAAATGTCATTAGATTTACAATTATATCTGATTCATAGTTCTTTCATTTTCCCAACTGAATTTTAAAAATGATTTTCAACTTATAAGATATAATGTTGTATTCAGATTTATTTGGTGGTATAGAAGACAAACATTTAAAAAAGGAAGGGGCAAAATGGGAAATAAAAATGACAGCTATATATTTTCCCTCTAAACAAAGTTATTGATTCCCAAATAAAGAGACCATTTTGGGCCGAGACATGTCATTCAAGTCATAGTTGCTTCTTCTTGGGGGAACCTAGAGCAGAATGTACACAATAAAAACGTTACCAATTCCAGAAGCGAACATTCTGCCCATGCTACACTAAAAATATTCCATCATCGGGAAAAGACAGTATTGTTTATTTAATATCAGTCAGATATTTGAGTTTGCCTCTGAAAGAAATGTAGTAGTGGGAGAGGCTTAGATCACACTTACCTGTTCCTGCTTCCTGTTTCACCTAGTCATCTCTCACAGCCTGCCAAGCAAGATCAGAGATGTTGCTTTCAGAACACACAGAACTCAATTTTCTGGGGATGAGAAGATATGCTGGATATTGGTCTCACAAACAAAGCATTCCAGCTGTGACTTGGAGCATCTCTACCATTTAGAAATTAAACAGGAAGACCACAGTCTGTGGTTTCAGCATCATTTTGCAAATGCTAAACTATTATTAACTACTCCAATTTGTATAAGAGAACATTTCATTTTATACAAAGACCTTTAAAAACTTTGTTATAGGCTCAGTATGAGTCATGAAAATAATTGCTTGATAATGATTCAGTTATTGGTCAACCAAGTCATGTAATACTGGATGGAAATTTCCATTTTAAGCCCAGTGTTCTATTAACTCATTAGGATATTGAAAGATGATACTTTAAAAACAAAGCAATAACAAAAATATCAGTGGCCCACTGCCCTTTGAAATACAGAGTTAAATGAAACTAAACAGGCTATTTAGGGCTTCTATGATGGTCAAATATAGCTTTTCTGTGTGAAGGTAAACTTGAAAGTCAAAAGTCAGACTCTATCATGGTATTATATGAAAGTGGTGCGAATATATATATATATATATATATATATATATATATATTTCTTACTGATTTTAAAAGCCTGATCTGTTTATTTCATCTTCAATTACCCAAGAACCAGAGTTCTTAATTTTCCATTTCCTTGTTGCTATTTTTGCTTTTACATCATATTCAAAGAGAGACATTTCCACTTGGTATGATGGCAAAGTGCTTCCCTCATTCTTACTCAACCTGAATAATATCATTAGGTCAGGGTTGTTGGGACTAGATTATTCTCATTACTTTATCAGTGGTTTATGGAATTACCTAATACACTCAGATATACATGTAGTATTGTCAAAAAACAATTTAAGCAAGATAAACATGCTTTTTAAAGAGAGAAACAATTATACTTGTTTGAAAAAAATACAAGTTAAAAAGTGGTTGAAACAGATGAAGAAAGATCATTAACTACAGTTGGTGGAGATTTTGGCCTCAGTTTACAAAACACAGCTTAAAATAGAAAACTCCACAAATTGTAGTATGTCAATTTCAAGGTGACATGAATGAGAAGCAAATAGCCTAAGCTATCAGCACCTAAAGAAGGACTGTATGTGTAGTTCTAGGACCCTTTACAGGCAAATGAGCTGTAGTTTCCCATACTTGTAATAGCGGCCACCTATCTAGCACTCTCTTCAATGGTAATGGCGGAGTAGCTGTACACACTGGTACCCACCTGTAATCCCAGTGCTCGTGAAGCTGGGGCTAAAGGATCATCCAAAGCCTCTATGCTGCACAGTAAAGTTCAGGTGCTGCCTCTGACACACGGAGAACTAGAAAAAAGTGGTTGTCATTCTGTAGGTAGATTCCCAATAATTTACCACTGTGTAACTCTTTCTAGAATTCTATCAGCAACCCCTCTTTGAACAGAGCAGTATTGGAAAAGAAAATAAAAACTTCTCCATGTTTAATAGTTGAACTTCCCTGGTGTCTGATTTACCACATGGGTAAGCTCATTGTTTGTGCCCTCAGCTACATTCTCTTTCATGACCTGCTTTCTAGGAAATGAACTTAAATCTTGTCTTCAATATGGTCAAAACTTGTGTTGTGACTTAAGCCTTTTAGATGAATGAGAAAGTTGGGAGTGTTTTGTTCTGGTTTAATGAACAAATTGTTACCAAGTTGGAATTACAGATTGCTTTTATGACAAAATGTTTGCTTAAATGAGTGTATGTAACCATGGAACCTCCACCTCAGTCAAGAGACAGACATAGTTGTATAGCAATGTCCTCTGAGCAGAGCAACCAAGATCTCATAAGATCAGGCATGTAAGCTTGCAAAAACTCCCTCTAGCTGAGCTTGTTAACTGTTGGCATTCCTTTACAGAAGGAAGAAGTGAGGATGGTCTTTGAGTCTTCACCAGAATATCCAGCCACTTGTGTGCAGTTCTACCCTAATTACATGTGGCCTTGTGGTATTGGTGATAGAGCTAGGGGATAGGCTGGAGATAACTGGGGGAAAGTACCTTCATATATGTGGCTATGAGGAAGTGAAGCTGGGTGAGACTATTTTGAAGTTAGCCATGTTCCTGTAAGTAACTCCTACTTATGCTTTATGAGTAAGACCAATAGACTCCGTTTTTCTCCTGAACTGAACTTTGATTTGTCATTGGGACCTTAGTGAAAAAGCATTACCTAGTTTCCACAACTCAGGGATAAAATTCTTGCAATACTCATGAAGTGTTTTTCTCTAGCCGTGTTAAAATTTCAAGTCTTATATTGAAGTCTTTAATCTTTTTTGAATTAATTTGAATGCAGGGTAAGAGATAAGGCTCTAGCTTCATCCTTCTACCTGTGGTGATACAGTTCTCCTTGCAATGTTTTCTGAAAAGCTTGTCTTTTCTTTGATGCATGCTTTTGATATCTTTGTAAAAAATTAGGTAGCTAGAGCTGTATAGATTTACTTCTAGGTCTTATATTTCACTGGTGGTCATGTCTGATTTTATACAGTACCACGCGACTTTACTATAATTTTTTTGTATCATGACTCTATATTACAGTTTGAGATCGAGTGTTGTAATCTCCCAGTCCTGGGTTTGAACCACCCATGATAAGCTAAGCCATCCCACGTCAATTACCAATCAAGAAAATGCCCCACAGGCTTGCCCATAGGTCTATATGGCGGGGGCATTTTCTCAGTTTGAGGTTCTCTCTTCCAAAACTAACTTACTTGTGTCAAGTTAACAACAAAACCTGGCCAGCTCATCAAAACTCTAATTTTATTAATCTGGTTATTTTCTCATTTCCATTTTCTTTTGGTAACTAGGTATTTTTAAACTTCCATAAATTAATATTATACTTACATCATTTTTACTCCTCCTGCTTCCATTTCCAACTCCTCTCGTGCCTCTCAATTACTCTTAAATTCATGACTATATATATCATACTGAATCCATTTAGTGTTGCTTCCATGTGCATGTGTTGAGGGTGATCACTTGGGACTGGAAAACCTACCAGAGGGCTGTCCATGGAGAAAACTGATTCCTCCCCCTCAACAGCCACTGATTGCTTATAGCTCTTCATCTAGGGAAAGGATCTCATAAAACCCACCACCATCTATATTAACATTCTTATTGATGTTGTTACTGTGCAGGTCTTTTTTAGACAACTATATTGATAGGATTTCATGGAAACAATGTTCCTGTCATAGCTAAAAGATACTAACTATCTAGCAGCAGGCATCTCGATCTTCTGGCTTTTATAACCCCCCCCCCGTCCATGAGGTTCCTTGAAACTTAGGTGTAGGAGTGACGTTATTGTTAGGAGTCTCATGAGAGGACTAAACTACACAAGTGTAACACATGTGCAGAGGAGCTAGGACACTGGTTGACAGATCAGTCACTGTGAGCCCCCATGATCTCAGGTTACTTGATTCTGTGGGGTTTCTTGTGGTGTCCTTGACCCATCTGGCTCCTACAAGCCTTCCTCCCTATCTTCAGCATCATTCCCTGAGCTCTGCCTAAAGTTTAGCTTGTGTGTCTCTGCATCTGTTTCCTTCAGTTGTTGGATGAAGTCTCTCTGATGACAACTGGGCTAGGCACAAGTCTAGCAGAATATCATCAAGAATCACTTCATTGACTTTTTTTGTCCGTCATGTTTGGTTGTATACTAGGTCTCTGGGCTATCCAGCCTCTGAGTCCTGGCCCTCCAGGCAGTGTCAGGGATGGATTCTCTCCCATGGTATGGGTCTCAAGTTGGACTAGTCCTTGGTTGGCTGCTCCCACCTTTACCCCAGCACATCTTGTAGGCAGGACAAATTGTAGGCCGAAGGTTATGTGACTGGGTTGGTGTCCCAATCCATCCACCAGACATCTTGCCCACAGGAGATGGCTGGTTCAGGCTCCGATCCCTTATTGCTAGGAGTCTTAGCTATGGTCTCTCTCATAGATTCCTGGGAGTTTTCATTGCACTAGGTTTCTAGCTCATCCCAGAGATGCCTCCCCATTCCAGTTGTCTTTCCCAGTACAGTCTCCCTCCATCCTACCCCATATAATCCCTCCTAGTCCCATCCCCCAATCCAGACTCCTCCCCCAGTCCACCAGCAATATCTGTTCTATTTTCCCTTCACAGTGAGATTCATGCATGTCTCCTCTGCACCGCCTTATCCCTCCTTGTTACTTAGCATCTCTGAGTTTGTGGATTGTAGCATGACTATCCCTTTACACCTGTACCAATTCATTCAAGGATACCTCCCATTTTCTCTTCTAACAGGTTCAGTGTGGCTGGATTTTTTCCACTTATGAGTGAGTACACACTGTTTGTCTTTCTGGGACTGGGTTACCTCGATCAGGATGATTTTTCTCAAGTCTCATTCATTTGTCTGCAAATTTCATAACATCATTGGGTTGGTTTTTTTAACCTCTGAGTAATACTCCATTGAGTAAATGTGCCACATTTTCTTTATCCATTCTTCAGCTGGGGAGCATCTAGGTTGTTTCCAGTTTCTGGCTATTATGAATAAAGCTGCTATGAACATAGTAGAGCATGTGTCCTTGTGGTATGGTGGAGTGTCCTTTGGGTATATGCCCAGGACTGGTACAACTGAGTATTCAGATAGATTGCTACCCAATTTTCTGACACATTTCCAAAATGGCTGTACAAGTGAAAGACCTATCTTAAAATGAGAGTAAGACACTGAAGTCTCTAAAATCTACTATATCAGGTCCCATCTGACATTTTATGCCTTTCAGTCTGTTTTTATGAAATTAAGAGCCTCAACATTTTCTGAACATTTATAATTGTTATATCTTTATCATGATTGATTCCCCTTTAAATATGTACTGGCTTTCTTGATCTGTTCTGGACTATTTTGCCTTGACATATATAAAATAAGATACTAAGACAGTTATAACAGTTTGGTTTTGGCTTCCCCTTGCTGTGAAGGTACACTTTCATCTTTTGTTCTGGATCTGTGGGTGCCAGGAACTGGTAAATATTCTTCAATAAAAAATAACAATTATTTTAAATGAAATTGGCCTCAACTCAACAGTAAAGAGATAGACTAGCTGTCTGTTTTAAAAGACAAGATCCAACTATTTGTTGTTGCCAAGGAACATACCACATGGGCAAAGGATGGTTGTTTTACTTGTTGGTTATATTATTGTTTATTGTATTTTTCTACCCTGTAGAGTTAGAAACTTGTTGGTCTACTATTTTGGACATGATGGATTCCTTTCTACCTCTGCTGTGCTATTTCTTTTCCTGTGATGAAATTTATTCTGTCTTATGTACTCATGGTGCACACTGTCTTTCTTCTTCTCCAGTATTTAGTATTTCCTTAAGTATATTCTGCAGTGCTGGATTGGTGCTGAAGAACTGCCTTAGTTCATTCTTGTCTTGAATTGTCTCTATTTCTCTATCATTTTAAAAGATAGCTTTTCTGTATATAGAAGGGTTGGTTGGAAGCTTTTAAAATATATCATAGCGTGTTTTCATGACTTTTAGGGGTACTGAAGAGATGTGTTTGCTTTTGTAGGTATCTTGGAAATTTTGTCTCCCAGCTCTTAATATTGTATTTTTTTAGACATTTTAACTATAACATGGAAGTTCTTCTGTGACTGTGTCTATTTGAGGTACACAATATCTTTTGTGTTTGTATTTACATATGTTTCGTAATTGGAAATTTTATTCTATAATTTCATTGAGTAAATACTCTATACATATCTTTCAGCTCCTTCGATCTCCTGGATTCTGAGGTCTGATCTTTTTATTGTACCCCAGAGTTCCTGAACACTGAGGCCCCAGTCACATATTTACTCCTTTTTAGCATTTTACTCAGACTTGTCTCCATTTCTGATGCTCTTTCTTCTTATGGGCTGGATTTATTGGTACTATTACCATTATCTCTTCACTTGTTTCACTGAGTTAAAATTTCTTTCTACAACTTTTTTCCATGTTGCTTGCCTTCCCCTCTGCTCCCGACGTTCCTCCCCAGATCCTGGGTTGAGTTCATACGTGCTTGTTTGTAAATTGACTGAAGCTATAGATAATTTTTAATATGATTAAAAAACTTTTGAACTTCCAAAAACTTTTGAAATCCTTGTACACAGTGGTATCTATTTAGTGCATTTGAATTTGGTGGTTGAGATGTTATGGCCTTATGGGGGAGCTTTGCTGCCTTTCATTTTCATATTTCTGCATTGCAGCTTGTGTACATTGCAGCTTGTGTACATTGCAGCTTGTGTACATTGGTTTGGACATCTCTTCTGTTTTATTTTGGGATCCTATTCAGCAATCTACTTTTGAAGGCTCAATCTCCAGAGCAGAAAAAACAAATGGTACAACGTATGAAATACTCTTAAAATTGATTAAATTCCACTCATACATAATCAATGACTATAAAACGGAAACTGCCAAAACTAATATGCACAGAACTATAAAATTTAAAAATGAGATAGATGGCAAAAATAGTAAGTCTGAGGTAATGAAAGGTGGTAAAGCGAAGGGTAAACACAGGGAAAAGAGATATTCTTTATAATGATAAAGTTTAATTTCCCCTCTCTGGGTTCCAGACATTCAAGCCACCTCTGTGCTTAATCGACCCTCTATGCTGTAGTGTCTGGGACCAAGGCTGTGCATTGACTTAGCTAAACTCCTTCTTATGCAGAATGACCTATTCACTGTGACTATTGTGTACCTAATCTGTCATCAGGAGACATAAGGTGGAATCTTAGACCTGCCACCATTCCCCTGGAAAACTCTCCAGCTACTCAGTGACATGTTTCTTTACATTCCTTTTCCATAATGGAGATGGTAGAGATTCTTCTTCATGGGAATCATGTGTTTGGGTTTATGCAATGTCTTCTTTGTTTAGGATGTTTTAGTCAGCATCACATCAAGGGATGTTCAGAATGCTTTGTCTACCATGACATTGGTGCAGTTTGAGTCTAATCAAGTAGTCGGTTACTACAAATAAAACCAGGGATCATTACTATTGAATAACTAGTCTTACTGCACTACCTTACCTCCACCTGTAGAAAACAGGCATCCTAACTGAAAGGTAGAATAGAGTACTGAAGAGTTCGCTGGTAATTTAATGGTTTCAAGAAGGACATATAGAATGAGAGGATTTTATTATGTAGAACACAGAGTATTCTTTGATTAAGAGATCATTACGTGCTCCTGTCTTTGTGGAATGTATGCCCAAGAATAAAGGGATAGAAGCAGAAGTGACTCCTCTCACAACTACACCCAGTATCACAAAGAATTCTGATTCTAACCTTGATGTTCTAATCCTGACGTAATTGAGTTATATTGGCTCAAAGGTCTTAGGGCCTAAGGAAAGAATAATCCCATCACCGGATAGGACAGTGGTTCCAGTGAATTAAAACATGAATCTATGACCTAGAGATATCCTTCATGCCACTGTACCAATGGCTCTATTGCGATTGTGTTTATGTCTACCCCAGAACAAAACCTCTTTCTGATATTTCCCCCTCTAAAATTTCGACCTTTCCTTATTCAAAGCACTGATCTGAAGGCACAAACAATGTATGCTTGAGACTATCATGATGAAACCTGTTATTTTGTGTGCAACTCAAAATTAATAATAATAAAAGTAAAAAACACTGTCCAGATCACAAAACTTCCACTAAGGTTTGCCATAAGCTCTCTAGATCCCAGAGACATCCTCTTCTATAATAAAATTACTACATTTTAGGCATCTCTCACAATATTGTATTATCATTTATAATTCATATTATTTTTCCAGATTGTTTTATTTTCCTCAAATGATGAAGGGCTGCTCGTTTGCCCTTCTGAACACTCTCCACTATGGTATTTTTTAAGCCTTGCTCCAGTACATGAACAATGCTGTCACCAGGTCACATCAAAGGATGATGTAGCAGGCTTTGAAAAGTAAAGATAGTCAAAGTAGAGGGCTTCCCTTTATTTCAAAGTTGTTCCTTTTTTACCTTCATTGTGACATCACTCTACTTCTGTTTGAAAGTAGAATACTAGGAAACAACAGAGCTTTCTGAAGTCTTTCGGAGGTTGAAAGTTATCCCCAGTCATAAGAAATTGCATTTATCCATAAAACTCCAAAGTTTAAAACATGGTTTCCACAAGAGTGACTTCAATGCTTTGTGGAAAATTGTGGTTCAATATATGTTTATTCATTTGAGAAGTCATTAATGACCAAGATCTTTTTATTGACAAATTGATGGCATTCTAAATTTTCCTTATTCAGGAATTTCTATTTACATTAAGTTGTTGGAACAGAAATGTAATTATGATTTAGGTTCTGATTCTATGCTTTTGAAATAATTCAGTAGGGGAAAAACTCTAATTATTTGGTATCACAGAATTATACTGGGCTATTAATGGGTAGATGGTCCTCATGTTGCATGGGTGCAAAGAATTATATGGGGGAAAGGAAGCAGAAAGTTAAAAAGTACAAATTTCTACATCTGCATCTTTTTTAAATTTCTGTACATTAACTGAACATTGCCTATTAGTAATATATTCTTGGGGTAAGTTCTTTTTAGGGTTTAACAGTTACACAGTGTTTGTATGCTCTTGATAAATTGCATTATTTTATCAGATGATGCAAACTACATAATTTATGTTTCTATTTTAGTCTTGACTGCCAAGTTCAATGCTAAATGTAACCTCAATTATATTAACTTATCTTCCCACTGATTGCTAATATAAATCTCTGCCTTTCTTCTCTCCTTCAGATTAAAAAACTACTCTCCAGAGCTTATTCATAAAGCAAATGATACATATTTTAATAACTCCATGCTTGGACCTGCCCACCATCCTGAATAAACATGACAAAAATATTTTTTCTTCCACACTTTTAAACAGTGGTCTAATTTGCTCAGAACAAACACAGGATGAACTCATATGGGACTCACGGTAATTAACTGACCGTTTTATCTTTGGATAAAGGAAGCTGACTGCAGATCTTGATCCCAGTTTTGAATCTGGTCATCAGAGGACTTGTCTTCAATAGGCTAAATGTGAATCTGATGGCTTTCAGAGCCTCTCTTGAAACCAAATCTATTATGTGGGACCATACGGTTTTATAATTGTTTCCATTTGTGAGAGCACATGGACCCTAGTCATAGAGTTGGGGAACCAGCATTGAACCAAATCAAGCCCTCTGAATGTGGTGCCAGTTAGGAAGCCTGGGCAGTCTATGGGACTCTGACATTGGAATCTATATTTATCCCTAGTGCACAAATGAACTTTGGGAGCCCATTCTCTATGGAAGGATACTCTCTCAGCCCAGATACATGGAGAAGGGCCTAGGCCCTCCGCCAAATGACGTGACAGACTTTGATGATTCCCCGTGGAAGGCCTCATCCTCTCTGGGGAGTAGATGGGGTTGGGATGGGGGGATCAGTAGGGGGCATGGGAGGGAGAGGGAACTGGGATTAATATATAAAATAAGATTGTTTCTAAATTAAATAAATAAAATTTTAAAAGTAGAAAAAAGGGAAAAAAGAAATGGGTTTTCCTGAATCTAGATGCAAGTTAGCTTTTGACAACATTAAACTTATAAAGGAGAGGATGTTCACACTTTGGCTGTGTCACATGCTGTACTATTTCTTGCATGAATTAACTAAGCTTGTTTCCTCATCTGTAAAATAGTCAAAATAGTCACACCAGTGTGGAGAATGAATGTTATGCAAGAGTGTAGGAAAACTATTGTACACAAGTTACATATACACAAGTGATGCATACAGTGCATACAATATAATTATATAGTGTTTTGTGTATAAACACTTTGCAGTATGGTATTATACTGGTCTCAGGCAAGGGTTAGATACTACTGAAACTTTAGAACTTTTGGAATTAATTATATATGGCATAAAATAGGTGTTTTATTTTTAAATATTCATTTACTGGCTTGCATGTGTATTGCTCATGCCACGGCAGACCCCACGGAGGTCAGTGGACAACTTTGTGGACTGGATTCTCTCCTTTTACCTTCACATTGGTTCCAGAGATTGAACTGGGCTTGCCCATGTTGAACAGCATGTGCCATCTTGCCAGCCCAAAAAACACATATTTTGAAAATATACTTTCTAGCCGGGCGGTGGTGGCACACACATTTAATCCCAGCATTCGGGAATCAGAGATAGGCAGATCTCTCTGAGTTCGAGACCAGCCTGGTTTACCGAGCGAGTTCCAGAACTGGCTCCAAAACAATACAGAGAAACCCTGTCTCGAAAAAACAAAAAACAACAACAAAAAAAGAAAATATACTTTCTAAGTGTATTATATACTTTCTCAGTTAAAGGGTGGTAGATGTGATGAGACACGTAAAAAAAAACTAACATAATTGAATCTTTTCTACTGTTAAAATTGCAGTACATTTCAAGTTCCTTTTAGGCAACAGAATTGCTTCTACCTTATTTTTGCATTTCTCACTTAACATGAGCATCAATTGAATAGAAGATGCTCAAAAATGTTGACCTAGAATAGTCTGAAATCTGACCAGCTGCTATTCAAAGGCTCCTTTTACTGAGTTCCATGAATGCTGCAGACACAGGGTACACAAACATAAATAAAACATGGTTCTGCCTTAAGGTAAATACATCGTAGACAGGAGATGGTCATGAAAAAGGGCAAATGACTCCCAGGGAAGTGGTACTTCTGGCAGAGGGTTGATAGGCATGGGGTGGGCAGAGAACCCTCAGGAAAAGAGATGCTGGAAGCAGAGTTTCTGGTAGTATGGCCTTGAAATTTAACCTTCATGTTTTTCTGTGCTTTGAGATTAGATAATAAATTTAGTTACCACAGCAACAAAAAACCCAGCACATTTAGGGCTAAATTGCCCTTGAAAAATCAATTGCCCATCAAAAAAGAATATGCAGAATAATACAAAGTATACCTCTATATGCATGTATTATATGTCTAATAATGTAAAACATTTAGTGAGGATCTAATATATTACAAAATTTTAATTAAAATTATTAGTATTTTTGTGCTGGTATTACCTAATTCATTAAAAAGTGTGTGTAAAAAGATAATGCTGAAAAGTCAAGCTAAGGACTATATTTTAACAACCTTGGTCAGTGGGAAGTTGGTAATGTTTCTGTCCTTAGTTTATAAATGTCTTAATAGACAAATAAGACAACAGTGAAATAATTTCTATGTATTTTTAAGAGTTGAATTCATGCTGGGTGTGGGGGTGAATACCTGTAACTCCAACACCTCTAAGGCAGTACCATGAGGGTCATGGATCCTGTGACCTGGTCCATATAGAAGTCCCTGTCTTAGTAAGAAAGGAATTCATTATCATTCATTAGTTATGAATATGAGGGAGATTTACTCACTGATTTGTATCCTATAAACCAGTCTATTTTTACACTACAGACTTTCTGTCAAGTCATGAGGGAAACATCTTTATTTTTCTGTCTACACAAGCCTACATGTAGCTGACACAAATCTCAGTGCTGAAGATCAAAACACCAAGGTGAGATCCATCAGCAACTGAAGGTATTTAAAGCAAATGTCTCTACAGTAGATTTAGATGAAGGAAACGTTTTTTTTAAAGTATCCCTTTGAAAATAAAAGACAAAAGCTGGTTATGTGAATAAGATTTAAAAAGCACTGTTTATGCTCCCCTAGAAAGCTGTTTGCCCAGGAAAAGGACTTCGTGTGTAACCTACAAGACTATCATGTTCTTTCCTCATGGGGGGAGTATGACCCCAGAAGCCTTTGCTCCCAGGAAAAGGCCTGGTTCTCACCTCCTTCTAAGCATCCTCCACCAAAGCACACAAGCGCCCACTCATAATGAAGACTAGGAAAAGAAAATCCGTTAAGGAGTGTTCTGAAGTGTTGCTGATTTTAAATGCCTCTATGCTCAACTGTAGAATAAGGCATTCTATGGCATCATCTCCTTCCTCATAGTTTCTACCAGTTCCAAAAGTTTTTTCTCTAATACATATTTTGAACATTTTCAAGCATAAGGAAAATCTGAAAAAGTAAAACATATGAATTGTGCAATCACCATCTATCTTCAAGAATTTTTTAAAAAGTTGTGACTGTCATACATTAAATGATTATTACTCTTCATGAGTATCCACACTTTTAACACACCTCTATTAGTGTACTATTTATATATTGTAAGATTTATCCATTTTAAACACAAAACTTCATGGGTGTTAGCTGTTTATGAAGTTTCAAGTTTTAGGACATACCCATCATTTCCCCAAATTGTTTGGGAGCCACTTTCAGTTGATGTTCTACCCCATCCTGGCCGTGGTCAAGCACAGATCTTTGTTTCCATAAATTTGAGTGACCTGGATAATTAATGAGGATGGAGCCATATGATGTCATGTACTGCACTTTATTATATTCAAAATAAACTGAAACTTACCTATGTTGAAGCATACGATGATATTTCATTCTTCATACACATGTGTGTATGTATGTGGTGTTGTGTATGTGTGGTATATGTTCTTGTTAATGTGTGTATGTGCGTGTGTGTGCACATGCATATATAGACATTGGGTGCCTTGATGATTCTCCACCCTTTAACTTTGGAGACAGGATCTCTTATGGGACCCAAAGCTCATCTCTTTGCTAGGCTCACTGGCCAATTTGCTTCAGGGATCTGACTGTCTCTGCCACCACAGACTTGAGGTTATAGCTAGGCACTGCCATACCCAACTTTTTATTTATGTTTTATGGATCCAAACTCAGGTCCCTACGTGCTTATACAGTGGTGCTTTACTGATCCAACTCCCCAGCCTGATACTCATTCTGTTGTTCTGTGAATATTCTGTGACAATTCATATTTACCCAGTAAATAGTTAATGGACACTTGTGCTGTTTCCAGTATTTCTGTATACTGGATACTGTACATTCTGTATACTGGATACTAAGTTTACATTCCATTAAAAAATGAATGACTTTCTAAAGTGTCTACACTAGTTGGCATGCCTATTACCAATGTGTGCGGGATCCATTTTCCACACAGACACCAGCACTTGGATAGCAGTCCTCTAACTACACCACTGGATTATGAAGTGGCATGCAATGGTGTTATTAATGTCCATTTTGCTAACAAACAATGATGTTGAATATGCTTTCACATATCCTTTTTTAAATAAAATGGTAATTTCGGTTTTGCCCACTTTTAAGTTGCCTTTCTTCGTGTTGAATTATGAGTTCTTTCTGTAATCTGGAGAAAAGTTTTTAGCTTATAATTTGCAAATGTTTCCTTCAGTGTGTGGACAGTTTTGACATTTTTAGTGACACCCTTTGAAGCATAGAAAGTTTTAATTTATTCCAGAACATGTTATCATTTTTCTTCTATGACTTGTGCTTTTGTTATCACACCAAACAATTTAGTCAAAGACCACAAAGAATTTGAATTTTATTTTCTTCCAGATTTTTTTGAAGTTTGAACTCTAACAGTGAACTTAGTTTTCCTCTGTGTGTTTTCAAAAGGTCCACTACTTCTTACTTCTATATGATATGTTTGCTGTTGATATTTTCTATTATATTTTAATGCCATTTTTGTCCTTCTTAGGTTAAGGATTTCTGTTTGATTCTTAAAATTGCCTGTCTGTTAGGTTTCTCTGACAAATCACTGAGTAATTTCTTTATATTTTCTTTAAATTCACTGAGTTTCCTTGAAAAAAATTTAGTCATACAGCCATACAAATGTCTTTATGCTTATTGTTGTTTTTTATACCTCTTGTCTACTAGGTAAGATGGTAGCTACCTGAAAGTTCTTGGTGCTTCTTGGTATGCATCAACAGTGGTGTACTGAAGGACTAGGCACTTAGTCCAGTCTTTGCCATTTTCCCATGAGTCTGAGGTTAGCCCTTGGCATGGTTATGGCATACATACACTCAGAGCCTCACTCTCTAAAGGCTTTCTCTCTACACCCCACAATTTTCTACACACAGAATCATGCCACCTTTTAGTAAAGACAGCAACAGCCTTTCATCCCAACCTGTGCCTCTCCATTGTTATTTTTTTCCTTTGTTACACTGGGCTAGCCTCTAGTACAATGGTGAATAAACCCAGCAGGGGCTAATATTCTCTCTCTGTTACTGGCTTGAGACATAAACCATCCAATCATTTCTTAAGTTATTTTTGAAGTTAGCATAGAAAGTAAGGGGTTCCATTGTGACATTTGTGCTTCCAACACATACACCCTTCTTTCTCCAAAACCCTGTTCTTTCCTTGTTGGTTTCCTCTCCCCATTACACTGAGGTTTGTCCTGCTCTTTCTCAAGTTGCAACTTTTTCCTTCTGTTTTTCCTGGCATGAAAGATTTTCATATGAGTGCCTGAAGGATTAAATCACATGGCTTTTGTGCGTAAACTGTGATGATCATTTGTTTTCCTTTATTCTATTAATGTGATTTACTATGATCAGTTCGAGTACACTGAATTGATTTTGTATTCTTAGGAATAATCCTAGTTGGTCATGATACTCGCTGAAAATGTTGCTGGGTTTGTTTTGCCATTGAAGTGCTCCTGAGCACACATTCTGTGGTTTTCTGTCCTGGAGATATCTTTGGATTTTATATAAAGGTGAAAATGGCTTCTGGGTGAGTTGAAGAAGAACCTCTGTATTTTTAAAGAATTTCTAAAGGAGTGGTATTATTCCTTCTTTAATATTTGATAGAATTTGTCAATGAAACTATCTATGTCTGGGCTTTGCTTTGTGGGAGGAATTTAATTATGAAGTCAATTTACTTTCTAGAAATTCTATTTGTTTTGGAATCAGTTTTAGTAATTTGTGTCCATTGAGAATCTGTGTTTTCTAAATTGTTTAATTTGTTGGCATGTAATTGTTCTAACATTCCGTTGTAATTCTTATTGTCTCTGTGAAACAGTTAGTGCTTCTCTTTCACTAAGTGTTCATCATTTGTATCCTTTTCCCCTATCTCAGTCAGTCTAGGTCAGTGAATCAGCTACTTTTTTTCTATCACTGTGATAAGACACCATGATCAAGACCACTTATATAAAGTTGGGCTTCTGGTTTCAGAAGATTAGAGTCCATGATAGCAGAGAAAGGACATGGAGGCAAGGTTAGCTGAGAGCTCACACTTTGAACTGTAAACTGAGGTGAAGAACACACTGGAAAGCCCATCCACCAGTGACACTCTTCCCCAATCAAGGCCACAACTGAGAATCCGCCCCAATAGTCACTAACTGGTGACCAAATACTCAAATGCCTGATGCTCATGGGTGGCATCTTATTCAATCCACCAT
Source organism: Mesocricetus auratus (assembly GCF_017639785.1). Lineage (NCBI taxonomy): Eukaryota > Metazoa > Chordata > Mammalia > Rodentia > Cricetidae > Mesocricetus > Mesocricetus auratus. The sequence continues at coordinate 51,127,378 of NW_024429197.1, read as the reverse complement.
GTTATACTCCTTGGCTCCCATATTCTCTTGGCAATATCCTAATGTAAAACAGATATAGTGCAATTTCAAAAGTCCCTATTGTCTTTGTCAGCCATAGCACTGTTTAAAAGTCCAAAGGCTTTTCTGAGACTCAAGGCAAATTCTTAATTTTAACCCCCTATAAAACCAAAAGGCAAATTAATACAACAGTACAGAATTATACCGCTATTCCAAAAGGGAAGAAAGTGGGCAGAATGAGGAAATGCTGGACCAAATCAAGACAAAAGCCAGCAGAGTAAACACCATGCCTGTATCTCTATGTCTGATGTGAAATGACTTAGATGGCTCTGTCTCTCTAACTCTGCCGTTTGCTCTTGGGCCAGTTCCACTTCCTGTGGGCAGATATTTTGCTGTTTTGGCATGTCTGACATCCAGGATTCACTCTCCTGGATTCACCCAATGGCCTCTCTGAGGTCTTTTTCCTCTTAGAGCCTCCATACAGGCATGTCCCTGCCTTATATTACCTGACCTTGGTGGTTCTCCTTAACCACAGAGGAAGATGCCACAAACCCTCTATGTTCCTCAAAAAATCCAGCATGGTCAGGTCTGTCATCGCAATAGCCCATTTCCTACCAAAGACTTCTGTGTTAATTACTTCTCTATTTCTGTGATTAGGCAGCATGGACAAGGCAACTTATTTAAAAAAAGAGTTTATTTGAGACTTATGGTTTTACAGGGTTAGAGTCCATAATGGCAAAGCAAAGACAGGAACATCTGACAGCACACATCTCACATTGCAAGCAGAGGGAAGAGAACACACTGGAAAGGGCACAAATTTTTTGAAACCTCAAAGCCCATCCCCAATGGCATACTTCCTCCAGCAAGGTCATACCTCTTAATCTTCCCCAAAAAGTCAACAACTGGGGGCCAGGCAATTAAGTCCCTGAAACTCATGGGAAATATCTCATTCAAACCATCACAGTCAGGGTATATCAATGTTGATAATTAAATGCTTCTCCTCTATTTCCTTTATTTTTATTATATTACCATTTACATTCTCCATCTATACTGGCTTTAGTGTGTTATTTATTGCTTATACTTGTTATTGATCTGAACTCTTTCTTTTTTTCTGATACTGACATTTAAAATTACAATTTCTTTCAAATAGATTACTTTACATTATGCATTATACAAGCCTTGACTTGGAAAAAGTAATTTGTTTGCATCAAGCTCAACATATCTTTAATTAGTTCTCTAAGATTTCTTCTTTGCTATATTTGTTAGCTTGAAACTCAGAATTTATTTTTTAAGTACTCTATTACAGTGTTTAATTTAAATGAGGTCCATGACCTGTATTTCTGGCATCTCAAATTTCCTGGAATCTCCATTGCACTTTCGGGTTAGCTATTAGATTCATATGTTGTCTTCTTGGGATTCTCCATGAGGACCTCAATTCTGGGATACATTGTCTGCCATCTCAGGTATTTTCTTTGAAATCTGGGTGCAAGCTGCCATGAGGCCATAGTTCTTGTATTTTCTAAAATGCAAAACCAGGACAGTAGGGGTGACATCAAGGTGTGCTTCCGGGTTAAGCAACAGTTTGTACCGTGTCTCTGGATGCCTGGAATGCTGAATGTGGGAACTGCTTCTCTAGATGGTCCTATGAGAGCCAAGCTCCTCTTATTATGGCAAAACCTATTACATGGGTTACAACCACGGGTCTTAGGTGTGTGACATCATTGAATTTCCAGAGATCCTACCAAGGTGCCCCCCCATTATCCCAACACAAAGTACTGAACTCTTTGATGATCCTAATCTCTTCAGCAACCACACTTTTCTAGGAAAGCTACAGTTTCCCAAGTTTCTCTATTCTACTTTTTGCTCACTGTAAACTTGGCTAAAAGTAACTGACAACACCTATGTTCTATTCTGGTTGCTGGGCTACCTTTCAAAAAGATTCCCACTCTGTCTGCTGCATTAAGTAGTCTGTCACTTTAAATTCTGTAAGACTTGAAATCTCAGGACTTGAACAGACTGTTCCTATCAGAGTATAATAAGCATGGACTCTAACCCAATCCCCGAGAGTACTCATTCTTACCCGAAACCTTGAAAATATAGTCTTTACACATCTCCAGCAACATTCTGGGCTTTTAAGCTCTCACCAGAACTACCTGGTAGACTCTACTTACAGTGTTCTTAGACTTCTCTAGCCAACACCTCCAAACTTTTCCGAATTCCTTTCACAAACCAGTTCCAAAGGCCTATGGCCCATACCATCTGGTGAAGTCTCAGCTACAGCTCCACTTCTCTTGCACTAAAATCCTGTTAGACTTTTCATCACGATGACAAAATAACTAATATAAACACCTTAAAAGGAGGAATGATTTATTTCAGCTTCAGCCCAGGGTCACTTGCATGCATGTGTATAGCCCTACAGTGAGGCAGCGTATCATGACAGTGGAATCATGTGATAGGGTGTTCTGTCATCCAGGGAGCAGAAGAGGAAGCCTGAACTGGCTATTTCTCTCCTTTTGGTCCGGACTCATAGCCTATTGCATTGCTCACACTCAGGAGCTGCTGAACACCTTTATAGGAATACTCAGAGATAAGCTTTCCTAACACACCAGCTGCTTCTCAATCTAAAGGAGTTGAGAACAGAGGTCAACCCTCAGAGTGTTTTACAGGTGCTTGTACAAGTCATTCATCTCTCAGTAAGTGATGAAATGGATAAAACCCAACTAGAGCCGTTATGTTGATGGAGCTATAGCACTCTTTTTTTCCAAATAATCATTTATTCATTTTTAAAATAAATTTTATTTAAATTAAAAACTATCTTATTTTATATACCAATCCCAGTTCTCTCTCCCTCCCATTCTCCCATGACCCCCCACCAACCCTCATCCTACCCTCATCCACTTCCCAAGGAGGGTGAGGACTCCCATGAGGGATCATCAAAGTCTGACACATCATTTGGGGCAGGACCTAGGCCTTCCCATGTGTGTCTAGGCTGAGAAAGTATGCATCCACAGAGAATGGGCCCCCAAGGCCCATTCCTGAACTATGGATAAATACTGGTTCCACTGCCAGAAGCCCCATAGACTGCCCAGGCCTCCCAACTGACACTCTGGCAGTAGGAAAATGTTCAGGGATCCACAAAGATGACCCCAACTAAGAATCTAAGCATTAGTGGAGAGGCTAACTTAAATGTTCTTCCCTTATAATGAGATTGATGACTACCTTAAATATCATCATACAGCCTTCATCCAGTAGCTGATGGAAGCAGAAGCAGAGATTCACAGCAAAGTACTGAGCTGAACTCCTGGAATCCAGTTGTAGAGAGGGAGGATTGATGAGCAAAGGGGTCAAGACCATGCTGGGGAAACCCACAGAAACAGCTGACCTGAGCAAGTGCGAGCTCACAGACCCCAGTCTGACAGCTGGGAAACCCGCATAAGACCGAACCAGTCCCCCTGAATGTGGGTATGCACTCTTTTATATCTTCACTAATTACATTAAGAAGATTATATTGACCTTTTAGGAAGTACTCAATCCTGTAAGGTTTGAGGCAATATGAAATCATATTATGAGGACTTTGATTCTGCCCTTAATTATGATGGGGTAGGACACACAACTGGGCACTCAAACTACAAACTGGTCCATGTATTCACTCTAAACCACAAGTCCCTCCTCCTTATATCTACCAAAGCCTCTCTTCAGAGAAACGGTACTCACTGCTTGCCTGAAGGACAACTAGGACAATTGTGCTTTTAGATCAGCAATTCTTAAAAGTTTTGAAGTCTTGGACCCCTTTTAACATTTTCTGAAAAATACAGATTCCAATTCAGGGCAAGAATTTTGCAAATTTATATATAAAACATTTCCAATTAATATAATTTGTCACTGAAAATTTCTTTCCTTCATGCAAATAGCATATAAAAATGTTTCTGCACAAGGAAGGGGAGGGAAGAAGAATATGAGAAGAATATTCCTAATGTATACCACAGATATGTTAAAACTGAAGATGATTCTCAGAAAGAATTATGGCTTTTGCTTAGTTTTCACTTAAAAATTGAATGCCTTGATGAAAAAAAATCTAAATAGCCAGACAACACTAAAAGTAGAACTTAATTGTGAAGGTTTAGTTCAGGGCAGAGAAGGCTGTTGGGAAGTGTGGAATGATCTTGGAAAAGGCAATATGTATGACTTTGATGCAAATACTTTGCAAATATTCATCGCGATGACCGAGGATTTTAAACATGTATTAGGTATTAATTGCTTCCATTGCCAGACAAGGGCAGACTTATTTCCAGACACTCTATTTCCCTCAAGATCTCAAGATTCATCATGTTGAATTTCTTTCCATCACTTCATTTCTTAGTCCTGATGCCTAAGGTCACCATCTGCCTGTGCTACTGGTGCTATACCTGGAACCAATATGGGGGTATATTCTAAATCTGCACTTTGAAATTTTAAGCAAATAATGTGAAATGTGTTTCTCTTCCATATTTAATTGTCTTCAGGTTTCTCTCTGTTAATGAAATTGCTAAGGTGTTGTTCTCTCCTATCTACAAAAGTTCTTCTAGCTTTATAAGGTTGTTTCAGTTAACTTAGTTAGCATTTCCATATCTAATTTTGTCTTCTGGAATGACAAAACAGTGAACTCAGCCAACACTGTTTTTTCTTGTTTGTTTGCTTGCTTTGTTTGTTTGTATTTAACTCACAGCTATAGTGGTGAGTGTAAGGTCTTGAGGGAAAGATCCTCACTGAGAAAAATGAACCATGGATGAACACACCCTCTTACCAGATTACACAGAACAAACTCACTTCTCTCCCTGTGAACTTAAACTTCCTCCTGATACTTCATTCAGTTAATGTCTCTGGGACTCATCCTGAAGAAAACCAGCGATTCTCAGCCTAGCAAAATCATTTACATTTTGCTCTCATTTCTTCACAAAACTCATCTGAAATCTAGGGGGATAAAACTCTTGCTTTGAAGAAAGAGAGTACTCACTTGTACAGGGATGATGGCAAACTTTCTTCCCAGTAAGTTGGCAGTCTCTAGCAGAAACGCATACCGATGAGGACAGCAATGAGTCATGATGGCATACAGAGCCTCTTTGTTCATCAAAGGGACAACCCAGATGTGTTATCAAGTCCTGCAGGGGCTCCATCTGTGCATGGAATAGCAAGATGATTTGCCTGGGGAGGTTTTCTTGGCAAAGAACCTTGTCACCATTTTGAACACAGTGAAGGCTTTTGAAGTTTCAAATCAGGGCTCAGGAAAAAGGGGATTCTTCTTTGTAGCATAGACCTATGCCCAGCTGCTCAGTGTCAGTTAAGGCTGTAGAGATGCAATGCAGCCCCTTGGTGAAGGAAGGATGGGCTGAAAAACAGAAGAAGAATTGAGCATTGTAATGAATTTCTTTTTGTCTCTAGTCCCATCAGTAATCCCACTTTATCCAAACAGGAGCATTAACCAGGGCTTTTCCAACTGTGCTTGGTATTGCGATAGGCAGCCTCTCTGATGCTTTAAAATAAATCATAGTGCTCATTAAAATTTCAAGATTTGATAGAATCCCAATTTTAACAAAATACCAAAAAAAGCCTAACTATTTCATGTATTTCCTATGTGTATGATCTTTCTTACTGGTTAGTGTCAACAAATTTGGTTATTAAAGTTAAGTCTAATGACACATTATTGCCACTGTACTTTCTTTTCTTCCATATTTCCCAATTTTTATTATAGGTCACATAAACATGGTCAGGTGTTTATCACAGTGTCAGAGTAGGCTCAGCAGGAATCATGAGACATCGTTATCTGCTAAGAACCTAAGCATGTGGAATAGTATCCTTGTCAGCCCATATTTATTTCCAACAAAGTAACATCTCAATTTATGTGTCATAGGTGTGATTTTAAATAGAGTCATTTATGAAATAGGAGTAAATGAAGTGGGAGAACTGATTACAGGCATGTGTGTGCGCACACAGGATGAAGCCATTTGTAAAGGGTTGTATCAAGAATCTCTGGCTGCATTCTTTAAAACCTACCTCTGGGTTAAATCAAGCTACACTCTTAGCCCAGGTGTAATTGGTCCTCCAAAGTTCTGGATGAAGATGCATCCAACTTAGTAGGGATCACTAAGAAATGGTCTCATAAATCTTGCTGCTATATTAGCTGTATGACTACTAAGAGGTTCCTATAACATTCTCTCCCTTTCCTCCCTCTGCCTCTTCCCGACCCACCCCTTCCATCAGGAGCTTTTGTTTTTGTCTTGTAGACTTACGGGTGCCTTAAAACACAAAGTGAATCATGTTTACTTCTACAGTTGTTCTAGAAGATTGAGGGCTTCATTTGAGCCATGCTTTTGGAATATCGATCTAAGGTGGTCCAGCTCTAAGCTGTCAGCTCTTTTTATTCATTTTCAAGGAAGACTAGTTGTTACGTGGAATAATTATTCCTCTTTTTCTTTTGCAAAGATTAACTACAAATTCTTCTTTAAGAACTCAGGACTTCAGGCAATATGAATGCTGCATTGAGCAAAATATTAACACCAAACTCTGACTTTCTTCTAATACTCCCATCAGTACATATTGTCATGCTACAGTCTAGAAGGTCCTAAGATTGAGGATGAGGACAAAGCAATGTCTTCCCTGTTTATTGGGCCCTAGTGACAGCTGGGTTCTTGGGTCCAGTAAGGAAATAATAATAAAATGATAGAGTCTGTAAAAACAGAGTTGTCTGGTAAAGGATGAGATATTAGGTTTGACCTATAAATCTATGGACAATGACCATTTTAGTATCCAACTTCTATTTAGAAAATATCCTTTTTATTGATGGAAAGTTCTTATAATACTTCCCTTACTTTCAGTAATGTCCTATATATGAGTATTCTAGAAACTGACTTTGAATGTGGAACCAATCAGTGCTTGGAGTGAAGAATGGTCAGGATGAAGCTAGTTCTGAGAAGGGCGGTGTGTGACCTGCTCAATGTAAGATGACAAGTAGGAGATAAGCCACAAAGTGAAGTGTGTGGAAGTTTTCCATAAAGCTCTGGAAACAGGGAGGGGAGGTAGAGAAAGACCGGCTTGCTTCTGGTTTCTCAGACTGGTCCTTGGAGTCCTGTGGATAATAAAGAGGGAGGGAGAAATACACTGGAACTAAAGTAGCTAAACTTCCTGGCTTCAGGCATGAATAGCTTGATTTATATCAACTCTGTTTCCATCTCATTTTCTTGTCCATATTTTTTGGTTATCATTTCTATCCAGTGACATACGGACTATTTTGTTCTGTCATGTGATGATGTGTGAGGGGTGACACTAGAGGGAACAGCTGATTTTGACAGACAGCTTTTTGTGCCACAGGTATGTTGCCATCCTGGGTAGAGGCACTTGGGTAAGGTCAACACTCATTGCTTTCCTGTAACTGTAGAAGGAACATAAAAATACCTTATTGATGGAGAGAGTCTTTGTTGCAAAGCAGTCAAATCTGAGTACCTGATGTCCATAGAAACTTGGGGAAAGAGCTTCTGGTACCTAGATTCCCTTCATGGGAAGCAGGCACCCAAGATGTTAGGGAGAGTCAGGGCTGGGTAACAGGTTGGGGACCCAGTGGAAGTGAAACTCAGGTCAAGTGATCCAGGTTGAGCTCTTGTACTTTGTGAAGTTGAGGGAAACTAGTGCTGGGAATTGACCCAGGGCCTTACACATGCTAAGCACATACTCTATTATGAGCTATATCCCTAGGCTAGAAATTGTTCATAGCTCCACATCGTTTCTGAAAATCACCTTAAATTGCTACTTGGGGAAAAATAGGCTATCAATAATTAATTGAAGCCCAAATAACAGCATTGTGAAACTAGCAATGTTCTCTCTCCCTCATCCTTAACTTACAGTACTAAAAGAATATTGTCTTCAAAATAGTCCCACCTAACAAATGGCATGACAATAGTTCATAGTTCAAAACATGCCTGAACTTCTTTTTGCAAACCATCTTCAAAATCATTCATCACCCACGTGGGGGAAATCATTCCTTTATGGCAACTTAACATTCTCTCTCTCTCTCTCTGACACCCATCTTTTATCTGAGACTCCCCATTTTATAACTTATTTTTGTATCAGGTATATGGTTACTTTTATACATAACACAATCTCACTATAGGTTCACGCAGCATTAAGGATGAACCACTAGCTGCTCAGTGTGGTTTTCTCAAAGTAGAACTTCAGGAGAGGCAGCCGCTTTCAATATCAGGGGCCCCTCAGTACATTTGTCTTTTGTCCTGCTTTCCTTGGGGCGTTAAGTCATGAATATTTCTCTATGTTATTGCAACTTCTCAGAAACGTTATTTTTAATAGCTGTTGAATAATTCAACCCATGAATGCTCTATAATTCATTTGACTATTCTTCTTTTGTACATTGATGGTGTTTACAATTTTAATAGAAGCAATTCCATTTAAATTTGTCACATATTAATCTTTGCCTTTATATCTCATTTCAGGGGTTGTGACTCTCAAAAGTGGAGAAAAATGCAAGCACTTTGAAGGTTCTTGATTTATCCTGTTAAATGGCTTTCCTAAAATATCATATGGATACAGGATATGGCAACATAAGAGTGCTTTATTTCACAGTCGCTGTGGTTTCCCCATGGAAAAAAGTACATTAGTCTTATTAAATGTTAGATCTTTACTTAATAAGCATTGCATTGTTTTCTTCTGTGGCTTTTGTGTTCTATTCTTTTGATATTTTGGTTTTGCTCTCTGTGATTGTCACGGCCTTGGTCGTCAACTTGGAGATTTAGAACCACCAAGGAGGGGCCACTTGGGTGTATCAGTGAGGGCATTTCCAGAAGAGATTAACTGAAGAGTTAAGCCTCTTCCTCAAAGTGAGTGGCACCTTCTAACTTGGTGGCCAAATAGGAAGAGTTCAAGGAAAATGCCCCCCTTTGCTTCTTCTTCCTAAGCAAGTTTGTCTATTGCCACTGCTGCCATTTCCCACTGACATCAGGCACCAGCTTCTTTGTTTTCCAACGAGGACTGGAAACCAGTGACTTTCCTGCCTTCAGCATCAGATTGGTACTTCTAAGGCATCGAGCTTCATGGATTTAGAGGTTATCATGTTCCCAGTCTCAAGTCTCTCTAGTTCATAAATGGCCATTGTTCAACATTAACTAACGATGATGAACTAATTTGTGCATCTGGTATTGTGTAAGGCTATCTAATACCTCCACCCCTCTCTTTTTCTTGTGGAGAACCATGCCTGATACAGAATTTGGTACTGTGAATGGTTCTAGAGGAAAAAGAATGACTATAGGGAAGGATTTCTGTAAAAGACCTGGCAGATTCTGGAGCTAGCTTTCTGATTCAGTTAAACTCTAAGGCTTTCTGGTGGTGTGTCAACATTATTTGTCAACTTGACAGGATCTAGAGTCACCTAGGACACAGGTCTCTGACACACCTTTGAGGGACTATCTAGGGTAGGGTATCTCTGAGGGGATTGTCTTGGTTAGGGTAAATGGGGTGGGAAGGCTAGCTCACTGGGGGTGGCACCATCCCCTGAATTGGGACCCTGCACTGCATAAAAATGAAAGAAGGGAACTGAGCAAAAGTGTGCATTCACTGTTTTGTGACTTCTGTTTGGTCAGCGGCTTCAGTTTCCTCTGCCTTGACGTCCTTACAGGTTCTTGCTTGTGCTGCTTTTGTCAGTTATTTTTATCAGACCAACAAAAAATAAAGACAGAAAGCTGCTAACTGTAAGTGGGGCTGTTGGTAAATGCAGTCATGTGACTCTCAAGCCTTTGCAACTGATTTGTGGGAACAATAGTAAGAGTTTGGAACTTAAGACTAGAAAAACACTTGAGTGGTGCCAAGTAGAGCACCATGGGCCATTCTGTGGAAGCTCAGAAGACAACATTCTGAGAGAAATGTGGACTGAGGATGCCTACCTCATAAGATTTATAAGAGGAACTAAAATTCTATCAGAAACTGGAACAGGGACCGTTTGTGTGATTGGCTACAAATCTAGCTTCATTCTGCCTCTGTCTTGAGAACTTGGGTTGAACTAGAAGATAATGGACTAATTTGTTTGGCAAGAAGAACTTTCAAGACAGGAGTGCATTCAGTGTATGTGAAGTGTCTCAGCAGCTGCTCCCAAATAATCATTCAGAGATTTATTATTAATTATGAGTGCTCAGCTGATAGCTCAGGCTGGTTAATAGCTAACTCTTAGATTTTAAATTCACTCATATTTCTTATCTACCCTCTGCCTTCTTTTAACACGGCACATTCAGCTCATCTTGCTTCTCTCTGTGTTTCTCTTGACTCCAGAGACTCCACATTTCTCCCGCACCCTGTCTGGCTGTCTTCTCTGCATACCTGCTGCCTAGCTCCTTGTCAGTCATGTCTTTTATTAAAACAATCAGAAGGTGCCTAGATACATATTCATTTGAATAAAGAAATCTAAATTGAAGGTGCTCCCTAATTCTTGAGAGTTACTACATGAGAAAATATTTCCTGTCAGTCAGCTCACAATTAAGGTTCCCTTTTCCAAGGTTTGTTAAGTTGACAACCAAGATTAGTTATCACATCAACCTAAGAAATGATATCACACTTCCTGGGTTGGTCAGCTCCTTCTCCAGCACCACGTCTGCCTGCCTGCTGCCATGCTCCCTGCCATGATGACAATGGACTAAACTTCTGAAACTGTAAGCAGTCACCACAATTAAATATTTCACTTATAAGAATTTCTGTTATCATGGTGTCTCTTCACCCTAACTGAGACATGAACTGTATAAAGAATTATGCAATACAAATGCCTTTGACACTCCTGATTCACCACTTGTGAGAGGCAAGGAATAAGTGATTGTGTATAAAAACTGAACACTTCTGGGAAAGTAAGGAACATAAAGATTCTGGCAAGTTGTTTCTCCAGATAAAGTAATGAAGGTAGAAAATAGCTAGGAAATGTAATTTCCCAGCTCCAGATGTGCATAAACAATCTCGAGGGTTCTTAGTGTGTTCTGAGAATCTTCTTTCTAGCAGCCACAGAACTGAAGCTTCTGGAGAACAGACACAACCCTCATCATGCTATTTGTTGGGTTATAGCATACATAAGCCTCAGCCTTGAAGGGTCTCTGCAGTTACAACGTGGGTGCCAACGGGAAAAGAGAGTGCTCGGCAGCTTGGGGTGGAGATTCATGGGAGGATCCTGATAAGGCTGAGGACACTGAGTCCTCAGACTCCTGTGGCTTTGTTTTGCCTGAGGAAGCAGTCTTTCTGCCATAAGTGGCAGGTAGATCTCCCAAGTCAGTCTTCACCACCTTCTCTGGTATTCTATTCTCCATGATTAATAATTTTTTTGCATCATCTGTGGAAGCAGCAGTTACATTCCATGAGTGGAGACACCAAGAAAGACAATGCCTGTCTCCTTAGGAGCTACTTTCACCACACATCTTTATCTATATACCTAGACCTGTAATCCAACTCAAGTGTCAGTAGGTCCTGAGAGGTATACAGTTTGATCCACGAGGAGGTACACTATATAGCTGGAAAGAAATCCTTGCATAGGGATGGATTTTAAAGATGTACAATAATGGTGGAAAGAACAGTAACCTAGGTTTGTCTGAGTGTATTGATACAGGCTTTTCAAGAGGATATTCTGAGTTAATGGTGCAGCTCACACAGTTAAAGCAAGACGTTAACAGTTTATTTGATTGGTTGGGTAAAGGATGGTCAGAGGATGGCTTGCTGCGAATGAGCTGGAGGTGTTTGAAATCCCTTGGTTCAGTGTTGAAAGGATTTAAAGGCTTGGGGAAACTGGAATGCTGGAGAGGAATTGCTATGTAAAACCTACACCTCCAAGATGGGAGGACCCATATGATACACCCTTCACTAATGCTATAAGAAACAAATCTGACAGGAGACCCAGAATACTTGAAGATCTCTGGTCCAGACACTCACTTGGGTAACTTAAATGTGATGGGTCTGATCAGATCCCAGGGTGGAAAGGGCCAAGATCCAACACTCAGTCATCAAAAACAAGGTAAGCATACTTACTACAATGGACAGTAGAGTCAAAACAATGGTCATGCTGTTACCAGAAGTGATAGGAAGCCTACTAATTCTTGTTCAATCTTTAGAAGCAGAAAATTTCAGAGAAAATGCCTTCTTGAATCATAGCAACAGCTAAGCATAGCCCTGCAACATATTCTCAGTCATGAGTTGGTTTAGGGAACAACAACCCTTTGAGCAAAGGTCAGACTAGATCCCCTGGAGAAGGGAACTGTTAAACTACTATAACATCTTGCTGTCAGTCTTTCTCTAACCCTTTGCCAAAGGGACCTGAGACCCATTACCAGGGTAACTGTACATCAGAGAAAAGAAAATAATCAGACCTTTGGGGCCCACTAAATGCTGGATCTGAATTGATATTGATTCCTATCAGAATGTCGCTTTTTAGTTAAAGTAGAAACTGATGTTGGTCAAGTGATGGCTCTTTAGTCAAGGAATGGCTCACAGCTGGTCCAGTGGGCTCCTGAGCTCATCCTGTTGTTATTTTTATATTTTCAGAATCCAGATGTGGGATAGGTATACTTAGAAGTTGGCAGCATGCCCTCATTGGTTTCCTAACTGTGAAGTGAGGGAAACTGTGGTTGGAAAGCCCAAATGGAAGCCATTAGAGCTGCCACTGCCAAGGAGAATAGTGAATCAGAAACAATTTCACATCCCTTGAGGGATTTCAGAGATTAGCACCACAAAGGACTTGAAAGATGCAGAGGTAATGGTTCCTACAACAACCCAGTTTAATTCTCCTATTTTGCCTATGTAGAAGATGAGTAGATTATGGAAAATAACAATTGATTATTATCAGACGAATCACATGGTGACTCTTGTTGAAGTTGGCACACCAGGTATGGTTTTCTTGCTTGAGCAGATTAACGCATCTTCTAGTGCCTGCCATGTAGCTAGTTATCTTGAGAATGTTTCTTTTTTTCATATCTATCCATAAGGATCCCTAGAAGCAATTTTGTTTCCTACCAGCAAGGCCAATAGTATATCTTTACCTAAATAGTATATTAACTCTGCAGCCCTGTGTCACAACTTAGTTCACAGAGATCTTGATTGCCTGTCTCTTCCACAGGGTATCACACTGGTCCATTATGCTAATTAGACTCAGTAAGCAGGAGGTAGCAACCACTATGGAGCTTCATGTAAAATATTTATGTACCATAATATGAAAAATAAATCCAAGCAAATTCAACGGCATTCTACCTAAGCAAAATTTCTAGGAGTTTACTTGTATGGATCATGCTGAGAGCTCCCTTCTAAAGTGAAGGGTAAGTTGTTGCACTTAGACCCTTCTATCACAAAGAAAGGTTCAGAGCCTATTAACATTCTGGAAGTGGCACATTTCTAACTTGACTGTGTTAGTCTGGTCTGTATATCAAGTGACTTTAAAAGCTGCAAGTTTTGAGTGGGTCTCACAACAAAAGGCTCTTGAATAGGTCCAGGCTGCTGAGCAGGCTGCCCTGCTACTTGAACCATAAGACAAACCAGACCTGGTGATACTGGAGGTGTGTGTTAGTGGTAGATAGGGATGCTCCTCAGAATGTTGTCATGCTCCGAAAAGTGAGACACAGCCCATGGGATTTTGGAGCAAAGCCTTTTGGTCATCTATAGACAACGACTTTCCCTTTGAGAGATAGCTCTTGGCTTGCTACTGGGTCTTAATGGAAGCTCAATGCTAGATAATGGGTCACAAAGTTATCATGTAACTTGAGACACCCATTATGAGCTGGATTTTACCTCAACCATCAAGCTATAAAGTTGGATGTGCACTGTAGCAATCCATTATCAAACCAACGTGGAGTGGATGTGATTGGTCCCAAGCAGGACCTGAAGGTATGAGTAATTTACACAAAGCAGCCCAAATGCCTGTGATTCCTACTACTGATTATTATTATTCTAGGTATCAATTTGCCCTCATTACACATGATGTTTCTTCTACAATTATCATCCATGGACTTAGAGAATGCCTGACCAGTCATCACGGTATTATAAACAACATTGTTTCTAACCAAGGAACTCACTTCATAACCAAAGAAATGTGGCATTGACTCCATGCTCATGGAATTCACTAGTTTACAAAGCTTCCCACCATCGTGAAACACACACTATGCTGTCAACTGTATTGCAATGGGCTGAAGGGCTGGGGCAAGGTTCCCCAGAAGGTTGTGCATGCTCTGAATATGCAGTCAATATATGGTGTTGTTTCTACCATCATCAGGATTCATGGATATAGGTTTCAAGGCATGGAAATGGGATTGTTATCACTCACCATCATTCTTCTTCATGTGATATAATGCTCTATAGCTTAGAAGTCTTGGTTCCAGATGGGGAAGTGCTATGACTGAGAGACTCAACAACCATTTCACTAAATTGGAAACTATGACTTTTTTTCTGGCTGCTTTAAGTTCATGATACCCAAAGTCAACAAAATAAAACAGTTACAGTGTTAGAATGGGTGATTTATCTGGATTACCAGGGAGAAATTGGACTAGCAATCCACAATGGAGGTAAGAAAGAATATGTCTGGAGTGTGGGAGAGCCTTTAGAGCTGGTGTTACCATGTCCTATGATTAATGCCAATGGGAAACTCCAGCAACACAACCTAAGTAGGATGGTGTAGGTTACTCATGCTAAAGAACAAAGACCTGCTGAGGTAGTTTCTGAGGATGTAGGAAATATATGAAGGTAGTTGCAAATAGAAGCTACAACTAATTATAGAAACAAAGGTAGTAATTGCTATGAGTTCTTCTGTACCAATTTGTGAAGAATATGTTTGTGCATATATGCAGATACCAACATTTTATTTCTTTCTGCTATTCCTTTATTATGTGCTATTGATTAATATCAGTACCTAAGTGTTGCTAAATTCATACTACCATGTTTAAATTATGAAAGATAAGCATTACTCAAGGAACTTGGGCACTGACTATGAGAGAATTAGTGTTATATCACATCTGGTAGAATTGGGTGGCAAGATGTCAAGAGCCTTGGACTTGTATTGGCCTTGTCAACTTGAATGAATTTAGAATCACCTAGGAGACATGTCTCTGGTGATGTCTGAGGACAATTTCAGAGAGAGTTAACCGAGAGGGGAAGTCCAATCCTCAGAGCAGGCAGCATCTCCCAAACATGAAGAGGTCAGATGTAAAAAACAGAAAACTGCATGTCTACCACTCCTGCTTCTTCCTGTATTTTATTGTTATTGCTGGCCACCTCTAATGTCAGACTCATGCTTCTTTGGCTTTCCAATGATGACTGAATACCAGTTCTTCCCAAGAGAGCTTCCAGGTCATTGGTACTGTACTGGGCATGCTGAGGCATCACCTCCGCTCATACACATATCAAAATTCCCTGGCACAGGAAAGGGTAGATGGATGACAGTTTGACAGTTTTAACTCTAAGAGAGTGCTCCTCATTTCCCACTGTAAGCTGTAACTCCCTGGGGTTTGGTTCTCTTGTAGTAGTTTTCTAAAGATCTAAAGAGACCAGGGAGGGGGTTACTTGGGAATATATATATATATATATATATATTGTCTTTACTGGAAAAAATTCTTTCTAAGGAGATGCAATAGCCAACCCACAGATTGGAGAACTGATATAAATGATTCAAAAGCAAGCAACAAACAACAAAGAAAATATCTGGAAAATGTCACACTTTAGGCTTTCCTATGCTAAGTGGTGTTGCATTTAGTGAAAAGGCATGTCCAACAAGGCAGCTAGGAGCTGATGTCGGGGCTATCTCAGTTCCAAAGATATGCAAAAAGACTAATGAAAACAATTGACGTGAAAGAGAAGTTGCTGAAGGGATTATCAATTCTAACTCTTCATTTCAGCACTTTCACGAGTGAGTCTAACTGGAAGGAGAGATGGCCTCCAGTGTCTCTAAAAACATGCCTCCATAGCCCTATGGAAGTATGATTGGATTGGCTTAAATGGCACAATCATTCCTGAAGCACCACTGTGGCCAGATCCCTGGGGAATATCAGATTGCTAAGTCAGGGAGTGGGGAAGCACAGAGGAGAGGACATCTTTCAAAAGAGAGGGAGCAATGCCATTATTGGAAAGTGGTCAGGGGCCTAGACAGGCATTTGATATTTACACAAGGATCATAGTTTTGTTTTGTTTCTATGTGGTTGCTTCTCCGGAAGCACAGAGGATTTTGCAACTTATGAAACATGTTTACTCATCTCATATCTGTTGTTTCTTCCAGTTTTCTGTGACCCTCATATTACTCTCATTGCACTGACGGGGAAATGAGTTCAGAGTCCTCAGGTGACCACGTCTTCTAGTGGTAATTAAACACTTAGGCTTGAGGATAATTGAAAAGCATCCATTCAAGCTTAAATAGGTCTTTTCCCCATTCTCTGTAAACAGTGTACTTCCATTGTGTTTTAATTTTTCCCAAGAAATGGTTTTATAAGACCCAGTGTTTCTTTTTAAACATGTTTCTAATCAGGTACAAATGACCTGAAAGGTCTGCTCATAAGCTACCTTTCATTTCATTTGCCAAAATTTGATATTTATCCTACATTGCCTTTCTTGCTCATTGACAAAAACAAATGATGGGGGATAACTTGGAAAATGTTTTCATCTCTTTCATTCAGCATCTCCAACCTTAAGTGGGCATTGTGTCTGGCCTTGTTTTGGACTTAGCACATTGTGGAGGCAACACCAATATTATCTATGAGCATTGTCGTTTTGATTCTATGGTATGTCATTAAATATACCAGTTACTGCTAGTCCAAAGAGGTATCCTAAAGCAATTGAAATTAGAAGCATTCAGTATAAGTATGGCTCTAATTTGGTTTTACCCACTTTTTGATGCATGATCTAAGACGGTCATTGAAGCAGATTCATTTTAGATGACATGGACTGTGATTCATCCTAAATCTAGAACCTGCTGCCTCTGTATGCGGTCATGACCCATGTTTCTGTGGTCAACTGAAAAAGGCAAGTGAGAAGAATTGGATATTGATGGTAGGTGTATCAATCAGGGTTCTTCAGAGTAACAGAATTTATATTATGGATCTCTTTACACACACACACACACACACACACACACACACACACACACACACACACCAAACTTTCAGGCTGTGGTCCAGCTCCCAGTCCACAAGGCTGTATGTCTTAGCTGGTCTTCAGTAGACTCTGAAATTCCAAAGAAGTAGGCTGTAATATCAGTGAAAGAATGGACTTGATAGCAAAGCAGGAGAAAGCAGGCAAAGAACAAAAGCTTCCTTCTTCCATGTCCTTAGGGCTTCCAGAAGAAGGTGTGACCCAGATTAAAGGTATATCTTCCTGCCTCAAAGGCATGTGTCTTCCTACTTCAAACCAAGCAACAATCCCTTATAGGTGTGCCTGTGGGTTTCAGTTAATTCCACATGAGGTCAAGTTGACAACCAAGGATAGCCGTCACAGCAAAGTTAAGCAGCAGAAATGAGGAAGACTTGAACCCATGATGAAAATCCAACATCCTCAAGTCCAAGTTAGAACCTGTTCTCTTTCTCTTCACTTCCAACCCTGTGACTCCAGGGTTCCACCAAACAACCCGATGGCCTCACAAAGAAACTGATGGAACCACACACACTCCACGTTCAGGAGTTGAAGAAGTTGAAAGAGTAGTTCTAATGTCCTGGACCATGAGGGTAAGTCAGGAGTCAGGGACTCATGACCCTGCACCAATCCTTAGAGCACAGTGATTACAGTTTTGCTTCTGATATTTGCGTCCGTCACACATTTCTATCTGGAATAACCCCAACAAATGTGCTAATGTGTATTCAGACAGATGAGAGAACTCTGGGAAATAACCACTACCCTGGAGTTGCCATTAGTCTGTTTGGGCTACAGCTTGCAGTGTATGTTGAAGGTAGAAATATTTTTTTCTCTGCCTGGAGATACAACTGAGTAGTGAAGTGTCTGTACGTTTTTTATTTACATGCACAAGTTATTTCAGGCTTGACACCCAAACCTACAGAAAGCAAAAATGAAGCAACAAAATCATAGCATTTGGTTGGTGTTTCATAAGTAGTCATGATGATGGTGGTGATATAGTGGCAACGTTATACGATTGACTTTCTTCAACATTTAGCCATTACTTGAATGAAAATGTAATTCCTGCCCTCTGTAGTTTGAAAATCATCCATTGACCTCCATTCGTTATTATCAATCACCAATTTGGCATTCACATTGAACATGCATTTAGTGACACTGGCATCTGTCTTGCTGTCATCTTTTTTTTTTTTTTTTTTTTTTTTTTTTTTGGTTTTACGAGACAGGGTTTCTCTGTATTGTTTTGGAGGCTGTCGGTCCAGTCCGGCTTCGAACTCACAGAAATCTGCCTGCCTCTGCCTCCCGAGTGCTGGGATTAAAGGCATGCACCACCACCGCCCGGCTCTTGCTGTCATCTTTATCTCTAAGTTGCATATAGATGAGTGTCAGGCCTACATTAGTGCTATGTTTCACATTGTTGGTGTCTTTCCATGTCTTCTTTACCTTCATCTGCTCTATTTACTTCTAGGGTTGCACTTTAGACCTTGCATTCACCAAGGCTGTGTTAAAACATTTTTCTACTTCTTAACTCCTTTCTCTCTTTATCCTTTCATTTTACTGAATCCCATCCCAGTGTGTTCCTAAGCTTTCTCTCATGTTTTTCAGATAATCACTTTATTTCTTTTCATTTGGAGGGGTGTTTTAGACAGGGTTTCTCTGTGGCTTTGGAGTCTGTCCTGGAACTAGCTCTTGTAGACCAGGCTGGTTTCGAATTCACAGAGATCCTCCTGCCTCTGCCTGGGATTAAAGGCATATGCCACCACCGCCCGACTTTATTTCTTAACCAGATTAGAGTTTATGTACCATAGATTTACTGTCTTTAGTTGAACACATCTCTTTCTTACTTTCACAGTCACTTAGGAAGAAATTCCAACACCGTTTTATAAAATTTACATTTTTTGTTTATTTGTGCATGTGCACACATGTGCATGTGTGTTTGGTATGCTTATGCTATGGTGCATTCATAGAGGTCTGGGGAAAACTTACAGGGGTTGGTTCTCTCCTTCTGTCACATGGGATGAGGGATTGAAGTCAGATCAAGCACCCTTACCCACTGAGCCATCTCATCAGCCTCCAAGCACAGTTGTCTAACTACCAGTTTACACTATGACAATGCCCTTGCCAAATATTGGAGAGTGTCATCAAGAGGCCAGTCCTTTCTAACCTAATCTCCAGTGTGACATTGCATCATGACTGCTGGATTGCAAACAGGTGGGTAGATTCAGTCCACGGTTAAGAGAAAGAGACTGCACAAAGGCACAAAAAATAGAAATGATGATCACTGAAGTGTATCTTTGAATCCTGCAATATATGAGTTGTCACTGGCCCATATCTTACTTATGCTAATGAGTGACTCTCTGTTGCTTGGCTTCTAACTGGCATTTGGTCTAATTTGGTATTTTCTTTTCAAAACAGTGTACCTCTAGGCTTCTGTATCAGCATGTTGCTCCGATTTCACTGAAGACTCATTTTCTAGTGACCTCTAAATGTTGGAACTCTCCAAGCCTCTGTCCTTGGTCCTCTCCATTTGTAGGTTATTTCATTCTATCCCATGGCTTTTAATAGCGTCTACATGCTGACAAGTCTCCACGCCGTGGCTCCTTCAGTACATTTCTTATTAGCTACAGAATCTTGTAATCCCACACCCAACTGCTTGCTTAGCATTTCTTTGCACTTGACTGTCTGATAAGCATCTCAAACTTCGCCTATGTAGGAGAAGAGCTATTGATCTCGCCCCACTCAACCCTCTTCTTCCTTCATCTCCTACCCAACATCATCCCCCACCACTCAGGGCATACTTTTGACTTCTCTCCTTCATTCAGCAAATCAGTTTTCTTGAAAAACACATTCCAGGCCCTTCCTGGAGGGCCAGTTCCCGCTGTTGCAGCTGGCATGCAAGCCACTCTTACCTGGACTCCTGCCACAGTCTCTTACCTTTCATGTCACCCACCTTGTCCTCTTCAGAGCAGCTTCTATTGGAGGCAGTAAGATAAAGCACCTTAGAGGATAGATCAGATTGTGTCTGCACCCTAGTTAAAAGCCCTCCAAAGGCCTCCCACTGCAAACAGAATGAAATCTAGACACTTCCTCTGCTCAGCACATGACACACAATCTGCTTCCCTCGAACGCAGACCCTTCCGTACTGGCACAGACAGACCCTCTTTTGTCCTCGAATATGCCTAACTTGGTCTACTCCAGGGTGTTTCTGTCTGCTGCACTGCCCCGAGAGTCCTTCCTTACAGTCCTTGCAGAATGGTCCTGCTGCCTAATGCAGGTTTCAACTAAGCAGTCTGCTTCATTGCTGCTGCCATGTATAAGTTAATTAATGCCCCTACTTCCCTCATCTCACAGCATCACATTCTCTTATTTCTCCAGGCATGTATTAACATATAAACTTAGCTTGTTCCAGTGTTTTGTATTATTTTATCCCTCCCTTCTACAGAAAGCTTCTGCAATGAAAAAAACCCTTGTTATTACTCACAGCTCCTTGGTGTCTGAAGCAATGCTTCATACAAGGCAAATGTGTCATAAGTGTTTAATGACTGACTGATTCAAGCAACAAATGCTAAGCTTCCACTATCTGTATGTTCCAAACAGGTTCTTAACTTTCTTTGTTAAGGGTGACTAAGAACTGAGGAAAATACAGCTAAGTGATTAGCAAAAGGTCAGCATTCAATTAATTTATAAAGCTTATCCCGTTCAACAAACACTAGCTGTATGTATTGTTTATTTTCATGCCCAGAGAAATTCCTAGTGTAGTTTTTTACTTGCAGGTGCACACAATGAATCCTGGAGAATGTAAACAGTTTGAGGTCCAATGACACACAGTTGCTAAGTGACAAACAAGGGATTGGGTCCTGTCTGTTTTCTTTAGTACTGTTTCATCCCAAGGGCTTCCCCAAAGGCTAACGGTAGGCCATACCGAGCCCACAGTCAGCCAACTCTCTCCTTTGACCATGGGAACAAGAAGCTATGCCAATTAAGGGGAGGAAGAAGAAGGGAAGGAAAATATTGTCCAACTTCTCTCTGGTTTCCCCAAAACACCCCGCCAAAGAGAGATTGTCCATTAATCATGCTCCCACTTTTCTTGTTGCCTCCATGTCAACCTATTATAGAGAATATTTCTGTGAATGGTGATTTATGATCACAAACCTACTTTTCAGACGCATACACATTTGGCTGTCAGACAGAGAGGCAAGCAGGAAGAGGAGTGTCAACCTAAGATGGAGCAATTAGAGAGGTTGTAGATGATTTCCTATCACGTTAGCTTTCTACCAAGCCATCAGTCATTTGAACTTACCTTGCTTTCCATCAAGGAGTCCCTTCATCTGCCATCAATCCATGCATTTCTCCCAAGGCTGCACCATCTGGAAGAAGGGCCATTTTCTTAGCTGGAAGCATGTAGTCCCTGGGAAGCCTAGGCCCTTGAATACCACATATCCCAGTGTGTGCTATTTTCACTAGCAGATCACAACACTTCCCTGGGAGGAGCAGCTGTCTGGGAACAGGAGTTTTGATCCTATTTAAGTCAAATTACTTGCGGAACAGAGACACTGAGTAGTGAGAGACCATTATTATAAAAGTAGAGGGGTGCAGAGTAAACTTGATGCATCCCTGGCATTATTCTTTGTGAATTAAATTTATTTTCTTAACTCAGGCTTGTAGCAGATATGTGAGTGGATACTGTTATTTTCATTTTTATAGGGCATGGGAGAGTTTAGGACTGTCTCTGTTTAAGATCTTGCTGATATGAGTTAAGATTAGGTTCAACTGTAAAGCATAGGAACCCAAGCATTGCTAAACAAAAAGTAATTGGATTTCCCTCTCACAAGCCAAGTGAGGCTAGTTTGGTGGCTTCAGACTGTGCTCTACAGTGTTCTGCAATCCTCCACATAAAGCTTCCATCTGGTGGTCCAACAGGGAGGGATTCAGCTCCTATTGCCAACTACCTGCCCAGAGAAACCAAAACATCAAGAGAAAGCCAAAATTCCACTTCTCTTACAAACATGTTCCAGAAGTCGCAAACACCATTTCTACTTGTAACCAATGACCAAAACTTAAGTTTCAAAGGATATTTGCAAGTAGTCTATCCTGGGTGTCTGTTTACCCAGATACATCCAAAGTTTATGTCACCATGGAAGGAGAGGTAGGTGTTGAAAGGACATTGTTTCCATTGGATGTCACAATGAAGATGAGAGCCCAAGGTTGTGTGGTTCCGGAGACCATAACTTCTCTATCATCCTTCACTGCCTCCTGATCCCCTGGACTTTTGAGGGTAGGTAGCAATTGGACCATGTGACTTTTGGTGTCCTCTGTTCCTCTCTGCGGCTCAGCCTTGTGAATGCTGCTCCCTGTGTCTGAATGACTTCCTCATATTTTGTTTGCTCCCTTAGCATTTTGAACTTCTCTATAGCCTTCTCATAGATGTAAATTTTTACAAGTCAAATGCTGGCTAATTTGTAATGTTCATTGCACGGCTAGCTGATTGGTGGACAATTGTTTTGTTTTACATGTGTTCAGCAAACACATACCTACTGTATAGGTGGGCAGATGATTCAATAGCTGGACACCCAATGGCTTTCCTGATTGGCAAGCTTTCTCTCATTTGGGTAGGTATGACCTTCTTTCTTGGCTTGTTGCTTCCCCTTAAAGGATAGAGGAAAGGATGAGAAAAGGTCAGCGAGAAGAGGGGGAAGAGAGGATGAAGTAGTTTATGACTCAAGTAGTATTTTCATCACATTCCCTCTAGTGTTGATGTCAAAACCATGAGTATCCCCCCTCACAATGGCCCTTCTGAAAAATGTTCCCAGTATGCCACCTTACAGACTCAAGATCAAAGATTTAAGAACATTTGGAGAAGCTGAAACTGATTTTACTAAGTGAAAGTTCAGATGATTTCTCTTCATTTCATCTTCTTACCTGAAAATTTATATTTTAATGCCCTAAATTTGAAATAAAAGTTGAAAAAATCCCCTATGAGGTATTTACAAGATAGTATTCCTGTTAAATCATAGCTGTTTCGAATCCATAAGAATGAATGTCATAATATTCCTCATGCAAAACCCCAGCCAGAGCCCCTGGCAGGGTTTGAATAAAAACATTCAGCACTAAATGACTTCATCAGCTTCAATCCCTGTGCTCAGCAATTCAGAGGAAATCAGCAGCTTAACCAAGGGCTTTTTTTCCCTTTGCTGAGCAATTGGGGGCCAAAAATAAAACAATATTACATCAAACTGCAGACAAACAGAAATCTGAATACATTTCCTAGCTTCCTGGGGCCCTTCTGTACCTAATGAGCTCAGCAGAGCCCAAAAGACATCAAGATGTTTTTCACCATTAAACAAAAGGATTATCCAATAAATCCTGATGGCCTAGCCAGTTCTGCTGAGTGCTATTGGGGGTGTGGGAGGTTAGAAGGATGCTAGTATTTTCTAATTGATAGAAAGAATGCATGACATATTCTCTTGATCATTTTAATGCAGAAAATGAATTATCTGTGTTAACTGACATGTGGGTTACTGGTACCTTCCTGTGAGTGTGTATGAGAGTCTGTAAACATGATGCACATGATTCTATCAGCTGTTTTATTCTTTAAAATTTGCGTCCAGATGCATGTGCACTGTGGAACAGTAGGCAGGCACTTTTCATTAATCTTCTGATCAGTTAAAAAGGTGACTATTATTTTCCAAATGACGCTGATGCACAGTGCATGGCTTTGAATTGCTGGTTTTCTTAGGCTACTGGGTTCTGTTAAAAGGAAACACTTTGTGCAGGAGTATAAATCATTGTCATCTCCAGCATAGATACAATTATTAGTTAAATGATTTCATATAATCCTCATAGCAACCCTTAGAGAAAAGTACAACTGATATCATCACCATTAAACAGATGACTAACGTGGAGAGTTAGGGTGGGGTAATTTGGTCTCTGACCACAAAGGTAAGTTGTAGAGATAGGATTTGAACCAGTGTCATAAATTGTTGTGGGATTCCTGCCTGGGTCCTGTCGCTGCTTCAGCCCCCAAAATAACACACAGAGACTCTATTAGTTACAATGCTGTCAGCTAATGTCCAGGGCTTCTCATTGGCTAGTTCTTTCTTAAGTATTAACCCATGACTACTAATATATATTTCTATAAGGATTATCTTTCCGAGGATGGCATCCTGACTCGTCCTCTCTTCCCTGGGATCACATGGCGACTCTCTACTCTTGACTACATTTCCCAGAATCCTCCTTGACTCCAAGTCACACGTAACTTGCATCCCTATTGGCCAACAGTGGTTTATTCATCAACCAATAAGGTAACATATACACAGAAGTACTTCCCCCATCAATAAACCCCATTGGACCCAGTTTCTTTGATACATTATGTTCCTTTAGTCTTGCTTTTTTAAACCAAATACCATTTTGAGATATTTAGCATCTGCATCAATTTCTTTATCTATAGAATAGGAAAATAAGTTCATACCATTGGGAATGTTGGGCATAAAATATCCAGTGGCATAGGCATACATGCTAAGATATTATTCTGTTAAGATGTTTATTTAATTCAAGGGTGAGAAGAATTGAAATGTCACTTGTTTTTCTTAGTTGGAAAGTAGACATTATACTAAGTAAAATTTATGGTGGATTAGAAATTTACAATAATCTTCTTTCATAGTAATTGATGACATTTAAAGAGCGAAAAGAGCGAAGGTATCATAGGATGTCCATCTGGGAGAACTGACTGGGAGGAATGTGTTCAAAGTCACTCATGTGTGTCCCAGCATGGATGGATTCTTACCTCCCCTCTGCTTCCATTTAATTATTTGAATTTGATACTGCGCACGCAGTGGCTCCCATTTGTTACTCAGTGAGTACCTGTTAAATTCACTATATATTTTTTGTACCAATAAAAGTGAAAACTTAGATTTTTATCCTCTAAAATTTTTAAAGTTCATAGCCTATAAAATGTGTAGTATGCTAGTTAGTGTGTTTGTCAACTTGACTTGAGATAGTGTCATCTGGGAAGAGGGAACCTCAACTGAGAAAATACTCCCATCATGTGCACCTATAGGCAAGCTTGTAGGGCGTTCCCTCGATTAACATTGATGAGGGAGAGCCCAGCCCACTGTGGGTGATGCCCTCTCTATGCAGGTGGTCCTGGGTGGGACAAGAAAGCAGGCTGAGCAAAGCCCAGAGGAGTGAGTCAGTAAGAAGTGTTCCTCCATGGCTTCTCCTTCAGCTACTGCCTCCAGGTTCCTGCCTTCGCTTCCTTTAGTGGCGGACTGTGCTGAGGAAGTGTAACCCAAGTAAATAAACCCTTTTCTCCCCGTGGTTTGGTCACAGTGTCTTTCCCTTCAGTAGAAAGAAAACGAGGACACATTGATGCCCAGTGAAGGATTTTGAATTACCAGTTTTAAAGCAGGTACTTTGTCTCCCCTCCTCTTCTCCCTCTCTCTTTTCCCTGCTTGAGTCAGGGTAAGAACAGAGGAGAGAATGATGAGAGATACCATAATAGATCGAGTCATTATAGGTGTGAGGAGAGAGCTGACACTAGTGAGATCTCCAGAGATCTACAAGGATAACACCAACTGGCAAACTAAGCAATAGTGGAGAGACTACACTAATAGCACCTCCTTGATGATAAGGTTGATGACTACCCTATATGCCATCCTAGAGCCTTCATCCAGTGACTGATGGAAGCAGAGGCAGACAACCACAGCTAAACACTGAATTGAACTCCTGCAACCCAGTGACAGAGATGGAGGAGTGATGAACTAAGGGGTAAAGACCGTGCTGGGGAAAGACACAAAGACAGCTGACTGGACAAGGGGGAGCTCTTGAATCCCAGACTGATGGCTGAGAGGCCAACAGGGGACTGATCCAGACTCCATGAAAGTAGTGTCAGTGAGGAGGCCTCAGAAATCTCTGGGACCTTGGGTAGTAGATCAGTGTTCACCATGGTTTATGAATGATCATTGGGAGCTCATTCCACATAGAGGGATGCTCTCTCAGCCTGGACACATGGGGAAGGGCCTAGGTCCTGCCCTGGATGAAATGACAGACTTTAGAGATCTCCCCTCACCCTCCATGGGGATGGTGTGAGGACTGGGTTAGGATCTGGGGGAAGGGCTAGTGGAGGGAGAAGGGAGGAGGGGTGGGAGAGGGAGCTGGGATTGATATGTGAAGCATGCATGTTTCTAATTTAAACAAAAATATATATTGAGAAAAAAGGGAATTTTTATACATATAATAAATTCATAAATGTATACCAAATAAATTATAAGAAAATTTGAAGAGGCAAACCCAGAGCTATCATTATTTTATTTAAATATTTAAAGCATTTTTTAGTAAAGAGAAGCTCTAGAAAAGATGAGGATCAAGTAATTTTTAAAAGATTTTTAAAATCTGTGTGTGTGTGTGTGTGTGTGTGTGTGCTTGTGTGTGCGCGCGCGCACGCGCGTGCGTATTGTATAGCAGTTTCCTCCCAGACTGAAATAGTCCATCCTGAAGGCAAGCTCCTTAAACCAGAAGGTAAACAGTTCTAAATAGCATCAGAAGTTCCCGAAACTGACCAGGTTCATTAGGCCCCCTCCCTCCCAAGAGTAAACAAGAACTGTTCGTAAGAACCAAGCCTAAAACAAGACTTTGAGATCAGACCGACTGCCTGGAAGAAGCAGAAATCTATAGAGCTGCCTGTGAGATGTTTAAACTGAGTAACTTGGGAAGGACATCCCCTGACCTGTTCAGCTGCCTCTAGGCTATGCAATGTGCAGGCTCCCAGCTTTCGTGAGCTGTCATCATGCTGCAGTGGGCTTTGGTCCTTGCTGCTCCTGTAAGTAACCCCTTGCCCATATTCCTAAAATCTCAATAAAACGCACCAAGTTAGACTTTGGTGGTGTTAGGGTCTGAGAAAAGCCTCCAAGAAAAGACCAACAGTCACGTACGCGATAAACAAGAGTGCTTTGTTCATTTCCACACGTTCGCATGGCTCGTGGTGACCCGGAGAGAAGCCCACAAGCTCCTTTTAAACTGGGTTAAGGGAATTCCAGAGAGGAGAGATTAGTCTGGGGACTGATTAGTGTCTTTAAACAAACAGTTTGTAAGTTACTACAGGATTGGTTTTGCGCTCAGTGGTTAGGGGCTTTTCAGCTGCAGGGTGGGAGAAACTATCTTTAGTTCTCTTAAGCTTGCACGAGGCTATGGGGTGTTCTCTGATTGGCTGCCTCTGGACTGCAGCTTTCCCAAGAACTGTTCGTGCAGTTGCAGCCGGTTCCATCCAGTAAACTGAAACTAAGGCCTGGACCATTTAGAAACCTGTCATGGCTCTGGTCTGGCTCCCTGACCTTCTCAGTGGTATCTGTACTTTGATCTGTCATGAGATCCTTACTGAGGTGAATAGATGTGTGTGCAGTGGTTCTCCAGGAAAAGTTCTGTCACACAAGTGTGTGTGTGTGTGTGTGTGTGTGTGTGTGTGTGTGTGTGGCAGTTTCCTCCCAGACTGATTACATTCCTAAAGCTAGCCACAACGGTCTAGCGGTCTATTCCCTTATTTGGTCCCTTCCTCCTCCTGAGGCTGACTACCAAAGTCCAGCAATCAAAAGCCCCCTTTTGGCTCACCTAATTAACCTGTACAATCAAAATTAAACACCTCCTCATCCTGACACAGCTTTCTCCTTTTACCTTTAAAATCTACCATCTATCTATGAACCAAGCCTGCCTCCTCTCTATCCAGAGGCAGTCCTTTGTCCTTCAAGGGCAAATATCCCTTCCCTGTTCCTTGTTCCTTTCCCCTTCTCCCTCACCCACTGTCCCCTGTCTTTGTCTCTTATCCCCTATCCTGTGTCCTTTGGGGGGGGGAAATAAATCTCCTTTGTGCTGAGAACCTGGTCCTAGGGAGTCTTGTGCTGACACCAGTCCTTTCACAAGGGAGGCTGATAAAGTAAAACACACTTATTGGTGGGATTTTTTTTCTAGAAAATACTTGGCAACTTGATGGAAATTGGCTATAGGGTAATTCTTGAAAGTGTCTTAGATCCTAGAGGATCTAAATGGTAACTGGGTCACTGTGGAAGTTATTTATGTATTCATTCAGCTAGTCCTGGTATGTATGGTAAAGAGTATTGTTCCTCTTGTCCAAGAGCAAGTGCCTGAATTCTGTCTTTGGGAGGTGGGGCTTTTTAGTAGACAGAACTATTCAAATATTGAGACATGCTTGAAGATGCTAGTACCTAGAAAGCTGGCTAGGTAGTTATTGATTTCAAGAAGCTCACAGTTAATACATCCTCTGTCTTAGCTACTGTTTTATTCTTCTGAAGATACACCATGATCAAATCAGCTTACGAAAGAAAGCACTTAATTGGGTCTTACAACTTCAGAGTATGAGTACATGGTCATCATGGTGAGGGACCTGGCAGGAGGCAGGCAGTCATGGAGCAGTAGTGAGAGTTTGTATCTTGTCCATGAGTTGGAGACAGAGACAGAGAGCAGAGAGAGACTGGAGTGGTGCTCAGAAGGTTTGAAACTTCAAAGCCCCCCCCCCCCCCGTGATACAGCTATTCCAACAAGGCCACACCTCCTAATCCTTCCCAAACATTCAAACATACAAGCATTCAAACATACAAGCCTATGGGGACCATTCTCGTTTAAGTCAATCCACTCCCCTTCTTCCTGCTGATCTACTCAGTGAGTGGATTCGTGTGTCAGACTTGGGTTCCACCTCTGTTATTATTAAAACCATGAAGTGGTTGGAGAAGAACACTGTGTCTTATGAATTTCAGTTGCCCATTTGTGAATTGGCAGAGAAACAGGCAAGACGTGTCTCAAGGGATAGACCAGCATAGATAGTACGTAATAACTATTAATATGAAAGTGATACTCATGAGGTTTGAAGAAAAGGTGACCTGTCTTGCTTCACATTCTTTAGGGTTTAGTCTGCTGTTATTTGCTACATTCCCTTACTATTGCTCTCCCAAAAAAACAAGTCCAAATGACAGTTTTTGAGAAGTTGTACTTCACTAAGGGAAAGAAAGGGACAAGGGAAAACTTTTAAGAAAAATGTGAGGTTCATGCAGTTCATATCTGCATCACAAGTCTTCCTTAGTTCGAATTCTGAATGTGCACAGTAGGGCAGTATAGAGCAAAAGTGAGCTTTGGCATCGTGACCCAGTGTTGATTACTAGCATTCTTTTCTTCCTAGCTGTCAAACCTTGCCCTAATGTTTGAGATACACTCATTCACTCATTCAGCCAGTACCTAGCGGATAGACATTGTCTGATCAACTGCTGTGCTGACCAGACTGTGCAAGTGTGAATGACCCAGAGTCATCACCATCAACTGTGAATGATGTAGTAGTGAGCATAAGCACAAGACACAGTGACACACCAAGGGAATTCAAGTTTATTGAGTGGAAGGGAGACCTCATGACAGGTAAAGAAAATAGGAATGCTGCACCTGAATTTTAAAGACTGAGAAGAATTTTTCAAGGCAGAGAAAGAGCTTCTTTATGTCAGATTAACCTGACCTTATATAAATCAAGGGACCTAGATAATGATAATCAAATGCTTCTAATGGAAAAATCTTTTAACAACAAAGAAATTCCTTATCATTATCAACAACAAATTCCTTATCATCATCAACAACAATGGAAGTACCAGACAGCTGCTAAATTTAGGATCACAAGGCCAGCCCTAGGAGAATAGAATCTCTCTGTATTCAGTAGTGGTTCATTCAGGAAGACATTGAAACCATTCCCACTGCCAGTAGCAGATACTGTGAACGGTGTGCTGGAGATGTGGTTCCCAGCTCTGTTTTTGTAGAGTGGGAGACCAGAATATGACTTGTAACAATTGCTATATTATAGTTCAGTCAGAAAGGAAGGGATGGGGTATATAAACACTCATAAGCTAAAATAAGAATATGGTAATATATAATGTAGTTTTACTTTTTTATCCAAATCATGTTTTACTGTACCTTTACTACTCCATGGCTAAATGGGAAGATTCATTGTCTCAGGTAAAGAAAACATATTTAGGGACAAGACCCATAGGTCTCAAAGTCTATCTATCTACCATCTCCAATGACAAATTATGCTTAGGGGGCTGTGATGGCTGTCTTAGTTGTCAAGTTAATACATCTTGAAGAAGGATCCTCAACTGAAAAGTTGCCTCCATTAGGTTAGCCTGTCTGCATGTCTATGGAGACATTTTCTTTGTTGTTAATGACTATGTGTGGAACCATCCATAGGTAGGTGGACCTAGGCTATGTAAGAAAGCTAGCTGAATTGTGAACTTGAGAACAAGCAAGAAAGCAAGCCGATAAGCAGCATTCCTCCATGGTTTCTGCTTCAAACTCTGACACTGAGTTCCTTCTTGATTTCCCTCAATGATAAATTATGACCTGGAAGTGTAAACTGAAAGAAACCCTACAGACAGACTTTTAGGGAGGCTTATTATTAATTATGAAAACTAGGCCTGTAGCTTGGGGTTGTCCCGCCTAAAATAAATTAACCAGTTTCTCTCCATCTACATGCTGCCACGCAAGTCGTGGCTTTTATCTCTCCTCATGCATGTCTTGCTCCCTCTGTGTCCAGCTGGCCATCCACACCTTCTTCTTCCCCAGGACCTTTCTGTCCCCAGAAGTCCCACTTAGCCTCTTCCTGCCTAGCTATTGGCCATTCAGCTCTTTATTAAACCAATCACAACGACACATCTTCACACAGTGCAAAGGAATATTCCACAACAAAACCCTTTTCTCTCCAAGTTGCTTTTGCTCATGGTGTTTATCACAGCAACTGGAAGCAGACTAAAACAAGAGTTAAGATCTATGCTGCCAGAATAAAATACCATAGACTGGGGAGCTTAAACACAAACATCCATTTCTCTCCGATTTAGAACATGGAAGTGTGAAGTCACAGTGGGATTGGCAATGGTCTTCCCCACTTTGGTGGTAGATTTATATTATCTCTGAACTCTGTTCTTTTCTAACAGGCTATGAGTCCCTTTAGGAGATGACTGGCACCTGGTGGGTGCTGAGCTAAAGTGTGCAGAGTGAGGTGCCAGATGAGCTTGCCCCAAGCTGTTCGGTGGTTTGACGAGATTGCCTGGGCTGTTGGTGCAGAGCCTAGTCCCAACTGTAGTTTCCCCCTCCAGTGTCATCTGATAGTCAGCTTTTCCTCCCATCGAGGACACATTAAGAGAGGCATCTTAGCCTCCCAGTCACTATATCACTCAGCCTGTTCAGTGGTGGGAAGTATATTTGACTCATAGCTTGTAGAGAAACACTCATGATTCACTTTTTTAGCAGTTATCTAGATGTTTTCCTAGCTCCCTGGCCTTTCTTTGCATCTGGACTAAATTGAGATGTTGAAGGGTGGGTTTAGGGGTTAAACAGCAGTTTTAGAGACAATGAAGAAAAAGGCAATGTACACAGCACTGAGTCTTTCAGAGTTTGAGAGCTAGAGTTTTATTCACCTACTTACACAACTAATTTTATGTAAACGTGTGTCATTTTTACAGCTTCCTTTTAAAACCACCATATAGCTTCACCAGCTTCATAGAATGATGCTTCATGACAATGCAGTTTAAGTATCATGTGGATACTTAAATCCCCAGCACAAGGACTCAGGACAGCAGCAAGATGTCAGGAAAACCCTTTTTTGTTAAGACAGAAGTCAGGCACACACACACAAATGACAAGGTTAGAATGCTCTCAGAGATGATGGTGAGTTCTCATTGTAGAGATGCAGAAACCAAGTACTGCGTTTCAGATATGGTTTCCCCTCCAAAGCTCACGTGTCAGAAGCTTGATCTCCAGCATGGTGATGTGATGATGGAGTAGAGTTGCTAAGAGGTGGCTTCTGTGAAGAGATAATTGGGTTGTGGGTGAGAGATTAAGAAAACGTTAATATACTAAGACCTTGGTTAGTTCTTAAGAGTGGATTGTTATAAAGCAGATGAACCTGGCTTCAGAATCCTTCTAGCCTTCTGTCTTACTATTTGATCTCTCCCTGAATTCTGATGCCATCTTCCACGGGGTCCTCACCAAATGCTGAACCTAGGTAGCTGCTTGATCTTGGACCTTCAATCTATAAAATGGTGAGATGAATAAATCTATACTTATACGAATTACCCATTCTTATCCCATTGATCGGGATTTAACTCAGGTTGGAAATCACTGGTGTCAGTCAATTCACAAATTATCCTATTATAATCAAAATAAGAACATGACTCTCTTGCTCTCTATCCTCCAATATGTGGTTTACCTCTATTTATGTAGCATTAAACAATCTTCTTACTTTTTCCCATTGAATACACAAGGGACCTTCACTATATCACATATGAGTCTAGCTATTTTTCTCTGCTGTATGCTATTTATAAATTAGATGAATAACTGCTATTGTCCACAACCTCACAGTTTACAATGTTCACAAAGACAAAGCTAGACTGGAGCCTTTAGATTATATCAGAGCCTCTGATGGTGACTAGTGTTCTATTAACCTACAGTCCAATGAGATTCTTTACTTGGCTAAGTAAGCACCCTTCCATGTGAACTCCATTCAGCTCTTATTTTTTCATTGTATCCTTAAATGATACCATTAAAAGGATTGCCAAAAGTATGACTGACATCAAGAAACACTATACACATTTTATTTTTCTTAAACTTATAGGCTTGTGAAACCACCACCAAATCATTTTAAAATTAAGACTTTCCTATTTCTTTAATTTTTGAATTATAATTTCATCATTTCTTCCTTCGTTTTCCTCCCATATACCCATCCATATTCTCTTTCAAATCCATAGTCATTAATTGTTGTTATATATATATATATATATATATATGTGTGTGTGTGTGTGTGTGTGTGTGTGTGTGTGTATACATATTTCTGAATACGTTATACAGCCTTCTCAGTCTAATGCTACTTGTATGTATGTTTTCAGGGATGATTATTTGGTATTGGATAACCAACTAGTGTACTCTTTCTTGGGAGAAGACTAGTGCTCCCACTCTCAGTATTATTGGGATTCCTGTAGTTCCTTATGTAGAGGTGAGGCCTCATGGGCTTTACCCCATTCACTTTGGCTTGTGTGTTGTGGTCCTTGTTCAGCTCATTTTTAGGCAGTCATGTTGGTCAACTTTATGGGTGTACCTTATCACATTACTAGGAGACACAATCTCACAGCACCCTCCCTGATCCTTTGGCTCTTACAATCTTTTAACTCCCCTGTTCTACAATGTTCTCTGAGACTTAAGTGCAGGAATTATCTTGTAAATGTATCCACTGGGACTTGGCTCCAGAACTCTGGATTTTGATTTGTTGTATTTTTTGTAGTGGTGCCCATCTGATACAAAGCAAGTGTATATAAGAACAAATATGTGTATATAAGAACAAATATTTAGACTGTAGTTAGGGATTGTGCTTGTTTAGCAAAGTGGTGGTTTAAGAATTTCTTCCAGGATCCATCACTTTACTAACCTGGGTATTTGGCTAGGTTTTCAGTGTCAGGAATAATTTCCTTCTTGTTTCATGAATCCTAAGTCCAATTAGAGAGCTATTGGTTACCACAAAAGTGTGCATGCCACTATTGCACCCTTAGGGCTGTTGTTATGCTGAATGTTGTTAGGTTCATAGCTGTCAGCAACAGTCCCAGGTAGGACTGTTGGTTGCTTCCCTCCTTTGGAAGCCTCATGGCATCTTCTGGTACTATGAAAGCTAACCCTCAATGAAGAGTCTTTCAGGTCAGATTCATCTCAGGGGCCTTTGGGCTCTGTGTCTGAAGTGCATGATGTAAGTATTTAAAATCATATTAACAGATCACCAAATCTAATAAAAATTAAACAATCTAATTAATAAAATTTCATTTTGGATATTTATATCATAAGAGAAAAAGAAACCAAAATAAAACTGGTAGGAAGTTGACATTGGGTTTGAGAAATGAATGCATCTTTATCTGGCTTGACAGGGAGGGAACTGTAGTTCTCAGTGAGTTCCCATGATGCTCATCAGATATTTTTTTCTAGTTTCACTCTTAGTGTGCTTCATCCTTGAAAATAGTTGCTTGCAGATGTAGGTGTTGCTAAAGTGACGACAGGAAAGAAGCACAGTTTCAAAGCTGCTTGTCCCTGGGAAGAAAGGACATGAAGATGTAGTAATGAGCCATGATCACTTTCTTCTCTAAGTTGGACGCCAGGTTGCAGCTCCATGTCTTCAATTTGGACATTAGCAGTCATGTGTTTGTGACAAATGGAATGGATTTACAAATACACCAAAACATCACTCACTGTCTAAGAAGTCCTAAAATCTGCTTTCCAGCTCTTATATCAAGTCAGGAAGCAAGGCTGCGTGTTTCACTGTTCCAAGAGCTGTGCTTTGTCAGTGTGTTGAGAAGTATAAACACTTGCCTTCATTTGGGCTTTGCATAGTTTCAGCTTCATTGAGAATGCTGTTAGGATTATTGATAAGTCGGGCTCCACCTTGAAGAGATATGTTAAACTTACTGAGAGACAAATCCAGGAAAAACACTAAATCTACAAGTCAGGTTTCATTTTCAAGTTCTGGTAATGCACTTGATTATTTATTTGCCACAACATGCATGAGGTAGGCAATCACAAACACAAATATCTGATAGTGGTAATTTTTCACTGTCTGCACTTGGACACTTGTAAACTGAAACTGTAAGTGCATACAAATAGCCAGAGCAAACATACTTATTGAATGACACTCTGACCCATTATTGTCATCTGCAAAGATAATGACTGAGAATTGCACAATGTAGTTACAAAACATCATAAAATATCTCAAAAAATTTTAATACGTTTTTAGTTTGTGCTAAAAACTAAAACATGTATAACTATCTTGGGACACATGCACTGGGACACTACTTAATTCCAGGATATTTCTCTCCTTGTTCAAAGAAAACTGAATCCCTTCCAGTTCTCCCTTTCTCCTAGCCCTCTGAGCACTACTTTCTCTCTTGATAGTTATACCAGTTTTTGATATGTCATATGTCATCTTTTGTGATTGGCTTCTTTTCCTTAGCTCAGTGGTTCTCAACCTTCCTAATGCCTCAACCCTTTAACAGAGTTGCTCAATGTTATGATGAGTCCTGACCATAAAATTATTTCATTGCTACTTCATAATTTTGCTACTGTTATTAATCGTAATGTAAATATCTGATAGGCAGGATATCTGATATGTGACCCCCAAGGGGGTCACCACCCACAGGTTGAGAACTATTGCACTTAGCACACTGTTTCCAAGAATCATCCATGTGGTAGCATCTATCAGTAACTTGTTCTTTTTAATGATTCTATAAAAAGCCTGGTGTGGTGGAGCATGTCTTTAATCCAAGGACTCAGATGTCAGAGACAGCCAGATCACTGTGAGTTCAAGGTCAGCATGGTCTACATATGAGACTCTGTCTCAACCCCTACAACCCAAAACAAACTGAAAAGCAAACAAACAAAACCAACAGTTATAATACTACTCATCAGTGCTATATCCCATTTGTTTTCTCATTCATCAGTAGACATTTGCAGGTGTTTCCACTCTGGCTATTGCAAATAATTCTGCTATGAATATTCACATGCATATTTTGTATGAATGGGAGTTTGAGGTTACTTTGGTATACACCAAGGAACAAAGTTTTTGGATGGATAATATTGTAAATCGGGACTTTTTGAAGAACTGGCAAATTTCCCCCCAAG
This sequence comes from Mesocricetus auratus, assembly GCF_017639785.1. Classification (NCBI taxonomy): domain Eukaryota; kingdom Metazoa; phylum Chordata; class Mammalia; order Rodentia; family Cricetidae; genus Mesocricetus; species Mesocricetus auratus. The sequence continues at coordinate 51,091,600 of NW_024429197.1, read as the reverse complement.
AGTATTGCATCATTCTCTATTCTTGTCATTAACACATGAGGGTTTCAACTTTACATGTTTACTAGCAGTTGTGGTTTTTCCAGTTGATGATGGTGGTAACAGACATTCTACTGGGAGCAGTATGGTTTTTGTTCATGACCATACTTTTTATTTATGTTTGTATCTTTCTTTTTGAAGAAAGACCTGCTGATATTATTATCTCACTTTGTGTGTGTGTGTTTGGTAGGGTGAGCAAATGGGTGGGTGTGGGTGGCTGAATGTACATGAGTGTTCATGTAGGTGTAGAGGTCAGAAGTCAACCTCAGGTGTTATTTTTCAGGTCCATCTGACTTGATTTTTAAGACAGGGGCTTACTCTCAACCTGGCCAGCAAGCCCCAGAGACCCTCTTGCCTCTGCTTTCCCTGAGCTGGTATTAAAAGCTTGCACTACCAAGAGGGAATATATGAGCAAGGGAGATCAAGATCATGATGGAGAAATCTGCAGAGACAGGTGAACCAAGCTCATGGAAACTCATGAACTCTGAATTGACAGCCATGAAGACTCCATGGGACCTACCTAGGCCTTCTGTATGTTGGAGACAGTTGTGAAGCTTGGGCTATCTGAAGGACCCCTGGCAGTAGGACCAGGATCTCTATGCGGTGCACGAGCTAGGTTTTTGCAGCCCATTCCCTATGAGGGAATGTCCAGCCTTAATGTGGGGGCCAAGGACTTGGTCCTGCCCCAACTTAATGTGTCAACTCCCCATGTGAGCCCTTTCCTATTGGGAGGAGTGAATGAGGGGTAGGCTGCGGGGAGGTGAGAGAGGGAAGGGGTAGGAGGGAGAACTTTGGTTGGAATGTAAAACAAAATTTAAAAAATAAACTTAATAATAAAAGACTTGCACGGCTATGCTTGGCTCTTCACAACATTGGAATTAGGAGGCAGTTGGGTCCTCAGGCTTGCTGCCTGAGCAATGCCACAGCACTTTTTTTTCTAGCTTTTGGTGGGATTATTGGCTTTCTTCTTGACTAGTGAATGTTCTCCATGTGTTCTGAATGCCACATCTTCATCCCATAGATCAGTTGCGTGTGTTCTCTCCCGTTCTATGAGTTGACCTCTCACTCTCTTTATAGTTTCCTTGATGCATGTAAGATTAGAACTTGGGTAACCTGCCTTGCCTGCTCTTTGCTTTGATGCTTGTGTTATTGGTGACACATATAAGAAATTGTCACCTGGAATTGAGAGATTGCTCAGTTACTAATACTGGCTACTTTTCCAGAGGGCCTGTGTAGTGACAGATCTAACTACACACCTGTGGCACTGACCACACCCGTCTGGGCATGGTCACGGCTGTGTACAGGTGGAGAGGATTTAGGTTGGTGACAGGAGGGGGGCTTCCTCTCTGGAACAGCCTGGGAGGACCCTTGGAGCTGGAACTTGGGTCAGCTACCCGCCTCTTACGTAAGTGTTACCTCTCCAAATAAACCTTTTAACCTGTACTGGGTCCAGTGAAACTTGATTCCCATGCGCGACATCTGGTGTCAGAAGTGGGGTATTTTGCCCCCATGGGCAAATCCACTGGCCTACAGTGGCCACACACCAGTGGTTAGGCCGAGTATGCGTGGGGTGTAGGTATTCCCCTGGCACTGCCATAATTTAGCAGCTCCCAGTGTGAGCACTACCCTCCACAGCTCCCATCCACCAGCCATCCGGCTTCGGTGGCCTCTTCCACCACTGCCAGCATGGGTGCGGTCATCTTCACTGACCTGGGTTTAGTTCCCAGCACCCACATGGCAACTCACAACTGTTTGAACTCCACTTTCCAGGGGATCTGACACCCTATTTTGGCCTCTGAGGAGATCTGACACCCTCTTGTGCCTCCATGGGCACCAGGCATGCACATGATATACAGACAGGCAAAATACTCATACACATAAAATAAAACAAAAGAAAGAAATCGCCACCTAACATGAAGCTATTCCATAGCTGTTTCTTCTGAGTTTTACAGACTTAGCCCCTCACTTTATTTTCTTTTGTTGTTTAAATTGGGAACAAGCTTGTTTTACATGTCAGTCCCAGTTCCTTCTCTCTCTCCTCCTCCCCTGCCCCTCACTGACTCCCTATCCCATCCCCTTTCTGATCCTGGGGAGGGTGAGGCCTTCCATGGGGGATCTTCAAAATCTGTCACATCATTTGGAGCAGGGCCTAGGCCCTCCCTGGTGTGTCTAGGCTGAGATAGCATCCCTCTGAGTGGAGTGTAGCCCCTTACTTTTAGGACATGATCTGATCCACGTAGAGAAAGCAGCTGAACACCATCTGGGGAGGTGTGACCATTCTCCCATATGCAGTCAGTTGTGGCAGCACCACGCTGACAAGACTCTCCTTCCTGCCTTTAAATAGTGTTAGAACTCTCATGGAGCATGTAGCGACCGTGCACGTAGTTTTCACTGCTGAACTTTCCATCGTACTCCGCCGACATGCCTGTCTATACATAAGCAGTGCTACATGTTCGATCACCACACTCCTGTAGCAAGTTGTGAAATTTAAAAGCGTGAGCCATCAAACTTTGCTCTTGCATAGTTTGACAATCATAAGGTATATGCATACCTTTGGAAGTCATCAAAGTAGCTCATGCTTATTTTGCACAAACTGAAATTACAGTTGGTGATTTAAGGAGAAAGTGAAGGGAAAAGCGTTCCCACGTGTTACCAACCCACCACTAATGTTCTGAAGTGCTTCCTTTAAGTTTTTCAAGCATATCTGTATGTATATATGCAAATATATACAATATATACAACCATACATATAAACTGACATGTATGTTATACCTTGCCTTACCCCCACACAACATAAGAAGTTTTAGCTGTTTCTAGACATTCTTAGAAAACATCATGTTAATGGTTGTATTCTGTTATACAGAAGCATGATTATTAGTTATTTCCCTCCAGCTGGAGAGAAGGGCAATTTTGAGCAATTCCCAGTCATAAGTAATAAATTTGCTTGTTGTACACCTCAGTAGCTTTTTAGGCTAGATGGCTAGGAGTAAAATTACTGCACAAAGGACCATTGAGGACCATTCATTTTTGTGCTATATTCCTGGTTCCTGGGGGAGCTGTGTGAATTCTGGGTCTTTTTCATCAGATGCAAATACCTTGCCTGTTCTATTTGGAGAAATTTTTTCTCTTTTTTTTTGTTCCAATTTAACACTTTTTTTCTGACAGACGCTTCAGACTTTCCAGTAAATCACACATCAGTTTCCCCTTTGCATTTTCTTTAACTTCCTTTAAGTTTGGAATACCCTTATCTGCAAAGGCACCACAAAGATTTCCATCTCTTTTTCTCTTGGATTTTGCTTGTGTGACCTCATTTGGTCTTTATTTCTCTGTCTTTTGGGAAATATCTAGTTTGATTTTGTTCCTGGAAATTTAGGCATGCCATTTCATATACAATGGACTTTAAATTAATACCTAGCTAGGCCAACCTTCATCAACCATTGTTTCTTTTTGTGATCTGTTTTACTTTTAACGTGCACCTTTTTGCCTCCATCTAAGTTACCCTCATCACATGGTTAATTTAACACTGCTGGTGTTTAGATTGCATTAGATCTATAAGTTGATTTGACGACTTTTTTTTTCATATTTGGGCAACAGTTTTTTTCTGATTCTTTTTTTTTTAATTTAAGTTAGAAACAAGCTTGTTTCATATGTCAATCACAGCTCCCTCTCCCTCCCCTCCTTCCCTGCCCTCCAGACCAGGTCCCCCCAGGGAGACCAGGGAGGGTGAGGCCCTCCGTGGTGGATCTCCAGTAACTGTCATTTAATCCAAGGCAGGGCCTAGGCCCTCCCCCAAGAGTCCCGGCTGAGAGAGCCTCCCATATTGTGGCATGTGTACTCAAAGTCTATTTGTATGCCAGAGATAAATACTACCGAAGACCTCATAGATTACCTAGGCCTCCTCACTGACACCCACCTTCAGGGGGTATGGGTCAGTCCCATGCTTTCCACACAGCCATCAATCTGGGGTCCAAGAGCTTCCTCTTGTTCAGGTCAACTGTTTCTGTGGGTTAAACCAGCCCAGTCTTAACTCCTTTGCCCATCAGTTCTCTCTTTCTGACACTGGATTCTAGTTCAGTTCAGTGTTTGTCTGTGGGTATCTGCCTCTGCTTTCATCAGTTGCTGGATGAAGGTTCTGTTTCCCAGACTCTCTGGCAGTGGGAATGTATGCTGGCACTCCTTGTGACTGGGTTACCTCACTCAGGATGGTTTCTTCTAGTGCCATCCATTTGCCTGCAAATTTCAAGATTCCATTGTTTTTTTTCCTGTTGAGTAGTACTCCATTATGTAAATATACCACATTTTATCTATCAGCTCTTCAGATGAGGGGCATCTAGGTTGCTTCCAGGTTCTGGCTATTACAAATAATGCTATTATGAACATAGTGAAACAGACATTTGACAGCTTCATGATACTAATTTTCCCACTTATAAGGTCACATGTTTCTATTTTTATGAACCACAGTCAGGTCTTATGATTTTCTTCATATGGGTCATGCTGGTAAGCACGACTCTTGAACTCTTGTGTCTTGTCCACATTACAAATGAGACAATCTCATTGTTATTGTCTTCCAAATATATTCTCGCTGATTTGCAACAAATATCCCAGTGCATTTTGTTTCACATATGTACCTTGGTCACGTCCAATGATGCTTTGGTGTGTTATGCTTACATGACATCATTTGCGTATTGTTATCTTGCTGTTTCTTCATTCCCAATAACCATGTCTTCTTTTTCAAATATTAAGGAGTGCTTTAAGGACAATATTTCATCAGGGCATGGACATGAGGGGCTTTTAGCTTGCTCTTCTTGCTACCGTGAAGTGAATACTTCTAGTGTCCTTTTGCTACTCAGAACCACTGACTATTTGTTGAGATTAATCTCTTCCCATGCAGCTGAAGCATCCTTTTAGTCCTCATTTGCTAAAAGATTTTTTTTTGGTTTTCCGAGACAGGGTTTCTCTGTATTGTTTTGGAGGCTGTCGGTCCAGCCTGGCCTCGAACTCACAGAGATCCACCTGCATCTGCCTCCCGAGTGCTGGGATTAAAGGCGTGCACCACCACCGCCCGGCCGCTAAAAGATATTTTAAAATAATGAAGTTTGATAGGGTCCTTGGAAACCATCACACATTGTTTCTCCTGCCCATAATTGACGTCACTGTGTGTGTGTGTGTGTGTGTGTATGTGTGTTGTGTGGATAGTCCTACCATTTGTAATGTATCACCTCATTAGTTTCTTGTTGAATTTTCTATTCCCACAGTGTACTTGAGATTTTTCATGCCTGTATTCATAAGCAACATTGGAGTGGCATTGCCATTACTGCTGTGACTGACATCTCTTCTTGCTGTGAAGCTTCTGGCACTGTTGAACACAGAGACACATCCTTTAATTTCCTCACCTCTGACACAGTTTGTGGGTTTAGCGTCATTCAAGAAGTTTCCTGTTTCTTCCTCCCCTGGTTCACATTGTCCCCTTTCCATTCTACAACTCCAGCTGTTGTTCCCCTTTCACCCATGTTGCTCTGTCAGGTCACAGGAGGTCAAGGAAGAAATACAGGCTGTCACTGTCTTCCTGCAACCAGCGATGATCCCAAGAGTCCAGCTGTGAATGTCATAAAAAGCTGCCAATTTTTTTCGTCTCAAAGGTGTTCCCCAAAAGCACAATATGTATCCACGGCAAAGAAAGTCATAGGTGGTCCAAGAGGAGGCCTAAGACCAGAGGATGCTACAGCATCAGCCTCAGGGGAACTGCCTTGCAGGTGTCTATTGGAAAAACTCAGGGGAACCATCAAAATCCTTTAAAGGAGCCAATCACACTACACAGAGGTCCTGCTGCCAGAGGAGCTGTCCTGGGCAAAGAGCATCATTTAGATGTTAAAGTTCCCTTAGCCCTTGCTCAGGGCCTGAGTGTTCTGCTGAAGGAAGTCATTCACACCTTTTTGCCCAACAAAAGTCAGCATTGGAGGAAGGGAAAAGATTTACATCAAGTGAAGGTTGGATCTTCCCTCTCACATGGAGATAAAGGTGATTTTAAGAGTAATAGGAGCACTTTTACGGCCAGATAGTTCCCAATAGCAATGGACGCTACTGGAGCTTCTGTGAGGGGTGAGTGATTTCACCATGCAGGGGAGCTACAGGGGAAGGATTGGAAACGATGCTGTCTTCTGCTGGTTCCCTTGGGGTTCAGCTACATTGGCAGAAAGGGCCAAAGAGAGGCGTGTGAAGGACAACTTCTAGGAGCACCCCTTCCCTCTCACAGTCTCTTCAGAATGCCTAGCCTCCCTGTCCTTCAGAAGGTAATGATGATACATAGCTTAGCCTAAGTCTCGGGGACTGTGATTAATTTTTATTGATGTAAGCCTCTCATTGAAAATAAATGGAAGGACAGGGAAAGAGCTAGGAGTGCAGTCAAATGACTTGAGACTTGGGCAAAAAGAAGATGAGGATGCTAAGATATGTTTAAGAAAAAATTATGATTACACATCATAACCTAGTTTATAAGAAAACCTTTTACTAGAGTCCAGTGTATAGGAAGAAGTATAAAGGAATGTGTATTTAGCTGTGTATTTTCAATTGTCTATTTATTTGTACTGCTATCTTTCATATCAGACCTGGGACGTAATTTAGAATTAGTAACACAGTTATGCAATGCAGAATATTTTTAAAAACTGTATCCAAGGCCAAGGTTATATTAAACAATTTTCCAAATCTATTTAGTCATGTAGTTTAGGAATAAATTCTCCCCTCTAATGGAGCACATTATATACTTAAATGACTATATCTTTGTGAAACCCACCGCTGTCCAATTAATGTATGCTAATGAAATAAGTAAACATTTGGAAAAGCATCTGATAGACTTGATATTTCTTGCAGATGGGTTCATCTTTTAATCCAATCAACATGGTAGATTAAAAACAATAAGTTTCAAGATAATTCTTCATCAGTCGGTGATTCATTTAGCACTTGTCTGTGATGTCCATGCTTCTGTCTGGGTCCTCCAGACATAACCCTCAAGGCAAGATTCTTTAAGTACAAGCATGCTATTTGGAGGGGATCACAGGAGGTGCTACTAAGTCAGCAATGAAGTGAGACAGAAAGGAAGACAGCTCATGGGACACTAAAGTCCAGGTTGCTACTGTGGACTCGACTCTTGGGTCCTCTGGAGACAGCAAAGAGCCCATCAGAAGCTTGTTTCCCCCCCATCATCTCCAGGGACCCGAGGGTTGAGGCGAGGCATTTACATCTGCACTCCCTCCTACTAACTGGCACCAGAGAGCCCTCAGGCTCTCAAGAACTGATAGGTGCTGCAAGGTGGTAAGTCCAACAGGGGTAGAAGCAGAATTTGAACAGAATCTGCAACATTTTGAAGCTAAGACTGTAGCATGAAAAATAAAAACCCAGATGCTGATATTGGGACTCAAGCTTCAAGCTGAAGATCAAAAAAAGCAAAGCAGCCAGTCACTAGCTCTTACCTCTACCTCAGACTGAAAGGGTCGATCCTGTCTCCACAGGCTCTCCTCCAATCTTCAGACTGCTTCCTCTCCTCACCTGGCTGGAGAATGAATCTCAGAATGCAGCCGAGACACTGGGATCCTGTCTATTATATACCTTTCTAGTGCTGGGATTAAAAGCATGAGCTCTAAACCTCTTTTAGACTGATTCACTCAAATGTAGCCTTGGGTGGCCTTGAACTCACAGAGGTCCATCTGCCGTTATCGCCTGAGTCCGGGGATTGAAGGTGTGTGCCACCACTGCCCAGCTTCTATAGTTAACCAGTGTGGCTGCCTTTCATTTTGACCCTCGGTGGCTTTATTAGATAATAAATAATATAGCACCACACTAGACTTAGAAAACAAGGTGCTGTCATGGTGGGATTTGGATCTAAAAAATTAGATCAGCCTCTACTTGTGCCCTCCCCTTACCGGTATCCTTCCTTTCCCTCCCCCCTGTAGCTGCCCTGTCTGCTTTCTCATCGTACGTATTTTATTATTCTGCTTCCCACCTCCCTTAAGATCTCTTTCTCCCCTCTCACGATCCCCTTTCTGTGGCTTTTGGCAAGTTGTTAAACCTCTCAAAACTGTAGTTTTCTCATTTTAAAAGAAGTAGCAATGGCCGTACCTTGATAGGATTACTCCAGGGTTAATTTAATACAGATAACAAGTTTGGGAGAGTTTACACCCATCAAGTGTTATTTATTCATTCGTATTTATTATCTGGGATCCACATGCAAAGTGAATTTTATCTACTGGCTTCCAACAGTTCATCAACCACCATCTACCTCCATGTCCTCCATGTTTATTTACTGATAGATGTTTAGGGCTTAAATATTTTCAGTAAAAAATCGCATTCATGGTACAATGGCATGTGTATAAACGTGTTTCACTGAAATCCATTCTGCATGTTAGTTAGAGTGTTAATAAACTTTAGAAGTGAATGCTGGACTTGAGGTGGCAGATCATTTTCTTAGTACACACAAAGTCTGATTGGAGCCGCAGAACAGCATGACTATCATTATGTTGTGTTTACGTTTACTCAAATAAACATAGACTTAACATTTTGAGGAAGTGTTTAAGTCTCTCCCCTGAACACGTTTTATCATTTTGTTTTGAGACAGGGTTTCTCTGTGTAGCCTTGGTTATCTTGGAACTCATTCTATAGACCAGACTGACCTTGCTCACATAGATCCACCTGCCTCTGCCTCCAGAATGCTGAGATTAAAGGTGTGTGACACCACCGCCTGGCTCACCTGAGCATATTTACGTGTGTAACAGATTCTAGCTCAACACACAAAGGGATGGGATTCATCATGGCGTCACTTACTTTGCTTTTGTTGATTCCCTCTCCACTGCCCTCCCTTGTGTCTCCTCTCACTCGGTCCTCTCTCCAGCTAGTCCTGCTGGCTTAGTGTCATATATATTCTAGTGCTTTGATTCCCACTTCCCTTAAAGTCTCTTCTCCCCTCTCATGGTCTCCTTGTTTGATAATCTATACTCACGCCCACACATAAATGCACACACATATTATTTTAAGTGTAAATTCCACATATGAGAGAAAAACAAGCAGCGTTTGTCTTTCCGAGTCTGGCTTATTTCACTCAGTGTAATGAGCTCCAGTTGCACCTGTTTTCCTGGAAATGCCATGATTCCATTTTTCTTTACAGCTGCATAAGACTCTATTGTGCATATGAACCGCGTTTCTTTATCCGATGTTCAACTGACTGGCACATAGGCTGGTGCCTGAACGTGTCTTGATCAAGTTTGAACCTGTTTTTCCCTGGAGATAGCGATGCATAAGATCACATGTCCCTCAGGGAACTCTAGGGGAACAAGGCCAGGCAGGCCTCTCTCCCACTCTGGCACAACTTCTTCTGCACTGTCATATTGGTTACCACGCAGACAAAAATCTCAAGCCTCTCTCTCTGGCAAGTCATGTTATAGAAGGACATCTATTATTTATGCAGAGCTAGAACTTAGTGTGATAGGAGAAAATCCTTTTTTAAGTGGTAGAAAGAAAGTCAAGAGGGTCACGATTCCACAGACAAAATAACAAAATAAAAACACAGTGACCCTCTTACCCGAGAGTGGCAAGCACGGGTTTTAAATACACTCGATTCATCACCTTTTACTTGGATAGGAAGGGTATGACATCATAAGTAGAATGGCATGACATCATAATTTGAAGACTATGACATCATAATTGGGAGGCTACAACAGCATCAATAGAATGATATGACATAATAATTGGAAGACTATGACATCGTAATTGCCAGGATATGGCATCATCAGTGTAGGTATATTACATCATAATTGGAAGGGTATGATGCAGTAAACAGAATAGCATTTCCAGAAAAGACAGTCAAATGCTGCTTCTTGCATCTGTGCTCCATGAATGCCTGAGCTAGGCTAAGAATTCTGAAAGTGGAAATTTTACTTGTGCCACTAAAACACTTGTAGACCATCTCCATAAGTAGGAAATCAGTGAAGGGATAGTGTTTTTTTTTCCTGATAGTGTGTCTCCAAGCCTCAGGATCCGTGGCTGCCAAGGGAGCCGAGAGCTCTCCCAACAATCACAGAGACTTCCTAGGCTGCTCTGTAGAGAGCAGCTACTTACTATTCAGTTTTGATTTGGAGAAACTCAATAAAATCTTTTTATGTGTCCTATTTATTTTCCTAGACATTTAAATTTTTCATGCCTACATGCTCAATAATTCAAATAGAGTTTTAAATGGCCAGTTTTCGCTTTCCATGGATTACCCTTGGGGACCTTGAGGGGTTTAAAAGAATGACAGCCATGGAGAATCCAGGCCTCCCTCCAGCTGTGCACACAGAATGCTATCTCCAGAAAGTACCCTGGGTTACTCCACAGGAGGCACATCCTGATGTCTGTGCACTTCCACAGCTAACTTTAGAGCAATGGGGCCATCTAGACTCCAAACTGGGAAGTACCGACAGGAAAGGGCCATGGGGATTTGCCTCACAGGTTCCCTGAGATCTACGTATTGAGATAACAAGAAAGCAAGATTGCTCATCTGAGTTTCTTTAGCAGGTGACTAAAGACAGCTCAACTACACGACTTCTCCTTTATAAACCCCGTTAAGTAAAAACTCTTAGTTATAAAAATGTGAATGGTATTGACTATTAACCTTTTTGTTTTCTGAGAATGTTGTTCTGAAGATGAATATATTAAAGCATAATATTCAGTTTGGGAGTTAATTTTTTTATACATCATAAAAGAAATGGAAATATTTTTGAAAAGTCCTGAAAGTTTTGTGGACCTTGGTACCATGTCTAGTGAATAAGTCAGTCTTGCTGGCTGGTCCACAATGGAAGCCAGGGTTTGTAAAACCCTTATCCTCTATGTACTCAAAGGAGTCTGGGCACACTGAGGAGCCCAAATCGCTCTACTCTCCGCACCTTTGTCTCAAAAGTTTGAATGCCTTGTACAATAGATGAGGTCACATGGAACATGCTGACAACACATCCCTGCTAAACATCTTCACTGATTGCTGGTACCTTTGTCTTTCTGCCTCTGTTCTGTGGCACTGGGGTCTGAGCTGATAGCCTCCCACGTGTAGTCAGCACTTCCTGCTGAGTCACATCGTCAGCCTCTTACTGTTCTTAAACATGTAGCGTCTTGCAGTGGAAGTGGCACCCCAACTGAGATGGAGAAAAGCAGTTAGCCCTCTTGTAACCCTCCCCCCCGCCCGACCCAGCTTCCTGCTACTTCACCAGGCAGCGAGAGGAGAGTCCTTTGCCATTCCTTTGAGCTTGGAAGACGCACCACATCACTTCCGCTGCCCTTGGTTGGAGCGGTCACAAGCTCAGCGTCGTTCACATAGGGATGGTGAGGTCATGTAGTAGAACTCTTGGGACGAAGAATCCTGTGGTGGCTACAGCTGGACGATGCCGACTGCTGGTCATCACATTAGTAGAGGTTGGGTCATCTCTCAGAAGGAAGGTGGTCGCGAAGTTGAGGATGAAGGGAAGTGATCTCCCAATCGCTTTGCTGTGCTACAGTCATCCCGGGCGAGGCAGCAGAGGACCTGGGCATCCCCGTGCTGAGGCAGGGAGAGGTGTGTCAAGCGAGTAACAGAAAAGACAGCATCTGAGACGTGCTCTTTCGCCAGAGAGCTCATTTAGGGGAGGGACACGGTTGTGTCACGTCCCACCTCACACACTTGCCAGACTCTTTTCCGGGCTTTGCCTTGATGGCGGCTCTCCGCTGCCTGTCCATTTGCCTGCAGTTACCAGTTGTCCTGCTTCTTGCTCCTTTGCTTTCCACACCTTCTGGCCTTGAGTTTCTAGAATGTTGCCTTCATCACGGCTTTAGTCAGCTTTGCCCAGCCCTCGAACTGGACACTGTGATTGTAAAACTCACCGTGTTTGTGTGCATGAATGAGTGTGTGTGTGTGTGGACACTGTGATTTTAAAACTCACCGTGTTTGTGTGCATGCATGAGTGCATGAGGGTGTGGACACTGACTGTAAAACTCACTGTGTTTGTGTGCATGCATGAATGTGTGTGTGTGTGTGTGTGTGTGTGTGTGTGTGTGTAGACAGTGATTGTAAAACTCACCGTGTTTGTGTGCGTGCATGAGGGTGTGGACACTGACTGTAAAACTCACCGTGTTTGTGTGCATGAATGAGTGTGTGTGTGTGGACACTGTGATTGTAAAACTCATTGTGTTTGTGTGCATGGATGAGTGTGTGTGTGTGTGTGTGGACACTGTGATTGTAAAACTCACTGTCCTTGTGTACATGCATGAATGTGTGTGTGTAGGGGGGGTAGGCCAAAGGTGTACATGAGGTGTTTTAAGGTGTTAGTTAGTTGTTTTTTTTTTTTTTTGACAGGGTCTCTCACTGAACCCGGAGCAAGAAATTAGACTAGAGCAGTTGCCGGTGAGTTTTAAGGATCCCATTTCCACCTCCCCATGCTGGGATTACAGTCATATGCTGCGGTGCCCAGCTTTTTACATAGCTGCTAGGGATTGGAACATAGGTCCTCATGCTTGTATAGCAAGCACTTGATGGAGCTGTGTTCCCAGACTTAGAGAATGTTGATTTTAACAGTAATTGGGGCACCTGGGAGGATGGTGTGAGGCGTCATTAGATCCCTTTACTCATTTCAAGGGTTATTCCAGAGCAGGTCCTATTAGCACCCATTTGACCAGGATTTAGTTTGCTTTTAATCTTTATTTACATATTTATACAAGATGTTACTCATGCTGGTTTAAAAACCCCGGTGTAGTCTCCTGGCCTCAAACTTGTGGAAATCCTCCTGACTCAGCCTCCCCTGACTTTTGGAGCTGAAGTTTTAGAAGAGAGAGATTTCAAAAGGTCCATGAATCTAACCAGCTATTATGCACATCACTGCTTCAAAGAGGAGCCCCCACAGCTTCCCCTCAAGAGCTGAAAGGGTTCCATGTCACTTATTTCAAGTAAATGCCCTTCATTGCCCGAAGAAGATAATCCTTTTAGGTTGTGCTCTGGGTGAATAAATGGGGAGAGAAGAAAATTGCTTTCTAAGGGTGGGACACAGCACAGTGAAGCTATGTCTTTACAGGAACACCCCAACACCAATACTGTTGCCCTCCAGGTCCACAGAGACTGGTCTGTCTTCTCATCCCCATTCACTTGTCTAAGGGAAAGAATCAGCGAAAGAATCAGACAGCAGTAGGGGTAAAACCAACCTGGCCCAGACTCAGTCTTCAAGCAGGCCTCCAAGGTTGTGGAGCTGGCACCACTGGGGCTGGATCGATGGCTCAGTGGTTAAGAGCACAGTCTGCTCTTTGAGAAGTCTTGAGTTCAATACCCAGCAAACACATGGTGACTCACAACCATCTGTAATGAGGTCTGGCGCCCTCTTCTGGCCTCCAGGGATACATGCAGAGGAGCTACACAGGAAGTGTCTAAAATCCCCTGGGCTTCATCTGTACCTATTCAGTCGCACAAGGGTATGCACATGTATAGTAATCCAGAAAGATCACAAAGGAGTCCAGGAGAAAGTAGGCTGCTATTTATATATACATTGTTGCTTATGTTGTATAGAGAAGCACAGAGAAATGAAAACGTGCAACACTGTATTTACTTCCCTTTTGTCATTTCTTACTAACACACATGAGAATTTTTGACATTGGCAAGTACAATTACTAAGGATAAATGTTTAGCTTCAAAAAGTATAAACCATGCATACATGTATTTTATTTCTAACACTTCAATCCCTGCTTCTGTAGAGAGTTCTGAAATTATACTATTAACCATTGAATCCTACTCCTATTTTTAAATATTAACCAATGAACGCTGGATTTGGTCATTGGGATCCGGAAATATTTATTTGACATGAGAATACACCCAGGGTGTATGTAGGAGGGGTGATGCTTAGAAACTACGTTGTGTATTTTGTTCACAGAAAACTGATTCTTAGAGGCTGGCTGATGACATATTCCCTGCTAGCTCCCCTCGGAAACGAAGGCTGTGTGCCTTCTGGATAGTGTCAGAAAACGGAAGTAACGAATAGTCTTTATGAGTGAAGAACCAGCTTTCCCTGAGAGAGAGCGAGAGAGCTAATCGTGAGTTACACACGTGAACCCTTTTAAAGAACTTGCTGGGGGCTGGGGAATTTCCAAGCTCAACTTCCGTTGGCCTGCAGTTTGAGCAAGTCACACATCTGTTCTTTAATTGCTCAGTATTTCAAATCAAAACAAACTCTTCCGCGCAGAAAAGGATCAGGTTACCCTTTGTGTTGGAGAGTAAGTCTCCTCTTCAGACTGGGAGGTAGCTTTCAGACATTCCCTACGTCTCCGGCACATCACCCGTGGCAGCCGGAGCTGCAGCCGCACACTGCGGCCACTAGATGGCAGGAGAGTACCGGGTTAGCCTTGGAGGCGGCTCTTTTCACCCAGTCGGAGGAGGACCACTTTTGTTTCTCTGTCTTTTCTTCCTGCCCCTTTGTTTGACTTCATCACTTTCTATCTCCCTTTCTTTCCGCGATAGTTACGTGTCGCCTTTCATTCAACACCCTTGTTCAAGGAAAATCTTGTCTTGAGATGTCAGGGTTGGGATCTCGCAGCTCCTTTTGCAAGGATTCTGGCTGTCGCGCGGCAGCAGCCTTATTGCCCAGCGCAGGCATCTCCTTTCGGATCCTTCCCACATTTTTTAAATGTCATCCTGCCGCTGGTCAGGTGTTCCTTTCATCCTTAGACTGCAGCTCAGCTATGAGTGACTTAGGAGTGATGTTGTGCGTACCGATATGACCGCGCTTGGGGCAGGCAGCTTCAGAAGTGTAAATCAGAATAATCTTGGAGACTGGTTTCAGAGAAATGCTCCGTTGTGAAAATGAAGGCCAGACAGGTTGTCCAGACTAACCATACCTCCTCGTGCTGCATCGGACTGGCACGTCGTCATTGACTAGAACGCAGAAAACAATGCAGAGGGCGCTGGGAAATGCCCGCGGCCAATAGTCTTCCTGCAGCATCCTAAAGATTGCATTAGTTTTATGCTGCACCTAACCTTTATACTGCACACAAACCGGCCTGCAGAAGCTGGGGCACGAGCCGCAGCCTGCCCCCCAGTGGAGAACAGTAGGGAAGGATTCCCCCAGTCAGGTGTAGCAGAGGCAAGTTGGGTATCCCAAGCTTCTTTTCACACTAAGCAGAGGTCTATGATCCCCCTGCGGCAGATGGCGCCAATATAGCTAATGGGATTTATGCTCACCAAGAAAGGATAGACACCAGGGCTGAGGTCCGAGAGGGGTCATGCAGCCCAGAGGAACTAAGTTTCCAGTTAGATCTGCCAGAAAATCAGAAGGGACCTCAGCTAGTGGCTTTCATCATACTTTCACCTTCCAGGGCCTGCTATCAAAACCCGGAGAGAAGAGGATCCCTCGTAGATAGAAAGGCCCTGTGCAGTCCATGCAACTGCTTATCCCTGCTTATTTGTGTCCGGTACCAACACCTTTCAAGCCTAAGGGAGCCCTTTTCAACGCTGTGATGAAGTCATTTCACGGTGGGAATCGATGCAGACACACATTGAATCCCTGCTCTTTCCCCACCCCGACTCCTCCCCATACTTGGGGCAAATTAGACCAGGATGGGCCCAGTTTCTTGTCTTGTCTTGCTTCTTGTTCTACAGTACAGTGGCACCAGTGTGGCTTATGGCTCTGACGGGAGAGCCAGCCCAAATCTGCTGACCTTCGCTGAGTTGTGGGTCGAAGTGAAATCCAATGGGGTGTGACTTGAATCCCAAGAAAGTAAACTGGAAGTGGACCCCCAGGAGCTCCAATCAGAGAGCCCCTCCCTCTGGGGCTGCTCGGAGCTCACAAAGAGCCTTCCTCTCAGCCCCACACTGTGCTGGGAAGGGCCTGCTGCACCTGGCCAGGGCCAAGGGGCTATTGTTTCTAGAGGTGGGCCCCCGGCTCACCCCTGGAATTGGCCCTGTGCCAGAGTCCTCAGAGGCTGGGCAGGCTTTGTCCTAAGGACTCTGAGCTGGTTACACAGAGAAAGTGAGGCTTGGCTGGAAGTCTCTGTCTCCGGGAGGATGGCTAGCCTTTCTTCCCACAGCCAGGAAGAAAGTTGTAGCCGTTTCTTTCCTTCCTTCTTTCTTTCTTTCTTTCTTTCTTTCTTTCTTTCTTTCTTTCTTTCTTTCTTTCTTTCTTCCTTCCTTCCTTTCTTTCTTTCTTTCTTTCTTTCTTTTTCATCTTTTTTTTTTCAGATCCTCAATAATCTTCTAAACTGAGAAGCTGGGCATACACAAAGTTTGAGCTAGGACACATGGATGCTGTTAAAAGAGATGCGGTTAATGTCTGTGAGAAGCCAACAGGATTTCTAGAAATTTCTAAAATGACATACTCAGCACAAAACCAGAGGGCAAAGTTTCTGACTAGGATACAGGGCTAAAGGCATGGGCTTCGGAGCCAGACAGACCTGGGTTGACTGTCCTGGTTCATCCTGGTCAGCGCTGAGCCACCTGGACACAGTAATTTGATTCCTCCCAGGCGCTCTTACTGAGGCTGCCCACCTTCTCCACATCACCCATCAAAAGACTCTGTGTGTTCCGTGTTCTCCTCAGGCAACCACTGGGTTTATAATCATGGTGGTCATCGAAGTGAGTTAAGCACTTTACAATTATTACGTTTAATTTTTGAAGTGCTTCTAAAAGGTGGGCACGACTCCGGAAGAAGACGGGAAAGAAATCGACAGGGAAGAAATCCTGTGAGAGCCAGAGCCAGAGCGTGGGAGCACGTGGTGTGAACCCTGCCTTCTTCTGTTGAAGTCACAGTTAGGGACAGCACAGACTCTGAAGAGGGTTGCTGGGTGTTATGACAGTGGTTTTTAAAATATTGTTAGTAACTTCTATTTTTTCTGGGAGAGATGGGGCCTAGTTTCATTCTCTTGCACGTAGGTGTCCGATTTTCTCTGCATCCTTTTCTAAAATGACAGTCCTTTTGCTAACTCATGTTCTTAGCACACTCAGCAAAGCTCATTTGGCTGCAGATGTCTGGGTTTACTTCCAATCACTGGACTCGGTGTATGTGTTCTGTGTGAAGGTTTTTATTTCAATCCCATGCTGTTTTGGGATGTGTGTGGGCATGTGTGTGTGGAGGCCGGAAGTTCATGTCAGGAGGTCCTCCTCAGTGGCTTTTTCTTGTTATTTGAGACCCAGATCTCTCAGTGGACCTGGAGGTTGCCTTATTGGCCAGGCTGGCCAGAGAGCTCCAGGGTTATGCTTCTCTTTGCCCCTTTGCACTAGAGTTATAGATGTTTGCAACCATGTCCAGCTGTGTTTGTTTCTTCCTCAACCTGAGTCCAGGGTATCTGAACTCAGGTCCTCATGCATGAGCAACCATGCACTCAGATCCTCTGTGTGGTTTGTATTACTATAGCTTTGAAATATATATGCAGAGATATGGTAAACACCACACACACACACACACACACACACACACACACACACGCACGCACGCACGCACACACACACACACAGTTTGTCCCATTTTAACTTGTTTTGTGGGGAAGCAAGCTCATGCATGGGTGCCATGATGCTTGTGTGGAGAGCAGAGGACACCATGTAGGGATGGACTCCATCATTAAAGCATGTTCCAGGGACTGCACTCAGGCTGTGGGACTTGGCAGCATTTGCCTTCACCAGCTGAGCCATCGCTTCTGCCCTGTGCTATGTTTTGAAGCCAGGTAGTTTAATATCTCTTATTTTGTTCTTTTTGATGAAGATTTATTCGACTACTTGAACTACTCTCCCTATGTATAATTTTTGAAATTGCAGCCATCTAATAGCCTTTCCATAGACTTCAGATTAGAAAAATGCAATTACTTAGGAATAATAGTATATCCCATTTATAATTGAAATGTAATACGTCCACATGCAAAGGGTCATAAGGACACCCATCCATCCGATTTAATCATCTGGTGAAAGTTCCAGGGATTGGACTGGTGCCTGGGGTAGGCAAAACAGAGCCTCTCTGAAGGCTCTACAGCATGTCCCCCTAGGACCAGATAAATGAGCTCCTAGTTGTATGCACGAATAAACACGCAGCAGCTTAAAATATATGTAACTCCTTACGGCAGCGTTTTTTCAGTACAGCTAAAAAGTAGAAGCAACACCCATGTTGAGCAACCAATGAAGGGATGAAATGTGTATAATCACACAAAGCAACATCTCACAGGTAAAGGAATAGAGCACCTCCTACTACAAGCTGGGGACTTTGGGGATATGGCACCTCACAAAAGGCCTGACTACAAGGAGCTCAAAGTTCCCAACAGGCCGACCCGTGGAGGCAGTCAGTAGAAGAGTGACAAGGACTTGGGGGCAGGGAGGACTGGGGACCTCCTGCTGCTGACGGAGAACAAGGGGGAGTAAAAGGTTATGGGGGCAGCTGGGGCAGTAGCTCGGTGGTGCCAAGAATGGTCTAGACTTGGTTGCGACTGCCACTTGAGCCGATGGCTACTAAGAGCTGCTGAGTGGTGCACTTGAAAGAGGTGAATTTTATGATACTTAAGTTATCCTGGCATTGGAAAAAAAGATCCAACAAAACAGACGTTGAAAGGAAAAGAAAACCCACAGTGCCTGGCCTTCAGAAAGCTCCCCATCTGGCTGTCAGTGAGGCTGGCACCTACCAGGGTTGTAAGGACAGGTGTAAAGTGTCACATCTGGGCCTCACCACTCTCTTGTCTTCAAAGTCTTGGCAGGAAAGGAGCAGCGAGTTCCACCTCTGACCAGGTTGGCTCTACCCTCGCCAGGGCTCTGGCAGCCAGCAGTGTCCAGCACAGCCTGGCTGCTCTCTGCTCCCCCAGCCCCAGGCTCCTGCAGCGCGGATGATAGCGCAGGCCAGGCGAGCAGCCTGCACATCCTGCCTAATTTAAGTGGTAATTTCCTTTGGGGGTTTCACTCAAGTGTAGCCCTGAGAGGACCTGTGGAGAAGAGATTTTGAGAGGAAATGTTACCCTGGACTTCCAGGAGTGCTTTAAAGACCCGGAACTTTCCTTTTTGCTCCAAGAGGGCCCTGGGGACAGCTAATTAACCCTGGCAGGAGTACAGGCCTCCCAGGCTCCCCCAGCCTTTTGACAGTGGTGGCATAAGGGCTCTGTCAGAGGCAGACTTCCCACTGCAGAACCTCAGGAAGGAGTTTGGACAAACAAAAGCTGTCCTTTAAACTAGTTTACGACTTTTGTTGGACCGCAGGCAGGCACTCATAGCTATCCTGGGGCAGCTTGTGGGCTTGGTTGAGGGTGAAAGGGGGGTATTAAAGGAAGTGTGGGGAGTAGGAGGAAGAACCGCCAGGGTCAAAAGGAGTTGACATTTGTGGTTCTTAGTGTCTCTGGTGGTAAAGGAAAGGTGTGTATCTTTGGGGGCCACTAATGTAATAATTATACTAGCAACAACAAGTTACTGATTTGATTCCCCTTTAGAAATGGGGATGAAACTGGGCTAAGGTAGGTGGGAAATATTTCAAGATGTTGAGTCAAATTGTACCTGAATTTTCACCACGTGGGGTGAGACTTTGAATCAGTTATTGCGCTGGAAATCTTGGGGTGGGGCTCATCACCAGTGTGTTTTTAAGAACACTACCATATAAGAGTATTATGCAGATAAGAATAAGAGCCGGACATTAGGTTCTGGGAAGGACAGGATACTCCAGGGTGTCTAAAAGAACTAAAATCAACAAATGAAGGAAAAACAATAGCAAACCAACTACCAACCACAAACCTAGCCCCAAGGAGCAACAAGGTTGAGAGAGTATACAAATGTTGTATGAAAAATATGAACTGTAGGTTCATTCAATTTTTCTGTTTTTCTTTAAGTGAGTGTGTGTGTGTGTGTGTGTATCTGTGTGTGTGTGGTGTGTGTGTGCATGCGTGCATGCATGTGTGTGGTATCAGTGTATAAGTATGTGTGTATGTGTGTGAGTGTATGTGGTGTGTGTGTGCATGTGTGTGTGTTGTGTGTATGAGGATGTGTGTGGGGTATGTGTGTATATATGTGGTGTGTGTGTGTGTGTGTGTGTGTTGAGTAAAGGCCAAGAGTAGACTTCTGGTATCTTTATGGATTGTGTTTCCCATACATATTGAGGCTGGGTCTCTCACTTGAACCCAGAGCTTGCTGGTCTGACTAGTGTAGCTAGCCAGTTCAGTATGCAGACGTTATGTGCCTGCCCAGCATTCAGGCTGCTGTGGATGCAAACTCTGGCCCTCACACTTTGCTCACCGAGCCAACCAACCTGCCCAAATCCATTCTATTCTTGAAAACTAGAAAGTCAAAAACACCCTGCCATCTGACCCCATCACTCAGTCACTGCTCCAGTTATTTGTTTGCTGTGGGTACAGGATTAATTTTGTATGATTGCGCTCTGGGACCCAGCTCACCGTGGCGCATGGCTGATGTGAATGGCGTAGGCTCTGTGTCCACTCACTGTGGTACATGGCTGGTACTGAACTATAGAGAGTCCACATCAGCTCCCCGCGGTGCATGGCTGGTGCCACATAGTGTAGAGTCCACGTCCACTCTTCGTGGTGTGTTTGTGCTGTTGTTTTCATCTTTGAAAGCAACAGCACATTATTGTAGAAATGATTAAAGATCAGGGAGTTTGAACTGCTAATGAAAAGGCTTATATATTATTTAAAATTTCAAAGGTGGGAATCACAGAAGAACTAAAAATAATAAATATAAAGTACTCCGTGGAGAAGGAAGCTTGAGTAAGGGTACTAAATCTTCCCTTTCCCATATTAAGGTGTCTAGACACGTTATCTGAGATTGAAAGATGGAGAAAGGAGGCTGAGCCTCTTATCTAGATTTATGGAGGGAAGTGCTATGAGAACCCAGAACAAACAGATAAAACAGGCTTAATCCCTGTGAGGGTGGCGGTAGCAGGCAAGGATAGGAGACCCCTGTCCCTAGGCTCCTCAGCCGTCCTTATTGATTTGTTCCCATCATATGTATGGCTGTAGTGGGTTTTTTTCTCTAAGCAAGAAGGCAGACTATTAGGAGTTAGGTTTAGAAACACACCTCGCATGGACTCACATAGCTCACATAGGCTCACCCATCTGTTGCAGTCTGGCCACATATTTGGCTTTGAGCTGTACAAGAGCAACTAAAAGGGGGTTTGGTCAGTCCATTGCTCAGGTTTTCAAGGTGGACACGTATCAACTCTGTGGAGGAATTTCGGCTGTTCTTTACTATTGAACTCAGACTGTGATTTCTCCTGAGTTTTAGAGAAGGTACGGTGTGATTGCAACCTCAGTGAAATCTTTGAAATGCTTTAAAAATAGTAGTTTTCATTCTCACTAGAAACATTGTCAATCCGGAATGCTAGTGTCACATGCAAGTACAAATTAGATAAATAATTCTATCAGACGTCTGCTCCCTGTGTGATCTAGAGGCAGGATTTAGGATAGTATATTTGGAAAAGAAGATTTGGTTTTGTAATAATTAAAAGTGTGGAGCACTACATCTGGCCAAGTGTTCAGCTGTTGTTGTTTATTTTCAAGACAGAGTTGCTCTGTGTAACAGCCTTGGCTGTCCTAGAATTCCCTTTGTAGACCAGGCTGGAAAGTTCAGTCTCTGCAACATAACAGAAATTGTTTTAAAAGGTGAGTTGCTAGGCTCCTTAATATGTTGTGCCTATTAAAGAAACTCTGAGGAAACCAAGGGATTTCAGGAGGGGCAGACATATTTTATGTTTTGCTTGATTGTCCAGGACAAGTGTTAGATTCCTGCTCACACCCAGGAACTCAGACATGAGTTTGGCGGAGAAGTTTTGTGGTGACTGAGGTATGATTTATTGTGTGTAACTGACTACACACCCTGAAATGGTTTCGTTCTCTTTCACATTTCTTAAAGGACACTAAGTCAGTTGACCTGTAACTTAACTGTCTGTTTCTCTTCCTGGTTCCAACACTGAGATGACCAGGGACAGTGGCTTTCCTGGCTATTAGCCCTCAGGTACAGCTGTTTTTAAACTGTCCCTGCATCCTTGCTGTGCCATAAGCTGGGAGATGCTCTGTTTATAGAGTTCTACAATGCAGGTGCTTTCCAAGTTTACAGGGAAAAGGTAGAATTTTATTTTCACTAAAATCTTTGCTCTATATTTACTTGAACCTTTGGCATTTATTACAGCTTGTCTCCTAAATAATTAAATAAATAAATCTTAAAGATAAGCAATGAATAACTGGTGGTGGAAATGGAACACTTCATGGGAATCTTCTGTTCTGGTTCCAATACTATTTTTATTATAATTGTTTTTTGAGATTATAGCATAATGAGATCATTTCCTCCCTTCCATTTCCTCATTCGGTTCTCCAATGTACCGTGCTCTCTTTCAAATTCATAGCCTCTTTTCCTTTAATTGTTATTACACATATATGTTTGTGCGTGTAAATATATATGAATATATGTAAGAATAGATATGTATATCCCTAAATACATAATTACAACCTGCTCGGTCCACATAATACTACTTGCAAGTGCATGTTTTCAAGGCTGAACCTTTGGTACTGGATAAACCAACTAGTGTGCTTTTCCCTGGGGAAGATGGTTTCTCCCACTCACAGCATTCCTTAGTTGCCTGTAGTTTTTGGTCAAGGGTTGAGGCACCAAGAGGTTTTCCCTTTCCACATAAGCATATCTGTTGATGTCACGGTGTTGCTCTTGTTCAGGTTGTGTTTAGATGGCCATGTTTAGATAGACTTCATGGGTGTAGCTTCTCTGACATTTCTGGGAGATGGTCTCACGGCAAACTTCCTGTTCCTCTGTTTCTTTCTGTTTCCATCCTTTCCTCCACAGCGATCCCTGAGCCTTCAGTGCAGAACTTGTTTTGTAGATGTTGGTTAGGACTGGTTTTGATCAGTTATGGTTTTCTGTAATAGTCTCCATTTGTTGCAAAAAGAAGTTTCCTTGATGGCTCCTCATAACTGGACATTCCACTCTGTGGTAACCTATGGGTAAAAAAAAGGTGACAATGTGTGCTCTAGAAATCTATCTGGAGTCCAGTTCATAAGCCTGACTACAGAAACATAGTCTATCTTGTTATTTGGTGAGGTGCAATGGCGCCACCTAGGTGCAGGGTCCTCTCTGCTGATAACTAAACCCTAAGGAGACCAAGTGTGGCCTGCTTTTAGTGAGTTACAGCTCTGCTACAAATTCAAGACTTCGGCCAAAGGCCTTCTTCACAAAGTATTGGCTTGTTTTAATAAGATGCTCCAAGCCCTGTAGAGTGTTTTACAGTGGCACATACCTTTTCTAAACCCCAAACTACAGCACTTCTCAAGATCCTGGTTGACAAGCTGGCGCTCCTACTGTGTCCATGGGAAAGTGAAGGCACAGACGACGAGGGTCTCATCCATGGCTGTAAGGCTCTAAGTGCTGCTTCTGAATTGCTGTTTTGGGGGATTTTTCTCTGGGCTACTCCAAGTTCCTGACTGAATGTGGTACCACCAAGTCTCTGAGAATTCTCCAGCCCTGACTTTTGAGACTAATACCTGCCAGGGAATGCAAAGTGCTGTTACTGATTGTTACAGGCAAGCCTGGCCAGTCAGAATTTTTCTTAGGATTAATCGCTGAGACATACTCCTCAGGACAGGGTCTTCAGGCCTGACTGTGCTTCACACACCAGCCTAGGGATGGACTCCGTCTTTAGTAGGACCTTGCTCTGGGACATGTTGGCTGTCAGATGAGGGCTCACTCTCTCTCACCTCTAAATCTTCTGATATTCACCATAGTGTATGCCCCAATGCCAACAAGGTGGTAATCCTACTGTGTTTTCATGACTGTTTCTGCGGGCTTACCCTGTCAGGCATCTAGAGATTTAATCCCAAGGAACTGCTGGTGAGAAGCCACTGATTTCACTCACATGAAGGTGAAAAGTTGAGAAAACATGTCTTTATCTAGGCTGCATCTTCTGACCTTCAGAGCCTGCTCACAAGGGTGCCCCCCACCCCTTGCTCCATTCCAAACACAATTTAATGTTCCTGATAATCCCACTATGGCTGTTGCTAAAGCAAGGGCCACTGGAAAAAAAAAGGGAAAACCTCTCATTTTTATTGTGTTCCTGGCCATTTCAAGAGTCATTTCCTTTCCTTTCAGGGAGATAAAGAGACATATATTATGTGGGCAGAAGATGCTGTGTTCTGGTCAATAACGCAGGCCACAGAGGTCAATGGCTTTAAGCCAAGCCTGGCTGAAAGATGCAGTAAATTCTCAAAGGTGGGGGAGGAGGATTTAGACACTGGTGTACCCGTGAGGGGGAAAGACACTGGGCAGAACTGGCCCTCTGCAAACAACAGTATTAGTTCCATAAAATCCTACCACAGTCTATCCAGGATCCCTGGAATTGGGAGATTTCTGCCCATCCAAGTTTTACTTTGCAACAAAGACTAATAAAAAAGATCTGAAAATAAATCCTGGAGGTTGGTTTATCCCTTGAGATGGGAACGTGAAACTCCTTCTTTGATTGGCTAGTTCATCAGTGCCTTCAGTGTTAACGAGCAGACTCCTACTTCGATGGCACAGCTCCAGAGCACGTTCATTCTATCTGAGATTTTAACTTGGTTCTCAAAGTCTGCTCTAGGTATCATGTTAGTTAGTATAAGAAGATCATTGACTCACACTCTTTCCAATGCCCCCTGAAACACCTGACTTTGGAAGCCCTTGGATTTATTTCTCAGTTTTTATGGAGTATGGCGAGTGGGTGTCTACAGTTGTACATTCGTACATGTGTGTGTGTGTGTGTGTGTGAGGAACACGAGTATGCAATGGAAGTGAGAGATGGTGTTATTTCTTGTAAACACATTTGACTGGAGTTACTATCATACAACACATATGACATTGCCTTCACTGGAAGCACATGTTTAATGCTTTGAAAAAAATTAGTGAGGACATTGTGGGTGAGGAGATACTGAGTTGCTGGTAAGGTCTATTTCAATTTCCACAACATGACTGATAAACACAAGAAACCACTAACAAGGAATTGGTGGTAGGAAGTTTAATCCCACAAGTAATAGCTCATTTGTGTGTGTGTGTGTGTGTGTGTGTGTGTGTGTATGTGTTTATGCAAACAGTAAGGATTTCCTTCAAAAGTTGAAATGTGAAAAAAATACTCCAATTTGAAACAAAGGATAATTACTTCAGGGGCCTAAACATTCTTGCCCTGTGTTTAATTACGGTGTGGTTCTTCACACTGGATGGGGTTTTACATTTTTGGTTGTGAGCCTAGCCTTTAATGACTGAGCCATCTCTCCAGCCCTGGATGGGGTTTTACAATCCTTCACATATCTCCTGAGTAGTTTTCCAAGGCTTGTGCATATTTCATCTCATTTTCTCAACCCTCTGAGAATCTGAAACTCAGTAAGAGCAAACATCTTAGCGAATAATCTCAGGCAGCAGAGCTGGGCGAGGAAGGATAGTAAGCTATGGCCATGCCTTCATAAGTGGCTGGGTCCTACTAGAAACACTCCACCTATGACCCAACAAGTCTCAGAGATGCAGATTCTATGATCATTGCCATTTTAGAGACGAGGAAACTGGCATGCAAGCAGGCTAAGTGACTCGTCCAAGGTCACTTGGAGTGTTAGTGGCTGATGTAGGACTCTGGAGTCCATAATTTCCCTTGTATGGATTAAAAAAGCAACTCTATTTTAAGTCACAATATAGGGCATGGCTATATCTGCATCTGCTTCAAAAGGATGTGGGAGTTTCTTGAGGAGAGGCAGACTGACACGGCTAAACAGCACACAGTGTTTTTAACCTAACCTAGCTAACACAACTGTCTTGTCATCCTATGTTTTAGATGTATCCCAAGGCTACCTTTAAGTCCACATGGAACTAGACCAGGCCAGTGCCATCTGCCTCACAAAGCTCCTTCATATTCCCAAGAAGATTCAGATGTAAGAGAAAGTGAAGTAGATTTTGCTACAGAGAAGCCCTGGATTTTCATGTTCCAGCAAGTAAAATTAACTATCTCAGTCACTGGTCAGAACCAAAGAATGATCCCAACTGTGCTTTCTAGAGAGATCTAAAAAACTCAATATCAGGAAGTAACTTAGAATTGAAATGAGATATAGATCCTTTTAGAAGCTGAAGCGACCATAGCCATCTTCAAGTACATCTTGGGACACTGAAAAATAAATAAGAAACACACAAATAGAGAGTTAACTGTTATGGGGGTATCTTAAATGATGACATTTACTTGGATTCTTTTAACACATACCCCCAAGTACAGTGCACCACAAAAGTGCTACTCACAAAATAATTACAGGGTATATAAAAATATTAATTTATAGTATCCCATTGGGGGAATACTCCATTAATGGGACACTCACTTAAAGTTGTATGATGAATGCCTTCTTTCACTACATTAAAAAGAACAATTAAACCTGGGCTTTCATGTACTCACCCCTAATTACTTTCTACCCTGGATAATTTTATTCCAGAGTCTGTGATTCTAGCTCTCTTTCATAACCTGCTCCCAGGAGGAGCCTTGTAAAGAGAACTATTTATTTTCATTATATCGCTCCGGTCCCTTTTCATTTGCTCCCTTTCTTCACTGTGGTTCTAGCCGTTTCTGTTTTTGTTACATAGCATATACAGTGTTTTTTGAGCCCCAAAATGACACAAAATACAGTTAGTTGCTAGTGAGAATCAGAGCAAAACTTTGAGAGGACCATCTTATCTCTTCTTGAAATTAAATAGAGGACGACTCTGCATATAGCCCTCTGATGACATACGTGTGTAATATATGTGACTGACCCAAGCTACAGAACAGTGCTATTCAAATATTTTATTTTTCAGCATCACAGGTGAGGAAGATGATATCTTCTCTTTTTAGAAAGTGTACCCTATTCTAATTATTGGTATGCAAAAGCTACTACTCATTGCTCATTCATCAAAATGATGTTAAAGTCCTAGTTGGTGAATAGCATGAAGCAGTGGATTAAGAACACAATGGTAATTTTCTTAAATGTCTAGTCTTAGGTTGTTTAATCCCATCACCATATTCCCTAAACAGTTTAATGGGTATGTGATTTAATGGAAGAAGAAACTGAGAAGGAATGACCCAACATATTGAGACAAGTAGAACTTGGGAATCTTTGTCTAATCAAGGTTTGAAAGAACTTTTTACTTGTAATTGGATTTCCTTCTCCTTAATACATAGGTATATCTAGCTATGGGTGTCATTTTCCTTAAGGCTTACTTGTTGGTAGCATGCTCTGTGGGTAAGGGTCTTTCTGAAGCTTTAGAGCTCCTATGTTTCTAGTAGACAGGGAGGCATGTCCACTCCAGCAGTACATACATAGGGTCTGCCAGAAAGTAACATGTGAATCCAATGTTAGATGCTTCATTTACCCTATGCTTCTCCTTCTAATAGACACATACGCAAGGGGAGTGGAATATGCTCTATAGTTTCAGGGGAAAGTCTGTTCTGAAGAACTGGCCTTAAAGATGCAGGTTTCCATTGAAAGGAAAGGTTATCCCATTTCCACTTGATCTACTCTTCCTTATCCTTTCAGCAATCTCCATCCAATGTGGGTGAACTGGCCTTTTGCACACACATTCCTTTTGTGTATACAGGAGGTGCCTGATGAGTCAAGTTGTGCACACCTACATCCATCTCAGCCGCTCCTTTTTAAATAAAAAAAATCAAGATGTCTAATTCAAAGCAGTAGCATTGAGTTGTCACAAATGGCCATAAAAGACATTAGGTTGCTATTTTGGCTGGTTCAATGTCATTAGCAATTTCTATCAATCAGAAGTAGGATGCCTTTGCCTTATGAGATCTGAGGTCTTCTAGCACAAAAAGAAGTGGAGGGAAAGAAGAAGGGGAGAGAGAAAAAGAGAGGTAGGGCAGGATATGGTAAAGTGACACTGTTTGTAGGAATGGACTCCCCCACATAAGAAATAGCCAATGCCCGCATTCCGTCCACCAGACTAAATGCCACAAAGCATTTTGCAGCTATCCTACATTTCTTCTCTTTTCCATATTCATTAGTACACGCGGCTGCAACAAGAATTGGAAAGGATGATGCCTCCCTTCCCTGCTTGTGTTCCCTTTCAGGGTGAGGGTAGACCTCGGGGATTACTTAACACTGTGGAAGTAAACACCAGACACCAAATAATTCTCATCCATCACCACGTGGAATCCCTGACATGCTCATCTGAGTTAGAAATCATTATCCTTGTTTTAGAAAAAAGAAATGAATGCTCAATACTTCACAGCAAGACATAAGGGCAAGATTTCTTTAAAGCCCATGCCTTGAGTTTTCATAGTAGTTGTGGCAATCAAAGATGTCCCCTATCACTGTCAGAATAGACTGGTTTTAATCTATTCACCCACAAGGGACTTGGGCACTAAGAAAAGCCCATCTTTCCTGAAAGAGACTGCCAAGTCCCTATTCCTGTGACTTTAGAAAGAGTGCAAGATTATAGAAGCCATTTCTGGTCTGGGAATTTCACCAGGTAGGGAAGATTATCCCCCTTTGGGTACTGACCAGCTTCAAAATAAAGCAGCTAGGATCTGGGACATCCACAATGTTTTGTGGTCAGTAGTAAAACTAGTTAAAATTGCTCACTACCACATTCCCACTGTCAGCCTCCATTTAGTGGTTCGTGATTGGCTGAGAACAAAGACACTTACCCCTAGTTTTAACCCCACTCCCAGTTCTGTTGTTAAGGAGAACTGATCAATGGTTTAAGTGGAGCTCTAATTAATGAGTCTGACTCCTGCCTAACACAGGCTCATTTTAACCTGGGAAACCCATTAAACGTCTGCTCTTCATTTAGCCACAGTGACCAGGGTATCATAATTTCAACGAAGTGTGCTCAGTGACTGAACAGACCTTGAGTTTCCTGCATTCCCATAGTGTCCCATCTGAAGAGTTCAATTACTACCATCAGAAGTTTACTCAGCATGAGGAGTGAGTGCTCTGATCTGTCCTGAGTTCGATTGAAGGCTTTAAAGATGAATGAAAGCAAACCCCTGGCTCCACAATTTCAAATGAGCCGCTCTGCTTTAACCATAAATCAGCAAGAGGTCTCAAATGCAGACAGTTTCCAGACAGGCCAGGTCATCTCCTGAGTTAATGAGATGGCATGTGTTCACATAAGTAAACAATGCTTACCTTTTCCATCGATGCCAGCACCTCTTTCTTTTGGATGAGAAAGGGCTTGGGATTTGGACTCCTCACATTCTGAAAGTTAAAAAACAATAACTAAAAGCAAGAGAAACAAAAACAACACACTCTCTCCTCTCTCCTTTCTCCCTTCCTCCCTCCCTCCACCTTTCTCTCTCTCTCTCTCTCTCTCTCTCTCTCTCTCTCTCTCTCTCTGTCTGTCTCTCTCTCACACACACACACACACACACACACACACACACACACACACACACACAACATACACATGATCACTCCAGCTCTCTCTCTCTCTGCTTTCATCCCAAGTTTCTGCCCAGTTAATCACATCAAAGGGAATTCTGAGGAAAAGCTGTCTTTTCATAGTTCTTACTTCTGTGTTGTTTGTATTAATGTGTAGATATCTAATAAATGACTTCCTTCTCCCTATACAAAAGAATTTTAAAATGTAAAACTGGCCAGGGATATCCGGTTTCAAATTTTAATGGGTTCTCATAAAACCTCTGTCAATAGTGAGTTCCCAGCAAGTGTAGTACAACAGTGACAGCTTTGCAAATACTGTAACATATGTAACTTGGTCTGGGTCAATACATGGTGGGGAAATCAGGCTGTGAGATGGTTGAGCTGTTCATTTTGGCTGTCTCTACAATCAATCAGTCAGACCAACTGAGCCTGCAGAGACGCTCACTGATAGCTGAGAAGGCTACTGCGAACGCATTCGCCTCGAAGTCTGCCAGAGCTCTTCCAATAGCTAAACCACTGTCAAGATACAGATGGGTGCCATCTTTTGAAGACCAAAGATATTGGAAATAACTCAGGTCCTTCCAAAAGTGAGCCTTGCTCTGGCTGCCAAAGAGGAAACAAAGAAAACACGAGCCAGAAGAAGGATTTGTACAATGTATTCCAATAGACTTTGTTGGGTACATTTGCAGACTGACCAATATCAGAAACAAAAGTTTATAGGCTTTGTTACAGGCCACAAGCAAGGATCATTTCTGTGTCATCCCATCTTGTGTCCCTTTGTTGTTCTTCTTTTCTTTCTTAAAATTTATTTTTTTTAAATTTCTGTGCTTAATTCAAAAGGGGGTGAAGAAACAGGCATTACCTCAAATATATTTCCTGTCTGTAGCTATACCACTTTGAACACACTCAGTCTCATCAAATGTAGTTTGTAACTGTGAAGATAACTTTCCTAAAAACAATAATAACAATAATAATACCCAAGTTCTAAAAGTAAGATGGCGACTTCCTACGTCCTTTCTTTTGACTTGCACGAGTGACTGGATGCATTATGTGAGCACAGTTGCTGAGTGCATTCTTCACATCCAGCCTGCTCATCCGTGACTGCTGGTAGGACAAGAGCATTGTGTGAGTGTCTAATCCAAATGTCTCTGAGTTGCTAGGTTGAGGCCAAGGCGTTCCATTAAAAATGAACAGAGCCTCCTGGTCTTTGCCTGCACTTGATTCAAATCACATCTGTGTAGAATGAATTACCTTCACAATCTTTTCTCCAGGGGCCTCTCTGGCTGTAATAGAGATAAGAAAACAAAAGCTGCTTATCAGCACTCGCAGTTAGAGAGAAAAAGGAGAATTTAAGCAGAATAAATCTCTTGGAGGACACTGTTTCCAACTTCATTGAGCAGCCTGGAAGATGGTGGTGATTAAGGAAGAGGTGGGTCACTGAGGAAGTACGGGAAAGGCAGACTCTCGGAAATTTAAAATGTTTATTGTTTATTATCCTAAACTACCGGCTTTTGGGCTCTACAAAAAGTAACTGTCCCTTTCCATTTGATTAGAGTTTTGGAGGAATTGCATTAAAGGAAGTGACTCAGTTGTAAACTTGGCTTTCTTAAAGACAAAGGAATTCCTGTGCCAGTCAGCAAAAGGGAAAGGGGAGTGTTAGAGCAAGTGTGTGATGTGTCTTAGAGGCCCGACTAGGTGTGATGAGCCGGCCAAGGCTTCCAGATCTGCTGTGGCAGAGACTCGCAGCTGTCTCCCCAATTGCCACTCTTCCCTTCAAGAAGATTATCAAGGTATAGGGCTTCCTGTTTATTCTGAAAGGAGGTATAGTTAGAGACTGTGTGTCTCCTCCTCAGCAGCAAGGCGCTATCTCAGGAGCAGAGCACAGAGCAGACATACAGGCTTTGGTCATGACCTAAAAAGGAAGGTAGTGACTCTTCACTTCCTATCCTTCCTATGGGTTGAGATGTTTTGTGGATGGTTCCTTATACCAGCTTGGATTGGGGCAACCTAAATACATGAAAAGGAAGAAGGCACCTGGACACTGACCCAGTTGGACCTCTCCTACATTCTGGTCTGCTTATCAGTTTTGATCCTCACCAGAGAGGAATGGAATGGAATGCTTGGTCCATGGCAACATCTGAGAGCATATGAGAAGTACAGAATCCTGGGCCTGCTTAATTATAGCTTGCTTTAAATTTCTTTCCCAAAGATTTGTAGACACGTTGAAAGTAATGTATGCACGTACACATATAGTGGCTAACAGCATAGATTCTAGGTGGATGCTAAGTTTAAATCTAAATTGGTAACTTAATGATGTCACTTTGGGAAAACTGTTAAACCTCTTTGTGGCTGACCTTTCTGGCTCCATGAATATATGTAAATAAAGTGGTACATACCTTGCTACTGTTACTGTGGAAATTAACTTCTAATCTGTTTAAGTCATTTGATGGCCGATAAAGCTGTCAAACCACTGTTAAAATAATGGGCATAAATGGAGATTTACAGGAAGGAAGAAATCTCATCATCTTGAGGAAAATCGTATTTTTGTCTGTTTAAGGATGTTTTACAGTAAAATCCGTTTATGTTCCACAAACATTCATTCGGTATGTTCTAAGTTGCCTGCATTTTTCTAGATGCCAGGTCGAGGTGACAGAATCCTCTGCCCTCACAGGGATGTAACTAGAATTAGAAAGGATCATGCTCCTCCTTGCTTGTGTCCCTTTTGAGAGGGAGGGTAGACTTTGGGGATTACTTAACGCTGAGGAAGTAAGCACCAGGCACCACATAATTTGCACCCAACATCATCTGAAGTCCCTGACATGCTCCTCTGAGTTAGACATTATTATCCTTATTTTAAAGAAAAAGAAATGAATGCTCAAGACATTCACAGCAAGACACAAGTTGTCTCTAAAGCCCATGTCTTGAGTTTTCAATTGCTAGTTGTGACAATGGAAACTCCCCTCCCCCACACCCAAATCACAGTAAGAATGGTGATTCCTGTGCCTTAGAAGAAGTTTGGGAAATAGTTCAATCAGCAAACCTATAAGTCAATGACCATTATTTGCAAATTAGCAAATTGAAGACCAAGGAAATAGAGGAATCTGTTGTGTCTCTCTGTGGTACTTGAGCTAATACTATTTTAATTACACACCTTTTAAATGCTGTTTCCAGTTAGAGACTTTTATCAATTCAAAGACGCATAGTTCTTCACTTTATTCTCTCTGAATTTATTATGGGTCTTACAGTCAATGGCATATCATAATGAATTTGCTGTGTTGGTTGGGCATATTGATATATAAAATTCTGGTTAGTATTTATCGTTTAGATTTGAAGAGCTAAGTTGCTCATTTATACGGCTAGAGGATGCAGATATTCAACAATGGACTATGTTTGCTGGTAGGAAGTACCGCAGAGTGAATAAAAACCATGAGTAAGAGCAGAAAGTCTCAGGTTCTTCTTTTTCCTCCCAAGAAAGACAATAAGGGATCTGAGGAGAGAGAGCTGAGACTTTAAGAGCACCATTTTCTTTTGCAGAGGATCTGAGTTCAGCTCCCAGCACCCACATGACAACTCAAAACTGTCTGTAATTCTAGGGAACCCAATATTCTCTTCTGGTCTCTCTAGACACTGTCATAGTTAGGCTTTTATTCTTGTGAACAGACACCATAAGCACAGAAGCTCTTATAAAGGAAAGCATTCAATTGGGGCTGGCTTACAGTTCAGAGGTTTAGTCCATTGTCATAGTACTGGAGAAGGAGCAGAGAGTTCTATATGCAGGCCAGCAAGCAGCAGGAAGACAGAAGGACACGCTGGGCCTGACTTGAGCTTTATAACCTCAAAGCTCACCCTCATGACAGGATTCCTTCAACAAGGCCACACCTCCTAATAGTTCTACTCCCGATGAGCCTATGAGATCACTTTCCTTCAAACTACAACAGTCATTAAACATTTGTGTACTTCACATGCATATGTACAGGTACTCACATATACACATTAAATAAAAATAAAATAAATCTCTAAAAATAACAAGGTAGTATGATTTTTGTTGTTAAAATCATCTATATAAGTACGACAAAAGACACAAATAAATGAATTACTCTGATCATTTTAGATCCTAGTTTCTCTTTATAGGAAGGACACATATTTATATAGCTAAAACAGTTTACTCACACAAAAAGCAAGTATTTGAGAAAGGGTTCAATTCATGACTGAATATGACACAGCGAGGAAAATGAAAAGGCAGTCTTCCGGCTTCCTTTCCTTAGGAAGATATGGAGTGTACAAAGACTCTTTGGAGCAGAAAAATATCTTTGTACTTAAAAATCTTAATTTCCTCCATTGGGGGAGAGGGATGAGAGGAATGGGGGAGTTTTCAAATCCTGAGAAGATGAAAAACATCAGAGCAGGGTGACATTAGTTTCATGGGAAACCTACAACCACAATCTACCCATAATTGCCAGTCATGCCTTTTCAAAAAGTTTGGATTGAATGTGAATTGTCCTCCAAAGGCTCATGTGTTTGAACATTTGTTCTCTAGCTGGTGGTACTGCTTTGCAAAGTTATGAAATCTTTAGGCTACAAAGTCTTGCTAAAAGAAATGGGTCACTGGGAGTGGGTCTTGATATTTTATAGTAGAGTCCCACTTCCTGTTCATTTTCTGTTTTCTGATTGTGGATACAACTAGCTACTTCCGGTTCTTGTCACCATGATTTCTTCATCTTTGAAATATTAGTCAAAATAACCCCTTTCTCCTTTAAGTTGGTCATGTTAGGTATTTTGTCACAGCAGCAAGAAAAGGAACCAATACACCAAGTTTTCTCACAATTTTCCACCAAAATGGACTTAATCAATCTTACTTTAAAATGTAAGAAAAAATACACTAGTTTTCCCTCTATGACACATACAAGTGAAGCATCCTTGTTCGAGGGGTACTGTGCTAAGAACCAACTGCAGGACAAAAAGTGATCCACAGTCTACCAAGAAGGCAGGAAAAGAAGAGTTAGCAGAAGGAGGAACCTGCCATATTGGGCTTTTGATTGTTGCCAGATCTTCAATGGACCATTGGTCTCCTAAGAGACAGGGCCAGAGAACAGTGCAAACAAAGTGCCAGAGGCAGAAGCTGAACATCTTTCTATTGCAGAAAGCATCTCTCTGTGATTTGTCATGCTCACATCTGCAGTGATAAGGGCATCAGGGAGCCTGGGTTTTGAAGCAGTAAGCTCATTGCTGTAGACCAAATGCTTGTGCCCTCCGGTGCTCACGTGGAAACCCAGTCTGCACTGTGGTAGTGTCTGGAGGTGGGATTTTGGCAATAATTAACTCATGAAGGCACAGCCCTTGCAAGTGTAACTAATGCCCCATTAGGAGAATTTGTTTGCTTTTTCTGTCATGTGAAGGCCCAGTAATAAAAAATCTAAGGCCAGGAAGTGGCCCCCTAGACACTGCTTCTGGTGCCTTCATCTTGTGCTTGCTGTCCTTTAGAATTGTGAAGAATAAATTTCTCTTGTTTATATGCCACTTGCTTAGTTTATGGTGTTCTGTTACAGCAGTCTGAAGTGACTAAGAGAACGTTATTTGCCTAGTAAGCATAATAAAAGTCCTTGTTTAGGTGAGCAGAACAAAGTGTCCTAGATCCCTGCTGAGGCATTCCGACTATAAACTGAAGTAGAGCAAAATGACTTCTTCCATACAAGGAGGACACACTTGCACTAGTATTTCTTAAAAGCCAATTATCAGGCAGGGATAAAGTTCAATTGGTAAAGGGCTATGAAGACTCAGCTCCCTAGAACCCACAGAAAAACCTGGGTTGGTGGTAAAATTCTAGCACAATAGACACAGATGGATCCCTGGGGCTCTTGGGCCAGCCGGCCTCGTCTTGGAAAGGGCAAGCTTCAGGCCTATGAGAACAAGATAGATAACACCTGAGGAATGACACCAAAGACTGACATTTAGCCTCCAAGTCTTGTGCAAAAGTATACATGCTCATGCCACACACATGTATACCCAATGCGCTCACATTCACACAACACAGCAATACACACAAAGCCAATTATCAACACCCAAGAGGCTGAAACAGTAGAATCATGGCAAGTTCAAGGCCCACTTATGTTGCCTAGCTTACATAGGTAGTTTTAGGCCAGCTGGGATTACATGAGAAGACACTGTCTCAAAAACCAAAATGAAGAAAGTTTCATGTGCCTCAGATGTGTCTAATGTATATTGAGGCACAATACATTTTCTATGTCTGTGCCAAAATGAAAAAGGAACAGATAACAGAATATTACCCACAACCCCTGCAACAAAAAGATCTCTTGAACCCAGTAGGGATGAGGACATTGAAGTTTCACGTTATGGTCTATATAGAGATTCATTCTATAAGTTCTGTTACTCCAGAGATACCCAGGTAATAAAATTCTCTCCAAGAAAGCACTCTTTACCTCCAAGTCATCTCCCCAGCCCTAACTGGGTTCTTGAGGGCATGGTCATCATTGAACATCTGGATGTTTACATTGCTGGCAGGAATACTTTGCCTTAAATCCAACTACTGCAGCTGGTTGTTTTGAAGCCATTGAAAGGTGGGTTCACAAATCTCACCTTTCAGTCACCAAAGGGAAATGGTATGACAGCATGCTGGCAAATCTCAGTGACAAACATTGTCCAAAACCATGAAGCTCCCTGGGAGAGTCCGTCCAGAAGACTGTTTCTCCACTGTCATTGGGCTGCCTGTGACTCAACCTTCCAGAGTTGAGACATTGTGGTGTTCTGGACACCAGTGGTGTCTGTGCCTTGGACACGTGCTTGCCAGGCACGGGATGTACAGCTGTCAGATTCCAGTGCTAACGCTTTGCTAGCTAAGCAATATTGGGCACAGCACGCTGTCTGTGAGCCTCTAATTGATTCTCTTAACAGCACAATGAAGACCAAACACTCTGCCTACTTCCCACCCTCCTCACATCCAAACCCTCGTGTTAAGATTCTGGGAAGACACAAGATAAGTGGATGGAGTAAAACAACCATGTGACGACAGAGTAAAGTGTACAGGGGTATACAACTGAAAACGAGCTTTGAGGCACTCAAACAGTAAGCATGGGGTAAAGTATCGTTCCCATGCCATTTCTGAGGCCTTACTTTATTTACAACATGAT
Source organism: Mesocricetus auratus (assembly GCF_017639785.1). NCBI lineage: Eukaryota > Metazoa > Chordata > Mammalia > Rodentia > Cricetidae > Mesocricetus > Mesocricetus auratus. Next base: position 51,055,055 of record NW_024429197.1, on the reverse strand, counting down.
CCCCTGAGACATAGAGCTACTAATCCATGCACCGTAGATGCACACCACTGTTGTTGGTGTGTAAGTTTCTCATCTCCTGCCAAAACCCGAGGAGGGTTAGAAATCAGGGCGTTAGTATGTCATGGTCTTGCACTCCAACACTGCATCTTGTCTCATTCTAATTCACCTCTTATTGCAAATATGTGTGGGAAACAAGTGAAAGCAGCAAAACACAGCAATGGAACCAGCGGTTGAAGAAGGTGGGAGAGGGAAGTTGGGGGGGAGCGGGGTGGAGGGGAACCTTGGAATTGGAGAGTGGAAATGACAATGTACACGGGAAATCGATTGTCCTGGAAGTCCCACGTAGAAAGAAGGAACCAAGCTATAAAAATGGAAAGTGGGCACCTCAGGTTCAATCAATCAGATGCCAGGCAGACAGGGCTTTAAAGAATGAGGCTATTATCACTGAAATTCGTTTGACAGAGCTCAGGTGTAAAAGCCACCACGTGATGAGCACTCTCACCCACAATCATGAAAACAGTGCCACGGTGATGTATCACTGTGCTCCTCTCACACACTTGACTTGAAGAACGGTTGATAAATGTGGGCTGCACCTTTAGGAAAACTCTGTGTCATTGTAGATCACCCCAGCGTCTGGCACACAGTAGGCATTCAATGAATGCACAATGAATAAATGTATGATGAATAAAATGAGCTTCACCAATGCAGATCTAATGTCAGTCTATGTTTTCGTGACATTGGGAGGCCCAAAACTGGAGGATGCATCTCCTCTCTGCTTATCTATTATTGGCACTTCCTGAACAGTGACTGTGACAAAGGCTGAGACGAGAGGCATTGTTCAGGGAGGCAGTCATTAAGACAGTTTGTTCCCCTTGCAGAGAACTAAAAATGATTCCCAGCGCTCATGGAGGCTGGCTCACAGACACCTATAACTCCAGCTATAGGGGCTCCACACCCTCTTCTGGTCTCGGCAGGCATGCACACTCACGCACACACCCGACTTCCCATACAGATGTGTAGATATACACATAATTTTCAAAATAAATTAAAAATATCACTCAGTCCCCCAAACAGCCAGGGAGCACATGACCATCCCACTTTGAGAACAGAAAAAGTAAGATTTAAGGAGGTCACTCTTAGAGTCCTCAGCCTATCCTTAGTTAGTCAAGTGACTTGCCTAAGTTCATTTACCTGGTTAGCTGGGATTGGGTTAACCAGCCACACATATTTCTCCTTAGTAATAATGTTTTATAGAAAAGGTAGCAGGAAATAGTTCAAGAGTTTTAATTACAATTTATGAAAATGTCATAATGAAATTCTTTTCTCTGTGAAAGAAATAATACTATTATATTTTTTTAAAAGAATTATACTTTTCTTTGCCTACATTGCTAAGGCCTGAGAATGTATACATTTAAAGGTAAGCTACCGGCAGTGACCTTAAAAACAGGAGTAGCTATAGCAGGGACAATTGTTTGCTTTTGTGGGCAAACAAGTAACAAATGCACCTTGCAAACTAATCTTCTCTTGTCCACACTCACGCGTGGTTGTACATAGATCAGGATGGGATGAGCAGTGCTTACTCTCACTGAGTGTGGTGCTATTAACATTGCATACCCCTCACAGTGTCTTTTCTTCCCTTTCAGCTCACGGCTCACACTTTGCAAATCCACCACACTAGAAGACCCCAAAGGTCGTAGAAGAGAAATGGACTTTAGGTTGCTTTTACACTAGCTGTGTGGGCTAAGTCAAGTAACGTCTTTAAACCTCAGTTCATCATCTGCAGAATGGGGGTATTAATACCTATTCCCAAGTACTGCATAGAAGAGTAATGAACATTGCAACTGTAGCATTTGTCTCCCTAAAGCATAGGGACAACAGCATAAAGAGGATAGAAGTTTAGAATGCCTGACCTAGCATTAACAGTTTTGCCTCTTTGGGCCACTCACAAACCTTGGGGCTGTTGTAGGTGAAATAATACATAGGAAACCCTCCGTGCAATGTGTGGTACTAAGTGCTCAGTAAATTATCAGTCATAACTACTCTCCAGAAAATGTATCTGCTGTTACCACCCAAATCCCTGGGGTTACAATGTTCATTTTAGTGAAAGAAGCTCCAGCTTGGGGTGCATTGTGATATCAGCATTGTTCCTCTTGCTCTCCATGGACCAAATCTGGCCCACCAAGGATGGAAAAAGAATTGTTTTAGTGAAGCAAGATCTGCTACAAACTGTCCTCCTCCTTTGTCTTCCTCTATGTTTCCACATAACCAAATCCTTGGCTTGACCAGAAAGATTGTTTGGAATGACTGACCATATGGACAGCAATAGGAATAAAGTAAGAAGAAACAAGACCCTACCCACAAGGTAGAAGAAAGGGAGTTTAATTCTTCTGAGGGTGACCGAAGAACTTCATGACAGTTCTCCCTTTCCTTAAAGCCTTACTTATAATCATCTGCGCCAGACAGTCTGGAAGAAGGCCCACCATCCATCACTGAAATCCCCTCCTCCCATTGGATGTGGACTAGACTTGGTGATCCACTTTTAACTAATAAAGTGGAAACAACAATATATGACACAGAGAATAAGTCATAAAAGATTGCACAGCCTTGTCTTACTTCTGGAACTTGCTCTTGTTCTATGGATGCTACCATGTGGGGGCAGTCACACAGAGAGGACTGTGTGGTTAAAAAAAAAAGGAACCCTGCCTACAGCCCTGTGAGTGAGTACCAAAACCTCAAAACCCAGTGAACATTGGCTACCATCCTAGCCAATGGCCTGACTGCAACTTCAGCAGAGACATTCTCTCCCAGATAATCCACTCCCAGAATCGTGACCCTCAGAATCCAGGATAATAAATGTTGTTTCTAGTTGGTCAGTTTCAGGGATAACTTGCTCCATCACAGCAGGTACTTAACACAGAGCTCATGGATCTCACTTCCCACAGCAGTGTTTAGGTTAGTGATTTAATTACTTACTCAGTTTATTCTTTCTCACACATCCGCAAACTCTTGCAAACTTCTTGTCATGTGTCAGATCTTCAGACCCTACTTTGAGGAAGCTTTTGGTCTCATGTAAAACAGTCTGATGATTAAAATGACAGATACGTGCTGGATTTCATCATGTAGATTTTTTTTAATTTTTGCAATTTGTTTATTGTGTATGTGCATGTCTACACACATGCATGCACCAGGATGCTATGGTGCACATGTGGAGGTCAGGGGACAATTTGCAATTTTAGTTTTTTTCCTTCCAATATGTGGGGTCCAGGAATCAGACTCAGGTCATCAGGTTTGAGCGGAAGCAACTTTACCTACTAAGACACCTTGTCAGCCCATCAGGCTTTGACAGAGGGCCTTAGGGATGCATCGGATTTGCCATGTGGGTACCTAAAGACACCAGAGGTGCTGACATGTGACCTGAGACTTGATACCCAAGTGTGAAGTTGTGGGGCTAAACTACATTCTCTAAGTGTCCCCTTGGTCAGTGTCTAGTTAACTACCTTTGCATGGCTCTGAGAAAAAATATGAGAGGACAATTAAAAAGAAAAAAGTGTTTATCCTAATTCACAGCCCTAGGAGTTCCAGTGCACAGTCTTTGGCTTGGTTGAGTCATTGAGCCTGTCACCAGTGAGGCAGAACTTTGTGGCAGTGAGCATGTGGCGGGAGCCACTGTGGACATGATGCCGAGAGGGAGGAAACACCTGGAGACTGGCTGTAACCTTCAAAACCACTTTCCAGTCATCTACTTCCCCTACCTAGATCCACCTCCCTAAGATTGCAGAACCTTCACAAATAGTAGCACTTGCTGGGGACTAAAACGTTCTATGCTTGAGCTTGTGAGAGATACTGCACATTCAAACCAAAGCAGTGAGCCACAAGGGAGATCCCACCAATGAAGAGAGACACCAGCCAGGGCTGGGTGCACGTTTGCCTCTGTGACTGAAGACCACAGCTTCTAGAGGAGACTCGCAATGAACAGTAGCCAAGAATGGATCGATCAAGACGCGTTCGGGAGTGCCCTTTGTGCAGCTGATTGTAGCAAGCTATTGAAGGAGAAACCTGGGTGGCTTCTGAGGGTTGTATGGATCAGGATGCGGGCATGAAGTGTGACTACTTACCATGACTACAGAAATATTTTAAATTAGTTTGTACTATTGTACGATGTGTTCCAGATGGATGCAAGCTCTGAGGAAACGTGAGGAATGTGTGCAATGTGTGAAGAATGAGCCATTTAACACCACTGGGGCACAGCTGCTTTGGTGTGTGGCTATCGCTTTAAGCCTTAGCCCACTCAATGCATTTTCCCCTTTATGTGGTCATAGATAAAACAGTAATTAAGGCTGTTTTCTAGAAGCAGGCTACCTTTCTTTTAAAAAAGGAATTGCAAGGAACTGGGTGAAGTTTTTCACTTAAGGAAGAATCAGAAAGCACATAACGGACCTCTGTTCTTTGTCACTACTGGCAAGTCACTGTCCAGATCTATCCTGGACCAGACAGCTGCGGTCTATCTGGAGTCCTGAAGTAATGCTTTACTCCCTAAAACTAGAGCCCCCAAGTCCTGCAACTCTGTACCTCTTGGCTCAGTACCAAGATTTTTTAGGTAGTCACTCTTAACTAACCCATTATTATTCTGCTCTCTTCTAGTTTCACAAGTGTGCACTTTACCAGTTTATTCTCCCTTTTGAATGCCTTGGTCTCTCAGAAGATGTCTGATTTACTGATTCATGCTGTGCCTTGTTGTCTAGAAGTCTGAATACAGAGGCACCTAGTAAGTCCTCAAACATTCATATGTCATTTTTGTAAATTTTCATGTTCCAAATAAGAGTCAAATAGGACATTCTAAATGGAAATATTGAGGGTTATGGATTGTGGATGGCTCTACTTTGTCTCTGTCTGCATGAATAATTTACAGTTGAATCTCTGTGTGTGCAAGCCCACAATAGTATTCACGTGCATTTTACGATGAAGTATGAAACAACTCCTTTTGCTCTAAATGGAAAGCCAATCTTCTTTAGTAGTGAGTAGGTATGAACACAAAATCCACTTCAGCATCCTGAGAGCCACTATTGTTTCTTAGTCAAGTTCTACCCATCAAAACAAAAACCTAGTATTTTTCATTAACAATAAATTCAAATCTTAAATGGAAAATGAAACTATGCAGTACATTTTGAGACATTTTAGATATGTCTGTGTTTGGAGAGTGAGAGCTGTTTGATTTCATTTCACAGTCTTATAATGTCACTATTGACTCATTGTCCTTTGGGTAAGTGAGAAGGTCAGGTTGAATACTCTGTTGGGGAAAATGAAAACAAAGAAGATGCCAACACTGTTGTTTAAAAAGAAAAACAAACAAACAAACAAAACTCTAAGCTTCTACATCCCCATAAAAGAAGGTAGGCAGACCCTCACAATGGTATCTGAATGTGACTGTCAGGAATGGTGAGTACAAATCCTTCCCAAACAATTAGGCTATTTGAAAAATTGCTACAAACAAGCTAAATAGAGATGGACATAAACAAGTAGAAGTCCCAAGGTTCTTTTGGCTACTATGAGCATTCTTGTAGATGTGAAGAATTATCTAAAAACAGAGATGGGGTAAATATTCCATCCTTTTTGTGTGGTTTATTTTCCTGTTCTGCATGTATGTATCAGTGAATGTGACTATATTTCCTTTACTTACGGGTGACAATATTAACGTACACATTTAGCACAACCTTGTGAGGTATGGAAAACAGCCTGCACTGAGACGTTTTCTTCCTCGGTCTATTTCCTCTGGAAGCAGCCTTTCCACTGTTAGTGACCATTTGCCAATAGTTCAGCTCCCAATGGCAGCAAGAATGCATTTCTTCTCAGTGTAGGAAGCTGGGGGCCACCTCTTCAACTTCTGTAACAATAACAGCACTTGATCATTCACAAGAACAGCCAGGTGAAAATAGCTCCTAATTTTCAGCACATTTCTCTTTCTCCAGCAGAGGTCATAGCTCATACTCCACTCCAGTACTCTTTAGTCAGAATTGTTCTTCCTCGTTTCTTTTTGTCTCCTATGAGCTTTCCCGCATAGGGAGCACGCAGAAGTTCCGTATTCATGAGCATACTGAGTCAGCCCTCTGCTGTGGGGGCAGCACCAATGCAATTTATATTTAGTTCTTCCTGTGCTCTGCGTCCTGTTAGCGGGAGGATAAGTGAGCCAATTGGAAAAGGTTTTGAACTCTTGGCGGATCTCATCACGGAGTGCACTGAAATGCTGCAATTTGAATGCAATCTTCATTAAATATTTCCACCACCTGCTTGCTGAAGCCACAGCACAGCTCCGCTCATAATCCCCACGCAGGGGGCAGCAGTAGTTAACTTCGTTAGACAAATGCGTCGCCTCCATGAGTGCGTACAAGAGAGTCAGTTGGGACCAGGCTGGAGGGGAACTTTTGGGGCTGACCTCAGAGCCTGCACCGTCATTATTCAGCCTACACCAGCATTCTTGCAAAAACCGTCCCCACAGCCCATCCCCTACCCCCCAAATAAGGAATAGACGTTTCTGGCTTTCCCCTCCCTCACATATTTCAGGGAAAAGTATCAGCTTCCAGGCTGTCTAAGGAAAGTACAGACAACACCTTTTCCTAGCCTGTGGCAATGAGCAAGTTCCATAACCTGTCTCTCTTTTTTTTTCCATCTAAACTAAGCATGGTTCATCCTAGGTGTGGCGTGGGGAATGAATAAGCCGATAGAGACAACACCCACAGTGAATTACGTGGACCACTGAGGGGGAATTTGATTCTGAAATATCACAGCTTTTCTTATTCTTCTCTTTTTAAAACTTTGTCCGTGGGGCAACTCTACACTTCACCACGCAGACTTCACAAGCTTAATGCGATGGGCAAAATAATTTCTAACTTTTTATAGGTCAGCAAATTTGGAGTTTGCAGTAGCTAATTTGTTTATTGACTTGAGATCTGCCGATGCTAAGTGGGTGCACATATTGTGCTTTGTACTAACCTCGTTTTATAATTACCTCAAGACTAATTATGATACAAATGCATCAAGCTGGAATGGCAGTTCTACATAAAAAGAAAAAGTATACCGCAGAGAAGTCCACGGTGCATCCTAGATCATGCAATAGCAGGACATTTGCAAGCATGCCTGCCACAACAAGGCTCTGCTTTCTTTCTTCATACTGCTTTTTTCCCTAATTGATAGTTCTCTTCAAATGCCCCTCACAAATATGTTTAAATGTACGTATTCTTCTTAGCAAGAAAACCATAGATGAAAATGGAAAATAGATTGCAGGAAGAAAAATACTTTGGATAGTTTTTAAAATTTAATTTAAAATTAAATTCAATTACTTCAAGTAAGCAACATCTTAAAAGATGGCTTTAAAGTCATCCCCCAGAAGCCACAAATATGATAATAAATGGTTTATGGGGCCCGTTTCCCCAGACGTTCTTCAATCTCATTTTCTTTCTGTGTTTATAACTAGCACGGAACTGAGGGAATTAAAAACAGTCATCTTTCATCTTCTCCGAGACTTCTGTTTTAAACTTGGATTCCTGAGGGCAAAAGGGAATTCCCTATGCTTCACATCTGCCACCCTATTAACACACACACACACACACACACACACACACACACACACACACACACACACACACACCACTTATTCACTTACTCTCCCAGAATGAAGTGTATTTGGCTTTTCCATCCCCCAGCCTACAACCTCTCCTCCCTCCCCCAAACATAAACATCAGAACTTGGCTCAGTGACATTCTCTCAAGATCAAAGTCAAATAATAATTTCCATGAAAGCCAAAGTCATTTCAGTCTCTGTTCCCTTTCTCACTGAAAGCCTGGGTCTCATGCCAGCAAAACACTAAATTTCCACCCTCCTCCTCCTCCTCTCAAGATGAAATGCCAACACCCTCCCATTCCTTCTCTTCTGCTGCTTGTCTCTCAGACACACCACTACTTTACTTAGAGCTAGTTACAGAAATTTTCAACGTAAAAGACTTAGTTACCTCTTCCCCTCTATCTCCTCCTCCTGGCTTTTCTTGTTAAGTGATTTCTATGGGACTTGAGATGACGATAAAGAGACTAGGACTAAAAACTTAAAGAGAGCGGTGATGAAGTGGGGATGACAGGAAACCACGGTAACTTTGTATGTATTAAGCATAACTGTAGATATAAGAGCTGTGTTTTCATTATCTGTATGAGTAATCTTAAGTTCATGAAAATAATTCCAAATTTTAGGATTATTTCTAGAGCTTGTAAACGATCTAGTGAAAATACTGACACCAAGCGGCCTGACACTGGGGTCCTAATCCTGTGCAGGGGAGTGAAGTCAGTGGCACAGTAGTGGGAAGAAAGCTCTACACAACGTCTTTACACACTTACTGGCTTCACACGTTTATGAGCAGTTACCCGTATGACATTATCCAGCCCAAATAACGGGCCCAAAGCAACTGCCAGTAAGAGTAAACAATGACCCCAACTCTCTCATCAACACAAGATTCTTCCACACAGCATCTCAGGCATGTCTAGAGACCAGGGGGAAGAGTTTTGCCCTTTTTGTAATGAATCCTTTCTGAAATCATTGGTACTCCTTAGGAACCCTTCCATACAGTCACTGCCTGCAGAGTTAGCTAATAGCAAAGGGGCAGACATCACATTCCCTCTTAAGATATCACCCGAGAAGATTTATGCAAATAAAAATACTTTTATTCAGTTTCCTTAAGAAATGAAATTACCAATCTGCTCCTTAGTTAACCCATCAAGAAAGGAAAAAATACAGTGGTATGGCTTTTTTATCTGAATAAAAACAGAGGAAGATATCAAATCCCTAAAACAGGAAATCTCCCTAGAGTCTACCTCCAGCAAGAAAGCTTATTTTATATTTTATGGGTTTTACCAGGAAAGCATTTAACTATAATAAGTAGTTATTTTAGTATTATTTCTTGAATGTTAAATTCATTTGTTGAGAATACCATAATACCACGGGATGAAGACTGCTCCCAGTAGGAATTATGAACTATTCTAGGGATTATGACAAGAAATGTTCATATATCCATTATTAAAAATGGGTCTGTTTTCTGCCCAGCAGGAGAAAGAAAAGTATAGATTCTGTTAAACAAATGAGCACACCAAATCCTGAGTGTATATTCCATCTATATCGACATGCAGAGCATCTTGTCTTCTTATATGATTCTGACTTGGTAATCTGAATCACCAAGTAGATTTTCTGATATAATGAAGGAATACTGGGAGGGCAGAATTAACAGTTTATGCATGCAGTACCCAGGATCACTGTCACCAAGCTTCATTATGTTCTCTCACTCCTACTCTATGTTTAGCCTTGGGACCTACTTTGGCCAGTGAGTACCAAATGTTGTGTAAACCAAGTCCTGCAAAGTGTTCATGAGTTTATAGTCACCCTTTCACTGCATTACACCCCTAAGAACACGCATCTTCAATAGACTGCCAGGGGATGAAAGACACACAGGGGAGAGCCAAACCACCCTAGTCATTCTAGCTGAGACTGTATGTGTCAACCATCTTTCTATCACTATGACAAAATACCTGAAATGATCAACTTATAAAGAGAAAAGTAAACTTATTTTAGCTGAGTTTGGAGATTTTGGTCCATGCTTGGTTGGTCCTGTTTTTTGGGGGTGTGTGGCAAGGTAGCATTGTGTCAAGAGTGTGTGGTAGACCAAAGTCCCTCATTTTTTGACCAGGACTTGAGAGGACATCATAATCCCCTTCCAGAGCATGCTCCCAAAGACTGAAAGATGGTCCACCGGGCATTACCTCCTAAAGGCTCCATCACTTCCAAATAAGGCAACCAGCACACAGACCTTTTGGGGGATCCTCAATAGTCAAGCCAGAACATCATCCTAATGAGAGTATAACCAGCCGTCCTTCACATGTATGAGCAAGTTCAAGGGAGATCAGTCACACCTCCTAGTGTACTTACCACATGCATGAGAAAGAGATGATTACTGTGTGGTTTGGGTTTGTGGTGGTTTCTTACATAGTACTACCTGGATAAAGAACATGTTGGGTGATGGATATAAAACTCCAGTGGGGATATGGCATCCAGATATCAAAATGTATAGGTTATATTACATGCTCTAGGAAAGATTCTGCAGGCATATGTTCAGACTAACTGATGAATCTATAAAGGGCAGCTGTGACAAGTAAGTGCAATATTTTCATTTGAAAGGTAAGATCACTTGTGGTGTCAATTGCTCATTAAAAAGGGAGGTTTTCTACAAATAGAGAATCTAAGATTATGGATCTTAGGTGAGTTTCTCCTGGGCAGAAGCCTCTGTTGAGAGGTTTCTTTAAAACTCACTCTCAGTGACTTCTGCTGTGTGGGTACTACTGGGAACTGAGGAGTTTAAAAACCTAGAATGTTATATGCTATGATCTGATTCTGAAATGTCTCCCATAGACCCAAGTGTAGGGTCCCTAGCTAGTGCCTGAAACTAGCAATTTGAGCCATTGTATACAACCTGTGGATGTGGTTGAGATTAGCCTGTGGATGTGGTTGTGTGCAGCCTGTGGATGTGGTTGTGTGCAGCCTGTGGATGTGGTTGTGTGCAACCTGTGGATGTGGTTGAGATTAGCCTGTGGATGTGGTTGAGATTAGCCTGTGGATGTGGTTGTGTGCAGCCTGTGGATGTGGTTGTGTGCAACCTGTGGATGTGGTTGAGATTAGCCTGTGGATGTGGTTGTGTGCAGCCTGTGGATGTGGTTGTGTGCAGCCTATGGATGTGGTTGTGTGCAACCTGTGGATGTGGTTGAGATTAGCCTGTGGATGTGGTTGTGTGCAGCCTGTGGATGTGGTTGTGTGCAGCCTGTGGATGTGGTTGTGTGCAACCTGTGGATGTGGTTGTGTGCAACCTGTGGATGTGGTTGAGATTAGCCTGTGGATGTGGTTGAGATTAGCCTGTGGATGTGGTTGAGATTAGCCTGTGGATGTGGTTGTGTGCAACCTGTGGATGTGGTTGTGTGTAGCCTGTGGATGTGGTTGTGTGCAGCCTGTGGATGTGGTTGTGTGCAACCTGTGGATGTGGTTGAGATTAGCCTGTGGATGTGGTTGTGTGCAGCCTGTGGATGTGGTTGTGTGCAGCCTGTGGATGTGGTTGTGTGCAACCTGTGGATGTGGTTGAGATTAGCCTGTGAATGTGGTTGTGTGCAGCCTGTGGATGTGGTTGTGTGAAGCCTGTGGATGTAGTTGAGATTAGCCTATGGATGTGGTTGTGTCTAGCCTGGGAATGTAGGCCACTAGAGGCAAGACTCTGTGTCTCTGCTTCTGGTTCTGCTGTCTGCTTTTTGATTTGCTAAGATGAGAAGTAGCAGCTAGAAGCTCACACCACCATGGACCACATGGCTCCACTCTGCCCTCTGCCATGATGAACTGTGTTTCCTGAGACTGTATGTCTAAGTGTACATGACATAGAAGCTGGTGGTTGACACTTATTGGACAAGTTGCTTATTATGTACCAAGTACTATATTCAGGTATTAATATATCTGCTTATTTATCCTCCTTAACAACTCAACATTTTTTATTGTTTTTCCTTAAGCCCAGAGGCATTAAGATTTTGTAGGAACAAATTATTATAGAGTTGGTTTGTCACCATTCTGGCTCAGGAATTTTGTACCAAAAGCTTTTATAAAACCAAACAGCAAATGAACTGAATTAGGACAAGAGTTTCTTCTTTGTAAGGTGAGCTGTGGATAAGCCTTGACCTGCTATGCTGAAGAACAGGAATGCTTTCCTTCTATTTAGGCTATTACCACAGCAGAATAAGAAGTGAATAGGCCAAGAGTTGATGTGTGTAAGTATTGGGATGTGGGGGATCTTGATGAGAAGGTAGGAAACCGCTGTTAGGAACAAAGTCATATGCTTTCAGTAACAGACTTTATATTTTCTCCCATTTCTCAGATTATCTGTACTGATGTTCCAGGTTCTGGTTTAATTTTTTACAAGACTGACATTTGGTTGTGTTTCATATGTGCCAGAATGTGTGACCCCTTCAAGTTTTTCACACACATTAAGTATTGAATTCTAGCAGCCAGCCTCCAAGGAAAAGGATGTTTTCATTCTTTGTTTTAAAGGTCAGTACTATTTATACTGTGTGGTCCCTGTACCAGGGATAAACTATAAGCATGATCTGTCCACACCATAATGAGATGTCACAGAAACAAAGATAGATTTTTAGAAACTTTTAGAACCAGAGTAATTTTCTGTCTGGCAAATCTAATAATCAGAAGAAGCAAAACCACACAAAACAAGTGTCTATTTTATATATCTTTGCTTTTTATTTAATTTCCATGGAAATTCATTTTATATCTTAAAAAATATTCTTCTTCAAGTAGATTGAATATTTAAGAAAGGCACTTTGACAGCCTGGTCTACAGAGCAAGTTCCAGTTCCAGGACAGCCTCCAAATCAATACAGAGAAACCCTGTCTCTAAAAAACAAAAAAGAAAGAAAGAAAAGAAAGAAAGTTTGAGGCAGGGCATAGTGCAGCACACCTTTAGTCCCAGGATTCTGAGGACAGAGGCAGATGGATCTTGAGGCCAGCCTGGTCTACATAGTAAGTTCCAGGACAGCATGGACTACATGAAGAGACCCTGTCTTGAAAATAAATAATCATCAAGGAAAGAAACATAGGAAGGAAGGAGGGAGGGAAAAAAGGAATGAAGAAAGAGAAGAGAAGAATGATGGTCTGAGAAGAGCCTTCTAGATAATGGAATAGATTCTTGGAGAATCCCAATAAACACCCAAGAGTCATTCAACTAAGATCCAAGACCAGGCTCAAATTTAAGTTTTCTGTCTCCATCACCCATCAAAAAATTAACTTCTACTAAAAACTTTTCAATTTGACAAAGATTGTGTATGTCCAACCTGACTGATTTGGGCAGAATAGGTAGCATGTTGGGCACTGGGCATCCCCACTGATCATCACTGAAGCCATCACAGAGCCTAGAAATAGGACTTCAAACATTAAAGGGAATGGGTGTTGGGTTGTAACCCAGTGGTAGAGCAAGTCCTGTGTGTGGGCTCTTGAGCTTTATCGCCAGCACTATAAACACACCCACATGTGTGAGTGCATGCACACGCACATCCCAAAATGACACTGTCATGAGGTTCATGTAGTAGACACAGCCATGACTTTTACTAAGGCTGTGATCCATGAAGCTCCACCTAGGGACACATTGTGTAGATGTCTCCTCCGTTCCTTAAACAACTCCTTAGAGGAGCAATACAGGAAATTTGTAAAATTCTCATCCAAGAAAAAAAAATGATCTGATAGATGCTCTATCTAGCCAAGTGGCTTGCTGTGTGGTTTAAAGGTCAAAGACATTTCCTCCTGTCACCTGTGAGATAGCAGCATGCATTACAACAACAGGTCAGGGCAGGAGTGAGGAGTGGGTCTCCAAGCAAGGTGCTCTTGGATTTGGGTCTTGCTTTCTTCATTTTCATGCTTTCTAACTCTGGCATAATGCTAAGATCTCTCAACTTTTTTCTCATTTGTTAAATATGAATTATACTTCAGGGGACTGGGGATAATTGAATAAGGTACACACTTTTAACAAATATAAAGTGGTGGGAATAATTACACTGGAAAGCCTGCAGCCAGATGAATTGAATGTGTTTGGGATATTTTCAAATGCTGTGATTGCTCAATTTCAAAATAATTAGCTAATTTTTAAAAACTTTAATTATACATCTGGTACTGTTTTACCAACAAGAAACAAGGTTATTTGACTCAACTAAAAAACCTTGAATTAACAAGTCTGCATGTTTTTGTTTCATGACAGAGTCTAATAATTCTGAATGATACCCTCTTGTCTGGTACTGAAAACTAGTTCCATTTGGTTTACGATGTCTTCACATTATGAGTTATTGATAATCTCATAAGTATATTGGGATAGTCAAATTAGGTTATGTTATACAGTTTGGGGGACATGATAAACACTGAAATACAGTCTACCCTTTATTTCACTTAAAAGTATTATAGCTTTTATGCCAGTGCCACGTTATAGCACTTAATTATGTACAATGATTTCACTTTGTAGGTTCCTTCATACTTAAGAGAACTAAACCATTCCCAAATGGAAGGTAGCATTATGAGTTTTGATGATTTAAAACTTGAGGGAATTTGCACCAAACTCCTGGGATGAAATCTCTGAAAATGAACAATAATAAAATGTGTCTGATAGACGACTTTTCAGTGCACACTGCAGTGAGTTTCTGAAGCAGCGTGGTACCCTCAGCATCTCCCAGCAGCTGGCTCCAACGCTGTGTCAACAAGAGCTTGTGTGCTCTTTTCAGCTTTGCCTCGCTCCCAGCTCTTTTCTGAACAGAACACAAATGATTTCAGCCAACTGATTGATTTTCCTTGCAACACCCTGAGGAGCTGTAATATAAATCCTCCTTCAATGATTACCACTTGGAAACATTTGGTAACTTTGTTCCTGCTGGTGTGGCTGAGGTTAAACTTGCAGATTCTTAGACCCTTTCAGAACAAACATGTTAACCAGCTTATGGTGTTTCTTAAGCAGTAAATGAGATCAACTTGGGAAAGTGTTTTGCAAATGGGCCAAGCCCTGAGTTAGAGTCAGGTGTGGCCATGTCATAGGGGCATTTTACTTCTTTACAGTCCCATGGTGAAAAGATGGCTGCTATTTACCCAAATGCCACTTACTAATCTGGGCGGCAAGACGAAAAAAGGGGAGATTCCCTCTCCCACAGTTTTATTTTTTACTTCCCAGATGCCCTAATCTAAATGGATTTCTCTTAAGTTTTCATAGACTAAAACTGGGACACATTAATATTCCAAGGGAGAAATAATGGAATTATCGGTGTCAGTTGTACCAAAGAAAAGCCCACCCCAGTATTGGTGAAAACTCTCTAAAACTGAACGGAGAAATATCACTTTTGTTTCCTATGCAACCTGGAGGCAACTACACCACCAAAGACCTTAAATACATTAGATCATACAGAGCAGAGTTTGAGAAAACCAGTAATCTAGATCAGTCAAAGTCAAGAGTGCATTGAATAGGCTTGGCAACTGGCATGTGCAGAATCCAAGCAGGCAGTCTGTAATACAAATGAAAAGACTCAACAATAACCCGTTACACACCAGGAAACATCTGATACTGGGGTCTTCAGTTAATTTCTGAATCCAAGGTTTCCACAACAGACACAAGTAAGCAATCCTGTATTATCCAATCCCTCTATCCCATCCTCCAGTAAGTAAGGTTGTAGTGAATTCAACAGCGTTTGTCAGTGTCTAAGAGTGAGCTTGAAATTCCACTGACATCAGAGAAATATCACTGGTTTCATCTAACAATCTATGTCCATGATTGAAATAAAATGAAAATAACTACTCATTATAACCATAAACATACCAATAAGGGATTATATTGTAAATTGACTATATCTACACTATGCAAACACAACTAAGTATTTATATTTTATTTCTTATGCTTATTTATAATTTAAAACAATGCACTTCAATACTGGTGGTTTTGGATTTCTAGGGTTTTCTTCAAGAGTTCATTATCAGAATGTCTGGAGTCATGTAGAGTCCATCTCTGTTTTGACTTGCTGCTTTCTCTTGATTACTGTTTGTTTCTGCTCTCTCTTGTAATGTTCTTATTGCTATCCATATGATGAGGCCTATGGGGACCACACAGACAGTCTCTGTAACTGTAATTGAACTTTGTGATGCTTCTTGCATTTATTTTATCCATTCACTCTGTTTACCTTCTTTCATTTTCACAGGAGTTTATTGTTACTACATCTTTTCTCTGTGATGTATTAGACTCAACACACTAATGAAGATATGAGAAGCAAGGAGCATGTTCTGATAGGACCTAAGATTCCAGTCTGGAAAAGGCACACAGGCAGCCTTAGATACAGAACAATGAAATGAATGGATGTGTGACATACTAATGAAAATTAATATATGCAGGTCATCTTTCTTAGCTACCATATACCAGGAACTTTTAGATTTTTGTATTAATCGTGTGCATTTACCATGAGTAAAAGGATGAGACAGATATTTTCATCTTCCCCTTGCAGGTAAGAAAATGATGTTGCAAAGATGTTCAATGAGTTTAACAAAGCTAAAATGTGATGGAGCCATACTTCAAACTCAGATTCATCTGATTCCAAAACTACTCCCTCCCTCCCTCCTACTTCATGTTGCCATGTATGATCAAGAGGTACCAAGGGGGAGGGGTTTTGGGAAATTTCACACATCAGGGTTCTACATGATTGGAGATCATTTTGCCTTACTTTCTTCTTGGAGATGATAATAAGTCCAAGAATGAAAATAAAATTCATATTCAGGATTTCTGGAGAGTGTTAATATGGGAGTATCTATAGGGAGAAGGCTAGGAGCTAAACAGTAAGTTCCCTTTCCCAGGTTAAGCCAGGCTTTTGGTAACAGAGTCTGGATATAATAGCCCTTTAAATCACACTGAGTTGTGGTACTTTGGCCTAAGCCAACAATGCTAACCTTATTTCTGAAACCTTTCATTCATGCTCCTATAACCAATCCCAATAAACTCTGTAGTTCAACCTTGCTGGACTTTAGTGTAATCCTTTCTTTGGTCTGCCATTGCCCCTTCTTCCAGGGTAAATAAAAATAGATTCCCCAGGAAAAAAATCACAAAACGATGACAGCAAACTTACATCTAATGCTCGGTTGTGTTAGCTAATGGGGTTTTCATACCAACACCATGAAGCATCATTATTTTTACTTATATTGTAAAGAATAAGAAACTTAGAAATAATAAACTAGTCTAAGATCACTCAGCAGATAGTCAAATAATTCCAAGCCACATTCTGTCTTTAGATTGTAAGTTTTTAATTATTATGTCACTCACTTTTATATCTTTGTTATGGTACTTAGTCAATATAGTTCAATATTAGTGAATATGCATTCTAGTATTTTAATTTATTTAGAGGCAATGGGATGCAAATCCTATGATGCACCTTTCATAAAACAACTCGAGGGAGTTGGTTTTCTCCTTCTACAGTGTGGATTCTGGGAATGAAATTAATCTAGTTTGGCAGCAGGCATCTCTACCCACTGAATCATCTCAGTATATTTTGACAGGGGATTTTCTTAAAATGCTTGGTGGAAATTGAAAAGTATTGTGCATATAGAGTAGGTAATTTCTCTATTAATCCAATGAAAGATACACAGGGAAGTGTTACAATGCTATGAGAATGTACGCTAGTTCCATATTTGGACAAAGTGTAAAGGCATCACCATAGTCCCTTAAAGGAGAGATTGAACGGGAACTAGTAGAGGGGTAAGTCTACAATGCAGGTTTTAATGCCAGCTCTTCCCAGCAATGTTTTCAAAATTATTGTGATAGGTAATAACAGTCGTATGGCGCCTTTCTGTTTTAAAAACATATTTAGGTGAATTTTTTCTATTTTATCCTTGTAGTTGACATTTCAAAAACAAGGCAAGCAGTCAATTTAACTTAATAAGCAAACCTAAGATTAAAATGAAGTTAATGGCTTGTCTACACTCCATCAATAATGGATAATGGCATCAGGATTAATTCCCAAGTCACAAACTCTTAGTCTGTATCTTATGATTGGAGCCTACACAGAATAGAACTTAGGGGAGATGTTAATTAGGAAATAAAACAGAGTAATATGAGTAATCAATGGCCTAAGCTAAACCTGAAAATAGGAGTTGTTCATTGTAAGTATCCTACACCATCGAGAGTTTAGCATGTTTTCCCCTTCTGGTCAGTAGAGTATGTAACACTGATTTACTAAATGAGAGGCAAATAAATACTACTTTCAATGCAAATTAACCATGGGGAAACATCCAGATGCAGAAACTAGGAATAAGGGTAAAAATACAGGAGACTTGATAGGGAAATAGCAAAAGGTATCAAGTAACAATCAAATGAGGAAACTTCTAATGAGTAGCATGTTCAGAGGTATGTTATCCCACCAGCAAGGAAGGAATTGCATAATACTCCATGCTGAAGTGAATGCTGAGAAAACAGTCTGCACACACATAGGCCAGTGTGAATCAGCACGGCCATTCAGGTAAGTTGTTCCCGGTGAATTAATACATGCATTTTTATACCCAGCAGTCCTGTTTTTAGGTTTATATTGTAGATAAATACTGAGTCTGTTCTGTAGAGGAAAATAGTCAGTGATTCATTGTGTTGAAGGAGGCTCTACGTTAGTGGGATCCTTACTGAAGATGAATAAACACGGAAGATTCATTTGGTAATATGACCTAGCTAAAAGCAGAAAACAGAGGTAGCCATACTGACATGAAGGAATCTTAAATTTTAAAAGTAAGATATAAAGTGTGAAAGCATTTATGCAAATCATAAACACAATCGCAGATGGCATTAGAAATGATCATTAGAACTAATTTTGATGGATGAAGTTGGCTATGGAGCAGCATATTTATACAATCCAGAACATTCCCACATAAATTACTTACAAGTTACAACATAGAGGAACCTGGTACAAACAGAGGATGAAGATATCACCAATTTGGAGGCCAGCCTATGTTATAGGACCTGAATATGGTGCACAAAACCCTACATTATTAACTCAGTGTTGCTTTTGTCTGATTTCAGCACAGTTAGTCCTGTGGAAGCACCAGGCAAATACAAATTCACAGACCTTGACGAGACAATTGCCCCACACTATAAAAACAGATTAACTTGGGGGATCAGTGTACCTCATTCCTTTGCTCAGTGTGACCACTTTGATTAAGTCCCTTTGCTTTTCAATTTTTTTCAGTGTAATGAAAGCAAAAGAGAGAATGAGAAGCTTCCTAATTGAAGGAAGCTACAAATAAACAAATAAGCAAAGAAATAGAAGGGTTAAAGAATATGTACGAACCAGATCTTAAACCAGAAAATTGCAATAAAAAGAAATACTGAGAAGTTGAATGAAATCAGAATAACAGAACTAGATAACTGTTCTATCAATGTTAAATTTCTGACTTGGATAATGGTATTATTATTGCATAGCAAAGTACTCTTACTCTTAGAAGATATATATACAAATACCAGGGTAAATTTTTGATTCACATTTAATGTAAGCAAAATGTTTAATGCATTTTATAACATTTAAAATTGCATATTCTATATACAATATGCAGACAGTGAGGGACCTCAGAACACTCAGCCCAAAATGGGTTGTCTCCACCAAATCCCCCCCTCACCGCTCAGGAAACGCTGTGGAAGAGGAGATGGAAATATTGTAAGAGACAGAGGGGATGGAGGGCACTGAAGAATCTTGAACTTCTGGACACAGCTGGTTGGTGTACATATGAACTCACACAGACTGTGGCAGCATGCACAGAGCCTTTATCTTACATCTGCATCAAATGGAATTCTAGAGCTGAGAGGAAAGGTGGACACACATATCCCATCCTTAACTCAGAGGCTATCTCTAACTGAAATGAAAAATTAGTTTTCTACAAGAGAGTCTCATTGAGGGAACTACTCTTAATGGTAGGCCCTTTGCCCAGCAGCCAATGGTCAGCAGAAAATGAATTAAATGACATCTTTGGAGTTTCTTTGCCTCACAATATTAAGTCAGGGTGTTTTTATTTTTTCCTATCTTAAAGGTCCTTTGCAAATATATTATGGTATCAGTTTGGGTTTTTTATGGGATTCCTCAGTGTGTAAACATGAATGTCTCTGTATCTGTGCTAAATAGTTCTGTGCTAATTTGACAGAAGCTAAAGCCATTTGAGAGGAGGAAACCTCAATTAAGAAAATGCTTCCAACCTAGATGTCCCTCAACCGAAGAGTGGATAGAGAAAATGTGGTACATCTACACAATGGAGTACTATTCAGCAGAAAAAATAATGGAATCATGAGATTCGCAGGCAAATGGATGACACTAGAAGAAACCATCCTGAGTGAGGTAACCCAGTCACAAAAAGAGAAACATGGCATGTACTCTCTCATATATGGATTTTAGACATAGATCTGGGGAGTGCCAGCCTACAATCCTATGGCCAGAGAGTCTGGGAAACAGAAACTTCATTTAGTGGCTGATCGAAGAAGAGGCAGACTCCCTCGGTTAAGTACTGAGCTGAACTCAAGAAAGCCAGTAACAGAGAGGGAGGACTGATGATCAAAGAGATTAAGACTGGGCTGGTTTAACCCCCAGAAACAGCTGACCAGACAAAGGTTAACTCTTGAATCCCAGGCATGAGCCTGGGAATCCATCATGGGACTGATCAAGACCCCCTGAATCTGGGTGTCAGTGAGGAGGCCTAGGGAATCTATTGAGCCTTGGGCAGCAGATCAGTACCCATCCCAAGTATACACACGGACTTTGGACTGCCATAGAACAATGTGAGGTGCACTCTCACCCTGAACTCTTGGGGAAGGGTCTAGGCCCTGCCCTATATGAAATGGCAGACTATGGACACCCCCATGGAAGGCCTCACCCTCCCTGGGGGAATGAGGGGATAACGGGGGGGGGCTGGGGGGAGGGCACGGAAGGAGGGGAGGGAAAGGAAGAGGGACCTGGAACTGACTTGTGAAGCAACCTTGTTTCTTATCTAAATTTAAACTGGAAAATAAAAAAAAAAGAAAATGCTTCCATAATATTGGGCTATAGGCAAATCTGTAGGGGAGTTTCTTAATTAGTGAATGACGGTGAAAGGCTCAGACTGTTGTGGGTGGGTCCACCCCTGGGCTGGTGGTCCTGGGCACTATAAGAGGGCAGGGGGACCAAGCTATGGGGAGCAAGCCAGTAAGCAGCGCTCCTCCGTGGCTTGTGCATCAGCTCCTACCTCTAGAATCTTGCCCTGGTTGGGTTCCCTTCAGTGATGAACTATGGTTGCAGCAGTGTAAGCCAAATAAACCCTTTCCTCCCCAGTTTGCTTTTGATCATGGTGCTTTATCACAACAATAGTAACCCTAATGAAGACAGCATCTATAGATGTCCATTGTGCTTTGTACTGATCCTTTTTTGTTTGGTTGTTTTGTCATATTTCAATTTATTATTATTATTATTATTATTATTATTATTATTATTATTATATGCCTGTTTGTTTTCTAAGGAGAGTCAGAAAGAATCCAGATGGGACGGGAAGAAAGGCAACACTAGGAAGAGGTAGGAAGAATAAAAACTGTAATCAGAATATATTATGTGGGGGAAAATCTAATTTTAGCAAAAGAAAAACAAAGAAAAGCAATGAATGAATTTCTTTGACAGAGGAGATTTCAATACAGAATAATTGACTCTATGACATGGCTGATAACAGTCACCCTTATACAGGTCTACAATGACGAAAAGCAAGTAGGACAAAAAGAATTGCAAACGAGAGAGAGAGAGAGAGAGAGAGAGAGAGAGAGAGAGAGAGAGAGAGAGAGAGAGAGAGAGAGAATCAGGAAATTTCAAGTTGGAGCCAAGACTTGTGCTGAAAGAGATAGGAGATTAAGAAGAGGCCTGACTGAAATAAAGGTGAGAATACCCTCATGGCACAAGTTCACCCATGCTTCCAACTTGTGAGAGGAAAAAGTCCAAGATTTTTTTTTGCTCCTAAAAACAAACAACAAATCAATACTTATTCTAATGTGATTCAGTGGGTGTCAGGGTTCATCCCAAGTTGGCAGCCAAATTTCATGGTGTTATCTACATGTGTCTGGCTTTAGAATCATGAAGAATGCATGAGTAATGGGGTCATGGAATCTTCCTCTGCAGTTATGGAGACCTCTTAAAACAGGTAACGTGTGGTAAGGCAGTTCCTGCATGAAGGCATTAAGAGGGCAAGAGACCCTGAGAGGCATTGCATAAGACTGTGAAAGTGAATCCTGGATTGTGTTGGAGATCTTAAAATGTTAGAGATGTCACAATGGGCAATCAGTTAATAAGAGTTGCATGAAGCCAGTGAAAACAGCCCAAGAGTTGTAGTTCCATGTGTGATATCAAAGGACTTAGATGCCTGTCTCTGCCACCTTAGCTGCCTACAATACACTTCTCTCCTTTTGGTCAAGGCTGATATCAAAGGAGGACTGAGAAGAAAAGAAATGACTATCTTAAAAATACATATCACACTATCTAAATCAATGGGAACGTGTGTTGTAGGCAGCTAAGCTGGAAGATATATCTGAGTCCTTTGACATCACCCATGAAACTACAGTCATACAAATATATTCAAAGATACACATATTAATTTGGGCACATTCAGTCACAAAAGAAGGTATTCACACATTTGTTCAGACAAATTTTCACTGCATTGTGCTAGGCTAGGCACTGCATACATAAAGATGTATACACAGATCACATATTAGAACCTACCTTTGGAAGTGAACCTTCCAAACCACAAGATTTCTTTGCTCCCACAAGGCATTCCATTATTCCCCATCATCAATTCTTTTATGAATAGCATTGTAGCTCTATTCTAGCTACCCATTGCCTTGAGAATGAGCAGCAGCCCACCTGATGTCATTTAAATGGTGTAGGTGAACCAAATATTCCAACATACTTATCTTCTTTTTTTGAAAACGTTAAAATTAGTGAATGATCCATTTAGGAGGCCTGAGCAGTCTATGGAACCTCTAACATGGAACCAGTATTTATCGCCAGTGCACAAATGGACTTTGGGAACCCATTGCCTATGGAGGGATGCTATTTCAGTCCAGATACATGGAGAGGGCCTAGGCCTTCTCCCAAATGGTGTGACAGACTTTGATGACTTCCCCATGGAAGGTCTCACCATCCTTGGGGAGCGGGTGGAGGGTGGGTTGAGGGGGTTGTGAGGGGTTATGGGAGGATGGGAGGGAGAGGGAATAGAGGATTGTTATGTAATATGATTGTTTCTAAATTAAAATAAAGAAAAAATAATGAATAATATGGAGGCTAGAACATATTTACTGAAATCAGATCTGAGCTCAAATCTGGACTCTGCCACTTACAACACAATTTTAAATTCCTTCAACTCCCATTTCAATTTTTAACTTATAATTATTCATGTGCTTGTGAGTATGCTTGCTCATGTATGCATGAATGCATTCGCCATGACAGTATACGGATACACTATGACATTGAAATCTTTCTCATGGGGATGACTGCTCACCTAATTCAATATCTGTTCTGGGCTGTTAGCTTACAAAGTGCTTGGAAATGGAGTTGATTATTTATTAACTCGAGGAACTCATAGTCTAGAAACATACAGAGTAGAAGTGTGTAAAGGAAGTCACATGGGGAGGAAGTAACTATAAATAACTTACCTATTGGTAGGAGCAAAAGTTTCCCAGAAGAGATAAGAGCTTGGCTGACTTTGAAGACAGGACAAGGTATCTGGTAGAAAGGAAAGACTAGTGTCATGTTTTTCAAGTGTAGCATAGACTCATATTATTGGAATTACAGATCCTGACTCAGCATCTGGGATTGGGCATGTGATTCCGCATTCCTAATAAGCTCCAATAATGCTGGTATTATTGATTTTGGAACAACACTTGAGGAAAAAGGAAAATAGGAAATGCTGAGTTAAGCAAATACCAGCATAAAGGTGAGTATGAGAAGTAGCATAATGTGTTTGAAGACCACCAGTGGTTGACAATGTTTTTACCCTCAATGCAAAGGAGGACAGGGTGTGGAAGGTGCTGGGAAGTAGGCATGGTTGGACAAGTGAGAATTACAAATGATCTTTTCTGCCATTGAGTGGACTCTCACCCATGTGGCTTGAAATTCTACCGAATAAGTGAAAAAAGGAATGCTCAATGGGAGGTAGCAAGATCTTTAAGTCCCTGGTTTACTTAGTTCATGGGCAGTTTTAGCTGCAAGAACCTGCAGGTGATTGTTGTATGTGCCCCGGAGAGAGAAGCTAATTTCCAGACTAATCTGTGACCAATTCACACAGAAAGCTGAACAGACTGAATCAGGACAAAAATTATTCAAATTAAGTGTGATAACACAGCCTTAGCATGACATATTTGCTTAATTAATCTCTTACTTTGAGGGAGGGACATTGTGTGGGTCATGATTCCAGCCCTCATGACTTATATCCCCATATTAAAACCATACTCTAAACCACTTTGCACTAAAAAAATGTTGATTAAAAATCTCTTAAAAATAAAACATTTCTAAGAGGGTAAAAATTGTTGCCATAGTTTCCCATTGATGAATAAATGAACTTTTCCTCCATGAAGAGACCTCACTGACACATGGAGGTGCTGGCTAAAGTTATAAGACTTATGAGAAAAGAATTTCTTGCTTCATCATATTGTTTAAAAACACCAACAGTAGGTGCCCTAAAAGCTTTAGCAAAATATATTAATGATCCGCAAAAAACCTTAAAATTGTGTATCTAGGTGGCTTTGATTGTATACACTCCACTCATTCTACTAAAAGAAAATTGATTAATCTGAGTTCAGTCCCCAGAATTCATATTAAGAAGAAAGAAAAAAGTAGGATAATAGGAGTAGAGAGTGGAAGAGGAGGCTAGGCATGGAACTAACTACTTGTCTGTAATCCTAGACTGGGGAGGTGGAGACAAGCAGATTCCTCGTGATCACCAGTCATGTAGCCTAGTCTGCTTGCTGAGCTTCAAGACAGTAAGAGACCCTGTCTCATCTCAGGAAAATATGGACAACCCTGAGGAACAAAACTCCTCTGACCTTCACACACACGTGTGAGCAGCTGTAAGCACATGTATACCTGCACCCACACACATACATACATGCACACGATCAACCTTTATAATCATTTAATGTGCGCCTAACACTGTTCTTTGCTACCAGAATATAAAAATTCAAAGAGCCTAATGGAAAGTCAAGCTTGAAGTTTCTACTAATGATATCACAAAAACCATGGTATTTTGTTTCTTTGGTTAAAAAAGAAGAAGCAAAAAGATTCAAGCCAATGTGGCAAAGTATATGGATTACCAAGTTTTGATTTGCCCATGTATGGAATATTTGTCGAAGAATTATTTGCATTTTTTAATTTTTAGAATCTTAAAAAGCACATGGTCAGAAACAATCTCCCATGTCAACTACTGTTACAAAAAGCTGCATGGCAGACAATTGCATGCAATCTAGGTGTGACCTCACTGGGTGACTCTATACAAACTTTGCCAAATAGTTGTACTAAGTTGAATATGGGTCATAGATGCTCAATCTGGACTTAGGATAAAAGGGCAGCAGCTACCTAGGAGAAGGTGTTTTTCATGTCAGTGGCCATCCAAACACATATTTCATGTCTCTACATTGTGAAGCTGCTTATCTTCCATTGCATGAAAGATATAAGCTTAAGTTAAATGGCACAGGAAAGGGAATACATTTTATTTACCAATAACAAAGCTAAACTCCCACATGTGGAGGACCACATCAAAAGAGGATTGAGAAGGAAAGGGGTGAATATTTCAGAAATACCTATCACATTGCCTAAACCAATGGGAAAACCTACAAAAGATAATAATGAAAAATACTTCAGAATACAGAATTATCTGAGTAGAGAGAATAAGGAAGTCTGGGAAGTCTTCATAGAGGATATGTTTATGCTAAGCTCTGAAGGATGAGAGGTATTTGCCATGTATATAACTCGGCAATGGTGTAGCAAGTAAAATATTAGAATAAAAAAATGACTGAAGTCTCAAAGAGTTAGATTCATATTGGAAAACCAAAAGTAATTTTTTGTGGCTAGAAGTGAAAACATGTACAGTGTATGTGTGTGTGTGTGTGTGTGTGTGTGTGTGTGTGTGTGTGTGTGTGTATGATACTAAGTTTCCAACATGGCAGCGGAAGAACCTGCAGAGGCAGGTAAAGGCAGCTTTGTGTATAGAGAAATAAAGGTTACATTTCATCATGTGAAAAATTTGGACTAGTAGTTCATTTGGAGTGGTGTGATGTGAGATGATTAATATTTTGGGAAATAACTATAGCTACAAGAAGAAGAATGGATTAGGAAGTGTTGATGAGGAGCGTGGTAAAGATGCAGTTGGCCTGGCGTCACTGGTGAGAGCCACCAAACATTAAGGAATTAGCATCAATCAGTCTCAGACTCTTCCAACCAATAGCTTGCTTGGAATCATAGGTTGACTCTTGCTCTTAATTCCTTTTTCAAATTAGTCTTTGCTGATGAGAACAAGTACAAGTTCTTTTTAGAGATTAGTTTTAAAATAGACATATGAAAATTGTACACATGTATGGGTTATTGTGAAAACACAATATACACATAAAACATGTAATGATCAAATGTGAATAATTAACATGTCTATCTCTTAAAACACATTGCTTCTTTGTCTTGGGGGCCTCTTCCAGTTCTTTATAACACATAATGGAGATCACTAAAATAGTTAAACTGGAGAAAGACAACTACAAGTACTGTTGAGGCTGTGAATCATCTGAGAACTGCACACATTGCTCCAGAGAACTGAAAAAAAAAAAGACAAAACAGCCACGTTGGGGAAATATGTTGGCAATATTTTTAATAAAGTTAAATATTCCTTTACCATATGACTCAGTAATTCCACTTCTGGAAATTTAGCCAAGAAAAATAAAAATGTATGTCCACAAAGGCTTGTTATAAAATGTGTTATTTCATTCACAATAGCTTAATACTAGATATAAAAGATTGGCATAAAAACACACAGTGGGAATACAATGCAAAAATAAAAAAGAAATAAATTACCAATATGTATAATAACTTACACAAATCTCAAAAGTATTAAAAATTAAACAGAGGGACTGGAGAGATGGCTTGGCCGTCAGGAGTCCAAACTTCTCTGGCAGAGGATCCCAGTTCAACGCCCAGTACTCATCCTGACTGGTTCACAACTACCAACAACTCCAACTCCAGGGAATCTGACTCCCTCTTCTGTTCTCTGTGGATACTGTACCCATGTGTGCGTGCTCGTGTGCACACACACAAAATTAAAAGTAAAAACAAAATCTTCAAAACTTAAGTAGATACGAATACCACTTGCTGTATTACCTCATTTATCTAAACTTCTAAGCAAAACAAAACTAATTTGACATACACTGATTAAATGATTACCAGGAGCCAGGGTTAGAGGGGTTTGACAGACTGTAACAAGAAACTATTCAGCATTTAAAAGGCAATGTCAAAACTCAGCAGGCTGTAAAAATTTGTGGGTGTTGTAAACTACACTTTTACAAAATGATTTTAAAGAATTTTTTTGAAGTTTGAGGTTGAATTTACTAGAATTTAAAAGAAAAACAGAGTACAGTTTGGGTAAAAATCCTGGAAGTTGCCAGGACTGGAGATGAAGAAAAAGTCTTGCTTAATAAGTTAGGCACAGGCATAAACAGAGACAGCACAAAAGGAAAAGGAATTCCATGAGTGAAGGCAGACTAAAGAGCTGAGAGAAAGTCCCCAAAGCCTCATAGAAGGTTTGTTTTGTAAGTAAAAACGAATGACTTAAACACAAGAGTTAATACTACACAACTCATGGAAGAAACCACAGGGGTTACTCTCCTTGGCCTTGGATTTGGCTATGGATGTAAGATTGATACTGAAAGTGCAAACAACAGAAGAAAAATAATAACACATGGACTTGATAAAAATTCACAGCTTTTGTGTATCAAAGTATATCATTGAAAAAGCAAAAGATAGCTTTCACAATAAGACTTTTACATCATCTATCTAATATGAGTCTAGTATCCATACTATATAAAAAGCCATCAGAATTTGACTTTAAAAAATAGGCAAAGGATTTAAAGAGACATTTCTCCAAAAAAGTTATACAAAGAGTCAATATGTTTAGGAAAAGACATTCAGTGCCATAATTAATTATTAGGGAAATACAAGTCAAACCCACAATAATAAACTACATCTACTTCAAGGATGATTATAGTTAAAAGGTGGGAATGACCAAGTCCTTGTGAATCAGGTGCTCGTGCTCAAACAGAGGCAGTGACAAAGGAAGAAAGAAGCAGGCCTTGAGAAGGGTGGTGGAGGTGGGGACAGGGCAGGGAAGGCAGGTAAAGGCTGGAGCCCCTCCTTGGAATTGCTGACACTCTGTAGGTACTGATGGGGGTGTGGGAAGCACACAGGTTTGACAAGTAGAGACAGTGAAGTTAGTTGGATCATCAGCCCTGAAAGCACCCTTAGAGGTGTTTGGATACAACCATGTCACAGCCAGGTGACCGCTGGTCACTGGGATATAACGGGAGAGAGGAGACACAGGAGACAAATCTTCTGTGGTAGGGAGGATGACTCAGTGGGTAAAGCTGCTTGCTACCAAGCCTAACAAACTGAATTAATCCCCCCAAACTCCCATGGTGGAAAAAGAGAACCAACTCTGCCTTTGGACATTCACTTACCCACTGGGGTACACCCCCTCCTGAGCACACATATACACACTAAACTAACTCACTACCATTCAAGTAAAAATAACACCTGCCTTTTGAATAGACACTAAACTACCAACTTCCTACAACTCTACTTGGGATTCTTCTGGTAAGTTAAAATTTGCTATTTTAATTGGTTCATAAAAAGTTGAGAACTACGTGTTAAGGGTTTGTTCCGGAACATAGCAAATTCATGTGAGCCAGACTTTGTCTTATATGCACACTCTTACCTTTCCAGCTTAAACATCATCCATGGGTACTGATGGCAGGATGTGGCCAGGTGGTATCCCAGAAAATGCATCTGCTTCCCTAAGACACTCTCCAGCTTTCCTGGCTGTCTGCAGGGCAGACCAAAGTTGTTGCTCTGAGTGAGCTCAGAGTGGCCTGGGCTGCTTTCTGCCTCCCCCACCTCCACTGTCAGTTTCTCCTACCCACTTTTGATGCTCTGTCTTCACTCAACTCCCTTCCCCAGCGCACAGTTAAGTCGTGGGTCCGGAAGTAGAGGGAGTACTTCCCACACTCTGCCGGTACTGGAGCAGACAACATCTCTAAATTTTAACCACTCCCCATTCTCTTTGCATGCCTCCTAAATTTCAAGTTTGGAAGCCATTTAAAGTGTCAGCTGTGATGTAAACAAAACCCTGTTGTAAACGTGTGTAAGGGCACTTGAGAACATAGGAAGAAATGATGAGTGCTGAAGAAACAGCTCTTTATTCACACCTGGAGAACGTTTGGTAGGGCGCAGGGAAGGACAGGTGGCCAGGAGGTAACTGCTAGAATGTAGCTTTTCTTCCTTTTCTTGAATTCACTGCTGTAGTGACTTTGGCAGGCCGCCATCTTCCCAGACAGGCTACCTTGCAGACCTGCCCTTTACAAAGTGCTCTTGTGCCAATTTCATTCTCTTTCCTTTTTTTTGTGGTTGATTTGGGGCCACAGAGCCCAGATGGTCAGTCTGGGAATAAACACATGCCTTTTCAAACACACAATATTGATTCTCTCTAGACCCACAATGCCCTCTTTCTTCTACCTCTTCTTACTCCAGTTCACAAGGCTTTAATCCCCACCGAACAAGCACGTCAATATGGGTCAGAGGATGGGCTACAACTCAAAACCAACTGCTCTGATCCAGAAAGCTTCGGCTGGCAATGCAGCGTTCCATTAAGCAGGGCTGGTGCCATTGTCTCTCACAAGACTCTCACCAGCTGGCCTTGCTATGCTTGGCTAAGAATTAGACAAGGGAGGGAGGATCTGGCTTGAATAAGAAGAGAAGCAAGGGTTGGTTTTAAAAGGTGACACACTAAGGACAAGCTTGAAGGAACAGGGAATAGGCGGTGGCCTCCACAAAGGTGGTTCTGCTTTTGTGGAGGGACCAAGACAGTCACGAGAGAAGCAAGTTAACCGGTTCTGAAACAGAAATGGAATGACAGGAACACTGAACGCACCCACTCCTCCGGATTCTTACATGACCCCATGACTCGAGATCCAAGGATGCAAAATTTAACTCTTTTCACAATAGTCCTGTGCAGCTCAAAGATGGCCTCTGTCCTTAGAGTTTTCACCTGGCAAGCTAACTTTTTAAAACACTTGTTTCACTTGTTAGTCAAATACAAGTTATCCTACTTAATTGATTTCTAACGTTAGCCAATATGGCTATGTTTAAGAATATAGATGATGTGGTATAATATTTTAAATAAAACATTTTAGTTATACACATTAAATAAATATGCACCAATAGATTCCCATGACCGTGTATGCAGAGCTCATCAGCAGACAACTGACTCTAACATCATTGGAACTCTACAACTCCCTGACCTTTCTTAGCAAGAGTTTCTTTGCCTCTCAGTATCTTACTTTCTCATCGTAATATGCATGATTCACATGACAATAATATTACAATGACAGTGAATCAAAACAGGCAACATGAAAAGCACAGCATAGCTGAGAAGAGAGGGGAGACAGGCTACTCCCTAAGGGTTTGTAGACCATCTATCTAAAACATGGTGGATAGTAAGGACCAACACCCATGTTTATCCTCTGACCTTTATGTGGGTGCACCTGTGCACATGCATACATACACATGTGCACACACGCTGTTCTTTTAAGCAAAGCATAATGCAATCACTTCACAATATCTTATTAAAGTAATGTATGTGCATATTATTATTATTATGACAATCTTTGATGATTTGGAGTCATTTTAAAGAACATTATCTCCGTCTAGTCCATACGGTCCTTGGGGTTAAAGCTCACATGGATTTTGTAAAGTCCTTGAAGAATATGCTTTATGGTAAATGATCTGTCACTGTATCTGACCCCCTTCTTTCTTAACTTTTGCTTCTTGACATGTAAGCCTTTTAGAGTCTTTTCCCTTGCTGAATTTAGTTCGATCTCTCTATCAACTAAGATCTCTGCCTCTACTTAGGGAGGAGGTTAAGCAATCAGTTGTGCTAAGTTAGGAAATTCCTAACTCTCCCTGGTCCTGTGTAAGAAGACTAAGGCTTCATCCCTTGGCTGCATAACCCTAGTGTTGGGGAAAACAGAGACATGTAGACGCTGACAGTTCACTGGCCAGCCATCCTAGGCTGTTTGGTGACTGTACCAGACCAGTAATAGACTCTGTCTCAAAACAAAACCAAAGCAAAGGCAAAACAAATAGCTCTTGGGGAATGACATTCAAGAATGACCTCTGACCTCCACACACACGTGATACACATGTGCTCACACACACCCACACATACATGAACACACACACATCAAAAAGGCTAGTTATTAAATATGATTAGGTTAAATGAATTATTTGATATAGGTCTTCTCGTTATCTTTAAATGCTGATGTACACACACACACACTTCTATATGTACTTGGGCATCTTGGGTGGGGTCAAATATCTTGGTCTCAAGAGAGGTGGCCTGGAAATGGAAGTTTGAGAAATATTTTTGTAAGATGTTTGGTGGCAGTTTTTCTGAATCTACTACAGTGCCTTTTTGCTTGCTATATGTTGTTCAATAAAGAGATGTTAAAAATTATAAGCCACTAGCCATGAGACATTAGTTAGAAAAGTGATATGGATAAAAACTAAAATACATCTATATCTAGGTGCACCTAGATAGCTTTATATACAAATTGTGAATCATTAAGTTCAAAATGTTTATCATTTGGAGTCAATGGAATAAAATGTCCATGGACAGAATGGAAAAAAAAAATCAGTATTTAGTTAATTGTTTCAAATGCCTCAGGGAGGCTCTGGGGAGCCTAGAATATTCCTAGAGGAGACTCACAAAGGCTCTGAGCAAAGTCATCCCAGTCGATTAGTACTTGCATGTCCCAAAAGAGAAATCAGTGTGCCATTATTTTCTCAGCTCTTTGTACTTTGGCAGGAATGTGCTCCCAGCTCTCCAAGTGTGTGGTTTCTCAGTCATACAGTAATATATTTGTGACCTTAAGTAACTCACAAGGGCATAGAGAGTAGAGCTGGGAATCCCTTACTGTAAGTCTGTTCATGGGAACCACAGTCAAATTATTGACCTGTTCATTTCCATTAGTGTGGGTAGCGGTTCATCGACTTATCAAAGACATGCTATAATACTCAATATTATTAGAGTATTATATTATATTATATTAGAGACAGACTCCAAACCAACCTTACACCTAGGTTTTCTTTCTCTTTCTAGTTTCACATCAACACATGCCAGTTAGTTTTTAAAGCTTTATGGATATTCATCGTCAACTCCTTAAGTAGCACTACAATCATCCCTTAAGAAATAGGGGAGATGGAGCAAAGAAAGGAGTTACTTGAGCCCACAGAAGAGATTATTTCTACCTTCATGGTAGCAGGAAATGGATCATGGTATTTCCAGCTAAACTTCCTGAATTTACCACATGTTCTATATCCACATATCACCTTTAACATATAACATATTTCAGAAAGCAATACACTTTACAACTTTTGCTTTCCCCAAATATTACAATAGAATTTAGTTAAAATTTTTCTTTAAATATACATGAAAGTAAACTCACCATGATTTGAAAATTTCGTCTCTGTCCTTCCTAAAATACACCCCCTTATCATCCTTAAGCATTCTTTTCCTGTAAACAATTTACATCACAAACTAGAAAATCATTCCATTCATTTACTGCGTAGAGTACTTCTTACAAAGTTCATGATGAAGAATGCTAATTCTTTATTCCATATCATCTCCTCCAAG
This sequence comes from Mesocricetus auratus, assembly GCF_017639785.1. Taxonomy (NCBI): domain Eukaryota; kingdom Metazoa; phylum Chordata; class Mammalia; order Rodentia; family Cricetidae; genus Mesocricetus; species Mesocricetus auratus. Next base: position 51,022,506 of record NW_024429197.1, on the reverse strand, counting down.
AAGCTGAACCTGAAAGCCAGAGCCCAGACAGATGTCACCTTAACCTGACTAGACAGTGTACACAATGTAAATGCATATTTTAGGGTGTATTTCCCTTTTCTTAGATTGTGCCTTCTCTCTAACAAAGACATCAATCCTTCCAGAATGTTCCATTATCTCTGATTATCACTAATGGCTAGTCTATGAACTTAATGATTAGCTATTAACAAGGTACAATTACTAATGCCCATCGTGAAAATACCCAATTCAAAACACAGGAAGAGAAGAGAAAAATATAATGTATTAAGATTCCATAATCATACATCCTTTCATAATTAGCTTACTTATTTGCAATGAATCTCTCCAGCAACCCTGTGTGGTAGGAAGCTGTAGAGAGACTAGGTATATTGCAGAGGTTCATACATTAGCAGTTGGCAGAGCTTGGAGCAGAACAGAGACCTAACTGAGTCCAGGTGAACTGCAGGAAGGAGCCTATTGCCCTTTGTCTCTAGTGGAAAAAACTTGTTAAGAGGAAAGAGAACAATCCCGTCCAGTGGGGGAATGACACCATTTTCTCATTATCACCAAACAGGAGCTTCTGTTGCCAACTGCTAAATTAAAAGACAATAGCAAACTGTGGCATTGGCAAAGTCTCTGGGAAGAAAGCCCAAGGATGAATAATCAGAATCATTATCTATCCACACATCAAACTCTGCTGGCAATACCAAAGACCTCTCAACCTCTATTCTGAGTCACAAAATCTCAGCTAGAACACGACCAATTGGTCTGTGCCCCAGTGGGTTGGGCTCCTGTGGGCCTAGAAGCTGGATCATTGTTTTTGTTTTCTCATTTGGCTCATGTCCAAGAGGAATGATGATCATGCCCTTGACTTGGTTCAAGTCCCACATAACACTCTCAGACTGGAGCTGGGAGTTGGAGCTGATGTGCTGTAAGAGAATACCACTATGGGAAGAGAAAGCAGAGTGGCTTCTTAGGGACTCCTGTGTGGGGATGGGACACCAGTTATCATCTGTTGTCTTGCAGATGGTGTGGCTCCATGTATCCAGCCTCAACAGCTCTCCCAGGACCCCAGGTCCCTTCTTATACTCTGCCCTTGAACCCCAGCCTGTTGCTTATGCTCTCCTCCAATTAGCAGAGAGAATCATGCTCTACTCAGAAGTTCCATCCAATATGCAGGGGTAGGAGACTCGAGGGGTCTGTTACCCAGTGAAGAGTCATTTCATTAATTTTAAATTAATTAAAATTAACTAACACAATGCCTTTTGCCCTTTTGAATTTCAGCAGAAGGAAACGCCAACCTGTATTAACTTGCAGGATAGTGAGGGGATTTAACACCTGTGTGAGCTCATATCAACTCTTTTTTGTTTTGCTTTGATTTGGAAGTTTTTAAATTTTTTATTTAGTTTAGAAGCAAGCCTGCTTCATATGTCAATCCCAGCTCCCTCTCCCTTCCCTGCTCCTCCACCCCCCCAAAACTCCCCAACCCATCTCCCCTCCACTCCACAGGGAGGGTGAGGCACTCCATGGGGGATCTCCAAAGTCTGTCATATCATCCGTGGCAGAGACCAGTCCCTCAACTCTTTAGGATTTTATTTTTTTCTTCCCTCAATGATAATTATTCCCTTTATGTAAGACTACTACGGGGAATTGCAGATCGAAAGCTGGCCTTTGCAACAAATATTGGTTTCATTCTTTCCTTTTTTTCTATGTGTATCTTTTACACTGCAGATTAAGATCTAGTAAACTTTATGTCAATTAAATATTATAACTTCAGAGCTGGAACAATGACTCAGCGGTAAAGAACTCAGCATTGACACTTAGTGATTTACATTCATTCTCTCAACTAATATCAAAATAAGAAGGTTTGCAATCATCATTCTTTCCATTTTCGTTGAAGAGATAGCAGAGCTGGGATTCAAACCCTGGCAGATGAATTCTGACTGCTCCTCTTCACCTCTACATTATATTAACTTCTCTCAGAAGTTTGGGCCTTCACTCAGGAAGTAACTCTGCCAGAGCTCGCCAACCTCTATTCCTTTTGATCTCAACTTCTTACTGTAATATTTCCTGTCTTCTGCCACCATTCATTTCTGGGGCACCTTTACCCTCTGCTAGACACCACTGTATTTCTACTGATCTCCACGGGACATTTTAAATGCCAAAGCCATGCTCATTCATTCTAGCTACAACACTTCTTTTCCTTGGGACATGTTATTTTCATCAGGATTAAAAAGCCTTTGCCAATAAATATTAAAAACCACGCAGTGAAAGAACAGCTTATGAGGATTAGAATTTTTAAACAGAGCCGGCTTCATATGGCCAACCCTCTCCTCCACCCCTCTGTGTGTTCCCACAAGGGTGTGCTTTTAGCATCAATCAGATTTGGCGTTTTGATCAAATCCATTCATACTAATTGCCTGTCCATATTGCCACATGCTCTGGGTAGAATGCTCAGGGCAGAAGAAGACCTGGCTCTTTCTCCTACCTCAGGGGGGTTTCCGCTTTCACATGCTTGATCTTTGTTGGTGGCCAAGATGAAAATGCTTGCTACATATAGAAGCCTCCCTTCTTGATATTCAGGGGCAGTGCTGATAATGGAGAGACCCTTAGCTATCCTATCTCTGATAAAGCCACCCGCAGAAGCCAGGAATAAGCCATTTGGGGCTGTAGGGCTTTCTATGTGGTGATCTAACTGGGATTTGGGGTAAGTTTATTTCCACTGTGGATTGTGATTCTACTGGTTTGTGGTATAAGACAGTGAATCCTGATTTATTCATCTGTAGAATGAAGATGATAAAACTTACCCAGAGGGATTGCTGGAAGAATTAAGTTGCCACATGAAGTGTTTAATGTATGGTCTGGAACATGAGGATGCTCTGTGCTCTGCCTGCCTGCTCCCTCCCCTCCCAGCTTGCAAGCATGAATAGTAGGCGAGGTATTTGTTATACGTATTCATAAACATCCCTAAAGACTTGTGGTTCTTGCATTAGAAACAACACTTGCTGTTCCCAGTTAATTGAGTGTCCCTGGACCTGAGTTTCTCCACACAAATATCTTAGCTGGAACATAAAAAATAGCAATTATATTCTTGGAAAAAATGGTACACTTTTTGTTGGACAAGTACAGAGAATTCTTTCAGCACCTGAAGCTGGGTAGGAATTGTGCAATATATGGATAGCAACTCTCAGTAACTATTGATTTATAATAAATGCTTCAGCAAAGAAAAGTCTAGGTAAACTTCGTATTTCACCCTTTTGGCAATGGTTTACATAAGGTGTACATTTCAAATCAAATGGTAGTTGCGTCTTAGAAGGATGTGGTCAAAGTAGATTTGTATGATGGGGCATTTACTCCTTCATGGAAAGGATCCCTGGAGTCATCATGACTTCTTAATAAGTGGTGAGTGCTTGAGCAACTAGTCACAGAGCTGACCTCCTGTCTGCTGCCCTTCACTTCCTGAGCCAGAGTCACTGAGGGTGGTCATCAGAGAGATTTGGGAGAAACAGGAAAGCCTCAGCATCCATGGCTGGAAGATCATGTCCATAAAGGACTCATTTTCCATCTCTTTATTCTGGGTATGAGTGGAAATTTAGTCATGTGGTGGAAGAACTATCTTGGGGTTCCTCAGTTCGGGAAGCCGATGATCTGAATGCTTGAAAGTGAAGGAACATGCAGATTCAGGTTGAGGGGGCAGACGGACTTGTGCTGGTTCACCTGCATGTACTGTGCTGATACTCATTGTGTGATCTGGGACAAGCAAACTATATTTCTGTGGCATGGTGTTTTCTAGCTGTTAAATGGTGGGTGATGGTTCCTACTTAAAATATTTTAGACTGCTGTACATTATAAAGTACACACTAGAGTACTAATGCTTCATCTGATATTAATGATGGTTAACAATGGAATGTTACTGGAAACCACGTTAAACACATTGATGGACTTTCTTCTCAGTTCCCCACTTGCATACAAAGAAATGGCATGGAGAACTCTACTGACTGGTTCTTAGAAAGAGTTTGGAGTATGGAAGTAGCAAGGACAAGATTGGACCTATGTAGGTGATTTTGTCACCTTAAGGCTCTGATTTTGAACTAAATGATAGAACATGGCTTTGGTACAAATAAAAAGAGGGAAATATACATGTTAGAGACACAGTTAAGGGTAAAATGTGATACTTTCCTTCTTTTAAACACAAGGAAACTTCACGGAAAAACAGAAAAACTATTGAGACAAGGAAGTTACACTTGAGGGGGTGTAGAGACAGAAAGGGAGGGAGCATAAGTCGTAGTATTGATTTTAAAGTTCAAGTCCTGTGACCCAATTAGACAATAAGATGAATGTTGTGGTATCTTGTTATCTAAGAGCAGAAGGCATGTTTTGAGCCCTTCCCTATCTGCATCCATTGGGTCTAACAGCAATAGACAATTAAGCAGGTGAAAAGTTGGTAGCAGGTCTAGCATGTAGGTCACCAAAGAGCAAGCTGAAGCCCAGATAATCAGCTCTTTATGTCTAAGCATGGAGCCTACCTCGTCTCTGGTGTACAAGACATCTTGTCCTTCTGTCTGGCAATTAAGTGGAACATGAAGGCTCAGAGAGAATACACCCTCCTTTCTGAGAAGCTGCCATTTGTCCTGGAGTGATCTGTGCCAGCTCAGGTCTGCTTGTGGAAGGGAGATATCACTCCGCAGAAGAAAGCTGCTAAGCTCAGTAGGAAGAGTGCAGACCCAGTTTTGCTCTGCTGCATATTATTCCCTTCCAAAGATCTATGCTGAGAATAAGCACAGTTGTTCCTGGGATGTTGGAACCCATCTTCCCTCCCTTGAACCACAGGGAATCAGAAACAAACCCACCCTGCAATTGCTGAAAACAATCGGCTTAGCCATCCCTTTCCATGCTTTCCCCCCACCCCCAGAAACAGCTAGACTTGAGGGAAACTCACCTCTTTGTTCCGTGCCTGATACTAAGAATTCTCATATGGCATCTTTAGGAAGGATGCTATTTGGTGCATGGAGTTACATATTAGCTTGAGGTGTCTCTTGTTCCTGAGGTCTCTATCTTTGACCTTTCTCTCAATAAATGAAGTTTCAAGAAACAGCTCTACTTTAATTCAGCATAAAAATATTTAGAAAGACAATATCTCAGCAAAGATGGTTTTTAGAATATTTTCCTTATAGCTCATTCACAGAGAAACATGTCTCATGGGAAATGTGAAATAATGGTGTTTAAAATATATGCATATATAACATATACTAGCATATTAAATTGGATGAATCTTAAAATAACATTATCTGTCCAAGGAATATTTGGGTTTTCCAGATTGTAGAGGTAATTTTCCTTTAGTGGAACACACTTGGCTGAATACCAATGGAATTAGGAAATACTACTTTCATGCCACCCTTTGCCTCTTAGGATAGAAGCAAAACAGTAATACCAACACCCCACCATGTTGCAAAGCCAGAATGGCCTCACCTATAGCTGAAAGGTGACTCTGAGGAGCACACGTGACTTCCCCAGAAGAAAAACATCAAGGTGTTTTTATACTGAAAGTTATCAGACTATTTTTTCTAGTAAAAACCATCAGTCTGGTATCCCTTTGAAAGGCAGGTGAAAACCCACAGGTGACTTGCTCAAAGACCCTATGAGCAAGAACTTTTATTAGACCCATTTTTCAGATGAGAAAGTTGACAACGACTTCTTCAAGATCCCCCAGGTGGAACACCACAGAGCTGATTCAGGAAGTCAGAATTGAGAGTTCATACTGTGAGTCGCAGAGTGGACAGGCAGGCAACTGACACTTGAGGTTGGTGTACTCAGAGTGACTGTCATTAAACCCACAAAAGGGCCCATGTGAGGAGCAGACAAACATTTCCTCGAGATGTTCTCCCCTTCTCCAGCCACTGCCTTTGTTTGGTGGGCCTTCTGCTGAGCTAGGTCACTGCTAGCTGTGACCTCCACACGCAGTGTCCTCTCACATGCTTAGAAGGACCCTCTGTTTGCTTCATTATTCTTTGCCTCCTTCTTGAAGACTTCCCTGATTTAAAAAGCGAGCCGGCTCAATTCCTTTGGTGCTAAGACACTGAAGATTAGGAATTTGCTAAAGTCTGCCTGGTTAATATTCATCTTATCTTTGTTGAATTGGAACCCAGTCAATAAAAGCACATTTTAGTTTCATGTCCACAAGGTGAGTGACCTATCATTAGGGAGAAACATGCCATTATAGGAAGAACTATTTTGTCCAATGAGGATTTACTTAGTTCTAACCCACTCTAAAGGTATTCAGGAATTTTGTTTTTTTTTAAACAGAATTTAGACCATGGAAATCTTGTGTCTGTGATATGTACATACATGTATATGGTATAGTTAGGCACACACATACATGTGCTTTTGCATGTGCAAATGCGGATGTAGAAGCTGGAGAAGGACACCGGGTGTCCTCTTTATTGCTCTCTGCCTATTCCCTTGAGGCAGGGTTTCCTGCTGAACTTAGAACTAACCACTTTTTGGAGAGGCTTGTGCCCAGCTAGCAAGTCTTCATGATCCAGGGGTCTTCATGTGCCCACCCCCCCACACACACACAAACACCAGCAATGGGGCTACAGGCACAGGTGACTGACCATGCCTGGCATTTTATATGGGTACTAGGGAACTGAACTCAGGTCCTCATGCTTGCACAGCAAGTGTTCTTCCCAACTGAACCATCTCTCTAGACCAGAAAATTCTCTAAAATTAAAAAAAGAACTCTGAAATTCTTTGAGGTACTAGCAAGAACTCAAGAGTAGGTCACCTAAATATTCAGACAAAAAAGATCATGGATAAAAGTCCCAAAGTATATACATAATGAAAAATAAGCTAGGACTTGGCGGATAACTAGGGCCAGAAAGTAACTATTTTAGGCTTTGCAGCCTACAGGGCTGTCATAACTGCCAGCCCTGTTGTCACATGAAAGCAGCCTAAAGCAACACAGAAATAGACGGTCTGTGTTTCAACAAAACGTTGCTTACAAACATGCAGATGTGTGAGAAAATTTATCAAATCCTAGTACTGTCATCTAGTCAATGATTGTAGAATGACATCAAATGTTTAATGTAAAAGAGTAGGATAAAACTATCTTCAATAATTTCAACTATGTGTATATGCGTGTGTGTGTGTGTGTGTGTGTGTGTGTGTGTGTGTGTGTGTGTGTGTGTGAAAAACTGTGGGAAGAAAACATCGAGAAACAAGTAGTAACTGGGCTGAGAAGGGTTATTTTATTTTCTTTGCTCTGAAAAAGATTTTCTCAGCTTTGATTTTTTTCATACATTAATGCTAAATATGTATAAAGTAGATTTGGATGCAGAAGCCTTCAAAACAGGCTTCATCGAGCAGCCAAAAGAAGAGAAAGGAGCATGGATTACACTCAGGCAGACTCCATTTGCACAATGGCTTTGCTTCCCACATCTTTCGCCCCTTTTCTTTGAGTGTCCTGTCACTGGATAACACTAGAGAGGAGCTGGGCAGTTTTGTGGACCAGAGCTCAGCTAAGCTCGTGATGTGAAGTTCTTTGCCCTTTCACAGGGAGGCTCAGCTCCTGTGGAAGCACCCGAGAATCAGCAGAGGGTAGAGGAAGAAAGAGCACTGACATTCCTTAAGAAGGAAAAAGAATAGAGCTGAGTCTAGATTACCACGAATCCTCCCAGTGAATAACTGAATATGAAGTACTGTGAATTTGTACACAAGACCACCTGCCTAAAAGACCCTTTTCTATTGTTTTTCTTTATTGAACTATGGGGTGGTCTCCATTGGCAGATTTCACCATGTACAGATTTAGTCAAAGCCATTATTATATTTAGATTTGTAGAGCTGGAGTTTTATAAAGGATTTATCCCCATAAGAAATCAACTTGGTTTTGTATATGTGTTCATTTCAAAATACAGTATCTTGTCTCATTACATCCCAAAGAATGAGGGATTATAACAAAACAATCAGACATTCTTCTATTAGAAAGTCCAACAATGAGCTGTGAAGACACCGGTATTCTTCCCTCACTGAAACTGGGTCGATGCAAATGGAAGAGTTCTGAATGCAACAAACTTGAAAACAACTCCACTTGTGGTGGCGGCAGGGGGTGGGGTGGGATGGGAGAAGTATGGCCATCTCTCTCTTTCAAGAATCTGATATTTAAGATGAGATTTTTTTTTTTCAGTTTACTACACCAGCCTGTTAATTGTTACAAAGAAATAATTTTTCAAACTATGCCCCTTTTTACTGGTATTTGAGCATCAAAGCTATGCAATAAAGTTGCATATCTATCTGTCTGCCTGCCTGCCTTCCCGTATGTTTATATACATTGTGTGTATGTGTGTGTTTAATTTTAGTATTCATGCATCTGATTTTTTCCTTAAAGACAAATGGTAATCATTCCTTTATCCACAACTGATCACTGTGTCCAGTGAACGTGAAGCTTTTCCTTCTTGTGCACATATTGGTAGGTCTCCAGGATAGGAATAACTTTTTTATTTTTTTTTTTCAGTTTAAATTTAGATAAGAAACAAGGTTGCTTCACAAGTCAGTTCCAGGTCCCTCTCCCTTTCCCTCCCCTCCTCCCATGCCCTCCCCCAACCCCCTCCATTATCCCCTCATTTCCCCAGGGAGGGTGAGGCCCTCCATGGGGGTGTCCATAGTCTGTCATTTCATATAGGGCAGGGCCTAGACCCTTCCCCAAGAGTTCAGGGTGAGAGTGTACCTCACATTGTTGGATGGGAGTCCAAAGTCCGTGTGTTCACTCGGGATGGGTACTGATCTGCTGCCCAAGGCTCAATAGATTACCTAGGCCTCCTCAGTGACACCCACATTCAGGGGGTCTTGATCAGTCCCATGCTGAATTCCCAGGCTGATGCCTGGGATTCAAGAGTTAACCTTTGTCAGGTCAGCTGTTTCTGGGGGTTAAACCAGCCCAGTCTTAATCCCTTTGGTCATCAGTCCTCCCTCTCTGTTACTGGCTTTCTTGAGTTCAGCTCAGTACTTAACCGAGGGAGTCTGCCTCTTCTTCGATCAACCACTAAATAAAATTTCTGTTTCCCAGACTCTCTGGCCATGGGAAGGAATAACTTTTAAGTCTTTCTAAAGGTACCGTCAATGGGGGCAAACAAAATAACGCAGTGTTTAGTAAGTAGTTTAGTAAGTAAGTGTTTAGTAAGTAAGTTTAGTAAGTTTTTATGTTGCTTTTTTCCCCTGATAGAATCCTAGCTTTCTACTGCCAAAATTGTTTTTTAGTTTCTAGTTAGCCAGCTTCATTATGCTCGGGCCGGATGAACCAGATGACTTTTGATAAAGTGTACTAGAATTTCGGGTCTAGTGAGAATAAATGGACTCAGAACCAATGCAAGGCATTGCTTTCCCGAGACCAATTTTAATAGCTTGAAATTAGAGTTTCTACTCCTGAGCTGTGTTCTAGAATCTTGAATGAGATTGATCAACAGGCTTGCTAGAATGTTGGGTTGAAAAGAACTGTACATCTGAGACCTTGGTCTATATGAAAGAGTAGAGTGATTAGTGATGTCTGCCTTGTGTGGAGGAGGGTGCAGGATAAGATATTTGGGACACGTGTCATACATTTGCTAAACTTATTCTTGGATCTCAAGCTTTTAAATCACTTATCTTTATATAACTGTATATATGTGTGAATATATGCACATATAAATTCATCTCCATAAAGTATGCACTTTGTTGCAAAGTCTGAACGCAGTGTGGATGGTGACATGATATGGTCTTATACTGCACTAATCACTCTTCTTAGATATCTTAGATATATCAGAGATTTTTTGGGATCTGTTTTGTTTGAAACTTATTTTAGAAAGAATTAGTTCTGCCCAGGTTTAAACATCCAGTCCTTGAGTTATTGAAAATCTCCCCTGAAGCTCAGGCTAGTCAGGATCCTCGGAAACCAGTACAACCAGGTAAATAAATTTCTCTCAATTCCCCTTCGTCATCCCTTGCTCAGGTCTGAGTCTGGGATACTATCCCTCCCTCTGCCTCACCCATGTCATCTCTGGTACCCTGAGAGTGGGGAAAAGATTAGTCTCCAGTTGTTGATAAAGGGAGGCATCTTTGATAGCATCCCAGCATAGCCCAATTCTGCTGTCAGTGGTATCTATGAATGTGTAATATAAACGTGGTTTTAAGGGATAGTGGACACCTTTACCCCAGTATCTGAAGGGAGATTGTGTCTACCATTGTCTCCACTGGCAGTTCTATACCTCTATGCCTCTTTCCTAATAAAACAATCTTCACTTGGTAGTCACCTGAAAGGCTCAACCCACTGGCTTCTGACTCCTCCTATACTGGACCATGAAATAGGTCCTTTAGCCACCCTCATAGGTAGAATGGGTGGGAATTGCTTCCATCTTCTCCCCGAGTGCACTCCATCCTTGTGGACTGGCTTGCTGTTCACAGAAACCTCCAGATTCCATGTTGCCCCATGCTCTAAACTCTGGAGAAGTCATTAAGTTATTTCACCTACTGCAACCTCACTTGTTGCAGTAAGAAAAGCCTTCATCTGGTTCCCAGATCACAAGAAAGTCAACAGGCAAGGGAAAGCACTTGCCCCTATTTGCTTAAATCCTCACTCTGTGAGTGATTGTTCCTTCTTTACTGACATAGTCATCTGTTGGGGTTGGAGAATTAGTTCCAGAGTTCTCCCACTTCCACATCTCAACTTCCAGACACCAAACTCTAGGATGCTAAAGTCCCTTATATAAAGCATGGCTTTATGCATTTGCATACAATCTATGTGTATTCTTCAGTCACTCAATTGTAATGTAAATGCTTTGTAAACAGGCGTGATGGGTATATGTGAATAAAGGCAAGAAAACGTCTGTATATATCAGCACATATGTATTCAGATACATTTTCCCAAACAATTTAATCCATGATCTATTTACTCTATGCATGTGGAGGGCCTATCTGACTGCATATGGTTTATATGCAACTGTTGCTTCTGCATTTGGGGCTGACCTAGCCTTCCTCCCCCCCCCGCAGGTACAGGTAGTCAGAAAGGGGAGAAAGCTGGAACTCAAGTCAGGCTCTCTCCACCTGCTAACTTCCAATTTCAAACACAGGGACCATAAGGAAAAGGGAATTCTGGGAAGTAGTTCCTGCAAATTGGCATAGTACAAATATACCACAGTTGGACCCAGCTTTTACTGCGGTGATACCCTCCTTCACTGTCCCTGCAGCCTTCTCAGGTAGACTTGGCAAGGGGAATTGGAAAGTGGACAGTGACCACAGAGTTAACCTCTTAGTGGCCATGAGTGGGATCTAGTGTAGTTTCAGAGAGTCGCTTTTAAGTGTTGGACAGATTCCTTCATTCTTTCTGTTTTAACTTTTTAGTTCCAACCTACCAGTTCCAGGACCTATTTAATGTCATAAAACGACATCTCAGATGAATCTTGATGAAGGAAATGGGTTCATATTGTCATTCTAGTGCAGCTAACTAAGCATTCCCATCATCACTTGGAAAATATTCATACATGTAATATTAACTTGAACATGTACATGAATTGAGAAACCCAGGCCAGTGCCTTTACTTTTTTAATGTTTTATTTGTGTGTGTGTGTGTGTGTGTGTGTGTGTGTGTGTGTGTGTGTGCCTGTGTACACATGTATGGAGACCTGAGGTCAAAGTCAGAGATTTTTCCTTGATCACACCCCACCTTTACCCTTTTCTGAGACAAAGTCTCTCACTGAAGCCAAAGCTCATTACTTCAGCTAGGCTGTCAGCGGGCTTCCAGAATTCACTTGCCTTCATCTCTCCCTCTGTCTCTCAACTTGCCAAAGCTGAGCTTACAGGTACATGTCTATTTCTCCACATAGAGATTCTGGGGATCTGAACTGAAATCCTCATTCTTGCTCAGTGGGCACTTTACCCAAGGAAACCTTTACCTAGCTCTTGGGCCAGCATCTTTTAAACTGTGAAAAGAGTGTACTAAATGACAACCGTAGAATGTTGCTTATTTTATCTGTATAATCCATCTCTTTTGTAGAAATATTATGTTAAAATACTGTGTCATGTAATTTTTTTTGCTTGATTTTATTATAGTATTAAAGAAGTCACGATTCTTTCCATGGGATATTATTACTAGGAAAAACATGGCAATGTAATGCATTCTTAATGATTTGTATATACAAGTTCCAGTTTCAGGACTGAGATTGGAAAGAGACACTCTCAAGATACAAATGTAGATTTATTATAGTGTGAAAATGTTCATGAGGTTAAACGAACTGCCTGTAAAATGTTTCCACTCACCCCTGAATGATTTCCCAACCATGATTTTCTTAGTTATTATGCTCTATTCACTAATTTTCTAGATTTAACCTAATTCATAGTTTAACCTATTCATAGTTCATGATAAATAAACTATGAAATATGTGTGATTTGTTTTAGCTTGTTTAAAAACTAAAGCAATGTAAATATTTTCTCTAAGTAATAAATATTTTCAATAATTAGAAAATATGTTTAAATCCCTGAAATAAAATGAAACATAACCTACACACACACACACACACTCACACACAAACATACACACACACTCACACTCACACACACAAGGAGAAGAGAGGGGATAGGGTATGGGAGGATATGCCCAACTGTGAACAGCAGTTCTCTCTGAAGAAAAGAATGGGTACAAGGAAGGCAGAAAGAGGGGCACAGCTCAGTACAGGGGAGATTAAAGGAGATTTTTTGCAGAACTTTTAAAAAATAAATGTTTGAACATGTATGGTAACATGCATGATTTGAACTAAAAGATGACATACATCTTATTGTAAAAGACAAGGATAATAAATGAAGATAAATCAGTGGAAATATCCACAGCTCTGTATGGATTTTGGCTTTAATGAACTTTCCTATTTGGGGCATGAAAAGATTCTTATTATATACAAATGTGAAAAAAATAAAGATATTTAAAAGTACAACTTGGATGGTTACGATTTTATAAAGTGTGCCCTCTGTCATCTATCTATATGTTTAGCTAGAATGTACATCTATGTTTTGAATATGAATGTAGAGAAATTTGCACAAGATAATTCAGACCTGAAAAGGCACATCAGGCTGTGGGGATGCGCACCTTTAATCCCAGAACTCTGAGAGTCAGAAGCAAGTGGATCTCTAGGAGTTTCAGGCTAGCCGAGGCTATGTGGCAAGACCTTGTTTTGTTTCTTCAGGAAAAATGGCATGGCATTGCTAGGCAGAGGTGCAGAAGGACTTTCTTCTCTTCCTAAGTTTCTGCCTTGGTTTTGGCTTCATTCTCTTCCTCCTCTAATTCCTCCTCCTTGTCCCTCATCTTATCCTTTTCCCCCATTCTCATTTATCTTTATTTTATTTCTTTAAAAATGATGTTTGTCATTTAAAAGTTATAAACACTTCTGGGGGGGCTATGGTGACACAGTACCTTAATCCTACCGCTCAGGAGGCAGAAGCAGGTGGGTCTTTGCGAGTTTGAGACCAGTCTAGTCTACAGGGAGAGTTCTAAGCCAGTGAGAGTTCTATGGTGAGGCCTTGTCTCAAACAATTTTACAAGCATTAAAAGTAAATAACAGGTAACCATGACAATAATCATAACAGGGTTTTGAAAATCTACTAAATGCCAGCTCTTTAAATTTGTAACGTCAGTCATTTCTACACTCCTTGGTTGAGGTAGGGATTCATGTCAGGTCCAACTGACCAGTTCAAACGTGCCTGAAAAGAGGAGTAAGTATTGAGAAAAGAGACAAGAGACTGAAGGTAGGGTCGGGAGGGCACTCCGTGAATACTACAGATACCCCAAGTTTATTACCTGTCACTCTTATCTACCCCAAGCAAAAAGAGGAGAGCAAAAAGACTTCCTTACCATGATACAAGGAACAGACAAATGTAATTTCCTTCCCAATATCAAAACATCTGGTCACCATGCCCTTAGTCAAACACCTTGTAATTTGGTCTTGAGGGTCAAGAAATCATGTAGCCACACCTTAGGCTAGTCAAACAAACCTGGCCCTTAGCTATTATCTTGGCTTGAATGGTAAACATTCCCTTGAATATCCATCTATTTGCTAATAAGAATGATCACATTACAGATCCTCTAAGGACTAAGATGCATGTGTTGAAATTTGTAGTATATGCCAGACATTATTCTACACAGGTTGGCCTTCATTAATTTATTTGATTCTAGAAGACCTGTAAAAGAGGTATGGGCATAGGTATGGTAGAGATCTTGAGTCAACAATGGCAATGCATATAAAGAGAATTTGAAATTAGGTTTAAATGGAAATTAATGCTCCTATTGCTAATACAGGAGAAATGACACAGCATGCCTATTGCTATTTATACACTAAGCAGGGTGAAAAATTCGTCCACTCAGTTTAGAAGGCTACAATACACTAGAGTCTCACATCATATCCATTCCTTGTCTTTAAAATAGAGCCAAGTGAGGGCATGGGAGCAAAATCCATGATCCAAAAGTTTGACATGATCCATCTGATCTGATATCAAAGTGGTGCAACAGAATGCAGTTAATAAGATTAATACACAAAGGATGGGTTTCCCATGGTTGCTTTTAAGAGATATTTCATATAAACTATTCTGTTTCCATGGAAACAAAAAGGGAACTCTCATTGAAGTGAGTAGGAGGCAACAGAGAAAGGGGAAGAAAATTGGCAGTCTTGGTTGTTGTCAATAATTACCTGGGTAGCAATTGCTACTTTTAGAGATTATATGATTTTTGTAGCCACTCATCTGAGTGTCACGTTTCATTTGGAAGCCAAATGGCTTAATACATTCCATTGTTTTCAAGCCTTTTGTTCCCTACCAATCCTGAGCTATGTCAAGTACCTTTCTCCCATCTTGCTAGATAGACAACACATATCTGAGAGAAATTGCACAATTTGTTTAGCCTTAGGGCACCTACTTTTTTTATTTGCTCAGTTCTTGTTAGGGATTTTCTTCAGGTTCAGAGAAAAGTTAGCCAACTGTCCAGGGAAGCATCTGTGTCTCCAAAACAAACTACAAAGAAAAATAGTCATTCCTCTTGCCAGCCCCCCACTAAATGCAGGCAAATGGTTCACCTCAAAGGAGTGCCTGCCTCTATGCTGAGGAATCTAGTTTACAATGAGGTAAAGCTCTGTGGTCATTCCAGAGCCATGGAACTTCTATGCTGGAGTGTGGGTCTCAGGAAACAGACTAAGTAAAACCAAAACACAGTCAGTGAATCTAGCCCTTAACCAGTGACACTTCCACAGAAATGCTCCCGTGGATTCCCAGTTGTCTTTTTAATCAATTTAGAACTGCTTGGCATGGTCTCCAAGCAGGCAAAGTGGAATCACAGACCTTCAAAGAAGTGTGAGCTGCTCTCATCTGTCATCCTAGGGTGCTTGCTTCAAAGCCGTGTTGGAAGATTGCTTAAAGGAAAAGAAACCTAAACAAAATGAGACTACGTTGTCTGGATTCAGTTGAAACTATGGAGAATGGGAGACAAAAACATTTCCAAGCACAGATGTGGCAAAAGACGTGTGAGAGCCCTGACAAAGAGCTTAAGAAAAAAAAACAATAGCTGTTCACACCCTGAAGCACACATACAAGCAATGGGAGTGCAATGTTTGGCCTAGGAGTTAAGTTGTCCTGGCTTTCGAACCTTCTGCAAATAGGATACTACTAAGAGTCTAAGAAGGTTGCAGAGACTGACAGCTTTGCTACACTTGTTGTTCCTCACCAAACTCTGTAAATATCTCAGCTATCTGTGGAATTTGTTTGGTGATGGTAAGATTAGAACTCATGGACTCTCTGATAAGGAAAGATTCGGGGTCTATGAATGTAGAAAGAATGTGAGACTACATGTGTATGATGGATGTGTCCAGCTTTCTGCAAGAATGGGCCACTAACGTCAGCCCTAAGAATGGTGGAGGGAGGAGGTTTTAAGACTAAGAGGTCTACTCACAAAGCATGAAGCATGGATGCCCAGAGAGACTTTGGACTGTGCTTCACAGTGCTCTTCAGGCTATGGACATCTGTTGACTTACTGAGCAACACCTACGGGGGAAGAAAGCCCTGTACCTCAGCCATCTGGTCGCCTTCTTATGCAAGCATCTGTTCTTGTGTGCCCTCTTCCTAGACCCCCAAGGCCAGTGAGACTTTTGTTTGATGTTTTTTTTATCTCAGTCTGCTGTACGAAATAGACTCTACTCTGAAACTCAGGATATTTGCCACATTTCCATAATCTCATCAAATAGTACCCGACATTCACTCCAGTATTTTCTATTCCATTTTATTTCCTTACTGCTTGTCATGACCCACTAAATTAATTCTATGTCTCACTAATGAATTGCATCCTGCTGTTTGAAAGTACTACACTAAAATGTATTAACCTTGAGGGCAAGAATTTTAATCACTCTCTCTGTTCCTAACACTTGGTCACTTGATAAGTATTTGGTGAATAAATGAATAGTAAATGAATAAATTGAAGCTAATATTCTATGGTCAGCACCCAAAACAAGAATATTGGCCAAGGAGAACACAATTATTTAATTTACAAATTAAACCAGAAAAATATAATGAATGAACAAAAGTCAATTATAATCCTTCTGTTTTAGACAACTGGATGAACATCACTGATAGGAATAGTAACAAAAATAACTATGACACATAGACAAATGTTACAGAACAACCAGAAATAATAGGTCCATGGAGTGACAGCACTCTGACTCTTAAAAACAGTGCCAAACACATACCGGGAAGAAACCTGTATAAAAAGTGGTGCTGGGAAAACTGGATAGCTACATATAGGAGACTGAAACTAAATCTCTACCTCTCACCTTATACAAAAGTTAGCTCAAAAATGGGTTTAAAAAAGAAATTAATTTCAAGACCCATAAGTTTGAAACCACTAAGGGAAATAATCCAGGCTACTTTCCTTGTCTTTAATAAAAGACACTGTACCATATCCTGGAAACCTCACTGTGATTGTCAAGGAATAGAATAAAAAGATTATTCTAAGTGGTCAGAAGAATGTGTCTTTGATATCTAACTGGCCACTTTCTTCCTGGGTGATATCAACCAGGTTGTATATTATTTAATGGCCTCGGGAGTAAAACATTAGGATTCTGCTACCAGGCCACTGTGTAATAGAAGCTATGTATGCAACCAAGCTATCACTTGGCCATAGTGATAGCTTCAGTGAGTGGGTGGGTGGGGGTGGGACAGGTTCCGTTTGAAGGCTTGTACCTTGCCTATATGCTCAATAGCTTGCAATTAATCAAGAGAGTAATCATAAAATGTCCCTCACAGTCTGAGTATATAGTAAGCACTTTATAAATGGAGCAATTATTAGCTTTTCTTGTCATATTTTAAAATCTATGGCATGAGTCACATAGTGTCTTTAATATGACAAGTAAATCACTCCAGAATAGTTCCTTTAGATGTATTGTGTTTTTTGTTTGTTTGGTCATCTTGACACAAGCTTAGGTCATTTAACAGAACGGAACCTCGACTGAGAAAATGCTGTCAGACTGGCCTATGGGTGAGTCTGTGGCAGCATTTCCTTGGCTAATGTGAGAAGGCACATCTCACTGTGGATGATGCCAATGAGCAGGTGGTCCTGGTTTGTATAAGAAAGCAGACCAAACAAGCCAGTGAACAGCACTCCTCAAGGGCCTCTGTTTCAGTCCCTACCCCTGAGTTCCAAATTTGAATTTCTACCCTGTCTCTCCCCATGATGAACTGTGACCTGGAGGTTATAAGATGAAATAAGAGAAACTTAACTAGGACAGTACACATCACTTAATTGTCCCATCAAATATAAACAGACTTGGGTCAACCCAGCTATGCAATAAACAGAAGCTTGTAGACAGTTGTCTACAAATGAGAATGTAAATAATCTCATGTTTGGGAAGCCAGAGACATCTTGGGGATGCGGGGAATCTGCAGGGGAGACTTCTGGCCACACTCTTCAGGGAATCTTACTCCATTCCTTAAGTATGCGGCAAGGCAGTTGCCTAAAGAAGCCAAGAGAGGCAGGTTTTTGCCAGCTGGTGTTCACCTCTCTCTGCCTGTTTCCTGAGCAGAGCAACAGAAGGCTTTGGAATCAGAGGATCCTGCACTAAACTCATTCTCCTACTTGCAGCCTAGTATGCAATGAATGTAACTAGACTGAATGTTTTTGTTGCTGTTTGTTTTGTTTTTATATACAAACAACAGTTTCCCCTCTGTCTTCTCCTCTTGTTCCCTCCCCCTACCTCTTTTTACCCCCTCCCCCCACTGCTCCTCTGTCTCCATTCAGAAGGGGTAAGGCCTCCCATGGGAATCAACAAAGCATGATATATCAAGTTGAGGCAGGACCACCCCCACACACACACACACACATCAAGGCTGGGCAAGTCACCTCACCATAGGGAATAGGTTCCAAAGAGCCAGCTCAAGCCTCAGGGACAGGTTCTGGTCCCACAAAAGACCACACTACACAACTGTCACTCAGATGCATTCCATCCCATGTCAGCTGCCTAGATGTCTGTCCATAGTCTGTGAGTACCCAGAAGCTCATGTCTCCTCTGTCATGTTGGGGTAGTCATGGGTTAACTTTGAAGGGTGACCCAGCTCCAAGCAGAATGGTGGGCTCAACGTTTTCACATTTCTTCTGTTCCATTTCCTGTGTCTGGCTTTTAATTGTTGTCTTATTGGTCTTGCTCCAGTATCTCCTCAATTTCCATCTATCCTAAAGTGGGGATAAGACCATGCCCAAAGCCTCACTTGTCCTGATTCTGCTTCACCCTTCACTCCTTCCCTGATTAACTTTCATGGTTTCAAATGGCTCACACCTTTCTCTCTGTCTTCTGACTTTCACAGAAACTTGCTTGTCTGCTCCTCCTGCACCCCTAGAGTCCATCAGCCCTACTAGAAAACTCCCTGGAGGGCAATAAAAAGCCTGTGAATCTTGAGCCCACCTGCGGCATCTCTTGTGTCCACATCCTCCTGTCCATCCTCCTCCTTTGATTCCGGGCTTTGTAAATCTTTTACCACATGTTGTCAAAGCCTGGCAGATCCCCCAAATCCTTCCCTGATAGCACTCATTCTCTTTAAACAACCTGGCAGCACTTCTAAGTGAGAAAAAGCACTAAAATAAAATACACCGTGTTTAGTCTCTAAGGTCATTTCCTGGCTTTGTCCTGCTGTTTCTGTTTCCTCTAACTAATCACCAAGCGACAGTCCTGGATTTATGGTGGAAGCTACTTGAAAGTTCGAGCAAGCCTCTCAGGCCAGACTGTACAACCCCTCCATCACTCTGGCTCCCACATCCCAGCAATTTATCACTTGTGATTTAGTATGAGGTCTGAGGAGCAACTGTAGCAAGAGCCAGATCTTTGCCACCAAAGCTATTTAGGAGACAAAGGAGCCAAACATTATGGTCTCAGACTAAGCACAGTGGTCATGGTAAAGCCCTTGGGACAAGGCCTGGCTGGGGGAGAGCAGCCATCCACGTCCCAGGCAATCACTGACAATGGACCAGTATGTCCATCTTGACCTGTTTGCCATTCATCTGCAGTCCTAAGTAGCTGCCGATTAATAATGATACCTAACTTCAGAAAACATTGATATGGAGAAGTAAGTTACTTGATTTCACTTATTCCCACCAAGTATGTGACCTAAGAACTCATTTTAATCAGTAAATGCTACAGTGTGAAGTTGAAGACGCCCAGCTAACTGCTTAGTCCTTGACCTTATGAGTAGTTTTCCTTTGGCTATGTTGCACTTGACCCACAGTGCTGATCTTGTAATGGTGAGTGGTACCTGATCCCAAGGGAGGTTTTAAGATCCTACAGTGGTTATTGCATTGAACTCCCAACAACTGCCCAACCCTAGATCCAGGGGACCTAATGCCCTCTTCTAGCCTCTACGTGCACATATGGTACACAGACATACACCCAGGCAAAACACCCATACATATAAAATAAAATAACTAAAAATAACATTTAAAACAAGGAGCCTACTAGCAATTGTTAAGTAAATTGAACTCTTTCAGCGGAAGAGAGGAAAGGAAACAGCAGGTGTGTTATATCTTGGTATCTGGTGCTGTGGCACTAACTGATGACTTCAGCCAGTCAGAAGGCTCCACATTCCCACCAGCACTTCCTGCCACAGGAAAGCCCATCTGTGAGGAACACCATTCCTTAGGTCAGTCTGTTGTTCCTTGGCCTCTACACAAAACATCATGTGATGTGTGCTGTGATAATTTCACCATGCCTTCAATAAATATAGAAGAATCAAAGGCATAAATGTTATTCAGAAGTCTGCACACACACACACACACACACACACACACTTTAAAAGTAGAAAACAAGGGCAAAGGATGTGACTAAACTGACATCATCCTTGCCTAGCACGCATGAAGCCCTGGGTTTGATTCCTAGCATTACACCATATTCAAAAGGCCTGGTAGCATATGCCTGGAACACCAGTACTCTAAGAGGTAAAGGCAGGAAAACTGGGCATTCAAGAACCTCACAGGTTACAGTGAGCATGGAGCCAGCCCAGTATTTATGCAACCTAATCTCATGAAGAAAATATTTTTGTTTGTTTGATGAAATGTCAAGAATTCATTAAAGAATAGAACACTGCTAATGGGCTACAATTTATGAACAGTAACTGTCAGGGAAGAATCTCCTCTGCCACCTCTCTTTTGAGTTAGGGTCTCACTATGTAGCCCCACCTTATCTAAAACTTGCTAACCTTGAACTAACAGAGATCCACCTGAACCCACCTCCTGAGTGCTAGGATGAAAGGCATGCTGTCACGCTCCTCACCATGATGGCAATGGACTGAACCCCCCTGAAACTGTAATCGAGTCTCTCCAATTAAATGTTTTCATTATACGAGTGGCCTTGGCCATGGTGTCCATTCACAGCAATAGAAACCCTAACTAAGACGCTATTTAGTCAGAAAACCACTAGGGATAGTAACAATGTCTTTCACTGCACTGTTTGAAGATTCTCTGAAATGAATTTCAAGACTGAACATACAGCACAGACGCAGGAAACAGCACTCAGTTCCCAGGGGCCCAAGGATCGAGCAGCAGTCTGCAGGCTAGCCTCAGTCTTGAGATTTTGATATTTTAGGGAGATAGCCTCGTACTCAGGTACAAGTCACCTCTATTGTTGTGGAGACAACAGTGTGATGGTGAATGTTTAGACTGGGAAGGAAGGGGGAAGAAAAAAGGGAGGGAGGAGAGAAGAAAAGAACAGGAAGGTAAGGGGAGAGAGGAGCAGAAAAGAGTCCTGGTTGTGAACCATTCCGGTGTATGTTTGTCTGGATGATCCCATCTTCAGAGGAGGAAAAGGGGTCTCAGTAGGTGTGTATCTACTAAACTCCCATGATGCACCATAATGTCAGAAAACATGAAGTAACAAGTGTTACTTCTGGATCAGATGAGCCTGTGCATGCTGTTTCCTACCCAAAAGTCCTCCAGAGAACTAACGCTTTTCTGATATTCTGATGGGCTCCCACATTGTCCCTGGAGCCTGGCCTGTACTGTGAACGTCTCCCACTAATCTACCATCTTACTCAGGTCTTCACCGGAGGTTACCTCAGATCATTTTAGATACTTGATCTTGTCTTTTTCAGGTGAGAGGCACTTCTGTGTAAATTCTCTTATTCTCTGTTACAATGATTTCATGTCTCTTCACTGGTTAATTGACAGAGAAGGAATGCTTGCTTGTATATTTAGCCCAGAGTAATTAAACCACCAGCAAAGTTTGCAAGGGAAAAGATGGCTATTTAATTAGAGGTTAAATAATGAATTATTAATTATTGAATTGAGTTAGTGTTCATTAATTAGTTTATAAGGTGCAATAATTACATCATTTTTATTTTAATACGGAAATGTGTTTTATAATTATCTGCTAAGTTGCCCAAGGGTCATGTTACCATTGTTTTTTGTTCTCTGTAGACTTCAGTCAACAGAGAATACTCTAATTGTTTTCTGTCACAAAAATTCTATCCTGTTTACAGTAACATGTTTCACAACTTGGATCATCCATTGCTCATTCTTCAGTTAACACACAAGAAAAGAGACACCTCCTCATCATTTGTCAGAGGAGCTCTGTTCATAGGACAGCGTTTGTCAAATGAGGCAGTTCTAGTAGAGGACAGGAAGAAAGGCATCTAGAAGTAAGGTTAAGAGAAGGCAGGAAAGCTATTACTGTGGAACAATCCTTCTGTTCACTGTGAAGATTTGTCACTGTGATTGGTTTAATGAAGAAGCTGACTGGCCAATAGCTGAACAGGATAAAGTTAGGTAGGAGAACCAGATTAGGAGAATGCTGGGAGGAAGAAGGGCAGAGAGAGGAGTAGCCAGCCAGCCAGGGAGTGAGTTTGACACACAAAATGGGATAGATAAAAGCCACGAGCCTCAGGGCAGCACATAGATGAGCAGAAATGGGCTAAGTTGTAAGAGCTAGCTAATAACTTGCCTGAGCTGTTGGCCAAGCGTTTATAATTGATATTAAGACTCAGTGTGGTTATTATGAAGTAGCTGCTGGGATGGAGAGAAACTACCTACAGGTTATAGTTGTGAAGATGACTTCCTCTTAAAACTGACTTCATCATTCCTCTCTCCTAGCAGCTGATCTAAACATAATAACAACACATGGTTCCAGTGTTCTCCCCTACAGCAGATGCTGCTTCCCTCTCATGGACCAGTGACTCCTCTGAGAATCCAATGAAAGATACTCTCTGGATGGCATACCCCATGACACTTGTACAAAAAGGTGCAAATAATGTCAGAATTCAGGGACTCCTAAAGTCCAGGTATGAACCCACAGATCTAGATTCCCTGTGTTAAAAATGTGTGTTAAATGAGCTCTCCATGAGGTATTCATATATCCAAAGAACATGACCCTATGGGTCCTAAGTTGGAAATCTCTCCTAGTGTTTCTAAAAGCCCTCAAGCAGCATGGAAAGGTGAAAAGCATTCGGCTCTGGAAGAGCCGGTCCTAGACTCTAGTTGGCCTTTTAGCTGATCTGTCTCCATCCCTTCATCTGTGAAATGGATATAATACCTAACCTGTAGGTTTGCTAAAAGAAATACATGAAAAAGTCATTGGAAGATTCTAGAAGTTTGGATTTTAGCAGCCAAGATGGACATACTTTAGAAAAAAATTGAAATACTGGACAGATTTCATGTGTTATGTCTGAAAACCTGAACAATTACTAGAGAAACACTTGACTTGTAGTATCTACTGTCAAAGTAGTTACTCACTTGACCTTAGTAAGGTATAAGTACCTAGGCCAAGGAAGCAGGGTATAAGTCTAAACAAAGAGAATACTAGTTTTTAAAGTGGCCTGGAGCAGTAATATTGAAACTGGGAGAGCTGGAGACAAGGCGAAGTTTTAGCAGGGATCTGCTGAGAACTGGGAACTCCCCCAAAGCCCTTCCAGCTCTGCAATTGCTTTCCTCCAAGCAGGGCAAGCAATATTGCCCCTTTCCTTCAAAAGGCTTCCAACCTCACTAAAAATATGTCTTTATTGTAGGAATCTCTTTCCAATGTTTTAAAAACAGAAATTAAAGCCAAAACATAAGATTTGATTAATATCAATTCTCTTTGGGGGCTTCATCTCAGATATAATAAAAGATTCTATTTATACTTGCTGTCTTTTAAAAAATTTTGTTTGAAACATTTTTGTTCTACAATACATTCATCATACACTTTTATCTTTCCTTACCTCCTCTCAGATCATCCCAAGCTACCCACCTACCGACTTCTCATACTCTCTCTATAACAAATTTTAGCAAGCTTCCAACGTGGGACAAACAACAAAAACATTCAGTGCAAACTAACAGAAGAAGAGGAGGAGAAAACCACTAAGACAGAACCAAACAAACTGCGTGCACGCAGGCAAGCACGGAGTCTGTTTTGTGTTGCTCAGCCACCCCTGAGCACTGGGGCCCTGGACTGAGCTTATATATGAAGTGACACTCCATTGTAGAAACTGATTTTCTCTTTCCCAGGAGGTATCAATTGCAAATAGCTTCTTGGCTAGAGGTAGGACTTTGTGTCTGCTTCCCATTCTCAGTGCTGGGCTCTTGTCTGGTTTCAACCTGCACAGGTCTGGTGTGTGCTGTCACAGTGTCAGTGTGGGTGTATCAGTTCTATGGTGTCTGAAGACGCTGCTCCCTGAGACTCGGTCACCACTTCTGGCTCTTACAGTCTTTCCACCTCCGTTTCTGCATAGATCCCGAGCCCTGACAGGGGAGGGGTTTGATAAAGGCATCGTATTCAGGACTGAGGGCTCCAGAGTCTCTCACTCTCTTCACACTGTCCATGTGTGGGTCTCTTTGTTAATCGCCATCTACTGCAAGGAGAAGCTTCTCTGATGGGATCTGAGCAGTGCTCTGCTCTGTGTGTATAACAATATGGCATTGTGAGTCATTTTATTCCTTTGTTCCTTTAGTAGACTAGCAGGTTTACTGCTAGGCCTGTCTGGTCTCAGGTCATGGGCTTGTTGTATTTTTTTAAGGTCCATATTACATTTGTCTTGACTGTGTTCTTGAAGATATTTTATAAATATACTCAACTACTGAGAAAAAACTATTACACATTCCTAAGTCCTTTAGTCTTTTAAAACTCAAGAGCTAATTGATACTATTTAAAATAGAATCAGACACAATAACGTAATTAGCAGTGAGTGGCAAAATCGTTTCCATGTTAAAGGAGATTATATTACAAAATCATATTGGTGAACATGAGTGAATGAAATTCAAACCTCACTTCTTTTATAGGTGTATCACGTAGTGCGACTTTCCCCAGACTTAAAAGAAATCCATTTGCCTAGAATATAGTTGAAATATGGTGCATAATTACACTGAGAAAATATATGCTAGAAAAGGTGTTATTCAATCTTTAGAAATTGAGGAGGGAGGGCCAGAATAATGGATGTAGTAGTATACTGATGATCAGGGTTTGAGTCCTTTTTCTGGCTGTATTGACTTTGGGGAAATCGTTCAAGCTTTCAGAACCTCTGCAATGCTTAGGCATGCAAACCTTTAACTTGATGCCTGCAATGAAGCTCTAGATAAGTGTGTTAAATATGGTGATTGAATGAGACAATATTTGTAAAGCACTTAGGGAGCTCATCATATAGTGAGTGCTCAATAAATATTAGCTGCTATTATCAGTGCTATTCATTTTGAATTGTTGGAAATTCAACAAAGATATATAGGTTTGCTTGGAATGTGCTAACTCCTAGGGAAAATGAAGATTTGCAATGAAGAATGGAGTCACTCACTAATACTTCTATCAGGATCTTGAAAGAAACATCTTTCCACATTTAGGAAAATTATAAAGATTTTTCTTACCAGTCAATTTCATGGCAAAATAACTGCTTTTTATTCTCCTTGGAAAAATTAACAAGAGCAGAAGTTTTATGCCTTATTGGAAATTACTATACTTATAATCTGGCCTAGATAAGAATGATGGGGAACAAAATGGAAGGTAAAGGAATAAAATTATTTATATGAAGGTCACTGGAAAAAAAAGAATAGAGAAAATCAAGAATGTGGATATCTAGGGATTGATGGTTCTTGCTGGACAGAAATTCTCAAAGCAAGAAATGTGGCTTCAGGGAGCTGTGCCACTAGACATCTCTCAAGTGGCAACACATTTCCGGTTAAGATTTTGGGTGCCGGCGAAAGAAAGAGTGAAAAGTGTGGCCCCATACATGCGAGTCACAAGCCAGGTGCTTATGATTTGGGTGAAGTCTTACAGACAGGTTTTCAGCTGGGGAGGAGTTCTGTCCCTCGGGGGGGGGTGTCTGGATACAATTTTGGTTGTGTTGATCTCAGGACTGTTAGGAAGGAAAGGCAAGACAAAGGTGTAGGGGGCAGAGGCTGCGGTCCCGGGAGACCTCGCACAATCAACAGTCCAGCTCTCTACAACCAAAGATGCTCTAACAGTCCAGCTCTCTACAACCAAAGATGCTCTAACAGTCCATCTCTCTACAACCAAATATGATCTAACAGTCCATCTCTCTACAGCCAAAGATGATCTAGCCCCCAAGTTAAAGTTATTGAAGCTTACAAACTTCAGCCAGATACAATCTCAAAATGCTGCTGTTTGGACTGTGATCACAATTTTACCTACCCTTTTGGGGTGTGGCTAAGTCTAAAAATACTGCAACTGGCAGAGCTTAGACAGAATAGGACCATTCTCCATTGTCCAACACTATGGAGGTTGGACCCATTGGGTTCATTTTAGTTCTAATCTATGGCAAATGTTTTGCAATCAAGCCTCCCCTTAGAGTCCAACACAATTAAGGGTACTGTCTCAATTCTTCCTCAGCTATAGCTAGCTGGGTAAGCTTGGGCAAGTCAGTGAGCTTTATGTACCTGGAGCTTCCATCTCCTCCCTTGCCTTCTCTGTTAGGTGGCACCCGTGAGAAGACAGGCTTCATAAGGGAAGAGCAAACCTGACACCTGGCTGCCATAGTACAGGTGTTCCCGGATCACTCGGCATCCTCCCGTTCAGTGTTAGGATGGCTTTCTCTCTGGTGGCTTGGTCTGGATGTCAACTGTTCAAAGCATGTCAGATGTGGGAGGCCTGAGGGGGGGGGATTGACTCTCAATGCGGCGCTCTTTGCAGGTGGCCTGATGCAAAATAAACAAAAGAAAACGTAAAATATTGCAGCAATACCATTGCCA
The DNA here is from genome assembly GCF_017639785.1 of Mesocricetus auratus. NCBI lineage: Eukaryota > Metazoa > Chordata > Mammalia > Rodentia > Cricetidae > Mesocricetus > Mesocricetus auratus. The sequence goes on along the minus strand of NW_024429197.1, from coordinate 50,995,817 downwards.
CTCTGAACAAGAGTCCCTTTTACACATGGTGCTCCTCATTCCCTTCTCCGTCCTCTCCCCCTGCCCAATAAAAGCATGAGGGGGTCCTCTCCTTTTCCCCCCAAGATCAAAATCAGGATTCTAACACCACCAGTCTCTTCATTTGCATTTGAAAGGTACTAGTTTCACAAATAATAAGCAAGAGTAGATTACTAGATTATAGAGCTGGCATTCCAGTGCATAGAGAATAAAAGGAGAAAAGCTACAAGGGTGCAGAAAACAGTTTCTTCTGCTAAGGAAACAGGAAAGAGAAGGCAAGAAAGGTGCTAGAAAGAAACAGAGCAATTTTGAAAGTTATATAAAAACATTTAAAAACAGGCTGAAATGTGTTTTCTAAGTAAGAAAAATGGTCTGAAATGGAAATTGAACATAATACAAAATGTCGCAGAAATAATGGGCTAAGAGAGAACAGATGTGAAAACTTAAATTAAAAAGGTGTGGGTGAAGGAGCAAAGAAAGAAAAGCAAGAGTGAAAAAAGAAGACAGAAGGGGGGGCAGGAGGAACTGTGAGACAGTGAGCTGGGGTTGGGCCCTGTGTCTCAGCTCTAGTGTGTCTAATCTGCGACCTTGACAATACCATAAACATTCCTGAGCCTTGAATGACTCCACTGAGGTCTGAGTAAGTAAGACATGTTCTGTGATGTCCAAGACACAGAGGGCTTGCCCTGATTAATGACCAGGGTGTGGTACAGACCTGGAGGTGCCACAGCCTGGAGTGGGGCCTGCCACTAGGGCGGGGCAACTTGACCCAGGGGCGAATGAAACAGGGCATGGGCCATCATGCAAGGGACGGAAGCAAGATCAAGGGAGGACAGTGGAGTGCGGAAGTTGTGCTAAGAACATTTTTGAGGTAAGTAGCCCAACTGCAGTAGTGAGAATTTAGAAGGAGGTGAACCAAGAGGAAATCACTGTGGTGATTGACAGCAAGGTCCCGGTTTCGATCTTCACTGCCCAGGGATGGCTCCCTGGCCAGGCAGTTTGGAACTCAGTGCTGCAGATGTGAAAGGAAAGCCCACAGAGGAAGCCAACAGGGATCCAGCTGTAAGAAGCAGAGAATGTGGGATGTAGCCAATCAGGAAACAGAGCTAGAAGGTGGCTCATGGAAGGGGTGGGTAATCCAAGACTGAAGCTGGACGGAAGCGACAGACAGCAGTGAACAGGGGTGCCAGAAATGGGGCTGTAGACCAGGTTCTCTGAAATTCTAATGCCTATCGTGTTGGTATAAACAGAAGCCAAATATTAGGCTCTAAAGTTGTGCTAATTTGTGGCCAAGTCTCATATATACTTCTTGGTCTCGTGGTGTTGTGTAAGTAATGAAATTTGTCTAACTTTCAGTTCTAGAGTAAGGTTGAGGGTGTCTCCGGGGTAGCTCTGAATTACATTAACAGTGAATGCTTGGCATAATCCCAAGAACAGATTATGTACCCAATAAGAAGCAGCTCCTTTATTCACCTGATATGTCTCCATCTGTACTGTCCTGTAGATCTACATCAGGAGAGAGGGACAGGAGAAGCAGCGATCGGGGAGCTGGGTGAAAGATGTTTTTCTCTGAGGAATGTGGAAAGTGACTGGAGAAACTCAGGTAAACCATTCAGCGCATAGTGATTGTAATTTTCAGATGGGAAAGAGATACAAAGGAAGAAAGAATCCAAGACAGGCAGTCATGGTGCATTAGTGGCGCACGTCTTTAATCCCAGCACTTGGGAGGCAGAGGCAGGCAGATATCTAAGTTCAAGGCTGCCTAGTCTGCAGAGTGAATTCTACAACGGCCAGGGATGTTACACAGAGAAACCCTATCTTTAAAAAAAGAAAGAAAAGAAAAATAAGGAGAAAAAGAATAAATGGTGGTTGTGTCATTGCTGATGCTTCTGAGCTTCTGGAAAGACACAAGAGGTCCTTGTCAACTCCATCCCAAAGTGCGTCACCCACTTCTTTTGAACTTCCACTCACGACAGAGGCAAAATCCCTTAAAATGCAGGAATCTGAGTTCCATTTGGTTCTGCTTCCTCAAGATCCACTTTCAGATTCATTTTTGTATGTGTGTGGCTACATGAAAATACATGAAATGAATTGTTAGGTTCTAAGTAGTTCCAGAACTATGCTAGAATGCCCAGGGTCACCATGGCTGCCACTGGTCAACAATGATGCAATTAAGGGGAAGTGTCATGACTATATCCAACCATCTAGCAAGGCAAGTCTACGTGGGGAAAGAGAGGGGAGCACATGCCTCCACCCACCCCCAGAAAGTGTTCCCACTACCCCCACGCTTTGTAACTTATTTCTCAAAACAAACCAGAGCTGAGATTTCTACACTCTTGCGGCAGATGGAGTGGAGAGGCTGGATGAATCTTGCAGGAAGCATGTTTCCTCCTTCAGGTTACAAGGGGCGAGGCCCTCCTTTTCACCCCAATATAATCTAAGCTCATGTAAAATAATGAATTCTTCCTGCAGGAAGTGTCAGTCCATCAAGCAAAAAAGAAAAGCCTCCAGCGTATGTTCCCAACACATGTTTTCACTGGTCTGGTCTCTGTTCTGCCTGCTGTGGCAATCAGCTTTTGCAAATACTGTCACTTACCAAATACAAAAAGCATGTGAATACTCAGCCAGTGTCCTGGGATAAACACAACCAGCCTTTCTGACTTGGAACATCCACCCAGAACAGGGGCTTTGTTTCAGAAGGACAAAACCAGTCTTGTAGCATCCAAAGCATCCGTGCAGGAGAGAGCAGGGGTGGGGGGAGGGGAGACAACTGGCAGTTAGGGTAAAGGGAAGACATGGACCCAACCCAACAAACTGCTCAGAGTCTGCCTCATATGTATAAAGGAAAATTGATAGCATTTGATGGTGGGTCTGCTCAATCCAGCCAAACTAAAGATGGGTTGGGTTTGGAAAGACTGCGGAAAGAGTTGGGATCCAGCCAAAAAGCTAAGTAGCCAATTGGGGGTCTGAGAAGCACACACACAGGAGGGCTTTGAGCTCTGCCTCTTGGCAAGAGGCCCATCCATCATTTCATCCAAAGGGGGAGAGCTGGCAATGGGTACTCCTCATCCCAGAGGCACTTGACAGGTAGGCTTGCTGCTGAGAGCAATTCTGCCTCATGCCAGCCAGGTGCCAGACTCTGCTCTGTGACCATACCAGTTCCCAGAGTTACCATGAGACAGTTCAGGAAGCTGACACATGGAATGGGGAGTCTGTCATATCATGGCAGGCCATTTGTTTGGTGTTTCCTGGCATGGAAAATGTGGCATAGGGAGACACTGTCCCCGGTGGGCAGGCTGTGACAGCATTCAGCCGGGGCCAACACAGCTCAGCCCTGGGGTGGTTCTCTAGCTTGACAATCTCTCACTTTCTGGAGGGCAGCCTCTCAGGGCAGTCGTATGGTAGGCAAGGAAGAGATGAGGGAAATCAGTGGTGCTTGGGGAGGGCAAACAAAAAAGGTACAGTCACATTTAAGAATAGAAACACAAGTCTATCTCTGTGCCCCAAGGAACTCCAGTGTACCTGAGGATACATCTAGGATTCCATTTTTGCAATGACATCTGAGTCTTCTGAAGGAAACAGTAACAAGGACTTTGGAGGCTTACTTCTAGATCCTACAATCCCTGAAACCAAGGTTCCTGAAGAATTTTCAAATTCTAGAAATATGACCTAGAGAAGCCCCTCTCTCACCACGCACAAAGTGAGAGAACCTTTCTTCTGAGTCCTGGACCTCGATGATGATGAACACACTTTTGGAGTTTCCCAGGACCCCCATTTCTGTAGTGGGAGACACATGGTAAGAGTTGGCCAAAGAGACTTCGAATGAACAAGAGAAAACTTGACACTTCTGCTGTGAGTACAGCAGGATTTGGGAGGTAGGGATGCAGAGTCATCCCCCATGCCATCCCTTGTTGGGCCATAGGAGGCAAGGGTATCTGGAAAATGGTATGGGTCCTCAGCGGGCTCTTGGAATAACTGCAGATTTCCTCTTGTTTAGCAAACTGGGGTTAAAGCTATGTGATAATCCAGAGAAGCACAAAAGAACACCAATAAAGTGCTACGAAGGCTACAAGGCTCCCAATAAACCTAAAAAAAATTATTTTCTATGGAATTAGAGTTTTGATTATCCTATTTTCTTTAAAAATATAGTCTTTCATAGTGTATCATGCAGACATCTACTCACTGTGCCTCCATAATATTCAATAAAGCCAAAATGATTTCAACCACTCAAGCTTAGTTGTTTTGGGGGTAACTCAGCACTGAGTGGGCACATGGCTTAACCAGGTTTCATCCATCATCCATGACATATATCTGGTCTAGAGCTGTCAGACTCTACTAAAGACTTCTCCAGAGCTTTTTCTTTCTATCTATCTTTTTAAAATCTTAGTTTAAACAGGTCCTGGTACAAGGGCTGGCACAGAGTCAGTACTTAGAATATTTGCATTGAATTCAATAAATAATTTAGTTGCCTTTAACGTTTCTATTCAGGACAGTTATTTGGGCATTTGACAAAAAATTATTGAGGGCTTACTCTGAACAAGTTTGTGACACTGGGTGTGTAATATGAAAGGGTTGTTTGCAGCATTAAGGGAACCCAGAAGTCATCAGGTAGTCACACCAGTGGACATGTTATTGCAGAAGTATGGACTTCTCTGACAGTATATTCAAAGCGAAAGAATGGCGAGGATTAATATACTCCAGTAAGATGTAAAAAGAAGAGACTCACATATAATTACTATGTACACACACTTTTCTTCTGGCTTTATGTATATATTCATCTCATTTTCATAACTCTGTAGTGGAATTACCTTCATTGTGCCTAATTATATTGCAGTAGAAACCAAGGTGCCACTGGTCAAATGATGTGGTCAGGGTTGCAGAGCTGGTAAGTGCTCTTTGAATTTGGTAGGTTGACTCTAGAGTCATGGGAAGTCATGGATCTTGGAAGAGAACTTATAACTACCACTTTACTAAACCAGCATAATCTCTAACTATGTTTAAATATTTGTACTTAGACCCATTGGGAAACTATGGTTCTCACCCTTCGTCAAGGAAACTTCTCTTCATAACAGATGGAGATGATTACAGAAAACCACAGCCAATCAAAATGCAGAGCTGTCCAGCCCAGTCCCAGTGGATACATCTACAATACAACTCTTGTACCTAAGGCTCAAGGAACAATGTAGAAGAGGGGAGGAAAGATTCTAAGAGCCAGAGGACCAGGAAGCTTCCTGTGAGAGTGTGTCTTCTATGAACGTCAGAGGCTACACCCATGATGGCTCTCCAACATGACTGCCTCAACATGGGCTGGACAAGAACAACAGACGTGCTAACGTGGGATAGAAAGCACATGAGGCCTCAAGCTTACAGAGAAAATTACAGGCAACAAAGGAATGCTGAGAGCTGGAGAAATAGTCTTCCCCAAGGAAAAGCACAAGCACATCAAGTGGTTACCCAGTACCAAATGGTCAACCTGGAAAACATACCTACAAATAACATCCCACAGAGTGATCAAGCTGTACTTATGTATTTAGGAATATAAACTACATACATACATATGTATAAAACAATAATTTAACAATAATTTTAAAAGAGGCCATGATGTTGAAAGAGAGCGAGGAGGAGTATATGAGAGGGTCTGGAGGGAGGAAAGGAAAGAGGGAAATTATGTAATTATATTATAATCTTTAAAAAAATAGAAAAAGTCCTTCTGAACCCTGGAAACTCTCATTTGCAAAGAATTCTGATATGTAGGATGTCCTCCATTTTGTTTCATCTATAAGGCACCTTCATGGGGCCAACACATACGTGCTTTGGAAGATAAGGCATTGGGGATGAATGGCGCAGAATGAAGGGGACACACGTGTTCCCTTGGAGGGGTGGCCACCAAGTGTCCTGACACTTTCTGGCACTCATCCTTCATAACATCTAATCACTTCTGGAAAAAGGGAAGAAAGAAACAAAATAAGAAGGAAGAGGATAAGGAGAAAAGATAGGAAGAGAAGAAGGAGAGAGAGGGAAGGAGGGAAAAGGAGGGAGAGAAGGAAGAAAGAAATAAAGAAAGAGGGATGTAGGAAAGAAACGCAGAAGGAATTAGTTTATTGCTATAGGCTTTTCTGTTCCAACTGGGGGATGGAACTTACAGCATAAAGAAGTGCTTATGGGGACACTGCCCAACCTTAAGCCACAATGGAAACACCAAGCATTTGTCATGGACACTTAAAATTGGTTTTGTCAACAAAATGCAAATTAAACCCATCTTTGTCTTGAAGCCATATGTCCTCTGGGATAGAAACACTTTTTCATGTGGAGTATGCTGGCCAGGGTTGGCTTGCGTACAGCTCAGAGCATGCTATGTGGTGGTCCAGGGAGCAGTGAGAGGAAAAGGAGATGCCTAGAGAGCTGCAGTGGTGCCTGGACATCTTCAGAGAGAAGAGGATGTATAATAAGCTTAGATGCAGCCTGTTGCCTACAGTGATAGGAAGGAAGGTTACACTGCAGTCCCTGCCTGTGGTCCTTTCCCAGAGAAATCTCCCTTACTACATGGTTTTCCTTATGACCTTTCTATTTTATTATTATTATTAGTAGTAGTAGTAGTAATAGTAGTACTATAGTAGTACTACTAGTAGTGTGTGTATGTAAGTGTATCTGTGTGTGTGTGTGTGTCTGTCTGTCTGTCTGTCTTTATGTATGGTGTGTGTGTGGGAGCATGTATGCCATGGCAGGCTTGTGGAGGTCAGAAGACAACCCTCAGTAATCAGTTACCTCCTGTCACTTAATGGTATTTGTGGATCAAACTCAGGTTGTCAAGTTTGTACACAAGTTCCTCTATCTGCCAAGCCATCTTACTGGCTCCCTTTTATTTTTTTAATCAAAAACCTTAAAACCGTTTATTTTCACAGTAAACCTCCAGGGTATTGCTTCTATCTTCTCATAAAAGCAAGGCTTCTTTTTATCTACCTATTCTTTTTCAAATTTAAGTAATGAATTGTGGGTCTCATTTTGTGGTCCAGACTGGACTTCAGCTTGCATTCCTCCTGCCTCAGCTTCTTGAATGCTGAACTTAAGGAGTGTAGCACCACACCAAGTGTGATTTTATTTTTCCTCACGTTCCTCTTCTCTGTGTCCAAAGAGAAGGAACAGGAGGACCACATAGGAACCCTTATTTCTTATAATAGCCCTAACCTTAACTTACACAGCTCTCCAGATCTTTACACTAGATCTTTGAGATGCTGGGGTCTGAAAACCCCTTAAGGGCTAGGTCCAGAACTGCATGGCCTGGGGTTTGGACAAGTAAGGAGGGCTCTGGTGATAGGACCTAGCTCTTAAGATCACAGATCTGGCCTCAAGTCACCTAGAAGCAAATCCTAGCCCTGCCTCTTTCTAGGTCCCAGTGAGACATCCTGGACAGTCCTAAGCTTAGTTACTAAAGAGTGAAAAAGGAGAGTGATGAGGTCGAATGGATACTAGCAAGGCGTTGAGCACAGCTCTGGGCTAAAGTGAAAGCAGTTGCAGTTGCTAAAGTAAGAAATGAAAAGCAGAGACTAGAATTGGTTCAGTCCATTTAGGCTACTGGGTAGCTTATAAACGACAGAATTTTGAGACTATCCAGTCCATGGTCAAGATACTGGCCAAATGAGTGTCTGGTGAGGGCACAGGAGCCCTGTGTCCTCTTAGATAGCTTTCTGTCTTCTTCCTGTAATTTTACAGTAAGTACAGTAGCAGGAGAAGTGCTAACTCTGAGGGGTCTCCTTCATGAGGTCACCAGGGCTCAGTTCAGATGGTCTAGTCACCTATCAATTTCCTAATACCCATCACATCAGGAATTAGAATCCCAGCAGCTGTTAGGTGGCAGGACCATCAGAACACGGCAGGAGCCAAGGTCACATGTTATCAACATACAGATAACAGCAACAGCAGGCTGGCAAAGCAGATGGGTCAGAAGTTAGGTTCAAGCCGATCATATGGGAAGTAAAAAAAGGCAAAGTCAGAATCCTGAAACAAATGACCCATTGACCCACACTTAAAGCATGGGATTTCGATGCAGGATGCCAGATGACGAAGACTAAATTCCACTTATGGGGCATCACTACATGCCAGAAGCAACGCTGCATGCTCTAATAACTTGTTTCATTTTGATCCCCACGTAACTGTGAGGTTAGTTGTTAAAACCACGTACTGCTTAGAGGAGAGCTTGGCACATAGTAGATACTAAATATTTGTTGACATTGAAATATTTTGAACATTCCTAGGTTATCCCTTTCAAATACAAGTAACGTGTTGGGCAATTCAAACCTGGAGACAGCTTTATCAGCATTTGACTTTTAACCACCTGAAGCACAGTGGAACATGCATATGTGATCAAATCTGGTGCGAAGATCTGTCCACATTGGTGCAAAGCTTTTTCACATTGGCCTACATTAAAGGAAAGCTGCACATGCCAATAATGTGTCAAGTGGGATATTACTTTGAGAAATTGCTTCTTGTTTTTCAGGCACACAGAATTAGACTGAAAAATATTCTTCTTGGCACATGCATAACAAAGTAATTAAAGGATACAACATTCAAAACAAGGAAGTGAAAATCTGAAACAGACATTGAGACAAATAAAACAAGAGCGCAACTTCAGCTGGGAAGGCGAGCGTCAAGGAGCTGAGCCATCTCTAAGAAAAACTGGAGCATTCTGGAGTCATTGCTCTTGCTCCATTCTCTTCAGGGACCTCGATATTTCTAATGGGAATCAATTTTATATCAAAACTAAGCTTCAGACAACCCCCAGAATAATTTAGGCTCAGAACTCGCCACCGGCCACATTGTATTTTAGGTCTTACGTATTTTAATGGCAGTCCCAGCAACTCAATCCTCAGGGATCTCACTTCCATTTGGATGGCAGATACTAATGAACAAGTATATGTAGAAGGGACTTCTCTGGGATTATTTAGCAATAGGAAGACAGTCAAATGGGAGACAACTCTGCTTTATTTCCAAAAATGAGCAAGTACACCAAGCAAGAAAGGAATTGGTTTTTACTTTATGATGCTTCTTATTTCAGAGCTATAACATCATTCAGCCAGCAACTATCTCTGGACACCCACAAACTGTTCCTATAATTCATAGTGTTATGCCCCTGAGTTACATTAAGTTACTCAGTGACTTCAATGGCCTCTTATCCTGGAGTATCTAGTTGGCTCTAGTTTAATAGTTAACCATTCCCAATCAGGTTAGATGACTCCAGTCACAAGAGTAGAAACACATCTTTTTAATCTTTAATTTACTCCTTAAAACACACAACATACACATACACACACACACACACACACATGCACGCACGCACGCATGCATGCACACACACACACACAGAACAAAGAACATTTAAGCCTACTATTTAGCCTGGGTGGTTGGTTACTGTCAAATTATGAGGGAGACATAGAGGCAACTCAACCATGAGGAGCTGTCACTGATCAAATGGAGGGACTGGGGAGGTTTGCAGAAGTCCCTGAGTGAAAGTTAGACACACAGAAAATCTGCCCAAGGACACCAGCAATGGTGCAAGCAGCCACTCAGGAAAATGAGCATTGGGGTACAGGTCTCGCTGTTGTGAGAAACATCAGCAAGAACCCTAGTAGGAGAGCAGCTGATGGGAGGCCCTGAGACACACATTTCAGGTCCTGGTACCCCTACAGAACTCATCAGATTGAAGTAAGGACAGGAAAGGTACCTGGTTTCAACAGACCAAGGAAACACACACACACACAGTAAAATAAATAAGGCTAGCTACTTGCAAACCAATTCAAGTTTCTAAGTCCATGAGACGCTAAGAATCCAGAGTAGTTCTCAATCTGCCCAACACATTCGTCTTAGAAGAAAGCAGGGAGGACCTGGGGTAAGGTCCATGGCCTAGTGCTTTTCAGACATCATTTGACTTTGTCTTCGAAGCATCTTCATACAGGCATAAAAGGTCATAATAATACATTACGTTCATTACAGTTTAAAAAGAACCTCAACGAAGCAATGACAGCACCTAGGATAGCAGAGAAAGCATATGTTTGAACTTGAATTAATATAATGGCAAGTCAGATTTTAAAATTTCATAGACAATATAACCTGGACATGACAGATGTGAGATGCTAGTGTAGTTCATTGCATTGCAGCTTGTTGTCTGTTGTAATGGTGTCACAATTGGAAAGATGGAAAAAACAACTTAAGCTAAGGTATGCTGCTGGCAGAGGTTCTTGTTACACCTGGTCCCACAGCTGCTTGCCACAAATAAACACACAGATGCTATATTAATTATAAAACTGTTGGCCAATGTCTAGGGCTTCCTGTTGGCTAGCTCTCTTAATTATTAACTCATAACTTACTAATCTATGTATTTCTACGTGACCTTATCTTATCAGAGACTGCCTGGTGCATTCTTCTTGGTCTCCTCATGACATCTCTTCATGGCCTCTTTCTTCTCTCTCTCCAACATTCTCTTCATCTCCTAGTCCTACCCATCTTCCTGCCTCTACTGGCTAATCAGTGTTTTATTCATCAACCAACAAGAAAAACATATATACAGAAGGACATGCCTCATCAGTATACAACCTTAAATTTAACAAATTTTACTGTAAATATATCTCTAATTATACTGAATATAAATTGACTAAATGCAACAGCTGAAAATATAAACATTTTTAGTTTTATAAATATTCACATATTTAAAATATAAATATTTGAATGGGAAAAATACAAATACAAGGCTGGGTGTGGTGGTGCAAATCCTTAATCCCAGAACTCAGGAGGAGGCAGAAGCAGGGAGATCTCTGAGTTGAAGTCTAGACTGGTCTACAGAGCAACTTCCAGGATAGTCACGGCCATACAGAGAAATCAAAACAAATAAATAAGTAAATAATAAAACAAATAAATAAGTAAATAATACAAATACAACTATGTACTATTAGCAGAAGAGACTAGAGTTAATTTAGATTACAAAGGTATGAAAAGTAATGCTATGTGAAGACAAAACAAAATAAAAACAATGTGACTATCGCTAAAAATAATGAAGATGGCTTTATAATGGTAAAATTACAAGGTGTTTAAATTTTTTACCTGGGGATGATGTCATGTGATACCGTAGCCCCTGTAAGACCCTCAGGAGCCTCAGTTTGATCCCTAGTATGTACAGAGAATAAGAGAGAGAGAGAAGGGGGGGAGAGACAGAGACTAATCTGACTTTGGTATGTTTAACTTAAGGCTTTTAGAACACATAAAATTTGACCTCCATACAAACTAAAACAAACAATAATTAATCACATTAATCTAGGATGTCTTAGATTAATAGGAGATAAAGCAGTATAAGTTGAGAAGCTATGCCTATGATTAACAAGTTTGACCTTGTGGACTTATATAGGACAGTGCTGCCAACCACTGAACTGTGGGTATATCCTTCACTAAGTTACCTTTACTCCAGACGAAGACAAAGTCATTCTTCATATCTGTTACTTTGTTAGCATTGGGTTTGAAGTTTTTGATTATTGTTTTATCCATCTGCTTGTGGTCTTTGTACTTTAGAAGTATTTTAAACAATGTGTTTATCCTTGACAACTTTTGATGGTATGGAACACTGCAGGCCTAGTTCAAAGCTCCAAGTACTGGGTGCTAATGCTTTCATGATTTGCTGGGGTCCTCTCACGTTACTTGTCTGTAGTCTTTGCTCTAGGCATGTTCATTTTCACACAGAATCTTTTAATGCCTTGTCTTCTTATAAATGTTCTAGATAATAATTCTCCCTGATTCACGGGGCATTGTAAGAATAAATCAGAGGATTTTTATCAAACACTCAAAATAGTCCCTGGGACATGCAAACATTCACCTCATATTACCTATTATTATTCATAAGTTTCAACTCCTCTCATATTTCAGTATTGTTGATGATGCCACAATATAGAGATCTGACCACTTCCTCCATGTTGTCCCCATGGATGTGTCTGAGCCTCCTCAGGCCCAACAGATCCCAGTAACAGCATCATCACCTTTGCCACTGTACAAAGCAGAATCTTACCTTGCCTAGCTTCTCTGTTTTCAGCCTTTCTCCCCCACCCCTGTGGAAGCTGCCCGGTTACCTTCTATCCTGGGTTTATAGAGAATGCCTCACGGGAGTACTGGGTCAAGACATAAAACACAACAGAACCCTGACATAGGAAGCCAAGGGACCCCATTAACAGTTCAGCCTTAAAACCTTGTTCTTTAATGATGGGGCTCGTTTCTAGCCCTTTGATCACCTTCTAGTCTCTCTTTCTCTCTGGCCTCTTTTCTTCTTCCATCCACCTCCGCCGCACTCGCACACAGAGCCCCACTGTCTCCTCCGTTTGATTTGGTGTGGTCTTTTCACCCCCTTGCTGGTCAGCCTCTCTGTCATGGCTGGACTGCTGTTTCCATGCCTCCTGGGCATCGTAAAATATCCTTGGATTCTTAACAGCAGACTGTTGAATCTGGAAATGGAGACTCTGGTTCAGATATTCTTGGCTTTCCTTTTCAGGCTGCTCTGTGAGGCCTTTGGGGCTTCGTGCTGTTTATTCTTGGAGACTTCCTGGAGCGTCAAAAATGGCTTAAAAACGATCACTGTGCTGTGTGTTGCCTAAGTGACATTCAATCGCCCTACACTGAGCTGAATTTCAATGAGTTTGTGTAAATGAATCGGAAACATATGGATTTCATCCTCCCTCGCTTCCTCCACTGTTTTAAAAGCAGGAACTCCGCACTTGGTTTTTGCTGAATTAAAATGTTTAAAACTGAGATATGGCAAATCAAAATGAGACAGGCTTTTCTATTTCATTTTTTTAAAAAAAGCATTTCACAGTACTAGAGCTTGAACCTGGGGCCTTGAGGAGGCTAAGCAAGTGCTCTACCGCTGAGCTACATTCCTGCCCGCCTGCCTATCCTTAATGGGCATCTTGTAAAGGATACGCATCTTGTGATGTGCAGCGCCTGTTTTTGGTCAGCTTCATTCTCCTTGCCCTTAGATGCTCTTCCCTTCCCATGAGTCCCTGGATGCCTCCCTCCTTCCTTTATCCACCAGTCTGATAAGTGGCTGACTGTTGGCCACTGAACTGTTGTTCATGCCCTAGAGAGATGGCAAAGGGCCACCTAATCAGAGCCTTCTACCACACAGCAAAGAGAAGCATAAAAGGAGTTTGGGGGAAGGGCAAATTTTTCATGCAGCTTGTATTTTACTACCTTTTGTTGGCTTTCCTTCTCGGTCCTTTCAAAAAGGCATTTTTGTTTTGACGTATTTCCTTATGCTGGCCTCCACATCCAACCCCCACCCCATCCCTACACTGTGGACCTTTAAAATTCGTAGGCTGAAATTCAGTAGTCAGTGTTACAGTCACGAGGGCAGAGCCTTCAATAAATGGGATTAATGTCCTCTAAAAGAGACCCCAGAGAACTCCCTCACTATCTGCATGTGCAGTTACTGAAAAAAAAAGAAAAAAGAAAAAGATGGCTGCTTTTGAATCAGTGAGATGTATAAGGGACTACATCTCCCTCGGGCACTGAGATGTTCAGAGTTGTTAAAGATATGCCAGAACCATTAGCGTTGGTAATAAGTTCAGCTCTCATTATAAGTGCTCCTTCTCATGTTTATTTTCCTGCAAATAAGCAACAATGTTGGAGGCGGGTAAATTTGACTCCCTGGTAAGCAACTGTAGGACTCTCCTCTGATGCCTTGAGTACTGTCAGTCAGTCACAAGGACGACAGTACCAGCACCAGCCATTTTGAATACTCCATGGATATCTTGAGAAAACTACACACTGACCATGACTGACTGCTCCGGCTTCTGAAGGCCCAGCATCAGCCAAGGCCATTTTTAATAATTTGTGCCAGACCTTTGGCTATTACAAGCTTTGATGAACTCTGCATGACCCTGCAACCATTTCCATGTAGGTCAGATGGGGTGTATTTCTCCTGGTGGCACAGTAGAGCCACTGCTGTGACTGCTATTAAAAAGGCAAGGCTGTGATTGGCGCAACAAACCTCATTTCCCTGGGAAGTGTGCTGATTGGTACAAGCATCATCCGTGCAAGCAGGCCGCTCAGGCTTTCTTAGTGAGTGAGTTGGCTGGGAGACTGCTATGCTGCCTCTCCTGGTGTTGCAGCAACTGAAGGCTTTGCTTGCTAAGCTGCAGAAGTAGCAAGGCAGCTGATTGTGTGCCGGCTGAAGAAGAGGCTAATGATCCTTTCAAAACAGCAGCCGGGGCAGTGCCAGACAGAGCAGGGCAGTGGCGGAAGCAGATGACAGAAGTCTGGAGCTGAAAGAAGCTGAAAGGCTGTGTAATCAGAGGACAGAAACTGCAGGCCCTGGTCACTGCAAGAGGTTCAGAAGGTTGTCAAGCCTTAGAGCCAAGGACCTCAGACCCCACATGCCTGGAACTATGGCACTGGCCATTGTTAAGGGTTAGGGAATCCTGATACTTAGGCCTGCCCAGAAACTGTAAGGCCAGGTGCTGCCTAGAGCTAAGGAAACCAGCCCCCAGGATGACAGAATAACTATCAGAGCTATAGAGCCCAAGGTCTCAACACTCCAGGTGTGCACAAAAACAGAGTGCTAGAGGCCAGAGCCTGCTGCTGTTGCCACATCCCGGCTGCCTCCCTGTGAGGCAGGGAGGAATACAGAAGCTGCTGAGTCCCAGGGCTTGGACAGCCTCTCCTCAGTCTGCAGTTTCTAACCAGGTGGAAAAATAGGATCTCAGCCAGCTGACTGGGAACACTAGCACCCCAGCACTCATCTGGCTGTAAATCTGCAGGTGCCTCGGTTTCCCTGTCTCCAGCCTCTGGAACTGTGAACTGTAAAGAGAAGCTTTTTCCTTGAGAGAAGCCTTCCCGCCAGCCTGGTTCTAGAGCCGCATCAGTCCCAAATAAACACACAGGAGGCTATATTAATTATGAAGCTGTTGGCTTTGCTTGTTTCTTACTGGCTAGCTCTGACTTAAGTAATTACCCCATAATTGTTAATCTAAGTATGTCTCTTACCGGAGAATAGTTCCGGGCTTCCTACCCCATGGCGTCACATGTCGACTCTCTGTGTTTCTCCTTCCCAGAATCCTCCTGGACTCCTAGTCCACCTATCTAGATTCCTATTGGCTCAACAGTGCTTTTATTAACAAATGTACAGGACTTCCCCCATCATCTCCTCTTTTCTGTTTAAACAAAAAGAAAGGTCTTAACTTTAACATAGTCAAATTATATATAACAGAACAGTTATCAAGAACACAGTTACAACATTTTGTCTATTAACATTTAGCAAGATTTAAAGAAAATATCATCCATTCCATCCTTGTTAGTCCAAAGTTCTATATGTAGCCTATCTTTTATCATAACTAAGGAAAACTATAACTATAACTATCTGTTTTCAACTCCATCAAAGACCACAGAAGGATAATATATAAACATTAGGATTGACAGAGACATCTTGCTACCTGGACAGTCACCCAAAGTTCTTCTGTAATGTTGGGGCATCCATCTTCAGCCCATAGGCCACAATGCATCCAGAAGATTTCTCAGCAAAGCAGGAAATTTCAAAACTGTCCATCTGTATTAGCAGTCTGTCAGTCATTTTTCTTTGTCCTGCAGAAAGTCTTGTAGACTCTTCCGTGAAGCAGGAACCCTGTAAGACTGAGTTCAGCAGTCACTTTCCTGTGGGTCCTGCATGTTCAGTTTATATAGCAACAGTCAAACAGTCTAGGCAAGAGCAGTTTCTTGCCCAAATGGCTAATCTTGCCATGTTGAAAGCAAACTCCATAACAAGTTTCTTCGATGCCCATCTTCCTCTCAGACATAATTGGTGCTGCCAGGAGCAGACATTTCTCATTGTCAAGAAAAACCCTAAACCATTTTAAGTGCCATTTTCTGAAGGTCTTTGAGAGGTTTGAAGACTGTTTATCTATCTCAAATATATTTCTGTATATCTAGAAAACCTAACTTACCTAACTATAAATTCTATTATAAGTAACTATCTATAGTCTGTATTCAATTATGCATTACATTTTAAAAGATCAGTATAAGCACAATACTTAATCAAGAGGAGAAATATACACATCACAAAATTGACCTTGAATTTGTATCAATAAATGAAAAACAATACCCATACCATAATTCCCCTTTTTACCATTAAAAAATAGATTGGCTGTGATCACTAGCTAATTATAAACAACCCCATTTAAATGAAAACAAAGATTTATAAACAAGATGGGAATTAGGACGTCGCTCATTCCAAACTGCTTCATGCTGGAAGGGGGCACTGTTCATACCATGGGGATCATGACAAAACTCAGAAACCTGTATAAGTCCTTATTTTCAGGGTCTGTAAAGCTCCATCATCTTAGCTGTCTCAACTGTTGAAACACCTGGTCCACTGCTTCCGGGGGTCTTGGTTCGTCGAACCACAGAAGCCTGGAAGGAATCCGCAGCTTTTCATTTTCTGTAGAAACATAAATAAAAACTCCTTTTCCAAGTAACATATCCTTATACTTAAATTTTGAAGTCAAGGTATTTTTAAAAGATATAAGTTGAATTAATTTAGCAGCATTTATAATCAAGTGTACTTTGTCAGTTGTTCCTTCCTTAGCAATGAAAAAACTGAAAAACACAATAGCATACAGTATCCAGACTCTCTGTGTATTTTCCATCTTTACGTGGCATATTTATTTATCTATTATTACTTTATTTATTTTACTTTTATTTATTTTTCTCTGAGACAGGGTTTTTCTTTGGAAATCCACCTGCCTTTGCCTCTGGAGTAAATCCTACTGGCGTGCGCCACCACAACGCTGGCTTTTCTATTTATTTACCACTTTGTTGTTTCATTTTCTCTCTCAATCTCACGTATATTTTTAAACACACTGTAAACCTTTAGAGGTTTTGTTCATCCAAGTCTGACTTTACTGTAAATCTTTACGTTTTTCTGGCCACATGTCTTATCTGTTAAAACTGCGGCTGTTTAAACTGCCGCCTTCCAAGATGGCGGGCGAAAGCGTGATTCCAGCTTACCGCCTCAGTCCATGCTGACATCCAGCAAAAGCTGCCACTTCCAGCTGTACATACACACCTTTCAATCATTAGCAGAGTCTCTTAAAACAACCTTGCTGGCTGGTTTTTTGTTTTTTGTTTTTTGTTTTTTTTTATGCTGAGTCAGGAAGACTCCGGTAAGCGAGCCGCGTGAATCTCGGCTTGTCGCTAGCAAAACACCTGAGAAAAATGCTGCTATCAAAAATCTGTGCTTCTCTCCGTTCTTCTGTTTCTAAAATTCCTTTAAATCTTTTGTTATTTTGCGTGGAAATTCATTCCCACTTCTGACACCATTCTGTAAAGAGAAGCTTTTTCCTTGAGAGAAGCCTTCCCGCCAGCCTGGTTCTAGAGCCACATCAGTCCCAAATAAACACATAGGAGGCTATATTAATTATTAAGCAGTTGTCCTTGCTTGTTTCTTACTGGCTAGCTCTGACTTAAGTAATTACCCCATAATTGTTAATCTAAGTATGTCTCTTACCGGAGAATAGTTCCGGGCTTCCTACCCCATGGCGTCACATGTCGACTCTCTGTGTTTCTCCTTCCCAGAATCCTCCTGGACTCCTAGTCCCACCTATCTAGATTCCTATTGGCTCAACAGTGCTTTTATTAACAAATGTACAGGACTTCCCCCATCAGTGAACCAACAAGTTTCACATCTTACAGGCCTCCCAGGGTATGGCATTTTGCTGCAGTAGCCTGAACAGATCGAGACTCCCACCTGAATTTGCTATAACTATATTAGCTGCTTTCCATTTCCCTGTTGTGAAAATCTTTTCTCTCCATTTGGCGTTGCATATGCATGAGGAGTTTGGTGTGCCCCTCTTTCTGACTTGTATGTACTGTAGAGTATCTGCTATCTGAGCCTTCTGTTGCCCTTAGACAGCCTCCAACTTACTGTTGGCCTTGAGAGACCAGAGACAGCTCCTGGAAAGACATCAGCTAAGTGGCTGAGCTAAAAGCTCTAATTGAAAGCACAAACTAGGTGACCAGCACTACACAAGAGAGATAAAATTCTATCATGATTTCAAACTGCACTTATAAATAGATATTTTAACGGATATAGTCCATATGGCAGTCAGACACTGATTAACATTATCTCCACATTCTTCACAATTGCATTAACTTATTTTTTTAATTTTTGTTATTTTGAGATAGGGTCTCTCTATGTAGCCCTGGCTGTCCTGGAACTCATTATAAAGACCATGCTGGCTTTAAACTCACTGAGGTCTGCCTGTCTCTGACTCCAGAGGGCTGGGATTACCAACATATGTCCCAGTACCCATAGAAAAATAGAAAGTAACCCTGAAAATGATTCTCTTTAATGACTTTGACAAACTTGTGTCATTTTTAACTGTTCTACAGAAAAAATAGCATACTTTTTATCAGTTATGAACATATGAAGCAATAAAGATGTTTGAGGGCCAAGAATGTTATAGATACAAATATTGAGGACTCATGGGTATCTTTTGCATCTACCTACATAACTTCTTGCTGGGTCAAAGTTTTATCATCTCAGAATGAACCAATTATTTGTGTTCTGCACACCAAGTATTTTCAGGGAAGAGAAGAGAGAAACAGAGATGCTATTTTTCAAACTTTCCATTATATTATTCACAACATTTAGGTTTAATTGAAGGAAAAGGGAGACTTGGGAGATGGTTCAACAGGTAAGAATGCTTGTTGTACAAGAATGAGGGCCTGAGTTCAAAACCCCAGAACCTGTATAAAATAGCTGAGCCTGGTAGTGTATACGCCTGTAAACCTAGTACTATGGGGTAGTAGAGGCCAGAAAGGATTCCTGGGGCTTACTTGTCATTAGTCAAGCTCAAGATTCTGTGAGGGATTCTGCCTCAAAAGAATAATGTGAAGAGTGATAGCCAGGACATCCCATGTTCTTCTCTTGCTTCTGCAAGCACACATGGATGCATATACATGTAAACCACACACACATAAACACATGTAAAAATTGAAGTGAAAAATGCATGGGGTTGAAATGTATTATTTTTAATATATTAACTCACTATAATTAATAATGCAGTGTTTAACTATTTGCCAGGCACTGATTCTAAGCATTTTACACATATTAATCTAATAATTTACATAAAAATTATTCAGTGCACATGCTATGATTATCCGTAATTTATAAATAAGAAAACTAAGGCATAGAAGATTAAATGATTTGAACTTGTTCACATATTTAAGGGCCAGGCCAGAATTTAAATCTGGTCCTACCAGGTCCTCAGCCCATATTCTTAATGTATGTCATATGTAGTAGATACATACTCTGATGTGGCAGAAATAACAGAAATGTGGGGTACTTAAAGGTTTAGAAGTTAAGATTTAGTGTCTAAATTATAATAAGAATCAATTGTGTTCTCTTTCAGTGACCATATGTACAATGCTAATAGTATTTATGATATAAGAAATTGTGAAATTTAAATTGCTATACAATTATCCAAGAGCCTGGCTTTCTAAAATCATACCTAATTTAAAAAAAATCCACATGAAAACTGAGTATACACATTCATAGATAAATGATAACTGGATAGACAGATGGTTTGATGTGCAATTTAATAAGCATATTTCCCATATCCAAAGAGAATGAAAGTGTATTAATCATGGAAGACAATGGAATAAGAAATATTGTGCCCATCTGCAAAATACACCACACACTTCTATTCCTATCCATGAATGACAAATATTTGGGTTAGTAATGTAAGCTGTCCAATTGTGTGGAAATTGCCTGTTGAATACATCAGTGAACATCATTCTTTGGATATGGACATACAGGACCTATGACTTAATCTCACCCAACTTAATCCTGCTTTGATCTTAGTAGATGCCTTAGTGGCATCAGGATTTAAGTGTGGGACTGGAGGTACTTACTTGTCAGTGGTAGAGTGCATGGCCATGTGTTCAACTTATAGACACACACACACACACACACACACACACAAGTGGGGGGAGCCAATAGAGGGGTAAATGTGACAATTTGACTGTTGCAGCAGTGAAATGTAAGGAAATTAGTGCATATTTCATGCACTCAATGATATCAGTGAGCAGAGAAATTGTCTCCTTCCTGTTTTTCCTTTATCTAAATAATTTTTAAACATCTGCACTATACAAATAATTTTAAACTATTTTGATAGAGAGCTTTTCCTTGGCTCAAAAGACACACATTCTCTCTTTATTACATTATAGTAGAGGTTAAAAGTCCAGTATTTACAGCACAAGTACATTTGTGTTCACTTAGTTGACATATAAAAGGCTGTGTGATTGTGTGTGTGTGTGTGTGTGTGTGTGTGTGTGTGACAAATAATATTTGGTCAGAGAGTTCATAGTGTTGGTGAATTTCCTCCTAAATCATTTATACTATCAGTGTCCTTTCTCTGGTAAGGACTAAGTCCACCATGCCCATCTAAATCTCAGTAACAACATACTAGATCCTTGTGAGATGTCTGGGGAGAGTCAGCGATGGGGCTAAGGAGTAGAGAGAGATTCATTCCAAAGTTGGAGATATACTGTCTACATTTGTTCTCTTAGCCCTGAGTCCTGTCAGTGGGAATCTATTATACTCTTGAATGATATTCTAGTTCTCTTTCTATGACTGTGATAAAATGCCAACCAAAATCATCTTGGGTATGAAACAGTTGGTTTGGCTGACACATCCTGATCACAGTGCATCCTTGAGGGAAGTTCAAGCAGGAACTCAAGGCAGGGAACCTGGATGGAAGAAATGAAGCAGAGAGCACAAAGTCTTTGATTTCCATGATTTACGCAGCCTGTGTTTTATACAATATAGGATCTTTGGGTGTCTACCCACAGTGTCTAGGCCCTCCTGTGTCAGTCATTAATCAAGGAAATGCTGAACAGACAGGTGAGTTGAATGGGAGCATTGTCTCAACTGAGGTTTCCTCTTCCCAGGTGACACTATCCTGTGTCAAGTTAACAAAAAGCTAGCCAGCTCAAAGAAAACTCTTCAGTTAATGTCACTGTTAATGGTGAACAACTGAATTTTCTGTATGTAAGAAATTAAAGTCAGCCAGGCAGTGGTGGTACACGCCTTTAATCCCAGCACTCGGGAGGCAGAGGCAAGTGTATCTTTGTGAGTTCAAGACCAAGCCTGGTCTACCGAGCGAGTTCCAGGACAGGCTCCAAACAATACAGAGAAACCCTGCCTCAAAAAAACAAACAAACAAACAAAAAAAAGGAAATTAAAGTCAGCCATAAAGACCATAAAGGAAGAAACAGGCCCACCTGTGTACAGGGGTGACACGATCTTCATCATGTCCATTCTTCAAGATCACTGACGTACATGGCCAGTGTCGAACTACTAAGACAACCTTCTTAGGTTCACAAGATGCAAGATCAACACTCAGAACTTAAGTGTATTTATTCAAACTAGCAACACGCAATCTAACCCACTGACAGAAGTGAGGCAGACTCAGATATATGACCGCAAAGCTAACAAAAGGAATTTAGGATTTGCACAATAAAAATCACGAAGCATTTCTGAAAGAAAGGAAAGAGTGTTTCCATGAGTGGAGAGGAAACTCATTCTCTCCCTCTTCCCAGTCTTCAGGAGTGCAGAGCTCCTGCCAGGATTCTGATCTTGGAAGGAGTGGAAGGATGGAACCTCCAGACCTGGAATTTAAGGTGCAGGAACCAACAATAAATGCATCCAAGACCTCAAGGTTAATTCACCTGTCCAGCCTGTGGTGAGCCCCCTGCCCTGGCCTGAGCTATAGCAGAATCTGAGGTCAAGACAGCTGCGTCTTCAAGGAGCCTGGGCCTGAAGTCTGTCTGAAAGCTGAACCATGCCACAGCCACGTTCTATTTCCCCGTTAGAATTTTCACTTTATCTTTTTCCTTCAATAAGACTGGGGCCTGCTCATATCCCTCTGCATCCTAAGGCAATGCTCTCCAATGGAAAGCATATTGTGAAATAGGATGTATCACTGAAGATGCAGGTGCATCCTAGAGTCCTGAGCCCAAGCATTTGAAGATCTTTACATAAGAAGATGGACTCGGGCTCAGCTTCCTGCTCCTAACGCCGTGCCTGCCACTTCCTGGCCTGCCTCTCCACCATGATCATCCATCTAGAACTGAACCTGCTAAGATAGCTCTGAACCAATCCTAATTCTAGAGGTTTAGAAACGTCAAGGTGAAACTGTACAGATGCAGCTTGTAATTCTGATTACGTTAGCCCATCACAGCCTTCCCTTATCAGGGATGGGCGATGGCTCAGCAGTTAAGAGCCCTTGCTGCGCTCTGAGTCTGAGGGAGGCCCAAGTCAGGGGTGTGCTGTACCTTGAGGGCCGCTGCTGAGAGCTTCTTGGGTGAGCTCAGAGGCTTCACCATGCCATACTGCGGTGTGCATGCAAACACATGCATAAACAGGAAATAATGAAAAACAAAATAAGAATCTGTCTTTGGGGGACTCAAGACAGTAGCTGCTTCCAGCCCCCTCGAGGGCCACAGAGTCGCTCTGAGGAGCCTAGGAGACCCACTGGAGGCTTGCAGGCGGTGGAGGGTGAGTCTGCAGAGTTCATAGTATCTCTGCAATAACTATAAAAGACAGGTCTTATGGGAAAGATGCTTTTAAAAAGCGGTCTCATGAAACTGAAAAGGAACAAAAAAAGATGGCAGATCGGAGCCTGGCTCACAGCAGAGAGAGGGGAAACTAGAGACACGGCAGCTCCAAGTATGAGAGTGCTGATGTAGACAAAGGAGTGGGTCATTGCTGAGTGGGTCAGTTCTGCCGGTAGGCTTGGGCCACTCTGGCCTGGTGCCTCCGCTGCCGGAGTTTGCACAGCTTGCCCTGCTAGAGAGAGGAGAGTGATGGGCTGCACCCTGCCTAGTGAGCCAGTGGGTTGGCCGGTGCCCAGGGCAGGAGATAGCAATGGCCTGGAGCTTTCGGGATTCCTGCCCCTATACCCACTGCCTAGCCAAAAGATCTCCCTGCCTCTGGGCAGCAACAGGATATCTGAGATGAGTCTCCCTGACAGTCCAGTATTCAGGTTGCTTCAGAAACAAGAAAACTTGAGCCAGACCAACAACTCACTGAAATAAATATTTACATGTAAAACTGTTTGGGTGTGTATGTATAATATATATGGCAAATGTATTTATATATTGTATTTTATATATTATATATAAAATGTACATCTTATATACACATTTTATATATTATAGATAAGTATGCATTTATTACAAATATATTTATATAATATATATATGAATGAAGTGGCAGTGGAGACAGGAGCATGCTGTTGCTGAATAGGGCTGGCAGTGTGGTGTGCAGCAGCCTGGAGCTTACCCAGGCTCTGCCCCTGAATGTACTGTCCAGTTGCATGATCACCCTGGTTCTGAGATGATGAAAGGTCCGTTTTCCTGGATCAAGCCTCCTCAGAAGACCTCCATGATTGGTGCTGCCTCCAGAAGCCATGTTGGTATTCATGGTACAAGTGGCTGCCCCAGGCCATGTTGATGATGGTGGCCTATGCTGCCACCTGAGGTCATGCTGGTGTCCATGATCCATGCTGCCTCTACAAGGTACCTCGGAGTCTATAGTCCATGTTACTGTAGGAAGTCGTGTTGACGATGTCGGTGATCCATGCTGCTACAGAGGCCATGTTGATGTTCATGGTCTGTGCTATCACTGGAAGCCGCATTGAGGTCAGTGGCCATTGCTGCCACCGGGGACCATGTTGAAGTCCTTGTTCCTGTGCTGACACTGGAGGGCATGTGGATGTCTGTGGTCTGTGCGGCAGACAGAAACCATTTGGACGTGCGTGGTGATTCTGATGCTGCTGACTGTTATGAAAAAAAATTTTTTGCAGTGATATCAATGACTACAGACTCAATTGAGAACGAGACAACTTCCCAGCCCGGAAGAACCAGTCCAGGCAGGAAGCCATTGAGGAGAGTCCTTAAAACTTATGATAAGGTGCTGAAGTGCACCTCTTCACTGTTGACAGCTCCTGTGGGTGTGGGGACACATGATGACACAGACTTAGTTACCTTTAAGGGGCTGGCCACTGAGAATTTGACCATACTCCAATGAGTACCTGGGCGACACAAATTAGAGTTACTGTATTTTTTCTTCTTTTGAGGGGGAGGGCACAAGGGTGGGAGGGTAGAATGAAAAGCAAAAGTGAAGGGGCACATTATATGAAATTGCCAAATAAACACTAAAAATGTTAGGTAAAAAGGAAGGAAGGAAGGCAAGCTCTAGGACAGATAAAATATTTATTAATTTTGGGGGTGATGCAATTACATCCAGAATATAAATGAACTCCATTCTCAATAAGAATAAGACACCCCAATTAAAAAAATTAGCAACGTGGCACATGAGTAGCTAACAAGTACATTTAAAACTGCTTAATATCAGCAAGCATTGGGGAAACCAAAGCTACATAGAGTTATCGCCACCAGCAGCTAAAATGGCTATAATAAAAAAGAAAAGCAATGCAAAGTATGGTAGAGTAAGTGTAGAAACTGCACCCTCACCATTGCTCACAGAAATGCAAACTGACCCATGCATTTTGCAAAGCAGCTTAGCAAATTCTTTAAACAATTACCAGGATCTGTCTTAAACACCTATCTGAGAAACAAAGGCAAAGACTTGAGTATAATGTTCACAACAACATTAATAATTCAAACTAGATATGGTGTAAGTTCCATAGAGCTGATGAATGCATACATGAAGTATGGTGCACATACAGTAAAATACCTTCTTTTTATTTTTCTCTCATATATTACAACCCAACCACAGTCTCCCTTCCCTCCACTCTCCCAGTCTTCCTCACTTCTCCTCTCCCCCAGATTCACTCCTTTCCTGTTTCCCTTTAGAAAAGAGTAAGCCTCCCAGGGATGTCAACCTAACACAGCATAACAAGTTACATTAAGTCTAAGCACAAACTCTCGTGCCAAGACTGGACAAGGCAACCCAGTAAGAGGAAATGGGTGCCAAGAGCAGGCAAAAGAGTCAGAGCCACCCCCAGCCCCACTGTTAGGAGTCCCACAAGGACACCGAGCTACACAACTGTCACATGTATGCAGAGGGTCAGACCCATGCAGGCTCCGTGATTGTCAGTTCAGTCTCTGTGAGCCCCTATAAGCCCAGGTTAGTTGATTCTGTGGGCCATGTTCTACTTTGAGATTCCATCTTACACACACCTGCCAGAATAGCTAAGATCAAAACTACAAGCAACAGCTTATGCTTCCAGGATGTGGATCAAGGAGAACACTCCTCCATTGCTGACGGATGCACAAACTTGTACAGCCACTATAGAAATCAATATGGCAGTTCCTCAGAACATTGGGAAATCATTCTATTTCAAGATGCAGCTATACCACTCTTGGGCATATACCCAAAGGATGTCCCATCCTACTATGAAGACACTTGCTTAACTATGTTTATAGTAGTTTTTTTCATAATATCCAAATAGTGGAACAACCTAAATGTACCTCAAATAAAGAATGAATAAAGAAAATATGGTACATTTATACAATGGAGGATTTAAAAAAACGACACTGTGAAATTTGCAGGAAAATGGATGGAACTAGAAAAATTCACCCGAGTAAGGTAACCCAGACCCAGAAAGACAAACATAGTATGTACACCCTTATAAGTAGATGTCAGCTGTTAAGTAAAGAATAATCATGATGCAATCCACAGAAGCAGAGAAGCTAAGTAACAAGGTGGGTTCAAGGAGGACCACGTGGACCACTCTAAGAAGGGGAAACAGATTTTACAGGTGGACTGAAGGTGGGTGGAGATGGGCATGGGGGGGTCAGACAGGTGGGTGGAGGGAGAAAGTACTGGGAGAGAGGACTGGAATTGGGGGGCACTTGAGGGGTGATGTGAAAACTCTCTGGAATCCATGAGGGTGACCCTAATAATGACTCCTAGTAATGGGGAGCATAGCCACTGTTTTCTGTAACCTGGCGAGTTTTCCAGTGGTAGGAATAGGACATCAACAATTTGTCCTTCCTGCAAGATGCTCTAGGGTGATTGCAGCAGAGCACTTGTGGGAGTGGCCAACCAATGACTGGTCCACACCGTGAGAGGGAGCCCACACCTGATACTCCCTGGATGGCCAGGAACTAGAGAGGCTGGATAGCCCGGAGACCTAGGATAAAACCAAACAAGACTGAGGGGAAATAAAAGGTCGACGAAATTATTTCTAATGATATTCTCCTATACTTAACAGATTGGGGCCTACTCCAGTCATCGTCAGAGAGGCTTCATCCAGCAACTGATGGAAACAGATGCAGACCCACAGCCAAACATCAGGTGGAACCTGGGGAACCCTGTAGAAGAGGGGGAGGAAGGATTGTAGGATCCAGAGGGGTCAAAGACACCTCAAGAATAGCAGAATACTTTCTAACGAGAGAAAGCATGAACTGAACACAGTTTAAGTGAAAGATGCCACAACCACAGGGCTACGTACTATGATGTTCTACTTATGTAAAATGAACAAAAATATAAACTGATATAAGAAGAAAGTAGATTCATGTCCTCTAGAGATTGAGAATCGATTGTAAGCAGATTTGTGAGGAACGGGGGCATGATAAAAGTTTCTAAACTTAGGTTGTACTAACTTGATCATCTTTAGAACTTCATTCAAGAAACACTGAATTTGTGCTCCATGAAGCTGTGGGGTCCCACGGCAGTTACTATTAAGGAGCCAGCCAGCCAGCCTGGGGCAGGGAAATACCAGCCTAGGGTAGAAAAAACAGGCCAGGGAAACAATAAAGAGACCACAATGTTGATAAACAACTTTTGTTGATGCCAAAGCAGAATGAGGCCATTTGTAGTTTCAGACAGCAGGAATGATTATTTCAGGTCCTCGGGGAGTTCCAGGAGTGCACAATCACATTCCGTAGCTTTGGGATAAACCAGAAAATGGGACAAAATGGCAGGGGTTCAAAACAGAAATGCCTTCTGCCAAAATGAGTGCAGACTTCCTTTCTGTGCAGGAGCTGCCAAGAGTGGGCTTGAGTCTGGCCTTGCCCGCAGGCGTCTCTACTCTGAGACAAAGGAAATTATTCGTAAGTCAAAGTTCACTGCATCAGTGACAGGCTGGGACAGGTCTTCCTTGTACATGGCAGGGGACACAGTAAGAACCATGGCGTTATGGAAGTGCACATGAATACCTGGGCGTGTGTGAGCTTGGCAGAGAGACAGGGAAATGGGGAGTATGCCCCATTGAATGTCGGCACTTAAGAGCCTGCAAGACAAGTGCTATGAGGTGCTTTATCTTCGCCCCTCCTGCAACCCTGTGGTAAGGACACTAATATATCCATCTGAGGAAATTAAGATCTCAAAACTCTCATTGCTACTTGTACAGCAGGTGACATTACCCATCAAACCTACATGCAGGCAAGATCTAAAATGCAAAACGTCAAACTTGGTACATGACAGAACTGTGACTTGAATTCAGATCCATATGAATCTTGTTCTAGATGCCATTCCTCACTATCCATTCAAGGGAGACTTCTTGTTTCTTTGAATGTCCAGCCTTCCAGCTTATGCTTTCTGGTTCCTCGTTTTGGTGTGATAATAAGCAGCCAGAAGTCCTCCTGGGAATTCTTTTCTCCTCCAGGCTGAAAGAATGAAGAAAAAAATATACCCCAAAACAAAAATTACCACTGTGCCCTTGAAACGTCACTAACAATCACACACAACTACAAAGGCTAGATTCAGTGTTATTATTATTATTAACAAATGACGTAAGAAAAACCTTCAAGCATTTGCAGCCGCCCACACTATTTGTAAATCCTAAGGAAGAGACCTGAGCCAAAAAAAAAAAAGCTGGAAAGAAACAACCTTGGGTATCAGAAATAGAAAGTAGCAGGATCATTGTCTTTAGACAATTTGTTTTATTGTGAACAATAAAAGTGTTTCAATCAATTCAACAACAACAAAGTAACTAAAAACCCAGGTTGTCTTTTTAAAAAAGCATTTGTAGGGGTGTGGGCTACACCTCCTCAGCCTTTAGATCATTCTCCTCCCATTTGGAGCAGCAGATGCTGTCATATAGGGAAGGCCACCTGCTTCCCAGGGCATCTCTGCAACAAATAACTTTGAGGGAGAGGAAAGAAAAATCACTGGATAAATAGGAAAGAATTAGAAAGGAGAGCGGGAAATTAAGAAGTTGGCGTACCAAGAATCTTCTGAATTATTCAACCGCTAAAAAGCCGACAGATTTCTTTTGACACTTGACTGTCTCACTCTGTGTCTTTATCCATATTCCACTTTTTAAAGACCTGTTTCAAGAGTGGTATGTCCATCTGCACAGCCCAGCTTTGCGACATATTTATCTTCCTTTACAAAATGGGGGCATAGAAATTTACAGAACATGGGTATTAATTAAATGACACTTGAGTACAGGAAAGGGATGAGGGTTAAAAGAACCCCTAGAAACCACTGTCTTCTAAAAACATACTCTTTCCGTGAGACAGCCCACACCCCCCTCCCTAGCCCCAGCAAAGTGGCATAGATGACATTTATGAATCCCAAGGATTCTAAAAGCTTGTTCAACTCTTACTCAAAGCAACAGGTATCATTTGAGTCTCTTGAAATTATGACCTCAAAGTCTAATTGTTTGGAGAGAACTGGGTCTCCATGTGCCAAGGAAAATAAGATGTTAAGGAAATTATCTATATAATTTCAACTCAGTTAGCACGCACACCTGAAACATACCATCCTTAAAAGTAACCACAGGAAAAAGTCTGTGGTTTGGAAGTCTCAAGAACAATTTGTTCTAGATGGGTTTTCCTCACACAAGAAGGGTTTTCCTTCTGTGAAACAACCAGGAATTGTTTGATGGTGTTTATTTGATTATGATTTAGTCTATTATTACTTCCAAAAAAGGATAAAACTATTAAATAATAGTCTAAACCCAAAGTTGGCTTCTGGCTGTGCTGGAGTCTTCCTATAAAACAACAGTGGCAATGGAGTAGTTATGATGAGGCAATACACTTGGGAAAACACAAATTGCTGATCTCTTAAGTCTTCAGTAGCTCGAGCTTTGATTCTTGTCTGATTTTAAAAAATTAGTTGTATTCTTCTTTTGCTCCTGAGCAACTTGATGGTTCATGTTATAGTGTGGTCTCTCGCAGGTCCCTCTCCAGCCAAGTAAATCCTTTCAGATTCTACAAGCATGGACACCCCATGACTCACTGGAATGCTACGTTAGGACTCTAGGATGCTTACAGGTATGCTTGAGAGCTCTCTAGAGTAGCTGAGGGGCGGGCAGAGTGGGAGCATTAGGGGAGAAAAGTAAGATGGAATAGTTTTCCCTGATTAGGATAGATAGATGAAGCCCTCACACAATGTGAGATGTTTTTATGTTTGAAAATTATTTTTTTCCTTTTTTTTTATTTTCCAGTTTAAATTTAGATAAGAAACGAGGTTGCTTCACAAGTCAATTCCAGGTCCCTCTCCCATTCCCTCCCCTCCTCCCGTGCCCTCCCCCCAACCCTCCCCCCCGTTATCCCTTCATTCCCCCAGGGAAGGTGAGGCCCTCCATGGGGGTGTCCATAGTCTGTCATTTCATATAGGGCAGGGCCTAGACCCTTCCCCAAGAGTTCAGGGTGAGAGTGCACCTCACATTGTTCTATGAGAGTCCAAAGTCCGTGTGTATACTTGGGATGGGTACTGATCTGCTGAAAATTATTTTTTGATTATGTGAACTTAAATTTAAATAGTCGTTTCATGTATGCTTTCCTTTGTTAGATATGAAAATTCTACCTAGAGATGTGGCCTCAGCTACTGTGACTTTTGGGTTTTTGATTACAGTGACAGGTGCTGTTGACCTCGGATGGCTCTCAAAGAGTTCTTTAACCCCAGCTATTAAGACAGCAAAAATATTCATGGACAAATAACATTTTTTAAATGACAGTTAATAAAGATGTCCTAGAATCCCAGTTCTGATGTTAATCTCAGTTCTTCTCTGTCACCATTTCCTTCTGTCTTCTTGGTGAAACACTGTGCAGTTGAAGGGGAAATTTCTGGGGCATGTGGATGGATTCTTTGTATCTCCCCTAGATGGCGTTGATTTTCTTGTGCCTAAGTTGGATATTCTTCTAATTTAAAAGTATTTAAAGAAGTCTAAATCCAGCTTAATCGTTTAAACTGAATCATTTTAATCCAAGACACTGCCCAAATCAGGAAGTCACCGAAGTCCTCCAACTAGAGATTGTATTGGCACAAACTCAGTGACTTAATTCACTGTTCTAAAGAGTCAAGGGGAGCAAAATCTCATGTGTCTCCCAAATGGGAAACATCAGTGAGACATGATCATAAACAAAAGCACAATCCGGATGGCTCCTCAAAAACACAGAATGGATTCCGTTTGGGACAACTGATGAAATGTGAATATAGATTCATGATGAAAAATAGTACAGCAATGTTCAGTTTTGTCATTGTGGTAAATAAATGAAGGCTAGAGAGAATTTTATCATCCAACATAAACACAGGTCATGTGGAGAGTCAAGAGTATTGTGTTTTCAAGTAACTACCAAATTGGTTGACATTTTTTTCTGTTTAATTCTGTTTTGGATGATTTATTTTTTCTTCCTAATGCATACATGGTTTTCTTTAAATATTGTGTTCATTGGTGTATATACATACTCATTGCACTGTGTTGCATAAAGATATTTTCTGAGAAATATATATTTGCATTAGGCATATTTCCAGTTGCACACATTTCTTTTTATACAATATATCTGATGACAGTTTCCTCTCCCTCATCTCCTCCCAAGTCCTCCCTATCTTCCCATCCATACAACTCCATGCGCTCTTTCTTTTTCTCTTAAACAAACAAACAAAAACAGACAAATCAAACAAGCAAACAAATTAGAATTTAAAGAAAAAGAAAAGGCACAACACACATACACACACGTGCAACCTATAAAGACCCAAGACCTGACAACATAATGTACAAGCAAAAGATCAGTAAGAGGAAAAAAAAAAGCCCAAAGTAATATAAGACAAAAAAATCTCCAAAAATACATTTGAGTTCATTTTGTGTTGGCCAACTACTGTTTGGAATGAGGTTTGCACTTAAGTGTAGTTTACATACCCAGCGAGATTCCATTGGAGAAAACTAACCTTTCCTTTGTAAGCGGTTGTCAGTTGGAGATAGCTTCTTGGTTAGAAAAGGAACTCATGTCCACTTCCCTCTCTCCCCACTGGAACCTCATTTGGCTTGGATGGACCTATGCAGGTCCTGTACATGTTGCCACAGTCTGTGAGTTATATGTGTGTCAGTTCTGTTCTGTCTGGAAGACATTGTTTCCTTGGTGCCATCCATCCCCTCTGGCTCTTACAATCTTCTCTTTTGCATAGCTTCCTGAGCCTCTGTGTTGGGGGGTGGAACTTTGATGGAAACATGCCATTTAGGACTGAGTGTCCCAAGGTCCAAGGTCTCTCACTTTCTGCATATTGCCCAGTTGTTGGTCTCTGTATTAGTTCCCGTTTGCTACAGAAGGAAGTGTCTCTGATGATGGCTGCACAAGACACTGATCTATGGGTATTGCAAAATGTCCTCAGGAGTCTTTTTATTGCTATGTTCCTTTAACAGAACAATACTATCTGGTTTTCCCCTAGGTCCATGAGCTCTCTAGTCTCAGTTTTCTTGGCCATCAGAGAACAGTGTCAGGCATGTGTTCCACTGACTTGAGTGGGCCTTCTTTCCAGTCAGTTAGTGGTTGGTTGGTTATTCCCATAAGCTTTGTGCCACCATTGTGCCAGGACACCATTGTGCCAGGACACCACTGTAGACTAAAGGGTTTGTAGCTAGGTCGGGGTTACCTTGCTCCTCTGGTGGTGTGCACAGTGACTTCCAGTACCATGAACACTAGTCAGTAAGGGTAGAGGCTCTAGGTAGGCACCAGATTATCTGCATTCAGTGTGTTATGTAGGTGTTGTCTTCAGCAATAGGGCCTTACTTTCAGCAACCAATAGCCTGGGGTTGTTTGAGGGTTTCCATGGAAACCTCTTGACCAGCAACTCAATTAGAGGCAACCCATTTTTGGCACTGGAGACTTCACTTGGTGGTGAAGGATGTCTATTTGGGGTTTTGTTGGCTCCATTATTTAGTGACTCCATCATTTAAATTTCATATATATGTACATTTTTTCTCTACTGTATTAGGTTTCCGTATGATCCCTCAAATGACTCTTTAATGTTACTTATCCCTCCCCATATTTTCTCCCACATCCTCTCTTTCCTTCCCTCCTCTATTTAATCCTCCTGTTCCAGTCCCCTCCCCCCCCAACTCTCTATAACTATATATTCTATTTTCCCTTCTTTGGGAGATCCTCTCCTCCCCCTTTAGTCCCTTACTCTGTACCTAACCTCTGTGTTTATGTGAATTATAGCATGACCACCGAAGGCTTAAAAGCTAATGTCCACATGTAAGAGAATGCATACCATTTTTTCTTTGGGGGTCTAAGATACCACACTCAGGATGTTATTTTTCTATCTTCTCTATATTTTTATTATCACTGATATTTCTTTGGTTTCAATGATATCATCCTTACCAAGTTTATCATCATCTTTTTCCTGGGTTAGTTAATGTCATGTCTTAAAATTGTGAAAATCTAATTCTATGCTTTTTGTTGGATTTAGTAAGAGATGCTTGTAACATTATAACATATCATTTTAGTAGGTTTTAAGTAATTTTGACCAAAAACACATTTTTGCCTTCCACATTGACTTTAATCTGCCATAAAATGTTGTAGTGATTGCCACTGTTCTTATAGCTTTCTGTCACAGCACTCATCAGATGATAGCATATTATATTGGCTGTGTCATCCATATTTTTTGTGAAATGTAAACATGAAAACTGAAAAATGCACAAGCACAGTTTAAAAATGGTCCTGATGCCAATACTTGCATAATTAAAATCACTGATAAAGAAATAGAACGTCACCCAAGTAACCCACACCTCCCTCTTTTCCCAAGTAGAGTATTCAGATTTTTATGAATGACTTACTTAAGTGGATAGTTTTACATTTAATTGGAGTATGCTTCCTGAATTCTTTTTGTTTTTTAATTTATTTATTCATTTTTACATGCTCATGCCTTAACCTTAAGGTCTTGGACATGCTATGAATTTGGTAACTTAGAGAAAAGCAGAATTACTAAAAAGTGTACAAAAACAAGTCAATAGAGTTCTGTATGGAAATCTAAATTTTGGGATTTCTTGACTGAAGCTCTGTCCACTGCCCCAGTAATCCCACAATACTTGCATCTGTCAGAGTAACCTCTATTTCTGTATATAACTGAAGCTATTCCTATGGGGGACTCTCATCTCCATATCCTTTCTATTCTCCATTATATTCTAACCACCTCTGACTATGTGCTTAAAAAATATTTGTTGTGAAAACAAGTCGTCTGTATCTACAGTTTCAACCTCTGTGTGTGTGTGTGTGTGTGTGTGTGTGTAAAATATATGTATATAACTTTGCTATGTCACTGTGCTCATCAGCTTGACCCCACTTTTCAGGAAAAAAATTCTTCAAGAAGATAAAGGTTGCAAATAACTTTATTGTTTATTTTGGAAGCTTTTTTATGAAATCCATTTAAGTTACCATTTAACTGTCCAACTCTTCATAGACATCATTGAGCAACTAAAATACTTGTTTGCTTTCCAAGATTCTCTAAACCCTTGACTCTCAGTCTTGCTTTGGTGTATGCACTAATCCTGAGCAATTATAGCTTGGCTCCTACCCATTCCAACCAAGCCTTGTATTGAAGAGCCTGTCCTAAACCAGAATCCAAGCCTCTGTAAGTCTTTTGAATTTGCCTTTTGAAATGCACCAAGACTCTGACCAAGCAAAAGGTGCTGATTCCATAAGCATCTCACTCTCACAATAAGAACAAACCCAGCCTTTTTGTACTCACAGTTTGCTTACAGGGAGCAACCGCTTGACTATTTGATTGTTCATAAATAAAACAAGAAAACCACCGGCAGAGTATTAAGTTAGACATGCAGTGATCTTTGACTTCACACAACACTCCTGCTGCTAAAGTATCCAGTACAGAGCAAAGAACAACAAAGAGGCAAAGCCTTCCAAAGACGTCAATTCATGAAGACCTGATGCTTAAAGGACATTAAGAAGATCTAAGAATTGACTCTCAGAACCAGGTATAAATGATTCTCAGCATATCTCCAAGGAGTTATAACAGACATTCAGAACAAGACTGCTTGACCTCACATTTTTTTCTAAGAGCACTGTAGAGAAAACCCAAGGGCATCTGACAAATATGTGTCTTAGCCAATATGCTTACTGCCCAGTGCTTTAAGCAGTTACAACTGTGAATGAGATAGAGTTCCATTCATTATAGGGGTTAGAGGGTTCGGAGTTTGCCTGTATCACCATTATCACTATCATCTTAATCAGCAATGCAACACAGTATCACTTCAAACAACATACTATCCAAGAGTCAGGGATTCAGGCACAATATTCTTGCATCCTCTGCTGATCATCTCACAAAGCTGTAACCACCGTGTTATCATAGACTGGATCTCCTGAGACTCATATCCTCTTTTAATTCATTTTCTGGAAACTGAAGGACTTCAATGTCTTGGTGAAAGTGCCTTTGACTCCTCCCACCTTGGATGTACAAATCTCTGTATAGAGACTATGTGACCATACCAAGTCCACTTGGAACAACCTTTCTTTTGATTGACTAGAATTAAATGTTTGGGGCTTTAATTCCATCTTCAATGTCTTCTCACCATAGCCATAACCCAATCACTCAGGAACCCTGCTCACTATTCTGGAGAGGCAATTCTGCTAGCACTCTTCAGGAATGGAAATATCAGAGGGTCATAGGGCCTGCCTTCCCCAGACCCATAAAAGGCCACTTATTATACTTTCAATGCCATTTTTAACATTTTAGTGCATACTAAAATATTTATCTTTGATTTTTAAAAATGTTACAAAGTTCATTTACCAACCCTTTTTCTAACCAAGTCTTAGTTTCTAAAATAAACTTCTCAATGCCTTTTTAAGGAAATAAAATCTAATTGAGCAAATGATTTTTTCTACATGATCTGTGTGTACATTATATTCTGTATATATACATAATATTAATGAGATTAAATGTTCATATTGATATATTTGTTTGGAGGAAGTTATTCTTTTTTCCAGCTTAAGGATCTTAGTGAAAATCAGAGTTTACCCAAAATTAGGAAAAGAACAAAACAGCAAAGACTGACATAAAAATCCAAGCCGCAGGAATTTTTGTTTGAAGTTCTACCCAGTACACTATAAAATAGCTGCTATTTGCTTATCAGAATGCACATTGTAAGCCCAGTATTAGAATTCAGATTCATATGCCTTGGTAATTTCTCTCAGGAGACTATAACACAAGTTGTCACAAACGCTGGTGTTTTCCCTCCACCCCCAAGGGAAGCTTTAATTTTCCAATACTAGGAATTAGGCACTAATACTACATTCTTGCCTTGAATGTGAGCCTAAGAAGTTGATATAGACCCAGGCCTCAACGGACACAGACTGTTTATAAGACTTCTATTCTGGCACTTAACTAAAAGAGTCCAACGATTGATCACTTGGGACAATCAATGGTTTTGTTGGGGACGATGTTGCAGCTACGGTTTGACATCCTGATTGATTCACAACCTCCAGCTTCTTGGAAGTTACCAGAAAGAGAAAATAGGATCAGGGAAGAAGGAGGGAGAGGGAGAAGAGGGAGTTGTATTTTGTTATTTTGTGGTGCTTTTATTCTGGGGTTTTTCCTGGAGGGAGACATGGGTCAGTACAGTTTATGTTGCATTGTTCAGTCATCCTCCAGTTTCTACTGCAATAGACAAAAGCCTGGGGCAGGAGCTGGCTGCCTGTTGCATTAAGTTCAAATGGAATTCAGGGTTTCTCTTTCAAACCAAGACTTCTCACTACTTTGGTGTTGCTATCTTTATTGGGAAGATATAAAATAAAGCCTCCATCTAAAGATACTTAGCATGTGCCTACTGCCATGCCTAATGTTCTGCACATTTTGTTTAATTCTTGGGACAGCTCTGAGGATTATTACCTCAGTTTCACAGATGCAGAGCTGGAGTAGAAGACATAGAGGAGGTCAGATGCCCTTCCCAAAGTCATATTACTGAGCTCCTAAGTCATGATGCTCAGAGTGGAAACTATGCCATCAGACCCCACAGGGTGAACTCCTTGGGATCGTGGTCACCTGTTACCCTTCCAACACTGTAAGAATATAGAGGAATGTAAGCAGAGCCAGGGTCACAGAAGACACATGGATCTCGCCCTGTTTGGAGCACAATGACATTGGGAGGGAGCCACCCTCTTCTGCTTTAGAATAGTTCATTCTTAGGCAGGATCTCTGCTTCCCTTGTCAGCCTCCTGGGGGCTTGAAGAGGCACGGGATGTGGCTCATCATCTGGATAATCCTGAAGATGCCTTGCATTACAGCCTTCCAAGAGACTCTTATTGGTTTGGAATTGCTGGCAGGAACATACTTGTATTTTCCCTCAATCTAAAAGATATTGTTGTAAAATAAGTGCAGGGTGCATAAAATTTTAAGATGAGCAAAGCAAACACAGATAGCTGACAGACAGATTTTCATTTTGTGGGTTACAAATAACAAGAGAGAAATCATTGCACTTGTAAACATCACACAGCTTCTCTGTACAGGGGGCAAATGGGATTGATGCCACTTCTTGGCTCATCTGGTGAGCTGCCTTTTCTACTTCCAGAGAATTCTGAAAGGTGGTGGTGATAAGGTGAAGGAGGCAGAGATTGCAACTGCTACCTAAGGAGCTCCAAGGAGCCATAGCAAACCAACAGGGGCTGGCAGGGCAAAGCAGGTTCTCTCTTCAGGTTCCAAAGGGACCACAACCCTGAAGCATCTTCAAGTGGAACTTCTAGCCTCCAGAATGGTTGGAAGAATATGTCCCTGTTGTTTGAGCTACTCTATTTCTTATGACAACTACAGGAATCCAATATGTGGAACTAAGCAGATAGTAAGAAAATACAGTAGAGAATGGGAAACCACAAAGAGGCAGGGAAGAAAAGTACAAAGACAGTAGTTATCTTGCTCCAGTACCATGGCTCTTGTAAAAAAAATGTCACCATGGGGCATGAGGATGTAGATGTATAGGTAAATAAACTATAGTACATGTATAAAACTGACTACTATTCAGCTTTCAATAAAGGAGGACATCCTGTCTGGGCAGTAGTGGCGCATGACTTTAATCCTAGCATCCGGAGGCAGAGGCCAGGTGGATCTTTGTGAGTTCAAGGCCAGTCTGATCTACAGAGCTAGTTCCAGGACAGCCAGAGTTACACTGAGAATCCCTGTTTCAAAAACAAAACAAAAACCCCAAACAAACAAAAAAGAAGGACATTCTGCCATTTGCTGCAACATGGACAGATTCAGAGTATGGTAAATGAAATAAGCTAGACACAGAAAGAAAACACTATGCAATTGAAGTTACACATGGAATCTAGAACAGTGCTAACAGCGGCTGGACAGAGCCCTGGAGGAAATAGGAAGGCGCAGTAGCACATGTGTGGCGTGCACAAATATAGAGTTGTAACATAGAACTGTGGGGCTAGAGTTCATAAAACTGTACTAACTGAAGTTTTTGATAAATTAATAAATTTTTGTTGGTCTCAACACATGCACACAAAAGTGAGGTGACAAAAATTGGAGTATTTTGCTATCTTACAATAGTATCACATTGTAAACCTGAGACGAACACAATAAAACTTATTTTTAAAGTATAAATAAAATAGGAACTATGAAGATGTCTCAGTGGGTACAGTGCTTGCTGAGCAAATAGAATTTGAATTTGGACTCCTTTCTACCTAAAACCAGGTGCAGGAGCTGGCCTTTAACCCCAGTGCTGGGGGTGAGAGAAACAGATGCCAGGAGAACAGCCAGGAGTCTAGCCAAAGCTGTGAACTCGGTTTAGTGAGAGACCCTGTCTCAAAGTGAAATGGTGGAGAGTGATAGTGGTGGGCAAACGTAACTACACACACACACACACACACACACACACAGAGACACACACAGAGAGAGAGAGACACACACACACACAGACACACAGACACATACACAGACACAAACACACGCACATGCACAGACACACACTCACACACAGACACACACACACACACCAAATGAACAAAAATTCACATAATCTTAATCCTGAAAACAGTTGTGTTCTGTTTTACAAAGCATAGGGCTTCTGTCTTCAGTTCATAGGAAGCCTAGCTTCTGAGCAAGCACCTCTCCCTCCGGCTTTCCCCCAGTTTTCCGGAAGCTGCTGGGTGTGGAGAAGCCCAGGAGCATGTTCTGAGTCTTACCCTAAGCTTGACTGGAGGTGCTGCCGCTCCCGCTTCAAGGAATTAACAGTTTGCAGCTGAAGGATCCGGGTGGGAAAAGACTTGTGTTGACCTGGAAAAGGCTTCAGGGTGCCTCCAATAACCGAACATGACTCCCTCGATTCTCAAGTCCGTCCTCATAACCCTTTCTACCAACTTTGTTGCTGTTTCCTGGGTTGTGAGAAACAACACAGGGGCTTCCCTCCCTGCTCATGCAGCCCGCGAGTGAAACAGATGCCGGGGACCATCGGTGACAGGGGTGCGGGGGCTGCATCTATCTAGAGAGTAGCTGCTCCCATGGTGCGGGTGCGGTGTATAAAATCAGACAAAGGGGCGCAGGGGTGGTGCAGCTCAGCTGTGGGAGAGGGGGACACCCTCCCGTACCAGTTGACACAGTCTCACCGGTAATATCTGGGGGCAGCTGCTGTCCTTGGTCTATGGGGAAAGCACTTACAGGTACTGATGTAGACCTTCGTGTGTTGGCCAGCTTTTCATCACTATGACAGGATACCTGAGGTAAATACTTTGAAAAATAGAAATATTTCCCTCATGGTTTCAGAAGTTTCAATCCATGTTTGCTTCACCAGTTTCAATAGCGTATATCAATGCCGAAAGCCTTATGGAAGCCAGGAAGCAAAGAGATAGGGGAAATACGCAGAGGCTCAGGATTCCCTTCAAGGGTAGCCTCCAAAAATCATCCATTCTTCCACGGATGGCTTCACGGGTGATCCGTTATTAGTATATTGGCTTTGGGGAGATATTTAAAATCCAAAACACAATTCCTGACCGACTCTTCCTCGGCACCTGGTGGTTGCTACAGGAAGTAACTCTGAACAGAGCCGTTTGACGCTCTTCATTCCATTCTTCAGGAACACCTCACTGGTCCCAGTCTCCTCCAAGCAGAGTAGGTCCAGAGGGCACTGTGAGGGCAGCACCAGGGCACCTCTCAGCCAGCTAATCACAGGCCCCAACCACCCTGTTTCCATGCATAGAAGGCGTTTCTATGGGACTATTTGCCCCAATGCCACCCACCCGTGTGTCCTCATTGGCTATGAGAATAAGATGGCCTCTCCTCTTCACACACCGAAGACAGATTTTAATAATTAGAGCTGAGTGAAAGCCACAAGATCCCACCCTTAGCCCCATTTCCTCAGCTCTCAGCTGTCCTCAGCTAAGTTTTCTCCTTGGGCTCAACCATTCAGCGGGGTCCATCCTGGCTGTCCTCAGCTGAAAAGGGTCCTGAGGAAAAAGAGTCCCTCCTGTCCCTTATCCTCATCAGAAAGCAACAAACATAGTCCCCACACAAATCCCTACAGCTGCCAGGGCAGATCTCAGTGAGTATTTAAATGAACAGCTGCTATGTTAATGAAACCAGAGAGCCGGATATGCTACCTCACCAGTACGATGTGTTCATACTTCTTAGGCTGTACTTTAAATACTAGTAACTACATCTAACGGTTGCCCTGGTAAGAGTCAGAAGGGGAGAAAACCCAGCCCCACAGGCAAAGACAGCGTTGTACCTACAAGACAAGAGGCACCTGGAGCCACCAGGGGCTGGCAGAGGCGAAATTGATAACCAGCACACTCAGAGGGAATGAGAACCTATTGACTTGGACTTTCTCAACTTCAGGATTCAGGAAATAAGACTAGGCTGTTGTAAGCATCAAAGGCCGTGGTGATTGTGTTATGACAATTCCAGGGAACTCGTTAGTTGGAAGCGATGCCATTGCCTCTTGGGTATAGTCTGAGGTGGACACGTCAGAAAGTAAGCACTAGAGTCAAATCAATGCTCTGAGGGAGGACAAGAAAGACTCTTCCATGTGTATATGCTTAGAGGAGTTTTGCATTGTTCTTTGTATAGTTTGCTGTGCAAATACAAACATGCATACACTGTGCTAATTCTCTTAACAAAAATGGAATCTCACCGTCCTGTTTCACTGTCTACCGTTTTCATATCATGAACATGATACACAGCAGCCGCATACGGATTTGCCCAGTTTTTAATTTGGATCGTAAACTTAGCCTTTACTGTCTGAGCCATCTCTCCAGCCTGCTTTTGCCCATCTTTTCAATGCCATAGTTTTACCATCGTATCACTGTTTACCTTACTCATCCCTAAGGGAGACATGTAGATTGTTTCTGGTGCTATACTACTTTGGGCAATGGTATAATAACTGTAATAGTTGGCAAGCAGACCTGTGGACTGTACTCTTGGAAACAGGCCCATAGGCCATGAGGTAGATGCTACCTAACTACTCTCAAAACAATTGTAGAGACGGTAGCTGGATAGATGGATCAGTGTTTAAGAGCACTGCTTGCTCTTCCAGAGGACCTGGGTTTAATTCTCAGCACCCACATTGCAGCTCTTATCTCTAAGTCCAGAGCTAGAGGAACAAAAACCCTCTTCTGGCCTCCACAGACACTAGGCACATATGTGGTGTATAGACACACATGAAGGCCAAAAATTCGTATGCAGAAAACACGTTTTTAAAAATTAAGAAAAAAGGAGGGATTGCAGAACTTTCCTCTTAGGGGATTGAGAAGAATCATTTCCCCATGTCTGGCTCACCAGGCATCA
Organism: Mesocricetus auratus; assembly: GCF_017639785.1. NCBI lineage: Eukaryota > Metazoa > Chordata > Mammalia > Rodentia > Cricetidae > Mesocricetus > Mesocricetus auratus. The sequence continues at coordinate 50,954,782 of NW_024429197.1, read as the reverse complement.
CTGATTATTTTAATGGTCACTGGCCCATATTTTTCATAATCTTCTGCTGGTATTGAGGAAGAATGGGGACAGAAAAGTTAGATGCTTGGACTTACGGCTCATACTCAAAATGCAGCATTAACATTACACCCCTCCTCTGAGTGACCATGCTATCATTATGTTTCTTTAGCCCTAAAATGTACCATGGTATTATTTCTACCATTCAGGGAATATTCACCAAGACCTGAGAAATATTTTGACTTTTCAAATCCTGTTTGATGCCAGGTGAATTCATGATGGTCCATCAGGCTAATGCTGGATAAAGTTGCCGGCAGCACACTGCACCCTAGGTCTCTGTTCCAGCCGACTAAGATTTTATTTAATGATCATCTGGCAGTGGTTGACAGCAGTCTAGAAATTAAGGTACAAACTTGATACCTTCAACGAGAGGGAAGAATGCTGTATTTATTTGGGATAACTCACTTCTTGCAGACGCCAGTATTGTGTACACACACATACACTGTCTTTGTCTTCCTAGTTGCAGGGGGGAGGCAGACCACAGATTATTCTTTCATTTCTTTTTATTTCTCTTTATTTTATTTGGATGCTGAAACCTTTGGCTCAGACATCTTTTTGCAGGGAAACCACAGATGCCAGGGAGTATCATAAAGGCACCCACCCTACCTCCTGCTTCTCCCAGTTTATTCACAGTATGCTTGCAGCTCTCAGTGACACCCAAGGCAGCAGACTTGCTGTCTTGCAAATGGTGCTCTCATAGTTCTCTTGGCAAGCTTGCAAGGGAGGGCTGCAGCCTGTGCCCCCACCAGGCTCCACGCTCTGCCGCCGCTTTTCTCTCTGCATGGCTGCTCTGGACACCATGGCCAGCTGGCTGCCTGTCAGCGGTGAGAGATGGAAATGGCCTTGTGCTCCCAGCCTCCTTCACCCCTTCTTGACATGCTCTGAAATCTGAAACCGGAGACAGAAAACCCTCTGTTTCCCACCTGCATTGACCATGCTACTGCGAGGCAAAGGGAGCTTCTGGTTGCTACTTGGAACGTACTTAAAATGCTCTCTAAGAAAGAATTAAAATTTTCAGTTGAATCTATTTTTACCGTAGTAAACTAAATGAGCAAAAATTAAGAACTGAGGCCACCTTAATTATTTTCCTTCCACAAAGATGACCTTATTTATTTATTATTTATTTATTTATTTATTTTTTGTATGTGTATGAGTGCTTTGCCTGCATTTATGCCTATGCACCATGTCTGTTTCTGGTGCCCAAGGAAGCCAAAAGAAAACATCAGATTTCCTGGGACTGGAGTTACAGATGGTTGTGAGCCACCATGTGGGTGATAGAAATTGAACCCCGCTGGTGCTCTTAACCGCGGGGCCATCTCTCCAGCCTGAAGACAACCTTTATGTATGTGCAGTTCTGATCCCCAAATCCTATCATTCCTATATGCATTATGTAACAGCAAAACATGAAGGTAGTTGTGCCTTCACTTAGCAGCTTCCAGGTGCTGAAAAGCCATTCGACCCTTAATGTGAGGACATTAAGCATATTGATTTGCAGGTCTTCTTTGAGCAATACACAATGGAACCACAAATTCTGAGCTTCTAGAACTTTTGTCCTCAGGTTACTGGGCAGCCCTGGGCATTTTCGTTCTGAAGGAGGCATGGTGCACAAAAGAGCATTGCTGGGACCGTTTCCGTTTTCATCTTTTCTCAGTTTCTCAAAGCATCTATGACCCTTTGGGGCTGTGGGGAAGGCTGAGAGCATCTCAGTGTGGCCTTTCCCAGCAACTGTACCCTACCTCCCCCGCTGCTGGGATTGGGGGCAACGGTATCGAGACCTCTCCTTTTCCTGCTCAGCCAGGATTTCGGCAGGACCTGAAGAAAGATGGCTGCGAGTTAGAGACAAAGCAGAGTGCCAGAAAGTTGGCGGAGTCAAGGAGGAAGCCAAGAGAATCACAGGGGAGTTGGATGCCAGAGATGTGGCTTCGCCCCTCCTCACCCACTGTATTACAGACACATTAGCAACCGGACTGCCGTCCAGGCAAGTCTGCCAGTGTCTGGGAATCATTTTAAATACCATTTAGTAGCATTTAGATTATTTTATGATAACGCAATACCCATTGAAAGGATTATTAAGCTCGTAGTTGTAGAGACCTAGGAAAAAAAATAAAATGTGTCTCTTGGAAAGATGATTCCCACAATTGCCCCTTCAGCAATTATTCATTTCAGAGCCTCTCTGCCTATATTAGAACCTGAGATAAATTGGCCTATGCTAATACAGAGCTCTGCTGTGGGCTTCTCGTTCAGGAATGCAGACTCTCATTACCTATGAATTGACACTGAGCCTTCTACATCCCGTTTCCTTCAATTTGGTGTTGTTAGATTGTGTGCTCTCTGCCAAAGTCATTTTTTTCCTTTGCATATACCCATTGCTCCTTTGTTAGTGGTTTTCCAGGGCAATATATTATTTAGAATAGTAAACCAGTGGCCAGAACTCACCTGCTTTCCTCCAAAAATAATAGCTTGTTAGGCAGCAGATCTTGGTGTTTGTGGAATGGGGAGGTTTTTATGAACATCCTCATTTCTCATGGCATACAGAAGCATATAACATACTCCATAAAGGTGGCATTACATTTAAACCCCATGCCTTTCTCAGCAGGTGTTGAAAGTTGAGTAATCATTTAACTATGTAAGATTATTAGTGGGTAAGTATAGGTACATAGATATCAGTATCAGTAGATATATATTCCAGTAACGTATCCCAAATTCATTGTATGCTAGGATTGACTGATCCTGATGTTAATGCTCCAGTGGTTCACATCTCTTCCCATCTCACAGCTTGGTAGCCTGAATTGAGGAACACTGCAAATCAGAATTGATTTCCTTCCTTCCTTCCTTCCTTCCTTCCTTCCTTCCTTCTCTCCTCTGCCATCTCATGAAACTTAGTGTTCGACATGTATCATCCCTTTTCTCCTCATTAGACTTTGCAGAGTAAAATAGTTCCCCAGATACAGCTGGAGTCTGACCACACACATGCTCTTGCTGACCTTAGGCCAGAGATTTCTATGCAACCTATTTCCCAGATCAGAAAACTGGAATATGTCTGTGTTCCTTAGATCATACCAGGAAACTTGTGGAGTGCAAGTACCAGGAGCCTTGTCAGTTTTGAAACAACGAATTGAAAAAGAACTTTTAGGCAATTTATTTATGAAAGCTAATGAGAAGTTGGATGCATAGTTGAGAGGAGGAGAAGATGGGATTGCTTCTACCATCCTGTCTGTCATCTTCCCGAGGCTCCCGATTCTCTTAGCCGAAGGCTTTCACTATTAATGAGTCAGATTTTCATTCTTTAAATACTTACTAGTATTTATAATCAAGATAAGGAAAATGATTTGTTGTTCATCTGTTTGGGTGTTGGGATCACACTTGGGGTCTGTACATCCTGAACACTCACTCAGCAACTATCAAAAGATTCGGTCAGGTGTGTAGGGCAGAGAGACAGAAAAGAAAGCGGGATCATGAGAACGGAACTCTTGAAACAAAGTTGCTCTCCCTTTGTTGTGATTGTTGTTTGGGCTGGAGAGATAAATAACTCAGCAATTAAGAGCAAGCACTGATCTGGAAGAGGAACCAGGTTGGAAACTCAGAACCCATGTTTATCTGCTTACAAGTGCCTAAAACTCCAGCTCCAGGGGATCTGATGTCCTCTCCTGGGCTCCCTGGGCACCTACACTGATGTGTACATGTACCCCTACAATACACACACACACACACACACACACACACACACACACACACACACACACAGAGTTAATTCTTTTCTTTAATTCAAAACTATTTTATTGCTACCCTTGGGAACTTCAGATGCTAAGGAAGACAAGGGTGTAATGATCAGCCCCAAAGGACTCCTCAAGAAAGACAAACATGAAGATCACAGCTGAACAGTTCAAATCCCACAAGCTCAACATCTGTTCATGTGGTTAAATCAATCCCTTAGCCCAGGAAAGAGGCATTTGTTCAACTATTGAAGTTGTTTACGTGAAGTGGCCAACCAAAAGGTTGCAGGCAGGGTGGGGGAGAGGAGAGCAAGCCCTCAGACTCCATTCCATCATGCTCCTCCTGAACATCTTTTTACTTTAGCCCCTTCCCTGTGGGAGTGGTCCCTCACAAGCCTGAGTGCTCTGGCATAAAATCCCCTATCATGCTCAAACCTCTTCTGCTTGCCAGTGGATGATCTGTACTGTTAACCTGAGGACTTTATAATGTGATCACTGAACACAAGTGGAATGTCACCTGAGTCTTAGTTTTCATTTCTCAGAACCCAGCAGGGACCTCTCCTTATTTATTGCCAACAGGAACATAGTGTGGTCTCCATGTTATAGACACAGTATGCACAAACAATCCAGACTCCTCCCGGAGGTAAAGCAGACCTCTTGGCCTGACTTAGCGTCCTCATTGTGTCCATGAGCTCACAGCAAAGTGGGGAAAATGGGAGCTTAAAAAAATCTTTAAAATAGTATGTTTGAGGGCCAAAAGACTTTGATTATGAAATATTCGTTATTTAAACTCACAACGGTTTTCAGACTTTTTCCAAAATATGCTTTACTCAGCAATACTCCTCACATTGAACAATGCTAACTTGACATTGAACAATTGGCTAACTTACTGTATTAATTTTAAAACTTGTGGTTTTGCTGCTTTCCCATTGAAAGTACTCTATCAACATAACCCAAACACCATAAGGAAAATTCATGAGAAGTTAGACCAGAGTTTGTTCCAATCCTACCGGTGGCCTTTTGCTTAGAAAGACGTGATCACAGAGCATTGCCGCCTGCTGGCCCCCCACACCCATTACAGTGGGCTGGGCTATTTTTTACGTGGTAACTTTAGAGATAAGGTCTTGCTGCTTAGCCCAGGGCTGGCCTTGAACTCACATTCTTCCTGCCTCTGCCCTATGCCCCCAGAATGCTTCAATTGCAGGTTCAGGACACCACACGTGGTTCACAACACTATAACACCAAATGCTCCTCTTCTGTTTCAGAATAGAAATTTCCCTGCTATAGTCAGAGTCCTTAGAGATCTCATAACATGTTCATAATGCCAGATCTCTGACAATGCAATTGCAACAACTTAGATTTCCTCAGATGCAGCCTCCGATAGTTCATCTTCCTGCTTTCCACTCTCAGTCATTTATTGGACTGTATGACCCATCTTGCCAAGATACCTGCTTCTTATTCCCATGCCTCAGAACTCTGAAACTTGACACAGAAAAACTAGACACAAATCATGTTTGGCCACATCCAAACTACACTCCAGCTGTAGTTCCCCATTTGGCCTGTCTCCAGCTGATCAGGAAATAGAAGAGTGCTCATTTTGCCGCAGCATGCCCTTTCTCAATTTGCTAGCTTAGTCATGGACCTCTGAGCAGTTCCCATGTAAGAGGTGGATGTGCCCGTGGCTCTCCTCTGTGGCAATGGCACTGCCAGCTATAGGTATAGTTTCTGTTGTTTCTACCTTTCTCATCCTTGAACACCTGCCTCGGGGTCTTCAGCCCTTGGCCATCAGTCATCCGTTACTGATTTTTCATTTTCTTCTTTCAGGTTCCTAAAGCTTAAACATTGGTAACTGGTTTGAGAAAGTGTTATATGTGTACAGACCTCCAGACCTCTATGGTTAGCTAGTGGCGTGCTTCATTCTCTGATCTTCAGACAGGCTTTATTTGTACAAGCAAGACATTGCCACAGGTATTTTGGTGTGTGTGTGTGTGTGTGTGTGTGTGTGTGTGTGTGTGTGTGTGTGTGTGTGTGTGCATGCCTGAGAGAGAGGTGCAAGTGAGCATGCAGATACATGCATCTGGGTACACACATGGAGAGGCCAGAGCAGGGTGCTGAGTATCTTCTTCTATCGTCCACCTTGTTATATAGAGACAGAGTTTCTCGCCACTGTTTGAATGAGGCTGATTAGACATTTGCTTCTCACTGCTAAGGATACAGGCATGTGTAGCCAAGTTTGGATTTTGACATAGGTGATAGTAATTTGAACTCACGTCCTTGTGTTCATAGAGCCAATGGTCTTCTTACCTACCGAACCATCTCACCTGTGCTTGAATGTACTTAGTGGTATGGAGTGGCAGGGAAGCTCAGAGGCTGTGGCTATGTGCTCCAGCGTTGTCTGGGGCCACACTTGTAGACGGTTATTTGAGTACTTGACACTCAAGACCCAACACATGCTCCTAGCATGTCCGCTTTCCTAGTGTGTGACATGGTGAGGAAATGGTAACCACACTAAACAATAAATTCAATTCTGACAAAGGTATGCTTGGGGATTGTTTGACACATGTAAAGTAGTTGCTGGACCAAACAAGTGTAAATACTTACCCTGCCCTACTCCAACATGCTAGCTTTAGAAATAGAAGTAAGAGTCATTAGATGATTCTGGTCCCATTCATTCAGTTCCTTAATAAATATTTATTGATTTATTGATTACTTACTATATGTCTCCTATATTATCTGAGTTCTGGTGGTAGTGGCAGTGATTCTTGGTCCTCTCCAGCTTCTCTAAAGTACACATGATAGGAGAATGGAATACTTACACAAGAATGGGTGTAACCAGACAACATAAACAGAATGAACTCAAGGACTCTAAGTTACCTGGTTTTCAAGATACACCCGATCTCTAGGTTCCTACATCAGTCCTTTCAGAAATTTCATATCAATATTAGAGTCATTATCCTGGAAGCTATTTATTCAAATCTACAAACCTCAAGTCTTAAGAAGAAATAATGTTTCCTTTTTGAATTGTTGAAAATTGTCATGGTCTACACCAAGCAAAGATGATACAAAATTAACATGGGTTATCTATGTGCCCTACAAGGTTCTTCCTCTGTTCCTCTATACTAGATCTAAGAGTGATCAGAAAAACCTGTTGCCCATTTTTTTTATTTTTTAATATTTTTTATTATTTATTTTTAAGTTTAAATTTAGATTAGAAGGAAGGTTGCTTCACAAGTCAGTTCCAGGTCCCTCTCCGTTTCCCTCCCCTCCACCCGTGCCCTCCCCCCAACCCCCCCCCCCAGTATCCCCTCATTTCACCAGGGAGGATGAGGCCTTCCATGGTGGTGTCCATAGTCTGTCATTTCATCCAGGGTCTGTTGCCCATTTTTAGTCTGTCTTGCAACTTATTTTTACTTATCAGTTTTACTTTAATGTGTGAGGTATGGTTTGTGGTGCTTTAAATAATACTGATTTCTTTTTGTTTTATTTTTAACAATAAACATTTAATGGATAACTTAATTTTACTATATTGTTAATTAATAAAACTATATATTTCAGACATATGATAATGTAACATTGTATCCATATGCACTGTGTACTGGTTATCACATTAAATTAATTAATGCGACCATCATGAGTACACTTACCATGGAAGATGAAGACAGGTGAAAACACTCAAAATCTGCTCCTAACATGTTTAAAATAAGCAGTGCAGTATCATTAGTTTCAGTCACTAAGCTGTACATTAAGTTCCCAGAAATGAATTCATCTTCTTTTTTGTTTGTTTGTTTATTTTTGAGACAGGGTTTCTCTGTGTAGTTTTGGAGTCTGTCTTGGAACTCACTCTGTAGACCAGGCTGGCCTCAAACTCACAGAGATCTGCCTGCCTCTGCCTCCCAAGTGCTGGGATTAAAGGTGTATACCAATACTGTCCAGCTATGAAATCATCCTCTAATTGAAATTTTAACACAGGGATACAGACAAGAGGATAGGTTTTTTAGAGACTGGTTGCTGGGGAAAATGAAGTAATGTTGGTTTAAATAGTTGCTTTTTTTTACAGAATGACATTATAGCCTGTGCAAGTCACTGGTTTGAGTTTATTCAATGACTTTTCATACAAAAGATGTTTGATGGCATTTTGACTTTTGATATTTTCAATTTATGCATAATTTTCTTTTTTCTTTCTTGTCAGTTTTAAGATATCTATGCATCTTTAAAGTCGTATATAAATATATGTGTTCATTTTCCATAAAGTGTTTTTCTTAAGCACAGAAATAAGACTGCCAAGAATAGGCACAACTTGAACCACAAAGTTTGACTCTCAGTGTCTATAACTCCACTTAGCCCTACATTCAGTATTATAGAGGTAGCAGGTTTTTTTTTGTTTGTTTGTTTTGTTTTACGAGACAGGGTTTCTCTGTATTGTTTTGGAGGCTGTCGGTCCAGCCTGGCCTTGAACTCACAGAGATCCGCATGCCTCTGCCTCCCGAGTGCTGGGATTAAAGGCCTGCACCACCACCACCCGGCTGAGGTAGCAGGTTTTTAAAAATTAGTTTTTTTGAAATACATTCATCCTCAGGGTTCTGATAGAGCACTTTCTTAGAGTGTGGTCAGCAGACTTCTCAGAGTCTGTGAGATCAGACTACACTCATGATATCGAGACATCATTTCCTTCTATGGTGTGGACATTTTAATGGGTGCTCAAAGAATGCCATAGTGCCTTAACAATGAACAAATCTCCCTGCACTGTAGTCACTGCATATCATGTTTAACAACATGGCAAGCATGGGTTCATATGTAACCATTGTGCCACAAGGTCCTAACATGGTGATGAATGGGACACTTCTACAGCATATCTAAATATATCTAAATATACAACCAGCTTGACAAGATTAACTTGGGAAGTTGTTTGAGTCAAAAGCTGAACTGTAGGCACACAAGTCAGTCAAAGATGGCACTGAGGGAAGTCAGATGGGCGAGTCCTGAGTTGTTTACAAAAAAAGATGATTGGTTGCCTAGATTGAATGAGATGAAGTCACTGCATGAACAGCTCATGTTCACTGGGTAAAGCATAGGACGCCTATGTGTGATAGGCTGATCTTTACAACCATTGGCTGGCTGTGTTCCCTGCTCTGTGGTTTTTTTGCTTTAAAAGATGCTTGCTATGGGACAATAAAGTTCCTGCTCGGCTAGACTCCCTTCTGCTTCTGATTGTCCCTGGGAAGCTGCGGAACAAGCGAGCAGCACACTTGCCTTTCCTTGGACCCGCTCAGCCTTTGCTGGTTGGGCTAACACCCTGCAACTAACTAGAAGGATCTTTTTTATCTGGAAGTAGAACCAATGGTTGTAAAATACAATCTATGGTAAATCAAACAAGTATTCCTTAAATAAATTAAAAGCTTACCATTTTAAGTAATAAAAAAAAAGAAAAACAAAGATCCATCACTTTTGATCGAAGATAAAATTCAACTTTTTAAATTACCATCAGAATTTTGGAAAACTTTTAATCCCACAACAAAGTTTAGACATTTCTTATGGGAATGGTGCTGATGTTAACTAAGGTGATTTTAAAAGATACATGGGATAATGCGTCAATATTGGAAGATCTGCATAAATTAGGAGAATATATTTTCTTTGAAAATTCCATAGTGTGTATAATGAACTGTGGTCGTTTTTATTGCCATCTCCCTCTTACCCACCTCCCTCACCTGTTGTTTCAACATCCAGCAAGTCCCAAAGTTCATCAGCCTGAAAATTGTATTCATAGTGTTTTGATAATGTTCATAATTATCTGTGAAGGCTACTAAAATATTTTCTTATAAGGTATGTGTGTGTGTGTGTGTGTGTGTGTGTGTGTGTGACTTTTAAAAAATACTTAAATTACAATAACGTTTTAAAACAAATTGAATGCAACAGATTCTACAAGTCCAGGTCATACAAGAAATTTTCAAAATTATAAAACAATTCCAATTTTCTGTTTCAAAATGTATAGTTCTTATAAAATTGCTTTTATGTTAACATGTAATGAACATTTTTAAAACATGGTTTCTTTATGTAGCTAGCCATGGCTGTTCTGGAACTCACTGTAGACCAGGCAGGCCTTGAACTCAGAGACCTGCTTGTCTCTGCCTCCCAAGTGCTGGGATAAAAGCCATGTGTGTGGTAATGTGTTGTTTTTGATGAATAAATATTTTCTCTAAAATTTCAATTAAAGACCTATTTTCTATTTTTAAACTTTTGTATCTGTGTGAGTCTGTGCACATGAGTGAAATTGTCCGAATAAGCCAGAAGAGCATATCAGCTCCCTAGAATTACAGGCAATTGTGAGGAGCCTAGAGTAGGTCCTGGGAATTGAACTCAGGTACTCTAAAGGCACAGTGCACACTTCTAACTGCTGGGCATCTCTTCAGTCTTTCAATTTAAATTTTAATATGATAATTATTGTTAGACCAAAAGTGTTGATAATTATTATTATATACACATTAAGCATCCCAGTGTCAAAAGTATTGTCACGCTATAACCACAGGTGAGCCTCCTTCCATTGATTCTGGGAAAGCCATCTTCAACTACAGATGATTATTTCTTTCCCTCAGGTATTATCTGTAATGTCCTTTAGGGGACACCAATTGCCTACCGCCTCATTCTCCCGTCTCTGTACTATATGTCCGTTATCATCCTTGGCATCAGTGTTGTGTCTTTTCACTGTGGTACACAGACTTCGATTCTGCTGCCCTTCATATATCTCACTACACTCTCTTCTTTATATTCTAGCATTTATCTTCTCATTCCTTTCTTAAAGGCAATGCATTTCCCTTCTCTGTTCTTTCCAAATAGTTTCTTCTGGATTTTATAAGTGAATACCATTTTTCAAATGATATAGTCTTTTCTGATTCTTCTCTTTCCTTCTTTGTCTCAGGCTAGATTCGCTTTTCCTTTTAGATGTTTTCCTCACTAATCTCTTCACTGGAATGGTCTTTTTAATTTTTATTGCTCATTTTGTTTTCAGAAAACACTTTGTTGGGTGAAGACCTTGACCTTTCTCCCTGCCTCTGTAGGGATGATTCTCCCTCTTCCAAGATACATCTAGAAAGGTGAAGACATGCTTTACCTCCTTATTCTGTCCTGGCTCCCTGTGGGCCTTCACACAGTTCAAATCTACTTTACCAAAATAATACCATCTCTTTCCTCCATAGCTTGATTTCAACCACTGTGAACCAATATAATCCAAGGGAAAATAGGATCCTTGGTACCTTAACTATAATGCTGACCTAGAAAGTTATTCTATGAGAATTATCTAACCTTTAGCACAGTCCACTGCCTACCTCCTGGCCCAGTTCTTGACCTTAGTCTTGTTAATATAATCTGATGACTGACAGTAAGACTGTTCATGAGAGCGTTTGCCCCACAACAGGTAATAATGTGATATGAATTCTGGGTAATTTGTCTCCACTGTACTTAAACCTGCATTACATTTATAATAAGAACATATTCATCACCAACATTTGGTTGTCTAGTAGATTTGTTTTTCAGTGTTGATAGCATTTTCCTCTTTTTCTCTGTTCCTTTATAAATATTGTTTTTGGATATAGGTACAGAACAATGTCATAGAGACTAATGATATTAAACAAATGTCCAAGTTTTTATAGCTCTATAAAAACTATGGATCAAACCTTTTACAGGATGAATAGACTATCCAATTCTTCTTTAAGGTGCAGGAGGCATTCTCAGTGTGGGCACCATCCAAAAAGACTCATGTCAAGAATGAGTCTAGGGTTTGGGAATCTTTAACAGATGACTCCAGGGTATAAGCATAACAGCTAGGGAAAACAGCCAAATGCCAAAGCAGAGACACTTGGGTAATAGGCAGGTAACAAAGCTCCTTTACTATCAATCAGGACTCTGAAGTGAACAAAGTGCCAGACATGGGTGATGAAACTCTGGAGCATTTGTTTCACTGTAAACATTCTCAAATAGTCATTGACTGCAGCTACATGCCTAGTCTCAAACAAAGGAAACCTGGAACTCATAGAAATCCAGAACAGGGTAAATAGTGAAGTTGCTGATTTAGGAGAAACAGGACCCAGCCAAACACTGAGATGTTTCAATGGAATAGTACATATTCCATCAGTTCATCTCTATTTGCTCATCAAACACCACTGACTGAATTCAGGGCAAACAAAAGGGAAACTAACTTTTGCTCTAAATATGGAAAATTCAGCATTAGGGCTGCATGCAATATGGCTCAAGGGGCATACTTGACTAGGATAGCAAAGCAAATAAGACAAGACAGACACAGAGAAACACGGAAAGAGATAGCTGGTGTTGCGGGCCGGGCTGTCTGATGGAGAAGCTGCAGCATCCTAGATCAGTGTGTTTATTATTTATAACTGTATGGGGAGGCAATGTTTAGTGCACACAGCTGGATCAAGGAGACAGGTTTTGCTAATTTCAGTAGGAGCAGTCTCTATAGGAGATCAGTCTTCAGGCCATAAATAAACATGGGGTGGGGAGGAAACTAGGGTGGACATTTTCTGCACATGCGATCAGCATTCTCACATGAACCAGGAGGGAAAGTTTTGTCAGATTCCTGAGCCTACCCTGAGGAAGGCTTTGCCACTTTCCATGGGTCTAAGGCAGGGGTCCTTGACATGGCCTTTCCAGGTCAAACAATACACATTCACTCAGGACTTCTCTCACTCAGGGCTTTCTCTGCTCCCCCACAAATTAGATTCCCCAAGGTCACCTTCACTGACTGCTGTCTCATCTGTCAAGTGGGAAGAAACAATGTTGTCTGTCATGTTCCTTGAGTGAGGAAACCCAGTCAGAAACTTATCTGTCAGTGATTTCTAGACAGTCCATGCTCTGTGCCTGACTAGGGAAGGGAAGACCAGATTCCACCCTATTGAATACTCTGCAGGGGAAACGTCTCATAATCTGCTCTGCACACAAACGATGACTCTGCCTGGTGTTTTCTGAAGTGCTCCTTGCTCACCCTCTGTTCCTCTGCTGCTGACTGTGGGTACTGCTCTACTCTCTGACCATTGTCTTAGCACCGGCAAAAGTTAAAGAAAAAAGAAAGTCAAAAGAGGGATAAAAGCTTTCAAGAACACCATCATGAAGATAGTAGCCCATTTGCTACTCCCACTGCCAACAAAACAAAACCAATGAAGGTTTATGTAGCAGCAAACGAATGTAAGTTAGGCACCAGAGAAAACAAGACACCAGACATTGCCCATTGCACTGTGACAATGATGTGACACAGTCTTCCTGCAGAAGACAGTGTGGCTTCCTCATGAGGTATTTGAGAGAAAGGTTGACAATGATATTTCTTGAAACACGTGAATAGAGTTTTTTCAGAGACTAGGAAAAGGTAAACTGCTGAATAATGCTTCCTGCCTGTCCTTTGCTAGTCAATGATTGTAACCCACATGACTGATGGGGGAAGTCCTTCTGTATGTGTTGTCCTACTGGTTGGTTAAATAAAGCACTGTTGGCCAATAGGGAAGCAAGATTGGTAGGACTGGGAGTCGAGGAGGATTCTGGGAAGCAGAGGCATGCTCAGTCACTATGTAGGACATCAGAGGAATAAGAGGTCCAGACCCTTTTCTCTGGTATGAGAAGACCACGTGGAAATACTCAGATTAGCCGTTATGGGTTAATAATTAAGTCAGAGCTACCGATAAGAAACCAAGCAAACAGCCAACAGTTTCATAATTAATATAGTGTTTCGTGTGTTATTTGGGGACTGAGAAAGCTCGAGACCCAGGCAGCTGGTGGGAAGAGTACACGTTGCACATGACCACAATAATTCATTCACTTGGAAAAGGACGCTTGTCTTTATTTGTCCCCCTTAAGCAATGAGGTCATTACCCTTTCTAAGATAAAAATCTGCTCACACATTTTTTTTCTGTACTGACTTTTCTGTTCATTTACCAGGCTGATCAAAGCATGTATATCTCATAAAGCCTTTTAGTGGTAATAAAATTCCAGATCTCTTCCTTTACACAAATGGAGGGGCAAATTTTAAGCATAATTAAATGAAGATGAACTGCTTTGTGCTTGACTTAAAGGCTGGGCCCCTTTGGCTTTCCTGGGATTCTTTTCAGGCTTCTCCAAGAGACAGATCAAATTCCAGACCTACATAAAACAATCAGAAGTTGAAACTATAGCTGTTCTGGCCTCTGGGGTGGACTGACTGGACCCAACTGTGCTTTCTGGGTGTCAGTTCTAGGGGATCGGTACATTTTGTTTATAACACAGCAACTTGCTAATACGGATTTTGCCATGCTGTCATCTCCTACCAAAAGACGACCAAATCTTTCCCCTCCTGGCAGTCCCATGTCTTCCTGAAGAAGTGTGCAGCCACATGGATGTCATGAAGAATTAGTGTGCTATGCTGACTGCTGCTCATGTTATAACTCACACACACACACACACACACACACACACACACACACACACACACACACACACACACACACTTCCCCAATACACAGGGACCTGGATCTAGTTTTCCTCATGCCAGGCAAATGCTCTACTTTCAAACTGTGTTCTAGCCCTGTGTCATCTTTTAGGATGAGTTTCACTTTCCTTTCTGCTACTCATCTTTCAACCATCATTTCAAACCTTCCTTTCCTGGACATTTTCACTGAAGTTCCAAGCAGGATAGGTCTCTTAGACATGGCTATTCTTGCCTGTGTTTCTCTGGCACAGCTCCATTCATAAGGAGGGTTCATTTAAAATTCTCCATTGGTCACTTTCTGTTTTAAAGGATGATTTCTATTATTTCCTTTCCACTCCTTCCCTCCACTTGTCCTTCCAGCTGTTTTATCTTAGAAAATAAAAATTACTCACAGACAAGCTCTTCCTGGGCACCCTGTCACCTCTCTGGGAGCTAACATTCCAACAGCACAAATCCCTGTGGTGCTTCCTATGGGTTAGGCAAGGCTGGCTTTCCCTGAAACTGGCTTCATTTCTGGGATTTTTAAAGCAATCTTATTTTCCTTCACCACCTCTCTCTGATGTTGGTAATTTCATTTTTCAGGTGAGATAATGCATTTTTCAATCAGAAATGTGACTTTAAATGTAAATCCTTTCCAGAGACAAGTACTTTGATCCAAATCTCATTTACTGTCTCAATGAGCTCTCATCTGGTTTTCTGTGAATACATTTGAAGGATGGTGATGGCATTCCACAGCAGGTGGAGCCAAGGGGAAATCACTAGAGGAACAGACGTGTCCCTGATCATAATTTACTGAAGATTGGGCTGACATCCAACTGTGACCCTCCCTAGATCTGTTCCTCTTATTTTGACAATACACTAACATGAAAGAAGCCACCATAGGGGAGGTGCTGGTGCCAGCTCTGTGGTCTGTGTTAGTTGGCAATGTTTACTTTGAAGCAGAGAGTGCTGACCAAGAATAGCCTTTTAGTTGGGGAAACATGAGTAAGTAGACAGCTGTTACCTTGAAGGAATGGTGGATAGATCTTTCCTGATTTCCTAAATGTTTTCCTACCCAGCACCTCTTGAGGAACCCAGCTTAAAGCAGGAGGAAAAGTTTCCTGCAATGAAAGGAATGGATATCTAACTATCTCCAGTCTACAACTACTGATAACTTGAAATTATGTCAACTTGGGTTCAGAAATATATATATGTGTGTGTGTGTGTATATATATATACATATATACATATATATGTGTGTATATTCTTTAATGCAATAATTTTATTATTAATTATTTGAGAATTTTATGGATGCACATAAAGTATTTTGATCATATTTGCCACCCATTCCTCTTCCTAATTCCTCCCAGATTCACTCCCAACTCCCTCCAAACTTCATGTTCTCCTTTTTCTTAATTATAATCCACCAAATCCAATTTGTACTGCCTATATACTTGCAAGTGTGAGGGTATCTATTGGAGCATCCTAACCTACCAGGGACCACACCCTTAAAGAAAACTGACTCCCCTCACCCAGAAGACATCAATATCAATAGCTCCTCATCTAGGAATATGAGGCTGGTGAGTACCTCCTACCTCCAAGCTGGAAAATTTACTGGCTTGATCTTGGGCAGGTAAACTCTGCCAGCTACAGTAATGACCAGTGTGACAAGATATGCCCCTGAATGGAATAGTGGCAGGAATGCTATATGAGTAACCAACCACTTTATGATTGGATTTAAGGCCTACTCCATAGGAGGCTATGCTTGCCTGGTACCCTGGCTAAATCCATAATTGGGGAGTTCATAGGCCCCAGGGATGAACCTACTCTTATTAGTTTGCTGAATGACTGTAATATCAACTGCCCTATAAATTTGTATTTCTATACTTGTTGATTAGTGTAGTTCTCAGATCTTATCAGATTAATTTATTTGTGGGCAGTGGTCAACACAGAAACTCACAACCCATTAAAGCACAGATAATACGTGTCTGTAGATTTCTCATCCACAAATTAGATATCTATATATCACATCCCCTTCCCAAAACCTCAGGAACCATCATAGAAAGCAAAAAGAAAGACTACAAGAGTCAGAATCCAGGTATGGCTCAATGTGAAACATTATCTTCTGTAATGATACGGTTGCAGCCATCATGAACTCATAACAACTGTGATTGCTCATAATACATATATACATATATATATATATATTAAAGAAATATTCTGATAGCAGCCAAAGAAAAGAAAAGGAACACACCAAAAAGGACAGGAGAATAAATCATTGTGGTAGAAACCATCTTATCACCATTGACAGTCAATATGAGTATTTATAAACCTGAAAATGAATGTCATGCTCTAGACCCTTAAGGTCCAAGCATAAAGTTAACATGTTCAGTAATTTACATTATGATAACAGAGCAAGGAAATAGTAAATATATATTTTATAACAGGAGCTTTCAGTTTTTCTCAGACAATGATGCAACCATATTACATTAGGATTTCAGAATGTTCAAAGCTTCAATGTAGCCACATTGGGAAGAGAAACAGATGGCCACAGGTCTATCTTTGTCTTCAGAGTACTGACATGAGTTTTATTAGGTTTCAACAGAAGAAGAATTGGGTCAAGTGTCAAAAGAGATACATACTGAGCAGTCTCAGCCAACGTGTGGTTCTATCCAACCTTGACTTAGTTGCATCTGAAAGTGGCCCTAAGTCCTCAAGTCTTGTCACTGTTGTCACTTGGGAGGATCAATCTGGTTCCTTAAAGATGAACACGTCTACTGTAGGTGCAGCCTCACATTATAGGGAATTTGTACAATTACCTTCATCTTGGAAACAGGGTTTGTCCTGTAAATGTAGTTATTGGAATCCAAATACAATACAGTGGCTTATCTCTGAGCCTTCAGCCTTGGAGCAGATGAGATGTTTTCCACAAAGAACTGATGAATTTGCTAACCTACAGAGCTAAGTAGGTGACCTGAAGTATTGGAAACACAAACAAATGAAGGCAGAAACATCAAGCTTTCATTCAGCCTTTAGCTACCATGTGGGCCCAAGTGGAGCCAATGCTTTCAGCAAAGGTAGCTATTTCATGCCCATTTCAATTTACACTATATATTCCTTGTCTTTGAACAAGATTTATTTTTGAGAGTCTCAGTTTGTAGCCCAGGTTATCTCAGCTGGCCTTAAACTCATGGCGTTTCTCATGGGTCAGCCTACCAAGAACTCACATTATAGATATAAACCACTCATCTGACTGTTTTTAGACAAGGCCTAATGAAAAAATTATTAGCATATGTTACCAATTCTAAGACAGGTGTATTTTTCCAGTGTTAACATCCATTGATTTGAGGTCCAATAGTAATTAATGCTGTGTTGTTTAATAGGAAGCACGTTGCCCTGTGGTGGTATTTCTTTTAGAAATCATGCCTCTTCTGCTTAATTGTAAGAAGAGCTTTGTGGGAATGCTTAAAGAATGTGTGAATTTAAGTAAAATGTCTGAGTAGATGTTTTCCTGTAATATTTGCAATTCCTCATTCCCTAAGAATCTAACTTATGCAGGTGGCATCAATAAAGCTGTGTCACCTTACTGATTTTGGATTGATTTGGCAAAAGGGAGACATGGACTGAGACAGAATGTTTGTTCCCACTCTTTACTTCTCTCCTGCAGGACCAAGGTAGGCTAGGGTATCCAGCGAATAGCAAAAAAAATTAGACCAACCAGAATTTTTACCTTACCCCATGAGATGTAGAGTTAATGCTGTCTCTGCAACTCTAAAGGTTGTGCACCTAAATGATGGCCACACCTTTGTAAATAAGTCCATTACTAATTTCTCCTCAAAATTCCCAATTGGAGTCTATGTCCGCGTCTGCCAGGAGCTTGCTAGACTGATGTTCTTTAACCATTAGTTCTCATAGAGCATCAGCTGAGAGCACAGAGGACTTCTGGGCCCCTTCCCTGACAAGTCAGAATCAGCCTAGAGAATCCATGGATAACAGGGGTATACACTGAAGTTGGAGTAACATCATCTTACCACATCAGTGATATAATTAAATTTAGCATTGGCATTTAATGACTTATTAAGAGATTGTTGTCTGGCCTTCCCTATTTACTGGGGAATTCTTCTTCCTCTCTTTTATTTATTTATTATTTGGACCAAAGAGATAATATAAGATCTAAAATGGAAATATCCTTATTTAGAAAGCTTACAGAATCTGATATAAAAGTTGTTTGTTTTCATCTTTGAAATGATTTCATTTAAAAATCAATAGCATATTTGGAAGAAAAAAGTTACTTACAGATATAGTGATGAATAGCAACTAGATCCACCTAGGTCAACATCACTTTAAAAAAGTTGATCTAACTGTCTGAGAATCTGCCATATTGGATGTAAGTATTGGTAATTGGAACTTCACTTGTCAGCACTAAGCTACTTGTATTGATTTTTCTACCTCTGCAAACTGGAAGTTGGGAATTTGCAATGAAGAACTAATTGTAAACAAGATTGCTCTGGATGACAGAAAGAACATTTAGTCAATTTAAGAACACAGTCTTCGATAAGTTTTGACACTTACCTGGTGCGAAGAGCAAGGGAGATTCCAAGGAAGGCTCTGGAGCTCTGTGAGTTTTCTGGTCCATTTAAAGCATTTCACATTCTTTAGAGGGAAAATGAGACATGTAGTATATAGAGACAGACCTCAAGGCCCCCTTCCTGGATAAAGACATTCATAGGAGCCGGGTGGTGGTGGCGCACGCCTTTAATCCCAGCACTCGGGAGGCAGAGGCAGGCGGATCTCTGTGAGTTCGAGGCTGGGCTGGACCGATAGCCTCCAAAACAATACAGAGAAACCCTGTCTTGAAAAACCAAAAAAAAAAAAGACATTCATAGGAAGGAAGCTTCAGTTATTCACCCTCCCAAGTGCACAAAATTTGCACCAAGTGTTCTCAAAAAATCATCTAAAATTTCTTCATATGAAATGAGACATGCTTGGTTTGTAGCTTGGATTTAAGCCTGTAATAAGGCTCTTCATTCTCAATCATCACTAGGGAGCCAATAGCCCTGGCGTATATGAGTTGCATGGGGTACCTTGTTTCCTGCTTGGATTTACTGTGATGGGGCAGTCCCTGAGACTCTAGGAGAGGGCCTGATTAGAGCCCATACACCTCATTTTTAGCTTGTCAATATTTTTATAGCCCCCAACCTGAACACAGCATTCTCATCCCATCTTCTATGTAGTCAGTATAATACAAGAAAATAAGTGCAGGTCTTCAATGCCTGGATTTAGACTCGTGAGTCAAGAAGTGTATGGTCACAGTAAACACAGGTGAAGCAGGTAGCTCATATGGTCATGCAATTGTTGATTCTGTGCCCTACTCCTTTCCTTCATTCCTCTGCCCCTCCTATTCGCTTCGACCCCCAGCAACCTCTTATATCTTTCATACCACACGTGTCTTTGCCTCCCCTCCCCCTCACCCCCTCTTTCCGCACCTTTTGCTATCCGTCCAGTTTCATAGCCTGTAATCCTCACACCCAGTTATACACACACCTAAACACTAAAGGTTAGGCTCTGTATATGAAAGGAAAGATGCAGCTATGTCTATCTGAATCTGGGTGACTCCCTCATTATAATACTGCCTACCATATTATCCCATTCTTCACAGCTGAATAAAGTTCCATTGTGTATATGCATCACATTTTCATTACCCGTTCTTCTGTTTTTGAACATCTAGGCTGGTCCCATTCCTTGCTATTATGAATAGTACCACAATAATTATGGATGTACAAGTGTCTCCGAGGTAGAATACAAAGTCTTTTGAGAATATGCCCAGGAGTGGTATAGCTTTGTCATACCATAGTTCTATATTTAACCTTTTGAAAAACCTTCATAGTAACTTCCATAATTGCTATAGTTGATTTCACTCCAGCCAGCAATGAAGAAGGTTCCTTTTTCACATATTCATGTCAGTATCTCTTATCATTTGTTTTCTTGATCATAGCTAGAGACTGGAGTGAGATGAAATCTCAAATGATTTTAATTTGTATTTTTCTGATGGCTAAGGATGCTGAGTACTTTTAAAACTACTTATTAGCTAGCCATTTGTGTTTCTTCTCTTGAAAACTGTCTATCCATTTCTTCATCTTATTATTGAATGTAGTTTGGGGTTTATTTTTGTAGTTTTTCATATATTCTGGATATTATTCTCTATCTAAAATACAGTTGTCAAAAATTTACTCTCATTCTACAGGCTTTCTGTTTGGTCCATTTGGTCCAGTTTGTTTTGTTACATAGGACATTTATAATTTTATGTGGTCCTGTTTGTTCATTCTTAGGTCTATTTTCTGTGCTGCTGGAACCCAGTTCAAGGCAGTTCTAACATATACTATATCTTGAAGTGTGTTCCTTGAGTTTTTGGTGTTTTGGATATTAAATTAGGGCCTTTGATTCACCTTGAATTGATTTTCATTTGGGGTGAAAGATGTGGATCTAACTTCTTCTATATTTGCAAAATAGATCAATGGAACAGAATGGATGATCCCGGAAATAAACCCACCCACCTTTTTTTGACAAATATGTCAAAAATGTACACTCGAGAAAAGATAGCCTGTAGAGTGTAGTTTTCTCCACCAGTTGCCTGGGCCCTGCCGCTCTGTCTGAACCCCCAAATAACACACAGGACACTATATTACTTATAAAGCTGTTGGCCATTTGCTTGATTTCTTACTGACTAGCTCTGACTTAAGTATTTAACCCATAGTTGTTAATCTAAGTATTTCTCTTACCAGAGAAAAGGGTCCGGACCTCTTACTCCTCTGGTGGCCTACATGGTGTCTGTCTCTGCCTCTCTTTCCCAGAATCCTCCTTGACTCCTAGTCCCACTTATCTTGCTTCCTATTAGCCAACAGTGCTTTATTCAACAACCAATAAGAGAGACAGATTTACAGAATGACATCTCCCATCAACAGCCTATGGTCAAATGGTACTAGCCATGGTTCTTAAGAGCAACGTACCACGGCATGGTGACAAAGGACAAACACTGGTCACATTCTACACAGAGTTGATCCTGGC
The DNA here is from genome assembly GCF_017639785.1 of Mesocricetus auratus. NCBI lineage: Eukaryota > Metazoa > Chordata > Mammalia > Rodentia > Cricetidae > Mesocricetus > Mesocricetus auratus. The sequence goes on along the minus strand of NW_024429197.1, from coordinate 50,933,509 downwards.
TTTGTGCTTGCTAGCTCAGAAAGTGAAAAACTCTTTGTGCCCCAGTTTCCTCAGTGGAGAGCTAATTACTATTATTAATGAGGTTGTTTTGAACTTTAAAAGTTTAATACACTGAAGCACTTAGAATAATGTCTGGCAAATAAAATGGATGTATTTATATTTATTGCAATGAGCATCATGTTCAGCAAATATAAGGTTGACCAATAAATCTTAACATATCAAGGGTTAGCATTCCACATTCTTTAGTGAAATTCTCACTTTCTGAGAGTGTTTAATGTTTCACAAGATAATTATTATATATTAGTTGCAAAAACTTGTGCAGTACACAACTACTAGCATGTTAATGTATTGTTTCTGGATCTTTTCCCCAAATATGCTTGTGAAATTTAAATATATGCATATCCATTAAAGACAATAATATGTTCTTTCTCATACACAAATATTAAAATGTCTAGCCATATGTTTATATAAGCATTCATATACATAATTCATTATAAATATGTATTTGTGTATTTTGTATTTGTGGTTTATTGAGTGAGTGATGTTCCCCAATAACCTCAGGTATATGAACATTTGGTTCCTCGTTGGCAGCACTGCCTGGGGAGTTTACGGTATGACCTTACCTGGAGGAAATATGCCACTGGGGTGGGCTTTGGGACTTTGAAACTTCATGCCACTTTCAGTTTGTCTTTCTGCATCATGCTGAACTCTCAGATCCCTCTCCTGCCACCATGCCCACCACCTGCTGCCTGCCTCCACACACCATAATGGGCTCTTATCCTTCAGGAATAGTGAGCCAAACAAACTCTCCCATTAGTCCTTTTCTGATCATAGTGTTTTATCACAGCAACAAAAACATAACTAAGACAACATTATTACATATTAAAATATAACATGTTATACACATGTACCTTTATCATCTAAGTGTATCATATTTACATAATTTATTTTTATATTGAAATCATATATTTATTATACATGTGAACTATATTAAATGTGTTTTTGTTATAATGTATATTTTTTAAAAAGTTTAGTACATTGCAATGTGCATGGTAGTACCAGAATAATGAATGTATACATTTTTAAAATTAGAATATCATCTAATTTATTTTCAATATGCCTTTTTAATTTATTATAATTGCATCCTCATGCCAACAATTATCCTTTGAAAGCATGAGGTTTTGTATATAAGAGACTTAAAATGTGACTCTTTGTGTCTTGGGAAACCTGGCGTCCACTCTAACTAGCTCCCCCCTAACCCCACTGTGGGTATGCTTACATCTATATTAAAACCTTGTCTTCATAAACTTTAACATTGCCTCAGGAGAAGAAAGAAAACCTGATTCTTAATGCCTGTTAAGTATCAGACTACATGGATGCCACAGTATATTATCCCAACTCCTGTTTTCTTTTCCTTTCTTTTTTTTCTTGTCTTGCTTTTTGCCTATTTCCAATTACTCTTCATAAACAATACAGCTTTGATGAATGGTCTTTTACATACATTCTTATGCACCGACTTCCTATTTTAGTCAAGATGGAGTAACCATGACCAGATTTATTTTTCCACATCAAACAATTAAAGCAATCAGAAAGATTACAAAACACTGAATTCAGACACTGGACAGCAGACAGCCTGAGACAATAATCTCCAAGAGAACAGAAACAAATTGTGAGCCAATGGTTGCCCTTTTTGCCTGGAGATTCTAAATTGCATCCCCATTAGGGAGAACACAGGTGAAGTCAGACTTACATAGCTGGAGCATTCAGGATAAAGTCAGTGAGGAGGAAGCTGAACAGAAGGAAAGCTGCACAGAAAACCCACCCTGCCTAGCAACACCATGTGTGAATGAGGAAACTCTGGGAGACAAAGGAAAGAGCCACACGGAGGAGGACATAAAAATCATGCATGCACTTAGACCAGGAAGAACCCATTCTCTCCATACCCGGGTATGACACAATTGCTCAGAAAGCAATTATCTTAACCGTAGAGTAAAATTAGCTTCAAACTTAAGTCTTCTCTGGCCTCAGAGAACTAAGTTGAGAAGCAAGACTGGAAAGTAAAAGTCATCTCCAGGGATCTTAACTGTTACCATCTGTGGGAATGTGTGAAACGGCTCATTACAGAGCTCCACGCTGACCTGAGGAGCAAGGTTTACAAGAAGGAAAGCTCACCTGTCGTGAAAGAAGGTATGCTTTAGTTCAGTAGTGTCAATCCATTAATCCACCCAAACACAGAATGAGCACTTAACTTTTGCTCAGAGACTTTATGAATTTTAAATCACCTAGTAAAGTCACTCTCTTCCACATAGTTTGTTCACAGAGTTGATGTGAAATCATGATTTAGGAACCAGATGTGTGCCAATTTCATAGCTCCCTCCAAAAAGCATATCTGCAGTACACTGTGATAAGGAGACAGAAAGACACACATCTGATAAGCATGTCTGAGCTGGTTACCAAAGATGCCCTCATCTTGTGCTTCCTGGGTAGGTTTGATTTGACTGATTCCAAACCAATGAAAACTTGTTAATGGGTTCAGTAGAATTCTTTGTCCAAGGTAGAACTCACGGAAGGTTCCACTTTTTCCTAGTTTTGAATTACATACTCTGTGAATGGCCTGTCTGTAACGTGTTAAGTTCCTCCTATCTTCTTCATTTGAACATTCCCCATTTGATAGTTTCAATTTGAAACAATTTTCAAGTGATGATTGTATCAATCTAGAATCTAATTGAGAGAAAGTAATTTCAGCTAAAATAAAAATCCCAAGCCAGATTTTCTATCTGAGAAAATTACATCCTGAGGCTGCCAACTCAGAGTGGAAACTCAGCACCATTCAACACAACTCAGCCATTGTTCATTCCTATGCCCTGTATTTGGTAAGTATCCACATGGGACAGAATAGAAGCTGCTCGGATTTATTCTCAAGCTGTCTCAAGACCTAAAAACTAAGACATTTGGAGGAAATCTAGCGATAATATGTAGTTCATTTTCCCCTACAGGAGCCAAGCACTTTGTCACGACTGCTCCAGCCCTGCAGGCCTTCTTCAGTCTTATGCTGTGTGGGTCAGCCTGCTGACTTCCTTCTTCCCCAAATGTTGGCAGACTTAGAACTCTTAAGCACTTAATGAGGCATGGTTCCAAAGGGAATACTCCTTTTGTGCTATGTGTTGTTTTAGAAAGAACCCAGAAAGAAAGGCCAGGTCTTGCCATTTTTATCAAAGCAAAAATTCTGTCCATGGACCTTCCTCCCAGGTTTATCCTTCAGATTGGTCCTGCATGCTTCAAGCTTTCTTGGCATATACCACCACCATCCACTGTGGCCTTTACAATGCTGTTCTCGCTCAGTCATAAATAAGAGACCCTTGAACACTGAGATCATTTCTAGCATACACTACTATTCCCAGAATGCAGAGCAAAGTCAAACCTCAGAGGACAGTTACAGAGTGAGAATAAGCTAATGCACTCTCTAGTAAACTCTAAAATGTTGACGTTCTAAAAGCTCAACAGCCACTGGCTGATCAATTCATTGACCCTGGAGCAGGAGAACAGAATAAAAAGATGTTTTTTCTCTATGCTTAATGAAAGTTGAAGATAAGCAGTAATGTGGGTCATCCTTAGCAAGCACAAATATGGGAGAACTTAGAGGACACACAGCACAGCCATGCTAAACCTTGTTAATTAGCAAACACAACATTGCCTTTATTGGGATGTCAGTCTGTATATGTTGAACAATTCAGCACAGTCCTTTTTCTACTCTGATTTCCCTGGAAACACACTTCTACATCATTTGAAAAGGGAATCTATTCTCTTGTCCTCACTTCATCTCGTAGGAATAGGCTAGAAGTGTAGTTTGTCAATGACTCATGACCACACCTAAAACACTCCACCAGTGTGCCCTGCCAAAGGCAACAACATCACTGTCCCTTGAAGCATAAGAAGCCAGATAACCTAGATTCCGAACCGTGGAGTCCTGTAGAAGTGAGGCATGGGGCTCTGCAGAAATATCTTGAAGAGCATCATATTCACTCTTTCTTTTCTTTTCTGCCCCAGGAAATGTGGGAACTAATTCGTGTGGAGAAGCATGGAACAAAAACACGCAATGAATATGCATCCCTGACATCAAGAGACACACCAGTCCCTCACATGAAAGGTGGTCTTGTTGCTTTGGTAGTTAAGGTTTTCTTATACAGCTTAGCCTTTTTCTTTGTGTCTGTTATAAAGGCAACAAGAAGCCAATCTCCACCTTAATACTTTCTAAAAGAGGGCTGAGAAAGGAGGAGACATCACCTCAATGAGGTACTGACTATGTAGCAAGGTATTGTGCTAAATGATGATGCTGGAATGTATTTTCCCATGACCCCCACTTTAGAAGTCAGCACACTAAAGTTCAAAGAAAGTAACTGCCTGGTGCCAAGTCTGTTTAACTGCCAAGTCCAAACTCTTTTTCTCTTTGTGACATAGTGAAAGCAGTTGCTACCATTTATGAATCTCTTCTGTGTCAAAACTTATACTATTAAGAATAAATTACCTCATTTAATTATTCCAGCATTTCTTTGAAATCAGTAACACTGTTATACTTTCCCCGGGAGTGAACTAAGTGTGACTTAGAGTTAGTAACAAGCAATGTCAAAATTTAAACAGTTTCTGACTGACTCTGGAGCTCCTTGCCCTACTCCTATCAGGTTAACTGTGAGCAGTCTTTAGATTAAATTGTTAAGCAGTCACAAAAAGAACATTCGGTACCCTCTCCTTACCTGAAGCTGGAAGTGAGTTAATCTCCTGACCCTAAGCTTTCGGTATGTGTTTGGTGGCTTATGCATGACATCTCTATTCCAGTATGTAGATGGTGAGAGTTAAAAGAAGAATCCTTTTCTTTTAAAAAAAATTAATACATAAGAGCATGCAGCAAGACCCAATTGCCTGCATGCGTGAATACTTTGTAGTATCTTCCTGCTGAATTACCAACCCAAGTCAGTCACTGCACAGGAGTGAATACTCAATTGCAAATATTGTGAGATGTTCAAGCTTACCTAGACTGAAAGTCTGTCAACAAACAAGTATATTATAAAAACAACGGACAAAAGATAGTGATGACTAAAGCTTCCAGAGACCCTTGAGTTTACTGATGGCCACCACTTTTTGATAGCTACTGTAGACTCATTCCTCATATCAGAAAAAGTGTTGGTGCTGTTTACAATTGCACTGTTTTGTTTTAATTTTAAATGACAGTTCTGTTAATAAATGTTCTTACAAATAGGTCAGCATGGTATTGCTTCTGAAAACCAATCCAGCACAAGAAGATGGAAAGTATTGTGAAAGATTATCTGCACAATTCTAACTCCAGAATCTGATTGAGACTTCAAAGACAAGCCAGTGACTAGCTCATGAGCAGCTATGGTGCCATAAACATATCTAGGGTGTCTCACTCCATGGTGTTCATGCCCTTGTGCAATGTCCTCCCACTTGACTGCAGGTAAAACTCACAGCTTGCTTTTAAGCAGTAACATGTGGCAAAGATGAAGGGATGTCACTCCTGTAATGATATCATTGTAAGACTAGATCTTACTGATAGACTCACAAAGATGCTCCTGACTGGGTTTGAAGAAGCATCCATGTTGACAGGTGTACATGGCAAGAATTAAAACTTTTTGAATAGAGGAGAACAAGAAAAGAGATTCCTTCATAGAGGGAGCCGTTATAGGTTTAAAGAGAAGTCTGGTACTAGGGAAATGTTCAGAGATCCACAAAGATGACCCCAACTAAGAATTTAGGCAGTAATAGAGAGGCCACCTTTGATGCCCCTCCCCTATAATGAGATTGATGACTATCTTAAATGCCATCTTAGTGCCTTCATTCAGCAGCTGGTGGAAGCAAAAGCAGACACCCACAGCTAAGCACTGACCTCCTGGAATCCAGTTGTAGAGAGGGAAGAGGAATGAGCAAAGGGGTCAAGACTGTATTAGAGAAATCCACAGAAACAGCCAACCTGACCAAAAAAGAGCACATGGACCCCAGTCATAAGCTGGGAAACCAGCATTGAACCAAACCAAGCCCTCTGAATGTGGGTGTCAATTAGGAGGCCTGGTCAGTCTATAGGATCTCTGACAGTGGAACCAGTATTTATCCCTAGTGCATGAATGGGCTTTGGGACAGCATTCCCCATGGAGGGATGCTCTTGCAGCCCAGATACACGGAGGAGGGCACAGGCCCTCCCCCAAATGATATGACAGACTTTGATGATTCCCCATGAAAGGACTCACCTTCCCTGGGGAGTGGATGGGGGGTGGGATAGAGGGGTCTGTGGGGAGCATGGGAGGATGGGAGGGAGAGGGAACTGGGATTGATATGTAAAATAAGATTGTTTCTAAATTAAACAAATAAATAAAAAACTTTTCATGCAGAGAGAGCATGGTTGTTTTCATGGAAAACCCTAAGGACACTACCAGTTTTAAATCACTGTTGTAGCAAGCACCACAAATTTGGTGGCTTAAAACATACAAGTGTACTTAAAGCACACTGTCTTAGGATTACTAATGCTGCAATGGAATGCCATGACCAAAGAAACCTGGGGAGGAAGGGATTTATTTGGCTTAGGGTTCCACAGCACTGCTGAAGGCAGTCAGGGCAGGCACTCAAACGGTGAGGGGGACTGGTGGGGGGGATCCTGGAGGCAGGAGCTGATGAACAGTCCACAGAGGGGAGCTGCTTATTCCTAATGGCTTGCTCAACCTGCTTTTTTATACAACCCAGGACCACCAGCCCAGGGATGGCACCAACCACAATGGGCTGGGTCCTCCCACATTGATCACTAATTAAGAAAATGCCCTACAGGCTTGCCTATAGCTTGATCTTACAGAGAAATTTTTTTAAATTGAAGTTCCCTCCTCTCAGATGACTTTAGCTTGGGTCAAGCTGACATAAAACTCTCCAGTCCACTTACTGTCTTCAGGTTAGAACTCTGACAAGAGTTTCCCAGGACTGAAAAAAAAAAGTTACCGAATTGTGTTTTTTTGGGGGGCTCTATATAAGTTGTTTCCTAGTCTGTTCTAACTTCTAAAGACTCCTCAGATGCCTGCTTTGTCACCCACTTTCCCCATCTTCAATACTGCATTAATTGTTCTTATGTAGCTGTGATAAAATTTCATTATCAAGGCAACAAAGCAAAGAGTTTATTTTGGCTCCTAGTTCTGGAAGGAGAGTCCATAGTAGCTGGTGCGGTGTGGCAGCAGATGTACGGAGCAGGAGACCTGGAGATTTCCATCCACACATAGGAAGCAGAGAGGACAACCTGGAATGTAAAGAAGTTACATAGTGTTCAAAGCCTAGCCCCAGTGATATACTTTCTACACCAGGCTCCACTGCCCAGAAGTCCCATAACATCCCCCACACAGCACCACTTACTAGGGACCAAGTTTCAACCACTGGAGCCGACGGAGGAAGCTTTCTCATTCAAATCTCCACAAACACCTGTAACTCCTGTCTGACCATTCTTCAGATAGATATATTTTTTCACAGTCTTTGACTATCTTAGTTTTATTTTCTTCTTTTGAAGGACAATTTTTAAATTATTTCATTAAGTTAATTCCTCATGACTTTTTTTCATACTTAGTACTTTTTTTTTTTTTTTTTTTTTTTTTTTTTTTAGTTTTTCGAGACAGGGCTTCTCTGCATTGTTTTGGAGGCTGTCCTGGAATTGTAGACCAGGCTGGTCTTGAACTCACAGAGATCCGCCTACCTCTGACCCCCGAGTGCTGGGATTAAAGGCGTGTGCCACCAATACCCGGCATCATACTTAGTACTTTTTTTTATGTTCTATTAAGATTTTTTTTTTGGACATGGGCCATTAGGATAAATCAGTGTGTAAAGTGCTTGCCATATAAACCTAGTGACCTGAGGTCTAACCTGTTGCATTAGTTAGGGTTTCTATTGCTGTGAAGAGACTCCATGACCATGGCAACTCTTATAGGGAAAGCATTTAATTGGAGTGGATTGCTTACAGTTTCAGAGGTTCAGTCCATCACCATCATGGTGGGGAGCATGGCGGCACGCAGGCAGATGCTGGAGAAGTAGCTGAGAGTCCCACATCTTGCAGTCAGCAGGAAAGGGTCTGTCTGTCACACTGAGCAAAGCTTGAGCAAAAAGAGACCTCAGAGTCTGCCCCCACATGGAAACACTGCCTCCAACAAGCCTACTCCAACAAAGCCACACCTCCTAATAGTGCCACTCCTTATGAGTTTATGGGACCAAGGACACTCAAACTACCATACTTGTAAAGTTGAAAACAAAGAGCAGACCCCACAAAGTTGACCTCACACGAGTGCTGTGAAACATGCATGCACATATGTCTACACACACACAGTTTTAATGTAAATAAAATAAAAAATAATTTCTTTTTTTATCCCAAAATTGTGATGTTTCTTGAAATAGTTTTTAGATTTCATGAATAGGTTTATGATAATTTTCAGATCCATTTCAAATTCATTTTTTAAATTTGAAGTATGGCAAGTGTCCATGTCAGATGCACAACAGATCTAAGCCTGTCTGCGGAAAGTATTCTTTTCCACCGAGTCACTTGTGCGTACACAGGTCTCTTTGCTAGCTCTAGCTTCTTCTCTGGATGTATTCAGCTAACCTTTACCCAACACTACACTGTCATAACTACTAAAATCTTCTCATAGATCTTGAAATTAAGAAACATATTTCTTTCAGCCTTTCATTCTTTCTCTATATTTTCTCAGAATCGTTTTGGCCATATTTGTTACACATAGACTTACCTTGTGAATTTGTGCAAAGGCCTGTACGAATTTAAACTGTAAGTATATTGAAGTTACGGGCCCATTTGGAGATTATTGACATATTACCATCATGAAGTCTTTAAATATATGAATACTGTATAGTTTCATTTATTTTAACTTTCTCAAAAGATATAAATATTTCTCATAAATACAGTGTTCATGGGATGGAGAGATGGCTCAGTGGTTAAGAGAACTTGCTTTTTCAGAGGACATGAGTTCAGTTTCCAACACCTATGACAGACGGCTCATAATCAGCTGAAACTCTAACACCAGGGTGTCCAACAGTCTTCTGGCCTTTGCAGGTACCTTCACATACATACAAATAAAGATAAAACAAATCTTTTAGAATACTATTTCTAGTATAATTTCTTAGGAAAATTTTGTTAGATCTATTTAGGGCTATAAGTGTGATTTTTTTTAAAAAAGAATCCATAATTGAACCATGATTGGCAAACATTTTTTTAAATGTTCAAAAGCTTTGGGGCAGATCATGTGTTCAATGTCCTTCAAGAAAGAAATTAAAGTCATATTTGGTCTATGTGCCAATTAAATTTGCTAGAGCACTCACTATATGCAAAGCTCTAGCTACAAAAGCAATACAGGGTTAATACCATACCCCTCTTCAGAGGACTTTTAAAGACACTGCACAACACTTGCCAGGAGTATGTACTTTTTCCAGCAGCTTTGTGATTCAGTGGCTCTCAACCTCCTCTCCACATTAAAAAGAGCTGGGTGTTTTCAGAAAACACAAAATATCAGATGCTACTTAAAGTTACTCAAAAGCAGAAATATGAAACTCCCCTCTAAAGAAATCACTCCAAAAGTATTATTGTGTTCAACATATGTATTTTGGCCATGATGCTATTATTTTTTCCTACTTAAAAAAAAAAGGTCCTGGGCTGGAGAGATGGCTCAGCCGTTAAAGGCTAGGCTCACAACCAAAAATATAAAAAGGTTCTTTTTTGATATATTACTTTCGTTCCTGCATACCTAGAGATTCATATGCAGAATGTATTGTGTATAATTTTGGAGCTAACTGAAATAAAGGCAAAGGAGAAATCTGATAACAGAGCATGCCAAGTGTTCATTAGAATGAGAGCATTTCAGTGAAGGTGGGATCTTAAAGGACTCAAAAGAGTGATTAGATAATTTGGAAGAATAAATACCAAATAAAATATGGATGCTTTATTCCAAAGTATTGACAACTTTGAAGCAACTATAACATGAAGTTCTTCTTAGCTTGGGCCCTGTGCACAGGGGAAACTGCTTGTTGATGAAGCCACCTCCCCATGGGGGACCCTCTTTCTCTGTATGTTCAGCTGTTCTTGCACTCTGGCTGAAAAGTAGGCAGATGAAAGAAAGCACTTGATTACATCTTTATCCCAGTGGAGACGGTTCATTTTGTTTTCTTTTAAAGTCTGTTTCATCATCTTTCACTTATCCCCTGCTTCGGCTTCTACGCAAATCATTTCCTCTTGATCTAGATTGGAGGCACACATATGTTGCTTTCTCTCTCTCTCTCTCTGGCATTTGAGAGTTTTCTTGCCTTTATTTGACCATTTTCCACAGTCATGAGCTAACAATGACGACGCATCTTGATTATTAACTGGATTATATTGAAACACAGAGAAATTAGTGAAGCGAAACTATGAGAGTTCATCTGTGAGGGTGTTCCCAGGGAAGGGAAGTTCCAGGGTGAACATCCACCTCCCATAACTGGAGTTCAAGGTCAAATAAACAAGTTCTCTCTGCTCTCCTCTCTCTCTCTCTCTCTCTCTCTCTCTCTCTCTCTCTCTCTCTCTCTCTCTCTCTCTCTCTCTCTCTCTCTCTCTCTCTCTCCTCTGCCTCTCTAGGCCATGACCTCCTTGCTAAAACCTCTGAAATCATGAACCAAAGTAAACTTTGCATCACTTAAACTGTATGTCAAGTATTTTGGCACAGTAGTTAAAACTAGCTCACAGAAGGGCTGCAAGCTCAGATCCTTCCCTGAGAGCTAGTTGCTGAGGGCTCCTCTGGATGCTTTCAGCCTTTGCCTCAAACCTGAGCACCATCTACTGAGTACCTACTATACTCTTTATCTTTGCTGTGCCCATCCAAGTTGCTGCAACAAAATATCTTAGACTGGGTGGCCTATAAATAATGTGGTGTTATATCACACAATTTTTGCAGCTGGAAAGTCAAAAATCAAGGCAGATTCGGCATCTATGAGGCCATTTTCTGGCAAAAGTGGTACCTTCTTGTTGTAACATCATAAAAGGGCCAGGCTCCATCTCTGGGGCTCTCATTTATGAGTGTGTGAGTCCAGGTATGACAGTGAGAGCCTCAAGATCTAGACTGTTCCCAGGAACCCATTCTCCTATCACCATCATCATCTTGGAGGGAAGATGTCAGCATGTGGGTTTTGAGGGTTGCAGACATTCAGGCCATAGTACAGTGAGTTTCCTTCTCACAACAAAACTATTCAGAAAGGAATTATTTTTTCACTTTTTCAAATGACCAAGTTAACTGTCATAGAAGTAAATAACAGATGTAAAAAAAAGGCACAGAGAGGTAGTCAAATCATACATTCAAAAGAAGACAGTCTTGTTTCTCATCTCAAATTTAGGATGATATGCATGGGCCACTAGAAAAACACTAATCTGTGAATTATATTTTCTCGGATTGTATAATGGGAAAACAGCTAACGTATTTGTCATGTGGGGGTGACATAAGCACACAGGACAAGGTGAATACTCTATAACACTTGTTCTTGCAGCTACAGTGTTCCTCCTAGTACGGCTTCTGGACATGCATGATTCAAATCCTTCTGGTTTACTCTGTGTTTGGCAAAATGTTGTTTATTTATTCAGTGAGCTATGGTGGCTGATTTAGTAGGAGATGGAGGAGGATTGAGATCAGAATATTTTCAGGCTTCCCACAAACTCAAAAAAGAAAAACTAGCCTGTGATTCAATGCTGCAGACCTGTAGATAGACAAAGGGCAGCTTGCTTCTTAAATAAGAGTTCATAAGGAATTCCCTCCATCACAAAAAAGAAAAAAGAAAACAATCAAAACGCCCAAGAAACAAGCCTAATTACTGCAGAATATAAATGGAAAAATGATGTTTCTACCCTCATCACCAACCACATTTGGCCGCTTTTCCAGGTACTGTTTCTGAGCCTTCTCCTACATCCTTCTCCATACCCCCATGGCCAATAATGGCACTCTGTAAGTCCTTGTGACTTCCAGAAGGGAAATCATAGGGTAAGAACTTGAGAGAGCAAAGGGCAAGATCCATTCATTAAAAGTGAGACCCTTAAATTCATTAAATAAACACATTAAACCCACTAGAGATGACATGGTATAGTGACGGGAATAGATAAGCAGGCCCACCCTCTCACTAGTGGCCAACTGCTTTCAGTTCCAAGCCACACTGAAGTAGCAAACACAATTTTACAAGTTTGCCACAAGCCTTTAATGAATAGCAAGTGTACAAAGCCTACCAGAACAGAAGTTCTCTTTCAGGAGTAAGTGCAGAGTGTGGTTGGATTTTTTTTTAGTGAATTAGTCCTAATTTGTATCTTTTTGGAGTTTAATAAGAGAATAAATGAGTTATACTTAAAGGAATATGTATGCAACCATAATACACCATAAAAATTCTTATTGAAAGTTGGGATCCATGTACATATTGTATAGATGAAGAAACTGACATTCAGAGAATGCAAGTTTTCCTGTCTGGCAGAGCTAGGCACGGGTTTCAAACCTGTTTATAAAATTGTCTCTAGATGCCAGTAATATTATCTTACTTAAGCAACCTTGCTGGTTTCATTTTGAAATTTTGTCTAAACTTCAGATCCTAGCCTATCACAGGTGAAAGCAAAGATTTAGTCTGATGAAGCTATACATATAGTGATAAGGACTTGTGACTGAAAGTCAGTTCAATGACAGGTTTTCTCACACACTCGGAACTTGGAAAACAAAGCCCCATATTGATTATGCCAATATCCTAATTGTATTGCATTGTAGTTCATAAATATTAGAAGTAGTAATTTATTCAAGATTTTAAGCATCCTGCTGGTTAGATGGGTCAGTGGGATGAAGCACTACTCATACAAGCTTGGCAAGTCAAGTTCGGTCCCTGTTATGTAAAGGTACCTTGAAAGAAGAAATGATTCCACCAATTGTTCTGTGGCCTCCACAGACGCACTATGATATACATGACCCCCCTACAACACACACACACACACACACACACACACACACACAGTAAAATAAAAAGATTTTACATATACAACAAACTCTTTATCTCTTGACTATTTTACTCTGAGAGGCCCAAATAATGGGAAAAACTATACCTTCTCAGCAATGGTCCAGTGTTCACCACAGTCCCTGAAGGACGAGAATCATCCCACTCACAGACAAAACATTGGTCCTTTCTGAAGCTCACGCAGACCACATACATATTAAGGGCAGGAGCACATGCCACAATATTCATGATGAGGTCAGAGGATTTTGTGGAATGGGATCTCTCCCTCCACCTCCACATGTGTTCTAGGGATTGAAGTCTGGTGTCAAAGGTAGACAGCAAGCACCTTACCCAATTAGCCATCTTGTAGGCCCTGAACTTTTCCTCTTTTTAGGTTGATTTATCTTCAGGTATCTTCTACAATCACAGAAAGCTCACTTGCAGAAATCAAAATGTCTTCCTTGCTTTTCACATTATAAACAATGTTTCTACAATCATATTTTCTTCTTTTTAGACTTTTTCTTTAAATTGGAAACAAGGTTGCTTCACATGTCAATCCCAGCTCCCTCTCCCTGCCCTCCTCCCAAGCCTCCCTAATCCCCCACCGAATCCCCACTCTGTTCCCTAGGGAGGGTGAGGCCCTCCATGGGGTATCTCCAGAGTCTGTCATTTCATCCAGGGCAGGACATAGGCCCTCCCCCAAGAGTCCAGGCTGAGAGAACATCCCTTATTGTAGGACAGGCACTCAAAGTCCATTCGTATGCCAGGTATAAATACTGATCTACTGCTTAAGGTCCCATAGATTGCCTAGGCCTCCTCACTGACACCCACCTTTAGGGGGTCTGGATCAGTCCCATGCTGGCCTCTAAGCCATCAGTCTGGGGTTCAAGATCTTCCCCTTGTTCAGGTCAGCTCTTTCTGTGGGTTAAACAATCCCAGTCTTGATCCCTTTGCTCATCAATCCTCCCTCTCTGTCACTGGGTTCCAGGAGTTCAGTTCAGCATTTAGTTGTGGCTGTCTGCCTCTGCTTCCATCAGTCATTGGTTGAAAGTTCTAGGATGGCATATAAGGAAGTAGTTGAACTCATTATCAGGGAGAGGCATTTAAGGTATCCTCTCCACTATTGCTTAGTTTGCCAGTTGGTGTCATCCTTGTAGATCTCTGGAAATCTCTAATGCCAGATCTCTCCTCAAACATATAATGGCTCCCTCTATTATGGTATCTCTCATCCTGCTCTCCTCTGTTCTTCCCTGGACTCAACCTTCCTGCTCCCCCATGTCCTCCTTTCCCATCGTCTTCTGATATATACATTTTCTTAAATTTGGAGGCTTCATACACATGTTAATATCATCAAACATACCAAAACCTTTCCCCAGAGTAACTTGACTTGTTTACATCTGCCAACATAGCAACACTGTGGGAGGCTTCTGCTGTTCTAGATCCCCACCAGCTTTTGGTGTTGACTGTATTTCTAATTAATGACAAGCTGGTGAGTGTGCAAATGTCTTTCTGTCATTTCTGCGTGTACTGTCTCGATTATGTTGGGCATCTCCTCACATGTTTGTGACAACATTTATATCTCTTCTTCTGCGGAAGCCTCGTCATACCAGATTGCTCGTGTTTTTATTGTGCTACAGACATCATTTTAGCTTCTGTCGGCTAATTGCCACAAGCACTCTTGTCTGTTCATTTGCATATGGAAGTCAACCAACAGTTTCATTCTGTAGAAACATGAACCAAGCACACCTACCTCATCATCTCTAAATTCTCTCAGAGCTCAACTTTTTTAAAAACACATTTGAATACAACTGAGCAAACATTTTTCTTTGACCCTCTCTCACCTCAACATGGGGAAAAGTGCTGGAAATGGGTACGTATCTAAGGATCAAAAGTTTTCAATTCAACAAAAAAGCAATTTTGTTCATCTACCACTTGTCTTTTTTTGACAGCACAATTAAACACACATATTTTATGTTCGTGAACTTCCTTAATCCCCTAATTATACCAGTTCTGAACTGTAATCTGGAACAGAGGCATTGTGGGGGAGGACAGGGAGTATGGAAGCCAGAGACAGGGAATGTGATTGGGTTTGCCTTTGCCTTTAGGGTACACTGTCTTCTGGGAGAGGAGAGGGGTACACCCTGAACTGACTTTGGTTACTCACGTTACAGAGGTATCCCCATGCCTAGGATGGCTTTCAAGGATTTGACAACAGATATAAATTAAAGCCAGATGAACCTTGATTACATCTCTTTGGTCTACAGATTTTCCTTGGCCTCTCTCTCTTGCCGACCTAGTGTTTAATTCCTCTCCTCTTACAATCTAGATCCCCTTGTTTTTCCCTTTGCTCACAGTTTCTGTTTTGTCAGGAAACATTTTCTCCTTTCTTTGGTTCCCTTTCTGCCTGGGGCAATGTTTCCTTCCCTTCACCCTTTCCTTTTTAATCCACTCAGCCATCTATGTCCCTGCCAGTCAACACTCTGAGAGGAGGAGAAACCTTTTCATTGACTGAGTGACTTTGATTAGACTTCCGCTGAAATGTTTTATTTTAGAAAGACATCTTTTTCCTATTAAAGCATTATGTACATTTGTAAAAGCCATTTTAACAACTAAGAGGATTCTTTGAAGCCATATAAACTTCTAAGTACAAAACTTCTAAGTATACTATCTTCAGAAAGACAGTGTTGGAAAAAACATTCTTCTCAGTTGGTAGCAGGTTCAAACCCCAGTTCCATTCCCAGGGCAGAACCTCCCTCTGAGGCTCGGTTTCCTCTTCTGTAATCCTTTTAGCATATGGGAGAGTTCTGGAGGCTTTAATAAGACATAAAGAAAAGTCTTTGCTGGGGACAACTTAAACACATTCATTAGCAGAGAAAAGGGACTGACGAGGGACAAGGAAGCCCTGTGTTGGCACACGCCAGTAGGGTTTGCTTAAGGAGGCAGAGGCAGGAGGATCCCGAGTTCGAGGCCAGTCTGTGTCACACACACATTTTTAAAGATGTGGGCATGGGGAACAGGATTCATTAGACTCAGTATAGAATGAAGTGTAGTTTATTTGGGGAAAAGGAACTTACACAGGAAACAGGTGACTATCGCGTCGCCCCAGCTCCAAGGATGCAGACCCTGTCACCCTGATGCTCTCTTCGAGACCTGAAGGGACTCTGAGCCCCAATCCTATTCCTTTTAACCGGTCATGTCCGCACAGGTGCGCAAAAGGGCGTGGTCAGTGCTACAGGTGCGGGAGTTAGGGGGTTACATATCACTACACACAGCAGCCACACTGCTCTAGGAGATGTGGTAGAGCAGCTGCAGTGAGCAGGCCTGGGAAGGAAGGAATTAACGACAATCAGCTTTGATCCCACAGCACTTTCTTAGACAGACAGATGTGACTGCCTTACAAGTGTCCCTCACTTTTTCCCTCAAACTGCTAATTTCTCATTGATACCCGCAAGTGTTTTAGGAAGTCCCATGGTCCCAAATTGACCAATGCCTAGAATGCAGAAACCCAGTCTCATTCCATTCTTGAATCTTTTGGTTTTGTATAAAGTCCCCCAAGTACCACCACTAAGATGATACTCAAGACGTATCCACTCATCATGAAATCTAACAGTCACACCTAGAATGACCTGGTTCTCTGTCCTTCAGATCTCACCTTTCTTAAAGGTGCAACAAACTCTCCTCGTCTTTGGAACATTCTTCTGCTATACCAGGCTAAGGGGCCATCTCTAGCTCACTCTTACTCTAGTCCCAGACACTCACACTCTTTGCTCTGTATGTGGGCTTTAAGATGTGATACATACATATTCTTTCCACTGCTATTGTTTTTAAAATATGAGCTGATATCAAATTGATTCAAATAGAAACTAGTTGTGACGTAGTTTTTAAACTTTAGCCTAGTGATAGAATGTGGATTATAAAGTAGAGGAACCAAATTCTATCCCTGACTCTACCCATCAGAGGTATGCCCTTGAGTAAGTCCTAACCTCTTCCCCATAAACTAGCAAAGATGATAGACATAAACTGCTAGGACCATAGTCACAGCATTATTAACATAAAGTACTTAATAAAATAAATGTTCCAAGTGGGCATGCTGTTCATATAACTCTCAGGTAAGTAATTATTTAAACGGTTCAGGGCTGGAAAGTCAAATCCACAGGTTACATGTGGTATTTTAATGAGAAAGGCCCCCATAGGCTCATATGTTTGAATGCTTGGTCCTAGTTAGTGAAAGTGTTTGGGAAGGATTATGGAATATGTCCTTGTTGGAGGAGGTGTCACTGGGGAATGGGCCTTGAAGTTTCAAAAGCCCACACCAGGTCCAGTCTCTGCTTCCTGCCTGGAAATCAACAGGATGTAGGCTCTCAGCTATTGCTCCAGCACCAAGCCCACCTGCTGCCAAGGTCCCTGCCATGATAATCATGGACTAACCCCCTGAAACTGTAAGCAATCTACCAATCAAATGCTTTCTTCCATAAGTTATCTCAGTCATGGTGTCTCTTCCCAACAATGGAACAGTATCTAAGACATTTTATAAAGCCTTTTTACTGAAGCATGAATTCTTTCTCTCTTTTTTTCTGGACTTGCTGGCAGCAAAATCAAGAAAGAAACCTGGAATTTGACTTTTCCAATCCCTTGGCTGACCCATATTCCTACCCACTCTTGCCACCATGTAGCCCAGTGTTTTTTCCTTGCCAATTCCCCATATCCACTGTTGTTATTGTTATTGTGTTATTGTTGTTGTTGTTATTGTAATCCACACAGATACTTAAGACAGAAGCCAGGCCTCATTCTCTCAATTTCACTTTCAAAATGTCCTGGACCTTGTCTGTGTTCACAGACATCTTTCCTTAGTCTTCCCTTGAATTCTGAGTAGCAAATTTATAATAAATAGAACACAAACATTTTCTAAATCATCTTCCCAGCTATCAGGGCAATTGTCTGCAATTCTCCAAGATTAAAATGCCTGCAACTTTTCAAGTGATATAGCCCCTTACCTATGTCACCAACCCAGGATCCTTACACAGTCCCAGGCTCTACATATCACGAATAATAATCTCCATACTCCTCGATTCTGCATAACTCTTGGCTATTTTTATGTCATGTCTTGCCTCCAGGATACCCACAGGCTCTCTCCACTAATCTCTCTTTGGTGAATCTCTCCAGTCATGCTTTCTGTTCTATACATGCTGTTCTCTTAACCTAGAATTTCTGAATTCTCCTTTTCTGCATGGAAAATTTTTATTAGGCATTCGGGACTCAAATCACTCATTTATTCAACAAACATTTGTTGAACTCAAAAATTCTTTTGAACAATGAGAATTTAATGAGAGAATGGCAGATGAGATGAGACTCAGGCTATGAAACAATAATCTAATGTTTACCATTGGATTGTGTGTTTTACATGCTAACATTCATGCTAGTAAGGAACTGCCTAGTATTCTTACCATTGTTACCATAAAATAATAATGCTAGTATCATTTCAGCAGAAAACTTAATCACTAACATGGAGTAATTATAACTGAC